>NW_022631022.1:17253722-17841775 GCF_010015895.1 Lontra canadensis
CGCCGAGCCACAGTCGGGGAGTGGGAAAAAGGGGAGGGGCTGGAGCCGCGCCGCCGGGGGCTCGCTGGGCTGGACAGGGTCTTCATCTCGGGAGATTTCTAGGTTTGTTTTCCCGCGCAGTAAAAACGCTAGCAGCTTTACAGGTCCGCGTTAGCAGGCCTTGGGTTTTTCCTTCCCCTCTCAGTCCAGCGGCCGCCGGGCAGTTCCTGGGCTCCAAAGTGTTTGCTCCAGGGTTTTCAAATTTCCGCGGGGAGGCCGCCGCCTCCGGGAAGACTTACCGGACTCCCCCAGGGCTCAGGGTGGCTTCTGGTTCCGAGAGTGTACGGCCCACTTCCTGCGTTGGCCTGTCTCGGAGGGTGGGGGCTTGGCCTCCTTACCGGGACTCGAGCCCAGTATCGCCGCCCCCGAACACCCCTCCCTCCCGCCGGTCGTCAGAAGTTGGGGGGGCACCGCTTCTCCCCGCAGGGCGCAGTCAAGGGTCCGCAGGAAGAGGTCATACTGCATCCCCAACCCTTTAACCTGTGTCCCATTCGGGGTGTGTGTGTGTGTGTGTGTCGGGGCGGGGGGGTGGTGTTTCTGCATTTGTGTGGGAGTTTGTGCAGCCTGTCGGCGGGGTGTGTTTGTGCCTGTGCAGCTGTACATGTATTTGTGAGAAAGCATTGTCTAAATTAACTAGATATCTATATGGAGTAAGTGTTCAAGTCGAAATGGAAAGGGTTCTAGTCCTTGTTGCTTGGTGATGTAGGTAAAATAGCCCAGAAATCTCAGGGCTTGGCAACCACAGCCACCTAACCTTGGGCAAGTCTCTTCTTCAACTAGTCTCCACTGCCACTTTGTTAAAAGATAATTGTTTAAAGGGAAAATCTCTCATAAAAATATAAAATGAATATGTGTCAGATTTTTAACTCCTTAATGAAGGAATAATAAGCTAAAAATCAGTTCAAAGGACAATATAAAGGCCAGATACACATACCCGTCAATCGGGAATAATGAAATGAATTTGTTAATTGATGCAAAATTGGCTTCTTCCATGGTGGGGAGGGGCATCAGTTGCACCTCCACCAGACAAAACTTATTTGCGTTGCTATGAACCCAAATCATTTGTCTATTTTCAGTTTTCTACAACTCACAGAATTAAAGACAATGAGAGGTGGAGACTACCATGAATTGATACCCCAGAATACACTAGCCCAATGTCCAAGGGCACTTTTCTCCCTATTTCAAAAGCCCCTCTCACTTTTCCTGGCAATTTGTACAATAGGATTGGGTTACATAAAGCTTTTTGAAAGTTTTTTGTAGTGGAACTCTTTTTCTAAGTGAAATCTTGCAGGAAATCCTAATATATAAATATACATATGTACACATATATTTTAAATTTCTGTTAAAATAATTTATTATACAATTAATACATGCTCATTGTACAAGTGTCAAGTAGTACAGAAAGTTACTAAATAAAAAATGAGGGGCACGTGGTTGGCTCAGTCAGGTGAGGCTACTATTCTGGATTTTAGCTCAGGTCCTGATCTCAGGGTGGTGGGATTGAGCTCTGCCTCTGGCTCCAGGATGTGCGTGGAGCCTGCTTGCTTGGGATTCTCTCTCTCTCCCTCTCCCTCTGACCCTTCTCCTTCTCTCTTAAAAAAAAAAAATTAGTCTTCCTTCTCCCTCTCCCCTTTCAGTTCCAGAGGTACCTACTGTAATAGATTTTTGTATACTCCAGGAGATACCCTCTACGCATGTACAAATACAGGTTTTAAAACGCAAACAGGATAAAAACAATTTGTTCTTCTGTACTTCATTTTTTTTTTTTTTCAATTCAAAGTATAGAGGGGCGCCTGGGTGGCTCAGTGGGTTGAGCCTCTGCCTTCGGCTCAGGTCATGATCTCAGGGTCCTGGGATCAAGCCCCGCATCGGGCTCTCTGCTGGGTGGGGAGCCTGCTTCCCCTCCTCTCTCTGCTTGTTGCTCTGCCTACTTGTGATCTCTCTCCCTCTGTCAAATAAATAAATAAAAAATATTTTTTAAAGATTTTATTTATTTATTTGACAGAGGGAGAGAGATCACAAGTAGACAGAGAGGCAGGCAGAGGGAGAGGGGGGAGCAGTCTCCCCGCCCAGCAGAGAGCCCGATGCGGGGCTCAATCCCAGGACCCTGAGATCATGACCTGAGCCGAAGGCAGAGGCTCAACCCACTGAGCCACCCAGGCACCCCAAATAAATAAAATCTTAAAAAAGAAAGTATAGAGGTCCACCTTATCATTTTAAATGATAAATAGCATTCCAGGATATGGATCCTTTCAACTTACTTGGCTAGTTCTCTATTAATGGATATTTTTTAGTTTCCAGTTTTATGGTATTATAAACAAAAGCTGCAGTGAACTCCCTTAACCAGTATTTTTGAGTGGTGATGTATCTGTATTTATCTATCAGTAAAATTTTAGGAGTGGAATCACTGAGGTTAAGGGCAGGTGCATTTAAACATTTTGACATCTATTGCCAAGTTACCTTCCCCAGAAGTTGTCATTTATTTTGTCATTTATTTTTTTCACCTGCCAAATGGCATATCTTCACATCCCCACCAAGAGTGAGTATCATCAAACTTTTAAATTAAAAAAATTTTGACTCTAAAAAATTTTTTTTTTGACTCTGATAGAGGGAAATGGCATCTCCTAGATTAGTAGTGTACTTTTCTACAATTATATCTAGCAGTTAAAAATCCTCCCTTTGGTGAGGGGCACTTGGTTGGCATAGTAGGTTAGGCTTTTGACTCTTGATTTTTGCTCAAGTTATGATCTTGGCGGGGGGGTGGTCATGAGATCCAGCCCTGACATCCTGCTCCATGGTCAGCAGGCAGGCAGGGAGTCTGGTCAAGGATTCTCCCTCTCCCTCTGTCCTGCCCTGTCTCCCCTTGTGCTTGAGTGCTCTCTCTCTCTCTGTCTCAAGGAAAATAAAATAAATAAATCTTTACAAATAATCTTCCCCTTGATGAGAAATTACTTCATCATTTCTGCAGAATAACTTATCTGGTGTAATTTGACATAATTTGAAAAACCCTTGAGCTAGACTGATTTCCTAGGACCTCACTCCAGGAGGCAGAGTCTCTGGAAGTGGGCATTTGGCCCTGCTCGTGGCGGTGTGGAGCTTGTCTGCCCATGTGTGTGCCACCGTGTTTGATATGTGATATGTTTTTGATATGTGTTTGAGTGCCAGTGTGTTCGTGCCAGTGAGTGTCCACCTCTCCTTGGCTGTGGGGAGCAAAGACCTCCCAAGAGCACAGGTTACCAGGGCATCAGTGTAGGACCCAGAGATCTCTCCACATTGGGAAAAAAGAATGGCTGGATCTTCTGTGACCTGGTACCATGAATAAGGAAGGGACTGAGGACAATGGCAGCCTCGTGTGCTCAGTCTCTCCTGCCCTACTCTGCTTCTGCTGGGGCACTACTCCCGTCTCTCCTCAGAACCATAAACTTGCCTGTGGGCCCAAAGCAGCCACCCCAGTCTGACTCAACAAGCCTTTCAGTGGCTTGGAACAGTGACTCAGTTTCTCAAGAAATCAACCACTCATTGTGGTGGGTGGGGGGCGGAGAGAAAATAGCCACCAGCTGGGTCTGTAGGCAGGGGCTGGAGTCATGGTTCTAAATCTGCTCGGTAACACGCTCTGTTGTTTGGGAAGTGGCTGGAAACTTAATTCACTGTCCACCAGCAATGCCAGCAGTGTGTCTGGAAGAAAGAGCAGGAACTCAGGAGGGAGACAGGTATGGGCTCCAAACTGAGCTCTGTAACTCACTAGCTGTGGGGTCGAGGGCCAGTCACTTGATTTCTCTGAGCCTCTTGCCTTCACCTATAAACCGAGGTTAACGGTGCCCACCTTGTGAACTCACTGCGTGGATGAAATGAAATAATACATGTGATAATGGATCTTAGTAAGTACGTCAGTCAACACTCCCCTAAGAGTGACATTTTAATAATCACACCCTCCAGAATGAGGATCTCAAAGAACATCCCCAAACATCAGAATCAGAGAGGGTCCTTCTTCCTTGGCTATGCCCACTCAGTAGCTGCCTGGTGTCTCTGTACCCTTGTGAGAATGGCTATCCTCATGTGCCACTCACTGCTGTACACTTTTTCTTTTTGTTAAAGATTGCATTTTTAAGTAATCTCTACACCCCATATGGGGCTTGAACTGGTAGATGACGACTCATACCTCACGACACATCAGGGCAAAAGATATATTATTATATCTGGCGTATCTGGCTATTTGTCTGGAATAGAGAGAGAGTGGACTCCTACGTTATCCTTACAAAAATAAAATTCCAGGTGGATTAAGGGCTTAAAATATAAGAAGTAAAATATTAAAAATCTGGCACAGCAAATCGGGATGCAGTACTAGCACACACCTCCCAGAATGGCTAGTGAAAAAGTCAGATACGACCACGTACTGGGTGGATATAGAGCAGTGTCTCTTGCGTTACTGACCAGGGTGTAATTGGTACAACCACTTTGGAAAACTGTCAGTCTCTATAAAAGCTGAGCATACACATACCCCGTGACCCCAAAATTAAGCTCTTGGGTAAATATACAACAGAAATGCAGACACAAATTCATCAAAAAATATGTACCAGAGGGGCACCTGGGTGGTTCCATCAATTAAGCATCTGCTTCATGTTATAGGAACTGATCCTATCCCATGAAAAGAGCATCACGCAGGGTCCTGGGATCCAGCCCTGCGCCTGGCTCCCTGCTCGGCAGGACTCCCCCTGCTTGTGTTCCCTCTCTTGCTGTATCCCTCTCTCTGTCAAATAAATAAATAAAATCTTTAAAAAATATGTATAAGAATGTTTGTAGCAGCACTATTTGTAGTAGCTCCAAATTGGAAGCAAAACCCAAATGCCCATCAATAATAAAACAAATTTAAAAAATAGTCAAAGACGTAGAAAAGTATTAATGTTTGGTACACTTACATAAAGGAATACTGCACAGCCATGAGAAATAATGAACCACGTGAATGAATCTCACAACCATCATGTGCGTTAAAGAAGTTAGACACACAAGAGTACGTAGAGATGATTCATTGGAATAAAGTTTAAACATTTGCCTATGATGTTAGAAGTCAGGGTGGGGCTAATTTTTAGGGGGTGTCATAAGTGGAAGGAGCATGAAGGAACTTCTAGGGTGCTGGAGATGTTATGTTTCTTGATCTGGGTCCCGGCTACATGAGTGCGATCACCTTGTGAAAAATCACGGATCCGTAAAGATATGTGCACTATTTCATAAATATGTTATACTTTGACAAAAATTTTGGCAAGGAGGTTTCATGTAAAGTAGGGGTTAGAAGACCTTCTCAACCAAGATTGGAAATCTAGGTCATCAAAAAGTAAGATGTTTTTGCATATATATGTGTGCGTGTGTGTGTGTTTAAAACATCTTTATGGCAAAAGATACTGCAAGCAATGTCAAAAGACAAGCAGTAGACTTGGAAAAAAATTTTTTTTTTCCTATAAACTTTTTCTTTATTTAACTTTTAATAAAAATATAGACTCTTAACTCAATAAAAAGATAGCAGTGATAGTAATTATCACACAGGAGGAGCTCAACAAATGTCAAAGTCTTTAGTTTTCAAGCCACATCATGACCACCTCCTTCTCTCCTTCTCAGTGTAATCCAACAACTGGCTGAGTTCACTTAATCATCTCACTGGGGCTGGGCCTTTCCTGCCATTCACTCAAATCCAGAACTCCTGACTTGTGGCTCACAATACTTCAGTCATCTTTTATAGAAGTGGAAATGAGATATTTTTAGCCACAGTCAGGGACATAAAACTTCTTTTTTCAGGGATATAGGAAATTCAGGTATTCATTACCAAAAAGATCCTCAAGTATTAAAAAGTGCATTCTGTGCCTCTTTCAAAAATAGAACCTTTTGGGTTGAAAGAAAAAAAAATTCCTTCCAAAAATCATCATTACCAGGCACATCAGCCAAACAGGGAGCTAACAAGTCCTGCTGTTTCCATGACAAAGAACACTGAAACCACACCACCGCAGAAAGAAAATCGTGGGGGCTTTCTGCGTAGCACTCCTCAGTCCAGACAGGGACACAGACATAACCCTCCCTCCTGAACTGGGTCCCTACCTGTGCAAAGGCTAGTACTGGACATTTCTCTTTAAACACCAGATTTCAGCTCTTTCTCATTCTGCCCTGGGGACCCTTTCTCTTCTGGCTCTTTGTCACAGTCTGGAGAAATACTCTGACTCTCAATGGTAGCAAGAGCATCCAAGTCCAATCTTCTTCTCTTCCTCAGTTGGTGCAAGTGGGATTTGGATTTTATATGTGCTGCCCATTCACGGTCCCCAATGATGATTCGATCACAGAGGTCACACATGCGGTAACTTCTCTTGTTCTCCATTTCATTGCATAGCATCTTTACTGGAGCAGCTGCAGGCTTGTGGCCCTGGATGAAATTTTGCACGATTTCAAGAGCAGGTTCAAGAACAGATTCTTCCCACTTCGAGACATCAGATACTTCTAAGCCATATACTGGGGGGACACTGGGACCAGGTCTGCTCAAAAATCGGTTTTTAACCCACCGGTTTTGCTTCCGGGCATATCTCTTAGTCACTTGTTTCAGAGACTCAATACCTTTCTTTAGGAGCTGGTTACTAGTCTCTGGTGTGCATTTTCCCTCAGTGACCAGGTACTCGTGAAATTCCTTGAAGCCAATGGATTGGAAGATACCGTGTTGATAGTCCTGGCTATTTTCTGCAACTTTCTTCTGATTATAGCGTCTGTGAAAATCTCTTAGTTCATCCAAGAGCCCAGCAGCAAGCATGTCATCCACCCTCTTATCCAAGCGCTCATCTAGAACTGTCTGGTCAGCATGAAGCCAGAGGATGCAAAGGTTAGGGAACTTCAGAGGGCCTCCAAGGGGACCACCACCTTCCTCTGCATGTTGACGATGAAGAAATTCACTATGAGAGATCCCCGTTTCTTCAAATACTTGCAAGCTCCTGGCCACTTTGCGCTTGTCATGGGGGTGCAGCTTGGCAGCCATTTCTGGGTCCACTTGGCTTAGGCGTTTGTGAAGAACGTGGCCATCCTCCTTCTCAAGCTCTTTTCGGTCGGTCACTTTCTCAGGGCCCATCTCATGGGGCTTAGTATTGACAAGAACTTTCCAGAGCAGAGATTCAATGTAATAATTGGTTCCTCCCATGACAATAGGAATTTTGTGTCGGGCAAATATATCTTCAATCAGAGCAGTTGCCTTGTTCCTGAAATCCACAACTGTGTAATTTGTCACGAGAGGATCCACAAAGCTGATCATGTGGTGCTGGCACATTCTCTGCTCTTGGGCAGAAACCTTGTTGGTGATAATGTCTAGGCCTTCATAAACCTGCGTGGAGTCAGCGCTAACGATTTCGCCACCGAGCCGCTGGCCTAGCTGCAACGCCAGGGTGGATTTGCCGGTGCCCGTGGCCCCGAGAATCACTACAAGAGGCAGTGTCCGTGGCAGACCCCGTAGCCCGGTGCTCCTTGGAAAAATTTTTTATAATGAAAATGATAAACTAACGTTAGAAGCTGTAATATGCAAAGAGCTATCAGTTGATCAATTAAACAACCCAATAGAGAAATAGACAAAATGATACAAACAGGCAATTCAGAGAAGAAAAATATCCAACTATATAGAAAGATGTTCAAATTTCTTAGAATTCAGTGGCATATAAATTAAAGTAGTAATAAGATACTAGTTTGCACCCTCCAGGCTGGCAAAATTAAAAAGAGCTTCTACATCTATTTTATGTTGGGGGGGGGGGAAGTGTGCTCTAAATCATTGCCAGTGGAGATGTAAATTATTACAGCCATTTTGGAAATCAATCTGGAAAAATCCATTAAAATTAAAAATACATATGCCCTTTGACCTAGCAATCCCACTCCTGGGAATCTATTCCAGAGAAATAAAGGCATCTACCCAAAGGCCCGTGTGCAAGGGTGTTTATTGCAACATTGATCATAGAGGGGTACGCATGATGTGTGGGTGTGCAGAGAGACACACACACACATACAGCCCAGAAACAAGCAAATGTCTCAGCCCGGAAGTGGTGTAGATGCTGGTGCTCTCCCTTAGGGCTCACAGTCCAGAGGCCTGGGGTAAACTGCAATCTTTCCAGTCCACAGGAGGTCTCCACCTGGAGCACAGGACAGGCAGGCAGTTGTGGATGATTAGAAGCCCCGTGACTCGTGCGGGTAGCTAACAGCATGGATTCTAAAGCAGGATTTGGAGGAGTGATCATTGGGACAGAGGCATTCCTATAGCTCCTCTTGGCAGGGCCGCCAGAATCGAAGAAGGGACCCCAACAAGGGAGGACCATGGGAATGACTATTGTAGACATTTAAGGCCAGTCACACCTACAGGGGCTTTTTAAAGCCAAAGCCAGGCAAAAATTCCTACTAAATGAAGGGATCAATGGCAAACAATTATTTCTCAAAACGATGTGTTCCTTCTGAGGTTTGTGGTCAAGTCATATCTCCATCCACCTGTAGCTCTCTGTCCTTTTTCTTTTTTAAAACGATTTTATTTATTTATTTGACGGAGAGAGGGACACAGTGAGAGAGGAAACACAGCAGAGGGAGTGGGAGAGGGAGAAGCAGACTTCCTGCTGAGCAGGGAGCCCAATGCGGGGCTCCATCCCAGGACCCAGGGATCATGACCTGAGCCTAAGGTAGATGCTTAACAACTGAGCCACCCAGGCACCCCTTAACTCTCTGTCTTACATGAATTAAAATGTGTAGTGGGGACACCTGGGTGGCTCAGTCAGTAGAGCATCTAACTCTTGATCTCAGCTCAGGTTTCGATCTCAGGGTTGTGAGTTCAAGCCCTGCGTTGGGCTCCATAGTGGGCGTGGAGCCTACTGTGAAAAACTCTTCTAAGCTCCAGTGGGCTGTTGCTCAGCCTTGGCCTTGCTTAGGAAGGCAGCTCTAAACAGGCCTCTACCCTAAATTAAAGCCCACATAGTATGTATTTAAGTATTTAAAATTATAAACCAAATCAATGAACTCTTAGCGAAAAATATTTTATCCTCCTGCCTTAAAAAAAGATTAAAAACAAATTTAAAGATTAAAAATTTTTATGTGAATAAAAGTAGGCAAGGCAGTAAAGAAGATGGAATTTAATTGTTTTTGCACATCGTTGGCTATTCTGTTGATGGGCTGCTGATGTTTAGATAAGTAATAAAAATATACGTAATTCAAAAAAATATACGTAATTCATAAATTATTATGTATCTTTTTAGTAACTTAATTTTTCTCGTCTTCTTTATTGCAAAATTAATTGTTACAATCAAGAGTTTTGTACCATTTATGTTCTATGGCAAATTGGTGCCAAGCTAGACTATCTTTTTTGAGTCATAACTCTTGGACGCTTTAAAAAATTAATTTCAATTTAGAGAAAGTTTCAGAAAGGAGTGGAATTGTCACAAAAAATCTTAAATGCAATATTTAAATTTGGAAATGAATCATGAATTGTACATATTCTGTTCAAATACTTTAGTGGAGTTACAGAAGATGAATTTATCATGACTGCCCTGAACCTTACAAAATATTTTAATTTCACAATATGAGTTTCTCCCCCTTCTACTGTAATTTTCACCAACCCTTAAAGTGATATTGCGAGCCATGCTAGGATGTGAAGCATTAGCCACACGTAGGACATCTGTGGTTATGTATGTTCAGGTTACAGAGGTAAAGTGTTGGTAGGGCAAAATGTTCCACAGCCACCACGTGCACCTGTCAATACCGCACTAATTCATGGGTACCCCCTGGACCATGAACTGGAGCACAGAGAAGCATGAAAATGGACATGTACTCTCCTGGGAAATGCTACTTTACTCTGTAAGAAACCATTGCATTCATGCTATCTGGGAAAAAGGATTTGACAAGTTAATTAATTTGTCTTTTTTCTTTCTTAAGTGCTTCTGCCACTCAAATCTTCCTCTTACTCTGAAGCAGTGTCTGTCTCCAATGTTGGCAGATGCACAACCCAGAAACCTTTGTGACATGCAGACACAGTCGCTTTATGTGTTGACCGCGTGGGGAGCAGAAGACGCAGAGTGACTTTGCTCTGGGGCCCAAATGGTGTGGTCACTGAGCTGTTATTTAGGCTGCAGGATGCCCTCTGCCCAGGGCTCAGCAACAGCTCCCACGGGCTCCTTAGTTTTGGAATATTCATGGTATTGTGGGAGCTTCAAAGGCAGGGCTTCGCAAACTTTCTGCGGCGCAGGATTGGTGTTCAATTTTCCCATCTAATACGGATCAGATTGTACAAATCCAATAAAAATAAATCACTAGAAAAATGAAATTGAAAAAAATCCGTATAAAATCCAAGGCTCACGTTTTAAAGACAGAAAGAGAAAAATTTCCTCTCTGTTTCTGTGTGTAACTCATCAAGACCCAGTAACAGACCATTTGTGGACTGGCGCTGGTCCACAGACCCCACTTCTTGTAGTGCTGCTCAGAGTCCCAGAAGCCGGGGTAGGGACTCTCTTGCCTCTCGGGGTGGTACCAGGAACCATGAGTCTGAATCCTATCCCATTGTCTTCTTCCAGTTTGAGTATTCTGCCCGCCCCATCATGTGGCTCTCATGTTAGGTCCTCTGTTCTCTCGCTGTCCTCACACAGGCGCAGATCCCCAAGCTTTCTCCATCTCCACAAGCCCCTGCAGCCCCTGCTTCTCCCCGAGTCACTGGTTTATGATGACGGACCTTGAAAGACATGCCTGGAGTGGGGGCTTCTGAGTCAAGTGTTTGCACTGAGAGTGTGACGTTGTCTTTGACACAGCCAGGACCTCTCCTGCATCTGGTGCTCCGCTCCAGAGACTGTAGGGAGAGGAAGTCAGGCTCATCTGCCCCTTGAACAGAGAGGATGAGGCCACTTCTGCAGATGCTGCCATCTTAAACCCATTCCGGGTTTAAGACAAACTTCCTCTTAGGGGTTGATGCTGGAACCTGGGGCTGAATTGTTTCAGTTGTCTCTGCTGGAGTCTTCAAGACTCTGCATCCAGGGCAAATGGTCATGCATGTTGTAGGAAGCAGGAGATGTCTGAATTTGAGGTGTTTATTAAGATCAGACCAGAAAGCCGATAGTTCCCAGACAGGCAGCTGGTGAAGGAAGGCCTCATGGAGGTGGTCAGAGGTGAGGTCCCCCTACACTGGGCAGGGCAAATGGAAGGGGAAATGCTCTGGGCTTTCTTAGTGGAGGTAGGAACTCCCACCTACCTGGGGTCAGCATGCTTCCAGAAATCCTACATAGTATAGATACATGCTTCTAAAATCATTCACATATTTTTTTAATCATTTACATATTTTTTATGACTCATTTCAAATTTTCTATCCTTATGTCATCGCTTCCTCTTATAGATATTTTTGCAACAGATGTAGCTTTATTCATTGCAAGCTACTGGTGATTCATTTTTTAAAAAGATTGTATTGATTTATTTGAGAAGAGAGCATGAACAGGGAGAGGAGCAGAGGAAGAGGGAGAAGCAGACTCCCTGCTGAGCAGAGAGCCCGATGTGGGGCTCGATCCCAGGACCCTGGGATCATGACCCAAGCAGAAGGCAGACGCTTAACCAACTGAGCCACCCAGGTGCCCCAGTACTGGTGATTCATTTAAGCTTTCTCCTTTAATGTTTTAAAATTACAAAAGGAATTCAGAAGTATATATAATGAAAACCTGTCTTTGTCACCCATACAGTCCTGTGCTCCTCAATCCTCCCAAGAGTTAAGGATTTTGACCAGCTGTTAACAGTGTGCCCTTGCCAATTCATGCTATGCATTTACAAATACCTGTCTTTCCCGTCACTCACCCTGGGGGAAGCAAAGCCATGAGCCACTCACTGGAGAGGCCTGAGTGGAGAGGAATGGAAGCCTCTGGCCGGCAGCCCCATGAGTGAGTTTGGGAGCAGGTCCTCCAGCCCTAAGCAAGCCTTTGGATGAGACTGCTGCCCTGGTTGGCATCATGACTGCAACCACATGACAGACTCCTAGCAGGACCACCTTGAGGAATTCCTGTCTCTCTGAAACTGTGTGAGATAATAAATGTCGTTTTCAGCTGCTAAGTTTTGGAGTAATGGTTACAGAGTAATATAATTAACACAGCTTTCATTCTCTCCAATTACAACATCATTTTTTAGTTCCACTCTATAAAAAAGCTCTTCAAAAGAGTTGTCTATACTCATCACCTGCTTTTCCCTCCCCCTCCTCCAATCCTGTCCTCGTATGTTAGCCAATGTCTACTATCTGGGTGACGAGGATGTCACAGGGCAATGCTGTCTTAAGTACCTGTTGCAGACCCTAAGACGAGGGTTCACGTGCAGAAGATTTATTAAGGAAGAGCCCTTAATAGAGATTGGGAAGGGAGTGGGGGAAGCAGGACAGGGAAGAGGAGGAAGTACATCAAGGATGACTTTTTAGGCAAAGTCCCACTCTCTTACTGATCCCGGATAGCTCCGGAGAAAATTACACCTGGGGCACTTCGGTGGTACAGTTAAGCATCTGACTCTTGGTTTTGGCTCAGGTCACGAGGTCAAGCATTGTGAGATCGAGGCCCATGTGGGGGCTCTGTGATCAGCACAGAGCCTGCTCCAGATTCTCTCTCCCTCTCTCTCTGCCCCCAACTCTCTCTCTCTCTAAAACAAACAAATAAATCTTAAAAAATGATTAAAAAGAAAAAGTTCATTCCATCTTGGGGGGCGCCTTGGGTAGCTTAGTTGGTTAAGCGTTTGATGCTTGATTTTGGCTCAGTTCATGATCTCACGGTCATAAGATTGAGCCGCATGTCAGACTCTGCAGCCTGCTTGGAATTCTCTTTCTCCCTCTCCCTCTGTCCCTCCTTCCCACCCCCAACCAATAAATAAAATAAAATAAAATTTGTTCTGTCTTGAGGCAAAGAGCTGGGCTTTCATAATGCCATATAGTCAGTTACTGTGTGGGTTATCCCAGGGGCATAAGCTCCCAGATATTTCTGACTCTTTGCATGTACAGGCAAAGCAACTGCAGTAACCCAAGGGCAATAGTCTAACGATCACACGAGTAAGATCTTGGAATAAAACACCTAGACAGAAGGTGGGAGAGGGGCACAGAGAACCATTTAGAGGATTTAAGGAGAGCTGGGCAAAGTATAGTCAATAATGGCCACAACAGTGCTTCTTAAACTTTAATGTGTATTCGATTCATCAGGGGCTCTTGTTAAAATGCAGACTCTGGCTTCATAAATTTGACATGGGGTTGAATTCTGCATTTGTAATGAGCTTCCAGGTGATACTGAAGCTTTGAGTAACACTGAGCTCCGGTCATTCATGGGAGCTTCATGTTATAGGAACTGATCCTATCCCATGAAAAGAGCATCACGCATGTCCTGGTTATCTGCAGCTTTGTTTCAAACCACCCTCAAAGCGGAGTGATCTAAAATACAATTCACTGTTCTGTGGGTTGATTGGGCTCAGCTCAGCATTTCTCACTGGGGGTCTGTCACAGAGCTGCCATCAGAAGTTGGTTGGTCTTCTGTGCTGAATGTCCCAGAGGTGAGCCTATAGGATTGGCAGCTGATACAGGTTTTTTCCAGGGAGCTCAGGAGGGATTACTGACTATCATGCCTTCATGTGGCTTCTCCATGTGGCTTGGGCTTCTCATAGCAATGGTGGCCATTCTAAAATGAATCCAGGAGTTGTGTTAATCAGATATGGTAAGATGTGCAGACATGGAAATGACTGTCTTGGAGGAAGATGTTTATACATATTCTAGATCCCCAGAAACAGGAGGCACAGCTCCATGCGAGGCCACATGAAGAAGGCCACCAGGGTCAGTGGGGAGGCAGAGAGGAGGGAGAGGAGAGCATTCCCAGAGCCTTTACTGGGGCTTTTGTGAAAAGGAATGGGTGAGACATGGTAGATATATGAGTAAATTTAGGATGGATAGTTTGAATAATTTCGGTCTCTGGTTGCAGGGGTGGTCCTTGGTTTCCTGATTACTTGGTCCTGTGGTGACTTAGAACAGGCTTGGTGTGTGAGAATTTCATAAAGGGGATGGTTGGAAGTGTGGACTCTGGATAGGTTGGTTTGTATATCAAAGCCACACTCATGAGGGAGGCTCTAGAAATACGCTAACCCAGGGAGGGACAGTCTCTCCAGGATTAGGAATAGAGAAAATAAGTAAATAGAGTCAATATAGTAACAGCATTCTGAAAGGGATCTTCCCAAGAGTGACCATTCCAAGAGGGAGGAAGTAGAAGCTACCAAGACAGTGAAATCACTTCTGCTATACTCTGTTGGTTGAAGCAGACATTGGAAACTCAGATACAAGTGGGAAATAAACTCCAGCTACTGATAGGGGTGTGGCAGGGTTACTTCATAGAAGGACACGTGGGATGGGTGACATTGCTGTGGCCATCTTCGGAAAGTACATCTGTCAGATGCGCATCTTACTCGGTGTAAAATATCTACGTAAATAATCTGACAACATCCAAGTTGGCGCATTCTGCAGACAAAATGCTCCTGAGCAAAAATATCTCCACGTATGAAGGCTCTTCAATTCCCACCAATCTTGAGTAGGTGGAAGTCCAATCCTCTGGAGGGTTTCCCTTCTGGTAATCCAGTTTCCAATGATGCAAGTCAGCCTACAAACAGCCCCAGGTTCTTGCTCACTGCTTCCCCCTGCTGGCATATCAGACATTCAGCTACTCCCCATCCGCCAGGACTCCAAATCGTTGCTCCCTACCCTCATCCCAGCCCCGGGGAAGATATTGTTTGTTATTTACAACTGTCCGCTGCCTTCTAAAGAAGATGGAGCACAAAGACTGTCGAAGGGGTCATGGGAAAGAGTCTGCAAAATTGGAAGCAAGGCAGGAAAGGGTTTAATTGCTCTGCAGAAAGAGAGGGAAATCTATAGGGGGTGGTGGGAACAGAGACTGAAACTTCCTGGGAAGGATCCGGAGAGGGGGTGGGGGTAGGGGTTGGGGGAGAGGACTATGGTGAGGAGCATGGGGGAGTAGGGGGAGGGTGGGTTGTCTATGGCTGAGTGGGAACTTGCAGGGAGAGTGGAGATGTTAAGTTTGCTCTGTGCTCTTCCTGTGACCCTGTACTCCTTGAAACTTCAGAACAAAACATCTTCCTCTCATGCATTGTGCAGTGGATTTTCTTTGGAGAGATAGAGAGGAATGCTGCTGAGTTGCCTTAAGATTGGGGAGGGGTGGATCAGGGGCTCCCACTGGGAGAGTACCAGGGGCTCCGTGCAGTCCGGGATACCTCTGCCCTGTGGTCTCCAGACTGACCATTCCCTTCTTTAAGGAAAGCAGCATTTAATGTGAGGGCACAAAAAGGGCACAAGGTGAGTTTGGAAGAGAGGAGGAAGAGACCTGTGTGGTTGGGGAATATGTCTGAGTGTATTGGAGGGGCAAGGAACAGAGAGGCAGGAGATGATGCTGGTAAGTGGGTTAGGGCTCTTAATTTCATTTCAAAGTTTCTCCCAGATACCCTAGTCAAAATCTTAGAGAAATCCAATAACCCTCCATGCTGCATGTGGCCCAGGCTTGATTCAGTATTACATTCAAAGCAACATAGCCCATTTCCATGCTGTAATTCCTGTAAGCTCCAATCACTCCTTACCTTCCTCTAGTGGAACCCTCGGTTCCATAGCTAAGATGTCTCCCACCCTTATTCCATCCCTCCTGCAGGGTCAGCCACGACTTTGGGGCTTGGCGAGGACACTGGACAATCCTTGGCCTAACCTTTGTAAGGCATACTGCAATGTGGGATGAGCCAGCAGTGGAGGGAGGCCTTTTTGAACACCTCACTCCTCTCTGCCTAGCAAAGTCCCCAAAGAGCTTCCTGGCAAAGACTTTTTCACACTTTTTAACTACTTGGCAAGTGGTTTATAAATCCTTCTAAATACCAGCAGATTAGTCTGTGGAAATCCAAAACTTTAGAAAAAATTAATTGAAAGAGCTATTGAATTGAGGAGGTTTTGCCCGAGTAAATATTTTCTCTATGGAATTCCGATCTATTCATTTAGTAATCCTAATTATGGTTTTGCTAATTTGGGGGTCGTTTCAGAGAAAGTGCTTTATTCCACCAGGAACCCTGTCAGTAGGTTAAGAGGATTTTGTTTTTCATTTGTGCTGTTTCAAAAGGAAATTCATTCTTGCAACAGCTTTAGCTGTTTTCTGCTTATGTCTGCTTCCTTGCTGCTCAAGGTTGACAAGAAAAAATCTCAGGCTTTTGTTAGTTCCTTCCTGTGCCTGGCCCCTTGTATGCTCACCTGTTCTCTCTCTTCCCACTCTTCTGGGGACTCACCAGAGATATGCAGAGGTGGATGTGCTGAATTTTCCAGGAGTTTCCATTTTCAAAATAATGCCAGACCGTCGGAGCAGAGGGGAAGAGTCGTGGGCCTTGGGGTCTTTGTGTAGGCTGTGTCTTCCAGCGGAAGCCCACTCTCCCCCTTCCTGCAATCACAGACAACTGGATAAACATCCCTGCACGTGTCCCTGTGGCCCCCTATGAGGATGCATTGGGGATATACAGCAGAGCAAGGTCTGCTGGGTCAGAGGCTGGTGTATCCTGGTCTCACTTGAGCCGAGTTGATTTGCAGGGGTTCTCAGGATTTTTTAAGCTATCACTTCCTGTCTTGTTTTGGACATGGCAAATACTTCTCTTCTGTCGTGCCTACTCTGATCTGACTGCGTCTGGAGAATCATGTTTGATTCTGGGGGTCATATTTCAAGAGATCATGACATGGCAGGCCCAGAGAAGAGAGGCTTGTTTCGTGAAACCTGTCCCATGGGAGCTGTATCAGTGAGTGGAACGCACAGGGATACGGACTTCAGGTGATTCAAGGGATGGTATTTCGGGTGGCCAGAGCCACCTGCCATGGAGACTGTCCTCCCTGGAGTGGCAGTGGGCAAAGGACCGCATCACGAGTGTTTAAACAGAAGAGAGTTACTTGCTGGGGATACCGCACAAGGGCTTCAAGTGTCAGATGGCTCTTTCCAACTCTGAGATTTTTCCAACTTTTCTGAGTTCCCGTGTGCTGAACGTCAGAGAAGGGAGAGACATGATAAAATTCTTTTAGTTCTTGTCCTTGCTCCGGCTGCCATGACAAAAATACCATGGACTGAGTGGCTTAACGGACATTTTGTTTCTTACGGTCCTGGAGGCTGGGAGTCTCAGATCCGCACACCAGCAGACTTGGTGAGGGCCTGCTTCCTGGTTCCGAGACAACCATCTTTTCCTTATGTCCGCGTAGGGTGGGAGATGGGGAGGGAGATCTCCCCGGAGTCTCTTTTAGAAGGCGCTAATTCCATTCATGAAGGTGGAACCCACAAAAGTCCCTTATCTTAATATCCTAATAACATCTCTTTGGGGGATAGGATTTCAAAATAATGAATTTGGGGGGCACAAACTTTTAGTCCATAACAATCCCCTTTTCTTTTTTTCTTAAGAATTCTCTATATTCTTCATTTTTCACAGTATGGCATGCTCCATGACCTTGTCCTTTTTAAGAGTCGTGCACACATAGGCATACCAAGACTTGTGCTCAGTCGTATTCACACAGACACCTGCACATCAGCAGACCCCCATATACACACACTCACCCACACACAAGTACACGGGCAGATGCACACAGACTGTAATTAATATTAAATGCCCCACGAAACCTAGGTATGCTCTACAGGCCTGTCTCGGCGATATTGTGGGTTCTGTTCTAGACTATCCCAATAAGGCAAAGATAGCAATGTGGTGAGTCAAATGAAGTTTTCGGTTTCTCAGTGCATGTAACACTTATGTTTACACTCTTCTGTGGTCTATTAAGCATGCAATAGCCTTACGTCTAAAAAGAGAAGGTACATGCCTTAATTAAAAAATACTTCATTGTTAAAAACACTAACCACCCTCTGAGCTTTCAGCACGTTGTAGTCACTGATCCCAGATCACCACAACAAATATAATCATAATGAAGAGTTTGGAATCTTGTGAGAATTACCAAAATGTGACACAGACAGGCAAAGCGAGCAAACGCTGTTGGAAAAATGGTGGCAACAAGGGTGCCACGAACCTTCACTTTGTGAAAACTGCCATATCTGTGCGTCTGCTCCCCCAGATTGTCTGTGCTCAGGGAGTGTGGAGGGATGGTTAAGCATTCAGTGTGAATAGCTGCGAAGGTGAGGATCCTCCTTGGTGCGGAAGTGCCATCTTGGCCGGTTCAATCCCCACAGTGCGCATCTGAGGGAAGTGTAGCCTGCGTTCTGCAGGGAGGTAGAAGTCCTGTAGTCCAGCTCATGCCGCAGTGAGGGGCCTGTGCAGACACACGGGGCCCCTGGTAATCAAGGCCTTTCTGCAACCCTTCCCACTCCCAACTTGGTGTCTCCCAGAATAATCCTTAGGCCTTTCCTGACAGGGGCTAAATAAAACTCTGGAATTTGGCCTCTTTACTCCCACCTACCGGTCTAACTTTTCCCTAATGTAGTATCTTGGTCATGGAGCTTCTGGGTCTTACACCTCCTTTATCCTGGCTTAGAGCTACTTACTTTTCTAAGCATGGGGGTGGGGGTGGAGGTAGGGGTGGGGGTTGGTGGGGAGGGTGAGAAAGTTCAGGAAGCAGTGTCCAGAGAGGGCTTCAGCTCCTGCCAATGGAGGTGTTTTTGTAGGAGGAGGTCAAGTTAGGAGCTAGACTGATTTTTCCCTCCCAGTGGCCTCTGGGCCAAGTCAAGCAGCTGAGATGAATCCCATTGAAGAACAGGCAAAGGATAATGACTGGACAACATATTAAGCAAGAAAAAAAAAAGGAGTATTTGAAAAGATGCTCGAACAATATTAGTAATCAAAGATATGCAAATTAAAGCAACAATGAAAAATTACTCTATCCATGTTCTACTGGCAAAAAGAGAAGGTGAGTAATACCAAGTCGTTAGCAGGAATGAGAGAATGGTAAAACCGGCATCGCTCGGGAGAATGTCAACTACCTGACCCCGTGCTCACTCTCTGCCTGCAGACACAGAGAGGAGGTGTGGCTGCATGTTCCTTCTGCTGACGTTGGGGCACCTGTGCCTAAAAACCTATAAGCTGTGAAGGTCTAGGCCTATGTGCAGAGAGATGACCTTGCTGACTGTGGAGGAGGGAGAGGGTGGGGCTCATCATGTCTGGGAGGAGGCTTCCCAAAAGACTGTGACAGGAAACCGAGGCTAGATGGTCTGCTAGAAGCCCTGTCCCAAGTGGTCACCTGTTAGGTGTTGGTCTGACATGGGGCAGGAGGGGGGGCGCAGGGAGAGTGGTCACCAGGTGGCTTTGTGTCATTTAAGGTCCACTGGAGCTCCAGCTCTGGCTTATTCTCAGCCCCCTGACACCTACAGGAGGTGGTTTGAATGCAGGTCCAGATGACACTTTGATGACCTCTGGTGAGGGGAGAGAACAGTGTCAAGGGCAGACCATTCAAGAAACGCTTCATCTGGGCGTGGTCAGAGAGGAAGAAGAGGATCTCAGGAGCAGGCGGAGCCTGGGGACACTGACACATAGGTAGGATGAGGGGTGATAAGGGCCACCAAACTTCATGACAGGAATAAAGAAAGACTACAAGAGACCATGAAAATGTCCTCCCCGCCTGCCATGATGTATTATAATAAAGACTAACCAGTATTTAAACATGAGTGAGGGTTGGGGTGCCTGGGTGGTTCAGTGGGTTAAGCCTCTGCCTTCGGCTCAGATCATGATCCCAGGGATCCAGCCCCGCATCGGACTCTGCTCAGCAGGGAGCCTGTGTCCCCCACTCTCTCTGCCTGCCTCTCTGCCTACTTGTGATCTCTCTCTCTCTGTGTCAAATAAATAAATAAAATCTTTAAAAAACATCAGTTGAGGAGATGAAAAATTCTGATATTGTGAACTGAACATTAATCTAAAATATGTGTGCCTCTAAGTCTGATGCTTATTCAGGAAAAGCCACGAAGTTTGCCCAAGAACATAAAGTGTTCCTCCAACCTTCATTTGACTAAAAGATTGAGCTGGCCTTCTTGTGTACCTGCTGATGCAGAAGCAGCCATAAGCTTTAGAAAAGGGAGAGCCTCCTCCCCTGAAGGGGCATTTCTGACCTCAGTAAGATTTGTGCAGGACATAAAACCTTCAGAGCGTGGCTTCAGGTCAGGTGTTAGGATTTCAAGGACCAGTGGAAAAGTTTTCTTAAAAAGAGGTGATACTAGGTTAAAATGTATATTTTTTTCAAGTAGGAACATGAAAAAACGTCCTATTACCTCATGAAAGACAAGAAGGACATCATCTAAGTATAGAGGGCAGCCCTTTGAACAGAACACATTATGTTTCAGGTGAGAATCCAGACTGAGTCTCTGCTATTGTTCATGTCCGCCTGCAGCGGGACTTGGCATTTGATTACCTCCCCCAGAGGTCAGAGAGGACTCCACAGATCATTAGCAAGTGATGTGACTTTTACTGGTGAGTTGGTAAAACCATGGGATGGAGGGTAATCTTGTAAAATGCAAGACAGACTAAAGTCAAACACCCCTTGGTCATCTCTGTCTTACCCCTGAATCTCTTTTTGGTGACCAGATGCCTCACCTCTATCTCCTCAATCCCCACGTTACCTCTACCCTTCTCTGACTCCCGAAAAGTTTGAGATAGACACTCAAATGCCATTATTGCTTTATAATGTTAAATAAAAGGGCACAGCAGGCCCCAAATGGAGTTGCTTGTGCTAAATACCATGTCAGCAAATCAAGACTTAATACCTAGTCCAATTGTAGGTTCAACCTCCGAGAAATGTGACCTTCAACCAGTTAACATGGAATTACCCAGTCAGCACTAGTGCGGTAATCCACCTGTTAGAGCCTTCTGGTCCCTTTGAGAGGGTGACATTACCTGAAATTCTTGCCAATAATTCTTGCTAATAATTTCCTTTTTCTGCCTCCTTTCTGCCTTTAAAAACATTTCCTTTTCTACAGCTGGGCAGAGCTCCCTTCTGTTTGTTAGGTGGGATGCTGCCCAATTCATGAATCTGAATAAAACCAATTTGATCTTTAAATTTCTTCAGTTGAATTTTTGTCATTTAACAGATTTGGTGGCTCTGATGGGATCTGAAGTGAACATTTTTTTAAGTTTTAAATTCCAGTTAGTTAACACACAGTGTAATATTAGTTTCAGGTGTACAATATAGTGATTCAACACTTCCATAAAATACCTGGTGCTCATCACAAGTGCACTCCTTAATGCTCATCACCTATTTTACCCATCCCCCTACTGTTAACCATCAGTTTGTTCTCTATGGTTAAGAGTGTTTCTTGGGCACCTGGTGGCTCAGTTGGTTAAGCAACTGCCTTCAGCTCAGGTCATGATCCCAGAGTCCCAGGACTGAGTCCTGCATCGGGCTCCCAGCTCCATGGGGAGTCTGCTTCTCTCTCTGACTTTCTCCCCTCTCATGCTCTCTATCTCTCTCTCATATAAATAAATAAAATCTTTTTTAAAAAAGGAGTCTGTTTCTTGGGTTATCTCTCTTTCTCTCTCTTTTCCTTCGTTCATTTATTTTTGTTTCTTAAATTCCACACATGAGTAAAATCATATGGTATTTGTCTTTCTCTGACTGATTTCACTTAGCATAATACTCTACCTCCATCCATGTCATTGCAAATAACAAGATTTCATTCTTTTGATGGCTGAATAATATTTCATTGTGTCTATATACCACATCTTCTTTATCCATTCATCAATTGATGGACACTTGGACTGTTCATAATTTGGCTATTGGAGATAATGCTGCTATAAACATCAGGGTGCATGTATCCCTTTGAATTAGTATTTTTATATCCTTTGGGTAAATACCTAGTAGTGCAATTTCTGGATCATAAGGTAGTCCTACTTTTAATTTTTTGAGGAAACTCCATACTGTTTTTCAGAGGGCTGCACCAATTTACATTCCCACCAACAGTGCAAGAGGATTCCCCTTTCTCTGCATCCTCATGAACACCTGTTGTTTCTTGTGTTGTTGACTTTAGCCATTCTGACAGGTGGGAGGTGATAGCTCATTGCAGTTTTGGTTTGTATTTCCCTGATGATCAATTGATGTTGAGCATCTTTTCATGTGTCTATTGGCCATCTGTATGTCTTCTTTGGGAAAATGTCAATTTATATCTTCTGCCCATTTTTTAATTGGATTTTTTTGGGGGTGTTGAGTTTTATAAGTTCTTTATAGATCTTGGATACTAACCCTTTATCAGCTATGTCATTTGCAAGTATCTTCTCCCATTTCATAGGTTGCCTTTTAGTTCTGCTGATTATTTCCTTCACTGTGCAGTAGCTTTTTATTTTGATGTAGGCCCAATAGTTTACTTTTGCTTTTGTTTCCCTTGCTTCAGCAGACACATCTAGAAAGTAGTTGCTATGGCTGATGTCAAAGAGACTCTGTTCTCCTCTAGGATTCTGATGCTTTCAGTTCTCACATTTAGGTCTTTCATCCATTTTGAATTTATTTTTGTGTCCAGTGTAAGAAAGTGGTCCAGTTTCACACTTTTGCATGTGGCTGTCTAGTTTTCCCAACACCATTTGTTGAAGAGACTGTCTTTTTCTCATTGGATATTCTTCCCTGCTTTGTTGAAGATTAATTGACCATAGAGTTGTGGGTTCATTTCTAGGTTTTCTGTTCTGTTCTATTGATCTACATGTTGATCTACTGATCTCTCTGTCTATTTTTGTGCCAGTACCATATTGTTTTGATCACTACAACTTTGTAATATAATGTTTTTAAAAAGATTTTATTTTTAAGTTATCTCTACACCCACTGTGGGGCTCAAACTCACAACCCTGAGATCAATAGTTGCATGTCCAGCCAGGTGTCCCTATAATAGAACTTGAAGTCTGGAATTGTGATGTGTCCAGCTTTGCTTTTCTTTTTCAAGGGTGCTTTGGCTACTTGGGATCTTTTGTGGTTCCTAAAAATTTTAGGATTTTTTGTTCCAGCTCTATGAAAAATGCTGTTGGTATTTTGATAGGGATTGCATTAAATGTGTAGATTGCTTTGGATAATATAGACATTTCAACAATATTTGTTCTTCCAATCCATGAGCATGGAAATTCTTTCCATTTCTTTGTGTCATCTTGAATATCTTTCGTCAGTGTTTATAGTTTTCAGAGTACAGGTCTTTCACCTCTTTTTTTTTTTAGATTTTAAAAATAATTTGTTTATTTGACAGAGATCACAAGTAGGCAGAGAGGCAAACAGAGAGAAGGGGAAGCAGGCTCCCTGCTGAGCAGAGAGCCTGATGCAGGGCTCCATCCCAGGACCCTGGGATCACAACCTGAGCCGAAGGCAGAGGATTTAACCCACTGAGCCACCCAGGTGCCCTCTTTCACCTCTTTGATTAGGTTTATTCCTAGGTATCTTACTGTTTTTGGTGTAATTTAAGTGAGATGGATTCCTTAATCTCTCTTTCTGCTGCTTCACTATTGGTGTATAGAAATGCAACAGATTTCTGTATCCAGTGACTTTACTGAATTCGTTTATCAGTTCCAGCAATTTTTTGGTTGTGTTTTGGGTTGTCCACATATAGTATCTGGTCATCTGCATATAGTGGAAGTTTGACCTCTTCATTGCCGATTTGGGTGCCTTTTATTTCTTGTTGTCTGATTGCTGTGACTAGGACTTTTAGTATTAGGTTAAATAACAGTGGTAAGAGTGGACATTCCTGTCTTATTCCTGACAGGAATGATGATATTAGGATGATATTATTGGGTTTTTCATATATGGCCTTTATCGTGTTGAACTATGTTCCCTCTAAACCTATTTTATTAAGTTTTTTTTTAAATCACGAATGGATGTTGTACTTTGTCAAATGCTTTTCTTGCATCTATTGAGATGATTATATGGTACTTATCCTTTCTTTTATTAATGTGGTATATCATGTTGATTGATTTGTGAATATTGAACCACTCTTGCAACCCAGGAATAAATCTCATGTGGTCGTGGTAAATGATTTTTTTTTAAAGATTTTATTTATTTATTTGACAGAGACAGAGACAGCTAGAGAGGGAACACAAGTAGGGGGAGTTGGAGAGGGAGAAGCAGGCTCCCCACGGAGCAGGGAGCCCAATATGGGGTTCTATCCCAGGACCCTGGGATCATGACCTGAGCCCAAGACAGATGCTTAACAACTGAGCCACCCAGGCACCCTGTGAATGATTTTTTTAATGTATTCTTGGATTTTGTTTGCTAGTACTTTATTGAGAATTTTTGCATCCATGTTCATCAGAGATATTGGCCTGTAGTTGTCTCTTTCAATGGAGTCTCTGTCTGCTTTGGTATCAAAGTAATGACGGCCTCATAGGATGACTTTGGATGTTTTCCTTCCTTTTCTATTTTTTGGAATAGTTTGAGAAGAACAGATATTAACTCTTCTTTAAATGTTTGCCAGAATTTGCCTGTGAAGCCATCTGGCCCTGGAATTTTGTTTTCTGGGAGTTTTTTGATTACTGATTCAATTTCTTTGCTGGTTATTGATCTGTTCAAATTTTCTTTTTCTTCCTGTTTCAGTTTTGGTAATTTATGTTTCTAGGAATTTATCCATTTCTTCTAGGTTGTCCACTTTGTTGGCATATTGTTTTTCATAACTTTCTCCCATAATTGCTTGTATGGGATCTGAGGTAAACTTTTGATGATGTTTGGGGACAATGAGAAACACAAGTATACTGGTGAAGTCCTTTTTCAGTTCATTGTCTTTCTCACTATTTCTCACTGTTCCTCTTGGTTCTGAGCTCCACTGTCTTTGTGTTGAGCTCCCAACCTAATTGGCTTTTCAGTCCAGGGCTTAGTGAGTGAGCTTGAGTTGATAGTTCCATCTGAAACCCAAATCCCTCGCCCTTGGTTGGGTCTGCAATTCCTTGGCTATTGAAGTCACTTTCCTCATTTCTAGGCTAAAGTCCCCACTTACTGGGGTTTGCTGGCTTAGTCCACACTGGAAATTGCCGGTGGTGTGTACCTTTTCCTTTGATCAGTCTGCAGTAATAACTCTTGGTTACTGTCGGTATGTTAAAGTGCACATATTTGTTTGTTTTATGTTGTGTTGATAAAGACTATTGCTAGTGGGGATCTTGGAAGGCCCCTCCCCCAAAAAAGGCTGCCAAAATTGTCGGGGATAAGTTGAACACTTAAAGGCTGTTAGAGGGTGCCTGGATGGCTCCCTCTAACCATGGTTGGGTGACTGCCTTCAGCTCAAGTCATGATTCCAGGGTCCTGGGATCAAGTCCCACATTAGGCTCCCTGCTCAACGGGGAGTCTGCTTCTCTCTCTGCCCTTCCCTCTGGTCATGCTCTTTCTCTCTCCCTCTCTTGCAAAGATAGATAAATAAAATAAAGTAAAAAGAAAGGCTGTTAGAGCACTTACCAGCCAAACCTAATGCAAAGACTCCCATGTTAAGGTACTGGTCACAGAATGGGTTAGATTGACAACAGGTTACCTGTCAATCTCAAGAAAAATTTCCTGGCAATGAGGTACACCATAGAACCCCACACAATCCCCAACTCCTCAACACTTCCTTTTTAGGTATCAGTTTGGCTCTGAGAGACCCCATTTTAGGTCAGAGATGGCTGTCCAGAAATGTGGGCTAAATTCCATTCCCACCTCAGGGTCCTCCGAAACTGCTGCTAGCCCTCAGGGAACTATGAACATGGAAAACATTTCAATAAGAAAAGATCATTTAAGAAGTGCACTTGAAAGTCACGGTTCTCAAATTATATATATATTTTAAAGATTTTATTTAAGGAAGGGAAAAATGAAGGAGGGGGATCGGAGGGGGAGATGAGCCATAAGAGACTATGGACTTGAGAAACAAACTGGGGGTTTTAGAAGTGAGCGGGTGAGGGGATGAGTAACCCAGTGATGGATATTAAGGAGGGCACGTATTGCATGGAACAGTGGATATTATATGCAAACAGTGAATCATGGAGCACTACATCAAAAACAAATGATGTACTGTATGGTGACTAACATAACATAATAAAAAAAATAATAAAACAATGACACTCTTTA
The DNA here is from genome assembly GCF_010015895.1 of Lontra canadensis. Lineage (NCBI taxonomy): Eukaryota > Metazoa > Chordata > Mammalia > Carnivora > Mustelidae > Lontra > Lontra canadensis. Next base: position 17,279,773 of record NW_022631022.1, read on the forward strand.
AAAAAATAAGTATTTTATTTATTTATTTGAGAGAGGGAACATGAACAGAGGGTGGGGGTAAAAGGAGAAGCAGGCTCCCCACTGAGCAGGGAGCCTAACTCAGGGCTCCATCCCGGGACCCTGGAATCATGACCTGAGCTGAAGGCAGATCCTTGATCCACTGAGCCACCCAGGGCCGGTAGTCACAGTTCTCAAATTAAACAAAGAGGATGAGATGCCTATTTTAATTGGCATTGGAAGCCTCCAAAAGGCTTCAAAGTTCGAAAACAGTTTTTTTAAGGATTCACTGTAAAAGACTAGTGAAAAATTAAAGACACAAAAAGGGGATGCCTGGGTGGCCCAGTCAGTTAAGCATCTGCCTCTGGCTCAGGTCATGATCCCAGGGTCTTGGGATTGAGTCCCGCATGGGGCTCTCTGCTCAGTGTGGAGTCTGCTTCTCCCTTTGCCTGCCATTTCCCCTGCTTGTGCTCTCTCTCTCTCTCCCCTCTCTCTCACAAATAAATAAATAAATAAATAAAATCTTAAAAAAAAAAAAAACCAAAATGTACCTAAAATGAAAGACTGTAAGATGGGCTCAACTGCTTCTCCTCCCTTTCCTCCTTTATTTGAGCACTCTTTCTAGCAATCCCCCAATTTCTAGCAAACCCCCAATTTGAGTCACCTTCATACCATAAATAAAAGTTCACCAAGGTCTCACAGATACCTCCATATCTACCCTCAAGGAAGGGTCTCCATAGGGACTCCACCCAGAGATGACAAGACCCTGAAGAATTTTCTGCTAAATGGCTAAATTATTCCCTTAAATAGCCAAAGGGAAACAAAAATTAAAATTAATTTAAAAACCTTCCAAATTCGGGTAGATATTGAAGCTACACTCTATTTTAAACCCCACTCAGAACCTGCATGTGAGAACATGTAAAAACTCAGAAGTCAGCTAAAGGGTGAGGGTTCTTGCCAGAGTCAGCTCTACCAGCTCTCTGTCTACAATACCCAGGGGAGAGAGAAAAATAAATTATCTCTTGCACCCTTTTGGGGGACCGCTCTTACATCTAAGTCTGGGGGGCAGGGGCAATATTCAATACTACCAGAAATGTTCGCTGTTTGTCCTGACTGAAAACTGACAAGGTATTTAAAGGACATTTTTAAGTAGCTCTGCAGTCAAAAGTTGGGCCAAATTGGGAGGTGGTATTCAGAGACTAATAGGAATTTTGTTAGACCTCCTCCCCTAAGCTAAAATGAAATGATGTGCCCAGGGAGAAAGGAAAACTGGAGGCCTTTGTAAAAGTATTTACTAAAAAAGATGATGTCATTAAATGGACAGCACAATCTACACCATCATTTCAGTCACAGCTGTTTGAAAGATCAGGAGCAACTGTTCTCACCTCACAAACCTCTGCAAAACTAGACATGGGGCCTTAGAGGCAATTCAAACTTCACCCATTCCTTGTCACCACTCCCAAACCTCCCCTTTTCATCTTGAAAGGCTTATAAGTACTGGCCTTGGGAAACCAAACTCCTTCTTGGAGGAATTTGCATTCTTTCTGACTGATCCCTGTGAGAACCCTTATCTAGACCAACCCCAATTCCTAAGACTGAAAAAAAAGTGGGGTGCAAGGGGGGTGGGAAAAGACTATTTTTTATTTATTAAAAAATAACACAACAATACAAACTGCTTCACAGCCTCCATGAGATTACTTGTCAAGGACAAGTACAGATCTTAAGGGTCTTCTGCACAAATGTTAGTAGTAAAAAGTTTTAGTCACGAAAACTGTAAGGTCTCTACATCTGTATGTTTTATGTGTGTCTATATATATATATGGGTTGTGGATATGTGATAGTATTTTCTACCTCCAGATGGTATTGCAAAAATTAATTTATGAAAGCACCCTATTTAATTGGCTTAAAGAAAATTAAGTGCTTATATAAATTAAATTCTCAAAAATGTAATAGAAACTAATCCAAATGAATTTTAGGGAAAATATTTGGTGTTGAAGTTTGTTAGTTTAATTAAAATAGACATACCTTCAGAGTTATCAACATTAAAAATAATGCAGACATTGGGGCACCTGGGTGGCTCAGGGGGCTAAGCCTCTGCCTTCAGCTCAGGTCATGATCCTAGGGTCCTGGGATTGAGCTCTACATCGGGCTCTCTGCTCAGCAGGGAGCCTGCTTCCCCCTCTCTCTGCCTGCTTGTGATCTCTCTCTGTCAAACAGATAAATAAAATCTTTAAAAAAAAATGCAGACATGCAACTTTTATTCCACCTAAGTTTACAAAAGGCCAAATAAGTTCATGTTACCTCTTACAAAATTTATTACTTAAAAAAAAAACAACAAACGCTTGGGGCAATGGCTGACTTGGTCTAATGTTTCATGGAAATTTTATGGGTAATATAAACATATAAAGAACAAGAAAATTAAATAGATGTAAGTAGGATGAAAAAGTTTTAGGTAAACTTTGAAAATAGTTTCCTCAAATATTTTTGGTAACCCCAAACCTTAAAGTTTTCCTAAGCTAAATGATGAGTGAAGTTCAATTCATTGACTATGCAGATCATTTCCAAATAACATAATGAAAGATTAGTTACTGAACACGGGCTTAGATACTTTTGACTTCGTACTAAAGAAGAACTGTTGTGGTGCCTAAAAGGCACAGTCAGTTGGGTGTCTGACTTTCTGTTTCAGCTCAGGGCATGAACTCAGGGTCGTGGGATCGAGCCCCATGTTGGGCTCTGTGCTCAGCACGGAGTCTGCTTGAGATTCTCTCTCCCTCTCCCTCTGCCTCTCCTGCTTGTGCTCTCTCTCTCTGAGATAAATAAATAAATACTTTAAAAAAAAAGAACTGTTGGTAAACATGTTCTGTTTCGGTAAATAAATAAATACATACATACTTAAAAATAAGAACTGTTGGTAAACATGTTCCATTTCAAACATGCAGTGTTGAAAGATTGTACTTTGTGTATGTTTCTAAAAATTATGAAATGCATTCATAGATTTGTCAATCTACAGAATACTAATGTAACAGTTTACAATTATTTATTTGTTAGTTTTAAGGGTTTTTTTTTTAAAGATTTTATTTATTTATTTTATAGACAGAGATAACAAGTAGTCAGAGAGGCAGGCAGAGAGAGAGAGAGGAGGAAGCAGGCTCCCTGCTGAGCAGAGAGCCCGATGCGGGGTTCGATCCCAGGACCCCGGGATTATGACCTGAGCCGAAGACAGAGGCTTTAACCCACTGAGCCACACAGGTGCCCCTAGAAATTAAGGTTTTTAAGGGTCACAAATTCTAGCTAAGATATGCAGTTACAGCTATTGGAAATCATAAGAGAAACCACTGTATACAAGCAAAGTAGAATGTGTTTTGATCAAAGAAGGTACAAAGAATGGAGACACATTTTTGTTGAGAAAAAAAGTAATATTGTGCTAAAATGACATTGGTTATTTCAAAATGAGAAAAAGGAAAAATATAGGACAAAATTTGAAAGTCATAGAAGGTTTATGGAAGAGAAATCTTTAGAAAGGAATTTTATGTATAGTCAGGTCTGGCTAAGATTAAAATAAATTTAATTAAGTAAATGAGTTTTAATATGAAAAGTAAGCTGGGGCAAAATAAGAATTTGTTTTCTTTCTGTTAAATGGATAAAGTTTTCTTGGACTATTGGTCTGCTCTTGATAAGAGATTATAAAAGATTTTTCTTTATCTGTTCAAGTTGTCTGCCTACAAAAAAAATCAAGTAGTCTGCCTACAAAACAAGGATACTGTGTTTTGTCAAAATATCTTGTGTTGGTTTTTATTTTTTTAAAGATTTTATTTATTTATTTGACAGACAGAGATCACAAGTAGGCAGAGAGGCAGGCCGACGGGCTGTGGGGGTGGGGAAGAAGGCTCCCTGCTGAACAGAGAGCCCGTTGTGGGGCTCCATCCCAGGACCCTAGGATCATGACCTGAGCTGAAGGCAGAGGCTTAACCCTCTGAGCCACCCAGGTGTCCCTCTTGCGCTGGTTTTATCAAGTCTTTGATTACTTAAAAAAACCCTGAATCTTCTCTATTAAATGATCTAAGGATTTTAAAAATTTATTTCTATTTTAATTTTTTAAAGTTTTGATTTAAATTTCAGTTAGTTAACATAAAATATAATATTAGTTTCAGGTGTATAATATAGTGATTCAATACTTCCGTACATCACCCAGTGCTCATCACAGCAAGTACACTCCTTAAATCTCCATTCCCTATTACACAGATTCCCCTGCCCCACCCCTGCCATAACCATCACCTTGTTCTCTATAGTTCAGAGTCTATTTCTTGGTTTGCTCCCCTCTCTCTTTTTTTCCTTTTGCTCATTTGTTTTGTTTCTTAAATTCCACATGTGAGTGAAATCATATGGTATTTGTCTTATGCTAAGTGACTTATTTCACTTAGCATAATACTCTCTAGCTCCATCCACATTGTTGTAAATAGCAAGATTTCATTCTTTTTTAATGGATGAGTAATATTCTGTTGTGTATATACACTGCATTTTCTTTATCCATTCATCAGCTGATGGACACTTGGGCTGTTTCCATAATTTGGCTATTGGAGATAATGCTCCTATAAACATCAGGATGCATGTATCCCTTTGAATTAGTATTTTTGTATCCTTTTGGTAAATACCTAGTAGTGCAATTGCTGGAACACAGGGTAGCTCTATTTTTAACTTTTTGAGGAACATCCATACTGTTTTCCAGAGTGGCTGCACCAGTTTGCATTCCCACCAACAGTGCAGGAGGGTTGTTCTTTCCAAGCATTTTTTTTTTTTAACAGCTATTTAACTTTCTGTATTTGACTGTGTAGTCTTTAATTGTCACCATGGTTAAATGGATAGCTAAGTTTTGTTTCACAATCTGATCCTATTTGACCAAGTATTTTAAAATTTCTTTGATATTTTTGACGGGCTTCCCACAAACCAAATTCTAAATGAATTCTTTTTGACTTCAGATTATCTTTAGGACTTTTCAGAGGGTCCTTGGAAGGTCTCAAAAAGTTTGTTCTTTCTCCTTATAAAAAGGGAGAAACTAATTAGATGTATTTGGTATGTTAAATTACATGGGTAGCATTGTCAAATAAAAAGTAATACTACTAAGTCTTCTTTATGTTGTATTTATATAGGTAGATGTTAAAACTATTCCAGAAATTGTATAAAATTCTAGAAATCTGATGTTGGTATTATAATGTTATAAGACATAATTCCGGTTATTATCTTGAATTGTTGTGTGTCACAAAACTAATCAAGTTTCCTTCTCAATTCTATTATAATGAACTCTCATAAGATCTTTAATAATGGACATTTAAAGAAGTTTCCTGTAATTTACAGTTATTGTTTACTCTGATACTTTTGCAGAAGAGTTCCTGCATAATTGCTTCATTCTTAAGGAGATTCAGGGAGCTTTCTGACAACTTTAAGTTACCAATACAAGTTTCTGATAACAAGCACAAGTTTCTGATAATTTTAAGATCATAAAACTGAACTGGGTAAGAATTTTTACAATGAATGGAAAAACTGGATTCAGGTAGAACAAATATTAATTACATGGGACTGAATAAGGACAGTAATCACAACTTTTATGTTTGAAACATTGCTGGTTCTTTAGTGTTTTGTTTTTCCAGATTTTAGGCAACCTTTTCCTCTTTTTCCTCTTAAGTTATCAACAATTTCCTAAGATACACCTTTGTGAATAAAGATAAAACATTTGCTTTTTCTCCCTACATGTTCCCTCCAGAATTTGGAAACTCTTGAGTGTTCTTTTCATGGCAATAGTTATTTACATAAGTTCAGTGAGAATGTGTTCCTCTTGTAACAGGATACAATTATTGTGTTATGTTGGTGAAATATTAGCTATGTTATAGCTAATTAGTTATGTTATAGCTAATATTTCACTAACATATTGGTGAAATATTGGCTAGTTTTGACTAGAATGTCGTTTTTGAGATGGATATACATAGACTCAGATATGACCAGACAGTTTAGAGGAACCAAGGTTGACTTTACAGAACCAATAAAGTCCCTTGGAAAAATCAACCTCATACTTTGATTACAAGGTTCCACCAAAGCAATCTTAAAAAGAGCTCATATAGTCAGTCACTACCTATGCTACACTCATGTAAATAATCAGGCCAAGTTTAACACAAACTAGTTTTACCACAATTATCTTTGATAAAAAATGAGATTAATCGTGAAGAGAAAAAATTCTGTTTGCTTCTTTGTCTTTATTGGATTCTGATCTTGTTACTTGCCCTAGGAGGTTTTGTTATATACTGGTAAATTGGACTAGATCCTTAAGTCATCTAGTTTCCTTAAAAAAATCTGGCTACAAATCTCCAAACTAATGTTTCCAATTTTCTTCTACCTTTCTGATTTGGAATCACTAAGAACAAAGTCTTCCCTTCAATCTACTTGAAAGGTACTATGCCAGGTCCTCCTTACTACCCAGGTGATAGTCAAATTTCAGGAACATGATCCTTGGATACATATCTCGCTGCTAAAGAATGCTCTATTTGACATCTGGTTTTGACACAAACAATGGTGATCTCCAACTCAAACTGATGAGGAAGAGAAGGAGAAAAGTAGCTGACATCGAGGTAGACTGCTTTCACCCAAGATGTTGGATCTAGACTTCATATTTTAACTAAACATAAAAGTCTTTCTTTTTCCCTTTCTTTTCTTTACTCTGGCCTGGAAAGATAATGCCATCATCTGTATCTCCTGGGCCATTACTAAGGGGAGGGGATAGCCCTTGCCTCTCAGCATGCTGAATTTGTGATAAAAAATGGCCACCTGAATTGGTATTTACTGGGTATTTACCCCAAAGATAGAGATGTAGTGAAAAGAAGGGCCATCTGCACCCCCATGTTCATAGCAGCAATGGTCACAGTTGCCAAACTCTGGAAACAACCAAAATAGCCTTCAATGGGCGAATGGATAAAGAAGATATGGTCCGTATATACTATGGAGTATTATGCCTCCATCAGAAAGGATGAATATCCAACTTTTGTATTAATATGGACGGGACCGGAAGAGATTATGCTGAGTGAAATAAGTCAAGCGGAGAGAGTCAATTATCATATGGTTTCACTTACTTGTGGAGCATAAGGAATAACATGGAGGACACTGGGAGATGGAGAGGAGAAGTGAGTTGGGGGAAATCAGAGGGGGAGACGAACCATGAGAGATTGTGGACCCTGAGAAACAAACTGAGGGTTTTGGAGGGGAGGGGGGTTGGGGGTTGTATAAGCCTGGTGGTGGGTATTATGGAGGGCATGTATTGCATGGAGCACTGGGTGTGGTGCATAAACAATGAGTTTTGGAACACTGAAAAAAAATTAAATTAAAATTTAAAAAAAATGGCCATCTGTCTATTAACAGTGTCATCTTAGCAAGAATGGTTTGTGCCCAACAAGGTTGTCTTTGTCTGTGGTGATTCTTCTTCTCCCTGGGTCTATGAATGCATAGATGGCTGGCATATAACCAGGCAATGCATCTTTGGTTATCTAGCTGTGCCCTTAACTTTCCACAAACAAACTAACCCACCTTATTGGTCGACTCCCTTGGATTTACATCGTCAAGTTAGAAAGGAGTTATCAGGAGACATTCACAACCACACTTTCCTGGTTATAAACAAGAATCCTATCAGAAATCTCTCCTTAACTCTTGAGAATATTGCATATCAACCTCTGCTACAATGAAAGCTGCCCTTCCAACGTCCTTAGACACTCTGGCCAAGATCATTCCTGAGAATAGGAGAGCCCTTGATTATCTTTTAGCTAAACAAGAAGGTGTCAGTGCTGTGGCCCAGACCACCTGCTGCACCTGGATTAACACTTCTGGGAAAATGGAAACACAGTTACATAAGATCACTGAGCAAGCCACTTGGTTTAAAAAGGTGATTCCTTCCACGAGGTCTTTCTTTGACTGATTTGATTGGTTTGGGTCTTGGGGACCATACCTCTGAAGTGCACTCCGAACACTGGTTACTCAGTTTATAGGAATCATAGTTAATCTCCCTGCATATTTTATTCTCTCTAAAGCTTTAGGTGTATGTTTGCAGCTGCAAACCTTCTCCCTTGGGCTGGAATGATCTAAAGAACGAAGAGAACAACTAACTTAAAGATCGTGAACCTGAAGTCATGACAGGGGATTAGGCAAAAACGTCATGACCTGTGACCACCACACAGAAGATCGACATAAGCTCCTGGAACCACAGAGCAGTAGTGGAGAGTGATGCCAATGCCTTAAATCTGGATCACATCTCGAGACTGAGAGTCTGATCAAAAGGGAGGAATTGTTAAAAGGGTGACAGCAGGCTCCAAATGGAGTCACTTGTGCTAAATCCCATGTCAGCAAACCAAGACTTAATAACGAACCTAATGGCAGTTCCAGCCACTCAGAAATGTGACCATTCAACAGTCAACACGGGTCAGCGCTAGCGAGGTGATGTGCCCGATAGACTCCCTCTGTCCTCTCGGGAGGGGGGCCTGGCCAGAACAATGCATTCTTCGCTAAAATTTCCTTTTTATGTGTCTTTTTTCCATCTTTAAGAACCTTGCCTTTTCTATAGCTTGGCAGAGCTCCTTTCTATTTGCCAGATGGGATGCTGCCTGATTCATGAATCGTTGAATAAACCAATTTGATCTTTAAATTTACTCCGTTGAATTTTTGTTGTTTAACAATAATAAAAATTTGCAGACCTAGGGAGTGGAACAGTTGAAATCTGTAATCTAGATGTCTCAGCATTCCAGGCTTCAAGGCTGCTCTTTCCATTAAAACAAGGTTTCCATCCCAACAAGCTGTGGGAAAAACCGCGCTGTGCCCCTGGGGTGTTGGTGCATGGATGGGGTTGTGGGGAAGGCTATGCTCCTCACTCTTTGCTTCCTGCCTTTTTCCTTAGGCTCCTGACTTTCCCCCTCTTTCCTAAGGCTACCTCCTGCGATAGGTCCAAAATTCCTGTGAGTTTATTATGCAGTGCAATTTAGCTTCCTCTTTGTCTCATTCTTCCTTTCCAAAGCAGCCCTGGGGCCTCTCTCTGCATAATTAAAAGATCCATTAAGGTGTTTTCCTAAACAAAAGAGCAGCTTTCTCCCTCAGAGGAATTCGGTCATACTCTTAGGACTAGTAGTGGGGACTGCAGTCAAATTTAAAAATAATAACACAGACACACACAGACACACACAGACACACACTTGAAAGAGAGAGAGAGGGGGAAAGGTATCAGGGCATATTTACCCTATGTTCCACATACAGGCGAAACAAATCCTAACGGGGAGCTGCTGGGGTGAATTTACCAGGACTAACAGGGCACAGCGAGGCCAGCACCGTGTCTCTGTCTGCAGGCAGAGAGAGCACGGAGTAGGTGAGAGGAGTGTCTGGTGCTTCTATCTCATGAATTGTGGGGTGTCCCCTTCAGGACTGGAAATGCTGCTAGCCTGCTGCTCCCAAGCCCTGTGTTCATCTTCATGCACAAATGTCCTCAAGACCATGAGCAAGATAATCTTCTCCCCACACAACACTCTTGGGCCCTGTGTCCCCTTTTGGAAACTTTTTCTAGTCTCCTTTTGGCACTGACCCAAAGGCAAGTGAGTGCCCGGGCCTGAGTGTGGCCCGCTCACGTTTGGGGGATTTTCCACATATCTTGCAAGGCTGGTCTTAGAGTGTAACTAAGTTATTGTCGGTGCCTCATCATAGCACCCAAGTGTTGACAACTTGACACCTGTGTTACAGCAAGAGGCATCAGATTTGGCTCTAAAAGTTAAAGGAATCAGAGAAATTTTGGAGTTTTAGAAATCTGAGGTATTGACAAGGTTTGGAGTCAATTAAGTAACCAGCAGGCCTTGCCTGTCTCCTCAGACTGGCAGGTTCTAAGATGCTCCTGTAGGGGAAGAAAAATTTTCTTATACCCTCTTAGGTTCTGTGGCTGGCCTAAAAATTCAACTGACATAAGACAGAATAACAGGAGAAAAAGCATATAAATTGATGTAATATTTTTATGTGCACATGGGCATCTTCAGAAGGAAAATAAAGACCCGAAGAAGCCATTAAGCCCCAAAGCTTACACTCCTTTTTACACAAAGAACGATAAATTGTGGGATTTGACAAGACAAAGGAGCTTGGGCTAGGGGCTGTAAATTGTGGGAGTGTGAGTAGAAATTATATGGGGAAAACGAATGGAAGATAAGGGTTATATTTGTAGGTTTGTTTGCACAGTTCCATTTCAAAGTCAACTCCCAGGCTCTGCTGATAAGAATGTTCCTTTCCTGGTGCAGGAGGGCACCTTTCTCAGTGGAAATTTTATGTCCTGTTTTTAGGTAGAAAGGGGAGGGCAGAGAGGACTTCCTGTATCTGCTGTTTCTCAAGTGCCTTCAGCTCAAAATAGTCAAGTTGGCATATTTTTGGATGGCGTGTTCCGAACCCCTTCCCTTCTTTTGCTGCCTTAAGGGGGAATCATGGTCCCAAGCAGGTACTTACCATCCTCAGGGCTGGGGGACTTCCTGACTACGAGAACTTCCTCATTCTTTGTGCTGGCTACAATACATATTTGCTCTTCTGGGAGAGTCTTCTCTTCCAAGAGGCCCCTTCAGGTGCTTAAGCTTGAGAAGGGCATCGTTTGGGATGTTGTTAGTATTGAGAAGAGTGTGAATATTTGGGTGATGTCCAGCCAGCGGCTGCGATGGGAAGCCAATGGTAATGGTTAAAGCCTTTCAGGACACAATTGTGGAGGGCCAGACTGAAGGGGAAATGAGGTTGGGGTGTGAGCAGTGTCCCTGGGGAGCCTGGTTACCAAGGCTGCAGGGTCATCAGTCCTCGGGGCCTGTCTCAGAGCAAGAGGGTGGATGTTCTGGGTATTCAAGGTATGCTGAACAAGTGTCCTGAAGGCTGGAGCTGGAGGCGTGGGGAGGGGGTTCTTGGAGAAACACTGGTTTCTTGCATGGGTCAGTCACCCCTTCCTTCTCCTATACCAACAGTCTTCATTTATCTAGAAAAGAAGCAGGTGGGGTGAGGGGTGCGGGAGTGGGGAGCACTAAGTCTAGAACCTCTGCCCTTGCTTAACTATTTTAGGAGAGGGAAGGTGTTCAGGTCTCAGCCCTCGGCAGAGCACAAGGATCTGCCCACAGGAGACGATGTTCTTGCTCCTTGGGCTGTCTTAGCTGGAGTTGGTGAGCAGTACCAACCAGGCCCTTGCTTTTGACAGTGTTAATGTCATCATTACATTTGCAGGCTGAGCAGGTATTTTGTGTAATGGGGTTCCTTCCTTGAGCCAAAACAATGTCCATTTCCAGAATTCAGTGAGGCTAGATATTTCTGACAGCCAAAGGGACGGTGTCCTCTTTCGTCTGGACTTGTGGTCTTTCGGGAAGAGTCCTTACCAAAGGGAAGAGGTGTCCAAGGCAAAGAGTTTGCCCTGTGGAGCCATTAAGGGACCAAGCAGCTCTGGGTCCAGCCTTGACTCTGTCTCCATCCCCCACCCCATGGGAGTCTGGATGCTAAGGCATGGGAGATGGGATCATGGGGATGGTCAGAATTGCAAAAGTCATTTCTCTAAAGTTCTGTAAGGCAGTGGGGCCCAAGCACCCTGCTCTGGATGCCTCTGATAGGGCACAGGGCACAGCACGGGAAGAGAGAGATTTGCTCTGCTTTGCCTGGCCATGCGGCAGCTTTGCTTCTAGGGGCAGGCTCTGGTTTCACAATGATGGCTGGGGGACCCAGCAGTTTCTGGCAGAAGTGTGTCAGGCAGGCAGTCCCTAAGAGAAGAGGACTAAATCTGCAGCTGTCATACAGCAACTGACCAGTGTCCTCCATGAGCACATGTGGGTCACCTCCTGGGACTCCCAGAAACACTTGAGGGGATTTAGCAGGCGGCGAGGTCCTGCGTGTGAGCTAGGGAATTAGCATGCCTACTGGTTTCTTCCTTTTTAGAGCGTGTCAGGAGCCTTGGAGTTATGTGAGAAGGAGAAGAAACCAGGTTTTCTGTTTAAGAAAACAAAACCCCATTTTTGTCCACAGATAGATTCTTCCAGGCAGCTGCTCTCTGGAAAGCTGGGCTTCCAGGTTCCTGCTGCATGTGTGCCCAGGGCTGGGAGGTGGCCTGGCAGGATCGGTGGTGACTGCCATGTGGGTGGCTGGGGTCCTGGGGCCTGGATGCTATGGGATCTGACCCCGTACTTCTCAGACAGCCTGGCTCAGGCTCACAGGCTGCCGTCAGCTCCGGCAATTCCTCAAGGTGAAAGCACTCTCTAGCGGGTCATTCTGGCTGTGTCTGAGTGGTTTTCTGTTCACAGAATCATTTATTTCTGGTGTCAGGGAGGCCCAGGGCAGCTTTTCTCACTGGCTATAAATGCTCTGAGCACCATCGATTCCTCTGCTCCTATCCGTGGAAATCTGCTGGAGCAGCAAGTCTGTGTCTGGGATTCCTTGGTGGGGGTCGGGGAGGGCAGGGGTCACAATGGCTTTGGTTCCCTTCCTCTTGGCAGAGGCTGGTGGGGTGGGGGATGCTGAAGCCCCTGCAGACCCCCTGGGGAGCAGCCTGTTGGTTTGGACGCTGTGCTGGAGTTTCCTAGCCTGCAGCTGGTGGGAGAGGGTGCGGCTAGCTGTACACTCCTGGGCTCACAATGCCACCTGACACTTCTCCTGAAGGCTACCCCATCCCAGGACCCCTAGGTGTGCCCCTGAGCCTGACTGGGGGCTCTTCCAGAGCTCATCTTCCTTCAAAGAAGACCCAGATCTCCCTTTCCCCTCCTCCTGGCTTGGGCTGTGTGTGTGATGGTGTGTCTCTGTGGGCATGCTTGTTCATGGCACGTAGTGTGCAAGCGCCTGTTTCTGAGTGGGAGGTGTTGGCCGGATGTCTATGTGTGAGGGTGTCTGAGTGTGCACTTCTCTCAGCTCTCCCTTGCTCTTCTTAGTCCACTTCTCCCTGTCGTCTGAGGATTTATGAAAAATCTCAGGGAGGAGGTGCTGGGCGTGGAGGGGACCTCAGATACGGGTCTCTTTGCCCTCAGAGCTACTCTAGAGACGGGGGTGGGGGGGCGGGGGCGGTGGGCAATGTTTCCTAGGCTCTGAGAGCCTCTCCTGAGAGAAAAACATCAATCTGCTTGTCAGAGGGAAAATGGCTATTTGTCCATGTCTGGAAGGACCCCTGGGGCAGGGCTGGCTCTGAGTCATCACTGTCTCCTGGGCCCAGCACAGAGTAGGGGCAGGGGATGGGACAGACTATTGAGCCCAGGGACTGGGCAGGCTGTGTACCCTCGGGGATGAGGAAATGAGGCCTGGTCAAGTTGTGTCAGCACTGCCTCAACTGGCGGCTGGGGGAAGAGGCTGGGGAGACAGAGTGAGGGTTGATGGTCAAGGTGAGGGCAGCATTCCCTTCCATGGGCCAAGAAGAGCATGGCAAACTCAGGATCTAGAGACACTAAGGCCTGACCTTACTTCATGGTGTCCCTGAGGACAAGAGGCCTCCGGTGGGAAGAAGTTTCCATTAGAGCTTCTGTGGAGGAAGAGACAGTTTCCTCTCTCTTTCCTGGCTCTATTTCTGTTACATCCTTCTTTCAGTGCCTGGGGAAAGTCCTGGCAAGTCTTCCCATCTAGGTTAGCGTCTGTGGTGTGAATGTGTGAGAGAATTAATGAATTTCTAGAGATCAGACCCCTGGGCCTAAAGCATAGATCTGCTGCTGACTGGAGGTTTCTCCATGGGCCTCCATTTCCACCTGGGCAGTGGCTGGGGCCCTTCATGGTCTGGTTATCTATGGTCCTGTGGCTGGAAAGGCTTTCCCAGGAGCCAGAAGACATATCGTGGTAGGGATATGCCTGTGCATCCTCTTGCCCACCATTCCCTTCTGTTTGTCAAGAGTCTGTCTCTGGTCCCAAGGGTGAGGCTCTGGTGCTGCTGGGCTTCAGGGGACAAACCATTTCTATCATGACAACCCCCACATGATGACTCCCAATGGTGAATGGATAGGAACCTGTGGCCACTTGGATTATCCTTCTGGGCTTGCCTCTACATCTGGGAGTAAATGGGTAGAAGATGGAGCCAAAGCCAGAGCTTACAGAGCTCACTTGTTAAATGTTGACTGAGTACTTACTCTGGGCCGGAGGCCCTCCTTTAGCCTAGAGGGACTCAGACCACTTCAGTCTTCTAGACTCCTAGTATATCAAGTAACAAATGTGCTGAATTTGTGTCCTTCTGTGTTCCATGTTGAATCTGGGCTGGACTTGTGACTTGCTTAGCCAAAGAGAATGCAGCAAAGGGATGTTGTTCTGAGTCTGTTCCTTAAGGGACCTTTCATGCCACCCTGAGACACCTGTAAAGGAGCTCAGGAGAACTTCCTTGAAGATAAGAAACCTTGTGGAGACAGAGCGAGGCCAAGGCCACCCTCAGCCATGTCAGGCTTCCCAGCTGAGTGCCAGGCATGTGACTGAGCTCATCTTGGTTCCTCCATCCCCAGCTGAAACACCAGCTGGCTGTAAGGCCTGAGTGAGTCAGTCGAAACCATCCACTGAAGAGACAAATTGTCCAGCTGAGCACAGCCCAGATTGCTGATTTTAGGCCATTACACTTTGGGGTAGTTTCAGAACTACCTAATGTATCAGAACCTAACTGAAACAAAAATCTGTACATAGGAGTAGAGGTGATACCGTAACAAAAATTTAAAACGTGTGGGTAGACTTTAGGGCTAAGTGGCAGCTGGATGCTAGAAGGTACCAAGGACATGGATGCTGGAAGGGCAGTGAGGAAACTATTATTGCAGGCTAGAGAAAGGGCAGTCTGTATTATACTGAGGTGGAATAATTAGTGTGATCTTGGAGAATAGACATGTAGCCAATGAACCTATGGTTCTGGCTAAGAAGATTTCCAGGAAGAACATTGAAAGTATCCACTGAAAAAGATAGTCTCAGGCACCTGGGTGGCTCAGTCATTAAGCGTCTGCCTTTGGCTCAGGTCATGATCCCAGGGTCCAGGGATGGAGCCTGGCACCCGTCTCCCCAGTTAGCAGGAGGCCGGCTTCTTCCTCTCCCACTCCCCCTGCTTGGTTCCCTCTCTTGCTGTCTCTCTCTCTCTGTCAAAAAATAAAGAAAATCTTATGGATTAAAAAAAAGATAGTCTCTTTAACAAATGGTGTTAGGAGAACTTGTCAGCTACATGCAAAAGAATGAAACTGGACCTCTTTCTTACACCATACACACAAATAAGTTCAAAACAGGTTAAGGACCTAAATGTGAGACCTGGAATTATAAAAATCCTAGAAGAGAGCACAGGCTGAAATTTCCCTGACATCAGCCATAGAAACTTCTTACTGGATATATCTTCCTAAGGCAAGGGAAACAAAAGCAAAAAAACAAAAAAACAACAACAAAAAAACCCAAACCAAACCAAACCAAAACTATTGGGACTACATCAAAATAAAAAGCTTCCATACAGCAAAAGAAACAATCAACAAAATGAAAAAACAACTTACTGAATGGAAGAAGATATTGAAAATGACATGACTGATAAAGGGTTAGTATCTAAAATATATAAAGAACTGATACAACTCAATACCTAAAAAAAATCCAACTTAAAAATGGGCAGAAGACATGAAGAGATATTTCTCTAAAGAATAAATATAGATGGGCAACAGATATAAAAAGATGCTCAACATCACTCATCATCAGGGAAATGTAAATCAAAACCACAATGAGATGTCACCTTACACCTGTCAGAATGGCTAAAATCAACAAAATAAGAAACAGCAAGTGTCAGAGAGGATGTGGAGAAATAGGAACCCTCATGCATTGTTGTTGGGAATACAAACCAGTGAAGCCACGGGTAAACAGCATGGAGATTTCTCAAAAAGCTAAAAAAAAGAATTACCCTACAATCTACTAATTGCACTACTGGGTATTTACTCCCCAAATACAAAACATTAATTCAAAGGGATACATGCATCCCTATGTTTATTGCAGCATTATCTACAATAGCTAAACTATGGAAATAGCTCAAGTGTTCATTGATTGATGAATGGATAAAGAAGATATCTATAATGGAATATTACTCAGCCATCAAAAAGAGTGAAATCTTGCCATTTGCAACAACATGGATGGAGCTAGAGAGTATTACGCTAAGTAAAATAAGTCAATCAGAAAAAGACAATTAACATATGATTTTACTCACATGTTCAACTTGAGAAACAAAACAAATGAGCAAAGGGAAAGAGAGCGAGGCAAATGAAGAAACACTCTTAAAAGAAAAAAAGATGTGTGTATTTATTTGAGAGGGAGTGAGAGAGCACAATCAGGCAGAGGGGCCGTGTGAGAGAAGGAAAGAGACTCACTTCTTAGCAAGGAGCCTGATTTGGAGCTCGATCCCAGGACCCTGGGATCATGGTCCGAGCTGAAGGCAGACACTTAACCAACTGAGCCACCTAGTTGCTCCCCCCAAACAGCCCCTTAATTATAGAGCAAATTGATGGTTAGCAGAGGGGAGGGGTTGGAGGGTTGGGTGAAATAGGAGATGGGGATTAAGGAGTGCACTAGTTTTGATAAGGACCACTGTTGTATGGGAGTGTTGAATTGCTATATTGTACACCTGAGACTAACATAACACTATATTAACTATGCTGACATTTAAAAAATTTAATAATAATAATAATAATAATATAGAAAGTGCCTATTGGATTCTTTTAGCAGCACATGTTAAGATACTATGAGACAAAGAGGAGCTCAAGAAGGAACTGTTCTGTCTCTAAGACATTAGAGGCAATAAAGAGGTTGCAGGACCGGCTCTTCAGTAAAAGATTCTAGAAGTAAGAAATGGTCTCACGGCAAAGAATGAATCAGGATTATGGCTGTAAGACTCTTTGTTTTTAGCTCAGGAAGATTTAAGGTGGTACTTAGTAGATCCCCTCAACTAGGCAAGAGAGTTTTTAACACAACCATGACACCCACTCAGAATAGAAGGAGGCATCGCTTGGGAAGCATCAATGTGGCTTTTGAAGCATGTAGTGACTCCCAGCCTGATCAAACCCACGCAACTTAAAAGAGCTGTCCTGGCAAAAACAGCACTAGCTTGAATTAAAAGGAACAGAAACAGTGGAATGAAAACTGGTCTGTGGGCTTCGAACTCTTTGCAGGCAGGAAGTGGTAGAGAGAGCTATACGGCTGTAAAAATGATCCATGAATGACTGAAAAGGAAAGAGATCTCAGATGGTGAAGCCTAGAATGTGAAACCAGGAGCTGGGGAGAGCAATTAGGGCACCATTCCTGGGAAGCAGAGAATAGGCCCTAATTGAGGAACTCCCTTAGCTTCTATAATTGGGGGAACTGCTAACATGTGCCCAGTTAGATCGCAAAGCTACAATGGAACAGTGACTACTATGAGCCTCTCATCTACCTCTCCTTTTAAAATGAAGATATCTCTGGGGGGGATACCTATCCCCTTCCCACCATTTTTCTGTTAGGTACATTGAGGTCAAATAACTCGTCTTTTTAATTCATAGATCTCTGGATCAACATTCACTATAGATAGATCAACATGCACTATTCAAAGAACTGCATCCAGGGCCCTATCTACAGCTGGATCATTATTATAATGATTTGCCACAATCTGCCCTCTGGCACTCGTGATTCACTTCCACCCCACCTGCAAAATACACTTAACTCTTTCACAAGACCCCCACATTTCCAACCAATTACAGCATCAGGTTCCAAGTCCAAGGTCTCACCATCACTTCAAAAGTCTTCCAACTTCTACTCATTACCTAATTCTAAAGCCATTTGTCACAAGTACCAAAAGGTGGGATCTTCTGGGTATTTGTTCCAGCGGCACCACTTCCCAGTCGTTGGATTTAGGGCCCACGTAATCTGGTATGACATCGTTTGAATGAATTACATCTACAAAGACCCTATTTCCAATAAGGTCACATTCTGAGGTTCCAGGTAGACATAAATTCTGGACACTGTACAGATAGTACTTAATTTCTTAACTCTTACAACCTTCTGAAGGACAGGCATTTGCCACATTCACAAATGCCAAAGCAGAGACAGAGAGGAATGAATTTATAGGTATACTTCAGAGATCAGTTCAGTTCCAGACCACCACAATAAAGCAGATATTGCAATAAAGTGGGTCAAATGAATTTTTGGGGTTTCCCTGTGTATATAAAAGTTATGCTTTTACTATACTGTAGTCTACTAAGTGTGCGATAGCATTGTGTCTGAAAAACATTGTATATATATTTTTTTAAAAGATTTTATTTATTTATTTGACAGAGAGAGAGAGAGAGAGAGAGAGAGTGAGCACAGGCAGGCAGAGGCAGAGGGAGAAGCAGGTTCCCTGCCAAGCAAGGAGCCACGGTGGGACTTGATCCCAGGACATTGGAATCATGACCTGAGCCAAAGGCAGTTGCTTAACCGACTGAGCCACCCAGGCATCCCAAAACATTGTATGTATCTTAATTAAAAATACTTTATTACTAAAAATGTTGGAGGGTCTTGCTTGATGTCAATCGCTGCTGAATCATCAGGGTGGTGGTTGCTGAAGGCTGGGGTGGTTGTGGCAATTAAAAAATAAGACAATGGTGCAGTTTGCCACATTGATTGACTCTTCCTTTCACCAACCATTTCTCAGGAGCATGCCATGTTGTTTGATAGCATTTCCTCCACAGTTCCCCCTAGCTGGAGTGGGTCTTCTCAGACCCTGCTGCTGCTCTATCAAATAAGCTTATGTCATATTCTAAATCCGTTGTGATCATTTCAGCCATCTGCATAGCATCTTCATCAGGAGCAGTTTCCATGTCAAGTAACCACCTTCTTTGCTCAACCATAAGAAGCAACTCCTCATCTCTTCTATCACGAGATTGCTGCAATTCAGTCCCATCTTCAGGATCCTCTTCTAATTCTAGTCCTCTTGCTATTTCCACCACTTCTGCAGTCAATTCCTCTACTCAAGTCTGGAACTCCTCAAAGGCCTCTATGAGGGTTGGGCCACTCCTTCCAAACTCCTATTAATGTTGGTATTTTGACCTCTTCACGTGAATCAGAAAAGTTCTGAGTGGCATCTAGAATCGTGAATCCTTTCCAGAAGGTTTTCAGTTTACTTTGCCCAGATCCATCAGAAGAATCTCTAGCTAAGGGAGCTCTGGCCTTATGCAATGTATTTCTTAAACAAGACTTGAAACTCAAAATGACTCCTTGATCCATGGGCTGCAGAATGGCTGTTGTGCTTGCAGGCATGAAAACAATGTTCATCTCGTTATACGTCTCCATCAGAGCCCTTGAGTGACCAGGTGCATTGTCAGTGAGCAGTAATATTCTAGAAGAAGTATTTTTTTCTGAGCAGTAGGTCTCAAAAGTGGGTTTAAAATATTTAGCAAACCGTGTTGTAAAAAGATGTGCTGTCATCCAGGCTTTGTTGTTCCATTTATAGAACCAGGCAAAGTAGATTTACCAGAATTCTGAAGGGCCCTAGGATATTTGGAATGGTAAATGAGCATTGACTTCAGCTTCAACTCATCAGGTGCATTAGCCCCTAACAGGAGAGCCAGCCTGTCCTTTGAAGTTTTTAGTCCAGGCATGGACTTCTCCTCTCTACCTGTGGAAGTCTGACATGGCATCTTCTCCTGATATAAGGCTGTTTCATCTGGGGCACCTGGGTGGCTCAGTGGGTTAAAGCCTCCGCCTTCAGCTCAGGTCATGATCCCAGGATCCTGGTATCGAGCCCCACATCGGCTCTCTGCGCAGCGGGGAACCTGCTTCCTCCTCTCTCTCTCTCTCTCTGCCTGCCTCTCTGCCTGCTTGTGATCTCTGTCTGTCAAATAAATAAATAAATAAATCTTAAAAAAAATTAAGGCTGTTTCACCTACACTGAAAATCTGTTGTTTAATGTAGCCACCTTCATTATGATCTGCTTCGTTATTGTCTATTATAACCTGCTGCTTCACCTTGCACTTTCATGTTATGGAGACGGCTTCTTCCTTTACCCCCCTGAGCCAACCTGTGCTGGCTTCAGACTTTTCTTTGGGGCTTCCTCACCTTTCTCAGCCTTCACAGAATTGGAGAGAGTTAGGGCCTTGTTCTAGATTAGGCTTTGGCTTAAGGGAATGTCATAGTTGGTTTGATCTATCCAGACAGCTAAAACTCTCTATATCAGCAGGAAGTCTATTTTGCTTCCTTATCATTCATGATTTCATTGGAGTAGCACTGTTAATTTCCTTCAAGAACATTTTTTGTTTGCTTTCACAGCTTGGCTAACTTGTTTGGTGCAAGAGGCCTAGCTTTCAGCCTACCTTGGCTTTCAACACGCCTTCCTAAACTTAATCATTTCTAGCTTTCGACCTTGAGTGAGAGACACGTGACCCTTTCACATGAACACTTAGAGGCCACTGTAGGGTTAATACTTGGCCTCATTTCAATATTGTGGTGCGTCAGGGAATAGGAAGGCCTGTGGAGAGGGAGAGAGTCAGGGGAATTGTGAGCAGGTGGAGCCATCAGAACACCCACACATTCACTAATTATGTTTGCCCTCACTTATGGGCACAGTTCGTGGTGCCCTAAGACAATTACAATAGAAACATCAAAGATTACCGATCACGGATCACCATAACAAATGCAATAATGATGAAAAAGTTTGAAATATTGCAAGAATTACAAAAACATGACACAGAGACATGACAGGAGTAAATGCTATTGGAAAAATGACACCAGTGGTCTTGGCACAAACCTTCAATTTGTAAAAAACTGTGTCTGAGAAGTGCAATAACATGAGGCACCATAAAATGAGGGATGCCTGTATTTCAAAAGACTACAGAGAACATCTGGTACCATTCTCCACTCAAGGCTGTGTCACCCTTCATAACGTTCGTTGTGGTCTTCCATCTCTTACTAGGCTCTTTCAGTGGGATGGTCCCCAGTCACTCCAACTAAAAATTCAACCTCTCGTGCACCCTTTGGCATTTTTCATCCTGTGTCTCTGGTTTATTTCCTCTCTAGCATTCTTTGCCATTTACGAAGCCTTACATTTTGCTTATTTATCTTCTTTATTGTCCTCCCCACTAGGATAATTTCTGTGAAAAGAAGGATTTTTGTTCACCTTGTTTATTTCCATAACCCCAGTGCCTAGAATAGTATCTGGCACATATGTGCACGGTAAAAATGTGTTCAATGGCTAAATGTATGCATGAGTGAAGGGATTCCAGACAGGTGGGCATCTAGCTGCTGTGGACAGGGAGCTCATTCTTTCATCAGGCCAATTTACCCTTCTAAGCCACTTAGGGGATCATTAGATCAGGCAGGATCAGGGACCCAAAGTCCTCACTTAGAGCCCCATGGATCTATTTGGTAATTTTAGACTCTTGGGAGATAATTGAGATGGTTGGTTAGCTAGGAGTCAGGATGCTCCGGGGCTGCCACTGACCTGTGGGGTCATCTTGAGAACTTTGTTCCATGTCTCTCTGGGCCCCCTGGCTCCCTGACCTTGGCCTCCTTCACTTGTCAGGAAAGCAGTTGCTTTCTTTCCTGGCCTCTATCTCCTCTGTCTGGGCTGTGGGAATTAAAGACAGAAAGTCTCAACATCACTTTGAACTCTACTGAGGAGGGTGCCAGCTAAGCCGAGGACGTTATTAGTAAAAAAGACAATTCCTTTGAAAATGGAAATTGCCGCATCACACAATCTCCCAACCAGGGGGTGGAATTAATGAGGAATTTGCTCAAGATTCACAGCATCAAAATGATCTTCCAGGTGGCCAAAGGACATTTACACTTCAATCAGAAATTCCTTTGTAGAGTGTTAAGAGGGGAGGGCTTAATTTTCTGAGGTCACAAATGGCCATCCCCTTCCAGAGAAGAAGAGAGCCGGTGATAAAGACCGCCCCGTATCTGCGAACTCTCCAGCTAATTAGAAAAGTGAATCTAATTTCACGGATTTCAGCTCCTATTAATTTATTCTGAGCTTGTTGGTAATGAAGCTGTGTGTTTGCTTCTTAAGAAGAAAACATCAGAGAGGGAAAGAATGGGTGTGAGACTATGCTATTTATTCCCTTACCGTCATTCTGTTAATTGAGGAAATAACATATGATTTAATGTATATTACAGCGTCACAAAGGCATCTTTAACTACTAAAAGAGCCCTGTGTGGTTAGCCCATAACGGGGAGCCTATTTTAACAGACTAAAACACAAACTTACTGGGGTTACTGCACCGCAGGTCAGAAGAGCACCTTTGGTGTCAATCAATAGCAGTGTAATTGTTTCCAGACGCGCGGTCTGATCATGGTCACCCATCCCCTTGTCAGCACCCACCTCTTCCTGGAATGAATGACAGGTTTCCTCGGGAGCCAAAGTTTTAGCCATGGCTGATGTTGAGGAACTCTAACAACTACCTCTCCTGAAACAATGGTTAACAGGGGCCAGGGCTCTGGAATTTCACACTCTGTCTCTAGCAAGACCACATGGCCTACTCTTGTCTGTACCTGGACTCTTTCTGGAACTTTCCTCATCTCCAGGTCAACGTTTCCATTTTGCTTCAGTTAGTGCCAAGTTTATCCAGATATTGTTGATACTAGTCTGCTTCAGAATTCTGCATTTATTTGAACATGTACGTACCTTTACTAATCGCTACTATGTAACTCTGAGCAATTATTACTCTGAGTAATACCTGAGCACCTAAAAGAGCTTGGTCCTGGGTTGACTGGGAGGTTTATGAAGGAAGACTCAGGCTCAGGCTAGTCTCCAGTGCCTAAAGTTTCCTATCAGGCTGGCTAACAAGATACACCTGTGGGAATAGGATGTACAGAATATACCGCTTCTTTTTCATGCCCGCCTTGCAATCGCAAATACACAATTATCTATAATAATTCCTTGTTCAAGGGGTGCCTGGGTGGCTTAGTCAGTTAAACGACTGGCTCTTGATTTTGGTTCAGGTCATAATCTTGGGGTCATGAGATCAAACCCCACATTGGGCTCCACGATCAGCAGGGAGGCTGCTTGAAATCCCAATCTCCCTCTGCCCCTCCCCCCACTCATGTGAGTGCACGCTCCCTCTCTCTCTCTCTGAAATAAATAAAATTTTTAAAAAAATTATTTAAGATTGTCTTCCATAGATTCTAAAATTTCTATCTGTCTTGTTTAAAGTACGGTTGCCTGGAACATGGGAGGTGCCCAATAAATATTTGTTGAATGTTATAAGAAAAGTTACCAAGTAGAAATTAGAAAAGGTACAGATCTGTAGCTGACCCTGTTGGCCACTTCCTAGTCATTTATTTACTCCCTCTTTTTTTTTTCTCAGCCTTGGGAGATACTGTAAGCTACCTCACCCACCTCCCATTCCAATTGCTACAAACAACATTTCCAGAATGCCTTGCGGTGGGGTTCTACAGGTGGTTCATATCCTGCTAGGTAAGACCTGGATATGGAGAGGATCAGGGGGCAGTTGTGGTGGTGGTGAAGGGGGTACTGCTCAAAGACTGACTGGATGTTCTGAGGCAGAATTTTGTATTTTCTGAGAGGGGTCACAGTAAATCAGTTCTCATGTGTTTTTCCAGAACTTGCCACTGCCCCAGATTCCATTCCCCCCGCCTTGAAGCTGGGTGGGACTTTGTGACTGCTTTGTGGGATAGAATATGATAGAAGAAACATTGCCTGGCTGAGGCTGGGTCATGAAAGGAGATATGAGTTCCACCTGATCTCTCTCTACCTCTTTCTCTGTTTCTACCTCTTTCCCTCCATCTCTCTCTCTCTCTCTCTCTCTCTCTCTCCATTCTTCTCTCTGTACTCGCTGTTGGAATACAAACTCTATGGTATGAGGAAGCCCTGGCCATGTGGAGAGGCCACAAGGGGATAAGAGAGAATGTCTGCAGGGGGACTTTTGGGAAAAGTTTCCTCACTTCTAGCCCTAGAAGAGATGATTTCTCTTCATCCATCTGTGAGGCATGGAAGCTTCTGTGGCCATCTTGCTACTGGCGAACACACGGAAGGGACAGTTTGCAGAAAACCACAGAGAGAAAAGTTGGAGTGTGGAAGGACCTGCCTGGAGTCCTGTCTTCTCATCTCTGAACTCCTTTACACGCCAGAGCTACTTTGAGTTGAGGTTTTCTGTTATGCGTAGCTGAAAACAACCCAACTGATTTAGGATTTGTTCCTTGATGGCTGTAGTCAATTCCTGCCCTGTGCATTCCAGGGCCCAGAACCACAGAAAGTCCAGTGGGTCAGTGGGGGTAGAGCTCTCCCCTGGAAGTCAAATCTAAAACTTCTGGGGTTTGCATCTATTTTCTAGAAGTCTTCATAATTTCAGCAGGACCTATTTTATCCTTTCCCCTGAGACAACCTCTGTGAGATGAGCTTCCTTTGTACTTTAGAGATCGTTCCCTGGGACTGAGAAGTGGAGAATAAGGCAAGGAAGAGGATGACAGAACAAAGAAAATTTGCAAAGAATAAAATGAGAACCTTCCATTTCCCAGCCTAGCTCTGGCCAATAAGACATAAATGAAAGGTTTCTAAGAAGTACTTGCTTTCCTCTCTTCCTGCCTGGTTCATGATGACTAGAGCTGCAGCAGCCATTTTCATGAGGGAAAGGCCAAGAGACTGCAGATCTGATATCTTTGAACCACTAATACAACATCACTACCTATCTCCGTGGTTATGTGGGGAAAATATAATAACAAACTCTTACATATTCAAGTTCTATCTCTGTTATTGTTGACTTAATGCAAGTTTTAGCTGATAAAGCCCTTTGCCCTGCAGCCTAGGGCTGGGGCAGGTAGCTGAGGACATGAGTGTTTGATATCTTCTTTCTGTTTCTCTCTCTCTCCTTTTCCCCCTTTCATCTCTCTTCTCTTCCATTTCTTCCTTTCCTATTGGGCCTATACTGTGCACCAAACTCTGGGCCATGCACTAGGAGAGGGAAGTGAAACGTTGGGCAGCCCTGGGGAGAGCCTGCCACCTGCTCTCTGGGGTGATCTTATTTCCAGAGATTAGCCTGGGTTTCAGAGGTGCTTTCTAAAGCTCCCATCTCTGTATGTGGATTCTTTCCTCTTGGGGAGACAAGAGGTAGAGAGGAAGAAGATAAATCTCTAAATCAGACAGACCTGGGTTTGAATCCCAGCTCTGCCACCTGTTGGGTGTGAGATCTCAGGTAAATCACTGAGCACAAACATGAGCTCTTCTGTGCAATGAATTCTTGCAGGGATTAAATGACACAGCGGTAGCTCACTTGTAATGGGTGCTTACTCTGAGCCAGATGAGGCTCAAATGAGGGTTACATTAATAAGAAAGAAGGAGGAGGAGAAAGATATTGAGTAGACTTCTGGCAGTCTCTGCCAAGAATGAGATAATAGGACTTAATTCCTGATTTCCTGTTGAACCAGAGCCGTCCTCCCAGATCTGGGGATAGCTTGCCCGTTCTCTTGGGCTCAGCTTTGCTCTGGGAGTGAGAAGCTTCCCCTGCCTTTGCCCCTCCCCCAGCCACGACCCAGGGGAGGCTATCCTCACTTTGGGAGTGTGCTCAGGGCCCCATGATTCCAGCAAGATGGTTGGAGCATATCCATGTGTCTGAAGACAGCTGGACCACAGCCTCCTCACCCTGGCTGCACACCTGTTAGAAACTATAGTTAGAACAGTAAATCTTGGGGGCCAGGAAGAGAGAGTAGCCAAAGGAGAAAAGGAAAGACACAGTCCAGAAAAATGGGATGTTACTTCTGTGCAGCTTAACCACAGTGTTCTCTGGGCTGGTCCTTAAGAAGAAGGAATAGCCTGTGGGTGCTCACGGAGGCCAGTCTGGAACTGTAGCTGGCATGATTGGGGGAGCTGTACACTCTGCCTCTACCGGCACAAAGACCTGTTCTCAGAAGCCCCATAAAAGGCCTCTATAACTGGGATTCCTGCTTTCAACTCTGACATCCACAGGCAGGATACATAGCTTTGTGCTCATCCCTCCAGTTGCCATTAGGGAAAAAAGTCAAGAAAACGAAGAAATAAAACAAAGTTGAATTTATGTGGCTAGCCATATAGATGATTCATTTTTTAGTTACTTCAGAAGAATGTGAACATGCCTAATAGATTTTTCTACCATAAACAATTTCCTAAAAACTGAAAAATAACTGAATTTTATTTTACTTAGCAACACAGCCCATATTCACATGCAAACCTTCACACATGACATATTCCTCCATTAGCAATAGGGATGGGAGTGATTCGTGTCTGAACACCAAACTTTCACAGTCTTGGAGCCTATTGTAGGATAATTATAAGGTAAAATTATTGATGCAAATCAGAATCACTATAGACTGTGAAATTAACCTAACAACCCACAAAAAGCTAAGTGGATAAGGTTAAAGGTATACTAAAAGAGACTTTTGTAATAAAAACAGCAAGGCCATCAGTAATGGAAAAACAGCCAGTTCAGAGTAACACTGAGGTACTGACCACACATCGTTTGGAAAATTGTGAAATTCCAACCATCTGCAAGTTTGCATGCAGGGCAAGAGTTTGACAACATTGCTAAGTGTTGCATGGAAGCCAGACATCTTAGCAAAGCACACAGTCAGAGTCCTGGGCCATTTCAGATTATGAATAGCACACTTTACCAACCTTTCCTGACTCGCTCACTAGGTTACTAACAAGTAACTCTTAGTTGTTCCAAAATACGAGAATCTGTAGAAAGAAGCATTAGTCAGCTGACTGTAAGAATTGAAGAAAGACCTTGCATTCTTGGGTCACCCTGACCCATTGGGGGAGCCCCTGTGGCCTGGCAGGGAGTCCCAGGCCACTTGTGGAAACTCTGCTTCGATGAGGAAGTATCACGTGCTGGAAGGCATTTCTCTGTCAAGTGTCTGTTTCCTGTGCATTGCAGTATCACCACAGTTTTCCTCCCCACTAGATTATGGAATTCCATCAACACGCAAACAGGCTGCCAATGACTCCCACCTTAGAACTTATCTCCTTGACTTACAGCTTCTGCAGTTGTTAGACAATTCCCTTCTTGCTGCTGCAACAAAACTCCTCAAGAGTTGTCTATATCAGTTTCCTGGATCTTCTGCCATCAGTCTTGAACTATTCCAAGAGGCTTCTGTCCCCAACATTCCACTGAGACAGCTTTTGGCAAGGTTGGCGTGATTTCCATAACGGGTGTCCCTATCATTCTTGTTAGCGTTATCAGTAGGGGAATGAACTGCCTATATGTCTGGGACTTTCTCAGATTTTAAAACGGAAAGTCCCATATCCCAGGGACAACCTCAGCCCTGGGCAAATCCAGGTGAAAAGTCATCCTAAATTGATGACTTCCATGTTACCAAATCCATTGATGAATTCTTAGTCCTCTTCTTGGTGACCTCACAGCAACCTTTAAAAAAAACAGCTTTGTTGAGATATAATTTGCATATAGTAAATGGCACATTTTGGAAGTGTATAAATTAACAAGTTTTTTCTTAAATTTTATTAACATATAATGTATTATTTGCCCCAGGGGTACAGGTCTTTGAATCATCAGGCTTACATATTTCACAGCACTCACATTGCACATACCCTCCCCAACGTCCGTAACTCAACCACCCTCTCCCTACCCTACCACTCCCCAGCAACCCTCAGTTTGTTTTGTGACATTAAGAGTCTCCTATGGTTTGTCTCCCCACCAATCCCATCTTGTTTCATTTTTTCCTTCCCTACCACCCACAACCTCCTGCCCTGCCTCCCAAATTCCTCATATCAAAGAGATCATATGATAATTGTCTTTCTCTGATTGACTTATTGTGCTCAGCATAATCCCCTCTAGTTCCATCCACATCGTTGCAAATGGCAAGATTTCATTTCTTTTGATGGCTGCATAGTATTCATATATATATATATATCTATATCTATCTCACATTTTCTTTATCCATTCATCTGTTGATGGACATCTAGGTTCTTTGCATAGTTTGGCTATCGTGGACATTGTTGCTATAAACATTGGGGTGCACGTACCCCTTCCGATCACTACATTTGTATCTTTAGGGCAAATATCCAGTTGTGCCGTTGCTGGGTTGTAGGGTAGCTCTATTTTCAACTTTTTGAGGAACCTCCATACTGTTTTCCAGAATGGCTGCACCAGCTTGCATTCCCACCACAGTGTAGGAGGGTTACCCCTTTCTGCATCCTCACCAACACCTGACTTTTCCTGACTTATTAATTTTAGCCATTCTGACTAATGTGAGGTGGTATCTCACTGTGGTTTTGATTTGTATTTCCCTGATGCCAGGGAACACATGATGTTGAACAAGTGATGTTGAACACTTTTTCATGTGTCTGTTGGCCATTTGGATGTCTTCTTTGCAGAAAAGTCTGTTCATTTCTTCTGCCCATTTCTAAATTGGATTGTTTGGGTGTTGAGTTTGATATGTTCTTTATAGATTTTGGATATTAACCCTTTATCTGATATGTCATTTGCAAATACCTTCTCCCATTCTGTCAGTTGTCTTTTAGTTTTGTTGACTCTTCCTTTCTTGTGCAAAAGCTTTTTATCTTGATGAAGTCCTAATAGTTCATTTTGCCCTTGCTTCCCTTGCCTTTGATGATGTTTCTAGGAAGAAGTTGCTGAGGCTGAGGTCAAAAGAGGTTGCTGCCTGTGTTCTTAAGGGTTTTGATGGATTCCTGTCTCATATTGAGGTCTTTTATCCATTTCAAGTCTATTTTTTTGTGTGGTGTAAGGAAATGGTTTCATTCTTCTGCATGTGGCTGCCCCAATTTTCGCAACACTGTTTATTGAAGAGACTGTCTTTTTTCCATTGGACATTCTTTCCTACTTTGTCGAAGATTAGTTGACCATAGAGTTGAGGGTCCATTTCTGGGCTCTCTGTTCTGTCCAATGATCTATGTGTCTGTTTCTGTGCCAATACTATATTGTTTTGATGATTACAGCTTTGTAAGAGAGCTTGAAGTCCAGAATTGTGATGCCACCAGCTTTGGTTTTCTTTTTCAACGTTCATCTGGCTATTCGGGATCTTGTCTGGTTCCAAATTAATTTTAAGATTATTTGTTCCATTTCTTTGAAAAAAGTTGATGGTATTTTGATAGGAATTGGATTAAATGTGTAGATTGCTCTAGGTAGCATAGACATTTTCACAATATTTGTTCTTCCAATCCATGAGCATGGAATGTTTTTCCATTTCTTGGTGTCTTCCTCGGTTTCTTTCATGGGTATTCTATAGTTTTCTGAGTACAGATTCTTTGCCTCTTGGTTAGATTTATTCCTAGGTATCTTATGGTTTTGGGTACAATTGTAAATGGGATTGACTCCTTAATTTCTCTTGCCTCTGTCTTATTGTTGGTTTATAGAAGTTCAACTGATTTCTGTGCATTGATTTTATATCCTGACACTTTACTTAATTCCTATATGAGTTTCTTTGATTTGTGAGTTTTACTATAGGATGATGGAGTGTTGACCTATTTTTATTGATTTTTGAGGGGAGTTCTCTGTGCTTCCTGGATTTTGATGCCTGTTTCCTTCCTCAAATTTGGGAAGTTCTCCACTATAATTTAATCCAATATACCCTCTGCTACTCTCTCTCTTTCTTCTTCTTCTGGGATCCCTATTATTCTAATACTGTTTCATCTTATGGCATCACTTATCTCTTGAATTCTCCCCTTCTGCTCCAGTAGTTGTTTATCTCTCTTTTTCTCAGCTTCTTTATTTTCCATTATTTGTTCTTCTATATCACTCATTCTCTCTTCTGCCTCATTTCTCCTAGCAGTAAGAGCCTCCATTTTTTTATTGCACCTCATTAATAGTTTTTTAAATTTCCACTTGGTTAGATTTTAGTTCTTTTATTTCTCCAGAAAGGGATCTCTAGTATCTTCTATGCTTTTTTGAAGCCCAGCTTGTATCTTTATAATCATTATTCTGAACTCTAGTTCTGACATCTTACCAATGTCTGTATTGATTAAGTCCCTGGCAGTTGGTAATACCTCTTCTTCTTCTTCTTCTTTTTTTTTTTTTTGAGGTGAGTTTTTCTGTTTTGTCAATTTGTTCAGTGAAGAATAGATGAATGAGAGAACAAAAGGCTAAAAAGGTAACAACGATCCCAGAAAAATATACACTAAACAAATCAGAAGAGACCCAAAACTTGGGGGGGGGAAAGAAAGGAAAAAGGAAAAAAAAAAAAAAGACCACGCTCATGAATAGAACAGAGCCACACATCTGATTTTGGGTGTATTTTGGTCTGTTAGAAGAAACTGTCTCCCCAAATTTTAAAGAAAGTACAACTTATAGATACACAAAAATCAGTGTAAATACAATGAAGGGATGGAATATGACTGTAAAAATGAAAATTAAAAAGATTAAAAAAAAGAATTGTTAAGATAAGAAGTGGGTTGAAAAAAGAAAGAAAAAAAATTAAAAAAAAAAGGGAGTTTGTGATTGGGCGGGAGACTAGAACAAAACTGTACATTAGAAAAAAAACTGTACATCAGATTTAGGTTCTACTTTGGTCTGTTAGAAGAAACTGTATCCCAAAATTTTAAAGAAAAAAACTTATATATATATACCAAAAATAAGGCTAAGTTCAATGAAGAGATAGAACATGGCTGTAAAAATGAAAATCAAAAAAGATTTTAGAAAAGGTACTGGTACGATGATGGTTAAAATAGGAAAGCGGAAAAATTTAAAAAATAATAGAAAAAGATAAAAATAAATAAAATTTTAAAAATTACTTTTGGGAGACTGAAGAATCATGGGGAAAAAGCCATGAATTCTATGTGCTGTATTCCCCCTAGCACTTGGGAGTTTTGCAGTTCTCATTGATCAGTTAACTTGGTCTTGGCTGGATGTTCTTGTGGGGGAGGGCCTGTTGCAGGGATTCTCAAATGTCTTTGCCCCAGGCGGAATTGCACCGCCCTTGCCAGGGGCCAGACTAAGCAATCTGCTTGGGTTCACACTTGGTAGCTTTTGTTCCCTGAACGCTTTCTGCTTCCTGTAGAGCTTTGGAGGACAGGAATGAAAATGGCGGCCACCTAATCTCCGGTTGGAGGAGCCAAGAGCTCAGGGTCCTGCTCCTCATTGCGCCCTCAGAGAAAAGCCATGAATCCCTCCCGTCTCCCTGGTCTCCGGCTGCACTCGGGCTTCCCCGGCCTGTGTCTGAGCATTTCTATGTCTGGTGCATGGCCCTGTTTGGAGTCTTCAGACCCAGCAAATTCCTGCAGAGCACTCCTGTGCCACTGCCCCCGGTGGAGGAAGGAGATTCTCTCTGGATCTGCCGCTTGCTGGGTCCCTGCTGGAAGAGTCGTGGCCCAACTGTGCCTCCAACCATGGTTTATGGGAACCCAGAGCTGAGAGCTCACTCCTTGGCTCCGTCTCTGCAGCCCGCCTCCCTGCTCTGATATCTGGGAGCTCTGCTGCACTTAGGCACCCCCAGTCTTTCTGTGACCGTGGGATCTGAGACCACACTGTCCCAGCAAGGGGTCCACCCTCTGCTTATCCTCTGGAGAGACATCCCTCCCAGGAGGAGACTTTTAAAAGTTCTGGCGCTGTGCTCCGCTGCTCCATCACTTGCCGGTAGGTAGCCGGCTGAGGGAGGCTCCCTCCCCCCGCCCCCACCTCGGTGTCTCTTCCCGTGTATCACCTCAGATTCACTTCTCCACACGTCCTACCTTCCAGAAAGTTGTCACTTCTCTGTTCATAGAATTGCTGCTTTTCTTTTCTTCGATCTCCTGTTGAGTTTATAGGTGTTCAGAATGGCTTGATAACTATCTAGCTGAACTCCTGGGACAAGAAGAAATTTAGGTCTCCTCCTCCACCGCCATCTTGCTCCACCCCTGGGCAGGTTCGTTTTTTAATCGTAAAGTGATACTGGATTTTGTCAAATGCTTTTTAGGCATCTGTTGAGATATTGAGATATGCTTTTTCTTTTTTGTTAATATGACTTATATAACATCTAAAAAAATACAGTATGAGAAAGGAAAATTACAGGTCAATGTCACATGGATAATAAAGCAGAAATCTCAAAGAAGATAGTAGCAAACAGAATTTTGTAATAGGTAAAAAAGATAATGCGTCATGATCAAATTGGATTCATCCCAGGAATGCAAGATTGACTTAATATTAGAAATCCTATTAATGGGGGCAGAAAGAGATTCATTTTTGTATTCCCATTTCATTTTTATTTTGATTTTTGGAGATTAATTTTAAAAAATAATTCTTATAATTATAAAAAATATTTACATGATTCCAAAGTCAAATCTATAAAACAGGGTACATTTAGAGAAGTCCAGATTCTGTCCTTGTCCCTTCCACTACCTTCCCTCCCTTACGTTTTAGGAAATCTTTAAAAAATTATGATTTATCTTTTCATTAAAATATAATCGTCTCCCACTCCTTTTTAGATGAATGGTAGCGTACTAAACACACTTTCACCATCTTACTTTATTTACTTAAAATATATCTTCAAAACTTCTGTGTAGTTATATACATAAATGTTCTTTATTTCTTTTTACAGGTGCATATAATTCCATTATATAGGTATACCATAGTTTATTCAACAGTCTCCTATTGTTGGATGAGTGGGGGGCTTTTGCACTTAAAAACAGTCCCATAATGAATAACCTTACACTTTTGTCTTTTTTTATATTTTTACCATTTTATCTTTGGGATATATTCCTAGAAATAGGATTGGTGGGTCAAAGAGTAAATGCATAGATAGTTATGTCAAATTTCATTCCTTAGGAATTGTACAGTTTTGCATTCTCAACACCAAACAATGAAAATGTCTATTTCTCAGAGTTTCACTAACAGAGTGTGCTGTTCAGATTTTAGATATTTGCCAGTCTAGTAGGTGAGAATGAAATCTCGGTTTGCATTTCTCTTATGAGCAAGATCAAGTGTCTTTTCATATGGCTAACAGCCATTTGCATTTCTTTTCTATTAATGGTATTTTCATATCTCTTGCTTATTTTTCTATATTATTTTCTGTATTTTTCTATGTAGCCATGACCTTCTGTGTTTTATTTAATTTATTTATTTAAAAGATTTTTTTTAAGATTTTATTAATTTATTTGACGCAGAGAGATCACAAATAGGCAGAGAGGCAGGCAGAGAGAGAGGGGGAAGCAGGCTCCCTGCTGAGCAGAGAGCCCGATGCGGGGCTCGATCCCAGGACGCTGGAGATCATGACCTGAGCCGAAGGCAGAGGCTTTAACTCACTGAGCCATCCAGGTGCCCTGACCTTCTCTATTTTAGAAAAATTTTTAAATATTAGGGATCTTAACTCTTTAGAATATAAGTTGAAAAGACTTCCCCCAGGGTGTTTGTTCAGACTTTTTTCCTAACACAAGAAGTCCAGAGGTAGGGGGTTGTCATCATCGGCTTAGTGGCCTGACAATGTCAGTGCCAGCCTTTCTGAGATTCTCTAGACATTTCCCATAGAGTCACATTATGACTGTATTAAAGGCAGGTAGGACCAGGAAGAGATGCCTCCAGAGACAGATGTCCCTTTTATTAGGAAGGTGAAAGCTTTCTCAGAAGTCCCCAACAGATTTGCATTCATTTAATTAGCCAGAACTGGGTTCTATACCTCTCACCCCCAGCTTCAGAGAAAGCTGGGAAAGAAAATATCATTTTTCTAGCCTCTGGAGTGAAGTCGGGCAAGGAGACAGAGACTGGAATGCTTGTTCAGTTATCCAACCAACTACCATGGACAGGAATGAGCAAGTTTAGGTCAAATGGAAGATTCATCTTTTCTCCCATTCTGTGACATGTCTGTGAGCTAGTAGTTGGGCTCAGAACTCCAAAAGGAAATTCAGTCTTGTGTCCAGGAAAAGGTTGGTATGGAAACCAGGTTATAGTGGACCAAGGAGCTGAGGAAACAGGGCAAGGGAGAATAGATTGGTGTTCAGAGAAGTTTGCTATGGAGGATGGAGAAAGTATCAGGTTAGCTCCAGAAGATCTGGATCCAAGGATGACCAGAAATGATGTGCTTTATTTTAAAGATTTTATTTATTTATGAGAGAGAGAGAACGAGCAGGCTGGAGAGGGAGAGAGAATCTGAAGCAGACTCCACGCTGATCGCAGAGCCCCATGTGGGGCTCTATCTCACAACCACAAGATCATGACTTGAGCAAAAACCAAGAGTTGGACGCTTAACCAACTGAGCCACCCAGGTGCCCCAGAGATAATGTGCTTTAAAATATGGGAAGAGTCTTCTTTTTTTTTTTCCCTCTTAACAGAAATTGTTTGTTTGTTTGTTTGTTTATTTATTTATTTAACATATAATGTACTATTTGCTTCAGGGGTACAGGTCTGTGAATCCTGTCTTACACAATTCATAGCACTCACCATAGCACATACCCTCCCCAATGTCTATCACCCAACCACCCTATCCTTCCCTCCCCACCCCTCAGCAGCCCTCAGTTTGTTTCCTGAGATTAAGAGTCTCATGGTTTGTCTCCCTTCCCGGTCCCATCTTGTTTCATTTTCCCCCTCCCTTCTCCCCTTGGCACCCTGCTCTGCAAAATATGGAAGAGTCTTGAAGGAAGACTTTGATGAAACATGGAAAGGGAGTAATTGATAAAGGGAGGTTCTGAAAGGGATAGTATGGTGTGAGGGCATGACAGGTGTATAGGTGTGTTTGTGGTAGGGGGAAAGGTAGCTCTTCCTCTCTGATTGGGAGCAAGAGAGTGCAAAGCGTCTGGAGCAATTAATATGAATTATATGCAGATCCTGTCCTTAAGAAAGTCACAGTCTGAAAGGGAGATGAGACATGATGTCTTCAAGAATATTTGGCTTCAAGATAAACTCACTCAAAAGTTTAAGTTAAAGGCCACTGTGAAATAATAGAAAAAATATATATATATGTCTGCCCCTGCTTCCTGGCAGAGAATTCCTAAAACCCTAGCAATTTCCTAAGTGATAAGGCACCGGGAGCAACTTTTGCTCTGATATGTGATCTTCGATTCCAGCTCCTGAAACAGAGCTCCTGAATCCCTTGGAATTTCCCAGGTAATAGGTACATTTTTGTTCTAATGAGGTAATGTTTGATTGGTTCCTGAATGGGGGCTGGTCACCAGAAAGACCATTATTAGAAGGTTGGAGCTTTAGCCCCACTCCCATCCTCTGAGAAGAAGGGAGGGGCTAGAGATTGAGTTAATGATGGATCACACCTACTCCATACCAGCTCCATGGGGACAGAAGCTCCTGAGCTTGGGGTCCTTGTGGACTTTGCCCTATTTATCTCTTCATCTGGATCCTCATCTGGATCTGTTTTCATATCTTTTATTATATGATAAATTGGTAAATGTTTCCCTGAGTTCTGTGACCTGTTCTAGCAAATGACTGAACCCAAGAAAGAGGTCATAGGAAACTCAACACAGGTGACAACCTGCCATCATGAGTGGCATCTGAGTGGGGGCAGCGGTCTTGAGCCCTTAACCTATGGAGCCTGAGCTAACTCAGCTTAGAGTCAGAACTGAATTGACTCAGATACCGAGCTGGTGTCACAGAGACTTGCTTGGTGTGGACCCCCCGAATCTGGTGTTACAAGTGTTGTGAGTGTGGTAATGGTGTGGAAGTGTAGAGGTGAAACAGAGGAGTGTTTTCCCTATACAACCTGTTGATTAGAAAGATACAAAGGAATATCGAGGAAACCCAACTGTGAGTTTTTTTTTTAAATTGAGAAATAGATTTCTGATACTATAAAATTCACCTATTTAAAATTCAGGTGTTGTGCAACTATCACCATGATCTAATTTTAGAACATTTTCAACACTTCAAAAAGAAATTCTAGATGAGTTAGCGTCATGCCCCATTCCTACTACCTCTTGACACCCTACCGACCTTAGGCAACTGCTGATCTACCCTCTATCTCTGTTTATTCTGAATATTTCATACAAATGAAGACATATGGTGTGTGGTGTTTCACATCTGGCTTCTGAGCATAATGAAAGATTTCAAAGCTTATCCATGTGATAGCATGTATCAGTACTTCATTCTTTTTTATTCCTGAATACTGTTCCATTAGTATAGACATGCCACATTTAATTTATCCATGCATCAACTGATGGTTGTTTTTGACCTTTTGGCTATTCCAAATAGTGCTGTTATGAAGATTTGCACACATGTTTTTGTGTGGATAATTTTTCATTTCTTTTGGATATATACCTAGGAGTAGAATTGTTGAATACTATGGTGTAAGTGGTATCTTGCTGGGGTTTTGATTTGCATGCTTATTGACACCTAACAGTGAGGGAATGGGGGAATTGTGTACATACACCGCCCCCCCCTTAATGTGTTGAAGCTCTAACCCCTATTGTGATGGTATTGTGGAGATGGGATATTTGGGAGATAAGGTCATAAGGGTGGATTCCTCATAGTGGGATTAGTGCCCTTTTAAGAAGAGACCCCCAAGAATTTGTTCTCTTGCTTTCTCTCTCCTATGTAAGGACACAGAAAAAAAAGAAAAAGAAAGAAAAAACAAAAACAAAACAGCTGTCTGCAAGTCAGGGAGAAGGCTCTAACCAGGAGCCAAGTCAGCTAGCTCCTTGATCTTAGACTTCCCAGCCTCCAGAATGGGGAGGAATAAATGTGCATCATTAGAGCTAACCAATCTATGATAACTGTGTTATAGCGGCCCGAGCTGACTATTACGCTACATAAGAAACCATTGTCTAGCCCAAGGTCAAGAAATTTACTCCTATGTTTTCTTCTAAGAGTATTATAGTTTTATTTCTCTCTCTCTTTTTTTAAAAGAGATTTATTTATTTTGGGGGGTCAGAGGGACAAGGAGAGAGAATCTCAAGCAGACTCCACCCTGAGGGCAGAGCCCATCTCAGGGCTCGATCTCAGGACCCTGAAATGAGGGATCTGAGAACCTGAGCCAAGCTGAAACCAAGAGTCAGAGGCTTAACCGACTGTGCCACCCAGGAGCCCCAGTGTTAGCTCTCACATGTACCATGACAATCCATTTTGAGAGTTCCGTTGGCTTTGCCTGCATTAGGGGTCCACCTGCAGTAATTAGCTGTGGCCAGGGAGGTGGTCTCATGGTCCACGGAATTGTCTTTTCTGGGGCTGTGGGCAGAGCTGGAACACTAAGAAGAGGATTCTCCAGTAGCAGCATCTGAGGCAAGGATTTGAGTGCAAGTGATTTATTAAATTCTCCGAGGAGAAATCATCGAGAGAGTGAGGGAAGCAGTATCAGAAGGGGAAGAAGCCAATGGCGGGGGGGAGAGGTTTCAGTTGAAGTCAAACCTCTGCTTGACCCCTTGGGGAGCCTTGGAATATAAATTGCATCTGAGAGTTTGCAGCTCTTTGCAGACAAGAGAGGGGGGCTTTGTAACTTTGTACCAGCCAGTCCTTGCGGGAGGATGGGAAGGGAATGGGAAGTAATCTCCCCCACCTGGAACTCAGGATATGTGGATTGGTGGGTAGCGGCTCCAGGAGCGCAAGGGCAAGGATCGAAGAAGGTTGCAGCTGTAAACAGTTAGTACCAGAGTACACAGAAGCTGAAGGTGGGCGCACTGCTTGGGGAGAGGGTATCAGAGCTGGTGGGGGGCTGAGGGGATCTTCCACCTGACATGACATGTGATAGAATGTAATACATGACATCAGAGGCGTGCAGATACAAGTGCTTGGGGGCTAATGGGGAGAAGGGATTTTCTTCTCTTTTTTGCTGTATTGCATGATGAGAATTTTATTGTGACTTCCAGAGAGGTAGAAGTGCCCTTAAGAAGCTGCGAGAGTTCCCTGAAGGTAGATAGAAGTCATCCCTTTGAGACCATACTGGAACTCTTCTGATTACTGAGTACATGCTCAACTCTGGTGTCTTCTCACAGGCCCATCGTGTCCTGGTTACCTGCTTGCTCCGGGGCTGCATTCCCACCGGGTGGAGACTGGACCTGTTTGCTGGTGAGTCTGGGGTAGACCTTACCGATCCCTGGTATCTGTCTCCGCCTAGCCCCCGGGTATGGAGTGCCATCCTTGCCACTGTGTACCTTTCCAAATGCTATCCCTTCCTTGCCACACCCCAGATAAGGCTGTCTGTTCCACCTCTTTAAGAAGGTCGTTTCTAAATCTAATCCTGGTGGACAATGGGTAGATGGAGCGATACAGTTAACGAGTCTCTAATGTGGACAATTATAACCTCGAATACAGCTTGGCTTAGTTCTCTCCCACTCACGTGCACAGTAACACACACCCACTCACAATTATACTCCTGTGTCTGAGAAAATACCATACCCAGGTCTCCCAGGAAACAGACCTGAGATGTGTGCGTGCACGCACACACAGGCCAGCAAACGCCCACGGGCCCTCACACGCTCTCAGAAATGTTTACTATAGTAGATGTATTGGGCACGTCTTCCCACACAGCGCCCCTTTTTAGAAAGGACCTGCCACCTAACCGTTGAAGTGGGTCAAGGTGGCTGTGTTCGCAGCAGGTAATCCTGCCCCTTCTCCCGCCAGGTATGGCTAAGTGCACCAGATGGTCACTTGCCCTTGGCCTCCGTAAGTACAAATGCTTTTTAGGGATTCTTTGGTGGTGAGAAGCAAAACCAGTTTAGGAGTCAGAGGTATCTGCAGAACACGATGGCAGGACAGACAGATGGGCTTTGTGACAGACTAGGGCTGAGACTGGAAGGCACCTTCAACCCTGGCAGCTTGCCTTCCTTTCTCCCTTTCTCTCTTCGGGACAGGGAAGGTTTTTCATCTTTCATCTGCTTCTCTTTTCTCTCTGGCTGAAATAACTGTACTCAAATCACTTGGAACATTTATTAAAATTCAGAGCCCTGAATCTCTGGGAATACAGCCAAGGAAACTGCATTATTAACAAACGCCCCAGGTGATCCTTTGGCATGCAAAAGTTTCAGAACTACCGTGCTAAGGTGCTGCGTAATTCAAGCATCAGTAAGACAAGTCCTTCTGTTTCCACCACCACCAACTAACTCAAAGGCACATGCCTGTCCCAATCCCAAATTTCTCAGACTGAGAAGCCCCCTGATGCTGCATGAGTCACATGTCCCAGTCCCACAGGCTGTGGCTGTCCGTGAGGGGGGCTGTCGGTCCAATCAGAGGTACATGTTGACCAGCTGGGGAAACTGACCAACTTGTCTGTTACAGCAGTTCCCAATTCCTTACAATTAATTCCCTTTCACTTAAGTGGGGTTGGGTGGGCTATTTGTGCTCAAATGACTCCTAAGGCACAAGTCCTCAGAAACACTCTGGCACACATTCTCATTGCACACACACACACACACACACACACACACACACACATCAGCTGACAAGTACACACTCATCATCAAGGTCACTGTGGGAGAGGTTTGTTCTGGTAATGATCTCTTTGCAGCTCAGTAAGACTATAAAAAAGGTGGGGGACCTTTATTAATTATATATCTTACATTCAATGAAACATAATATTTAATTTAAGTAATTGCAGGAGGCGGCTTTGATTCTTTGATTCACTTCCCAGAATGCATGGTTCCTCTCCCTCCCTGGCCTGCTGAGCTGATGTCTCATGATGAAAGACCAACCTGGTTCTGTCCCTTTCCTAGGATTTCTGTCCTAGAAAATGATGAGCTGCTTCCCTGAGGTAGTATAAAGCCAACATTGCAGCCATTTCACCAGCTTTGAAAAGGAAATGCCAGGGGAAAATATTCATTCTATCTTTTCTAAGCAGCAGACTGGAGAGATGATGCTTACTTAGGACGGGCTGCCTGGAGGAGGCACGTGTTCCATGTGGATGGCCCCACAAGTGTGAATGCTAAACACTGCTTCTTAATCTCCCTCTCCTCAGACTGGCCATGTTTCCTGATCGTGGCCACACCTTCTCTTGCTCTGGGCACTGTCCTTCTCTGTGGGCTCTCAGTAATCCAAAGCCAAACCATTTTCTGCTGGCCCTGCCCTCAGCAAGGTCTCCAGAGGTGAAAAGTTGGTGACCTGGTGATAACCCCCAAGCACTGTAACACTGCAAAACCAGCTATGAAACTCAAACCCTGACAAATCAGGCTAGGAACTCCTCTTTTGACAAAAGCTTCCAAAATTCAGGTGGCCAGAGGGCTCATGCCAACACCTGATGGGAAGAAGGGATTTCAGGATTCTTACTTAGCTGGGAGCTTCCAAGGCAACACATCTGGCCAGTCTAGGCCAGCTGGCCAAGCACATATCTGGGGTTGCCTCTCTCTCCTTCCTGAAAGACAAGAGACTTGACACCAAATGTAGGTCAAGTTTGTGTCCAAGATTCTTTTCTTTTTCGTAAGACAGTGTCTGGGAAGTAGCGTGGCTGGGAGTGGTTTGGAACAGGGAGGAGGGAACCTAACATTGCCAGAGGCAGTGGTTGGTGTATGGGCATTGCTGCATTTGACCCACACCAGTCATGTGAACTAGGGAGGTTTAGCCCCACTTTACAGGTAAGGAAAGGGGGACTCTGAGGAGTCACTTGCTAAGGTCATCCAGTTGGTAAGAGACAGAGCCAGGATTTTAACCTACACTGTCTGGTTCCAGAGTGCCTCCCTTTTCCATTGTAGCTGCTATTGGAGACAGGTAAGGTCAGGGTTCTCCTCACCTGAGCTGGGTCCCTCAACTTCTCAGGGCTCATGGCAGTAGAGGAGGGGGCCCAGGTAGGCCCCACTGGGTCCTCAGCTTCGCCAGTGAGCTGCCATGTGGCCAGGCCACTTTATCCCATCTCTCTCCTGTTTTTTCATCTTCTCCCTTTGCCAGGGAAATGCTCTCCAATCCATCGGATGCTAAAGTAACAATGACAAAGAAATGAAATCTCCTTGACCTTCATGGCTGACAGTGATCATTTTATCTCTATGGTTGATGTACCTCCCTTCTCAGCTGAGCTCTTCCAAAAAGTTGTCTTTGTATCATGTCCCCACTTCCTTGCTGCCCTCTTTTTGTCCCATTCCAATCTGGCCTACTCTCCCTGCTCCACTGAAAGGGCCCCACTATGGCCGCTAATTAACTTCTTGCCATTAAATTCATTAGACACTTTCCATTCTCATATTATCTGGCTTCTTAGCAGCATTGACCTTTTGGCCTCTCAGTCTCTCTTAATACCTTCTTTTTCTATTTTGTCCATGACAACACATTCTCTGAATTTTCCTTCAGCCTGTTGGCTACCCCTTCTCAGCCTCTTTTTCCGGCTCTTTCTCCTCCATCTTGCCTTTAAGTGTCCAGGTTTTTTAGGACCCAGCATTAGCGTCTTCCCTTCTTGTTCCACATCTGCTCTCTGATCGTACCACATCCATGGCTTGAATACCTCAACTGCTAACGATGCCCAGAGCTGTCTCTTCAGCCTCAATGATTTTCCTGAGCTCCAGATCCATGGATCCAATTATCTATGTAAAGATCCTGGCACATGTTTGCGATACAGGCCAGATAGTAAATATTTTTGGCTTTGTGGGCTAAATGGTGTCTGTTCCCACTCCTCAACTCTGCCATTAGAGTGTAGACTCAACCATAGACCATATGATAACAAATGGGCATGGCCATGTTCCGATAAACCTGGGTTTATGGACACTGAAATTAGAATTTTATATAATTCTCATGTTATGAAATATTCCCCTTTTGATTTCTGTCAATCATTTAAAAAATATAAAAACCAGATGTGGTCGGTGGACTATAGTCGGTGCCGCCCCCCGCCCCAGTCTATCTGTTGGTTCCCTTGGATGTCTGGTCGACATCTCAGACCAGCATGACCACAGTGTAACTCTGAACTTCCACTTCTAGATCTCAGTGTTCTCAGCTTGGTGAAGGACAACTTCAAATTCAAATTCAAAATTGCTTGTGCAAGAAATTGAAGAGTCCTCCTTGATGGGTCTTTTTTCTTACTCCTTTCTGCTGTCAGTGCCCAAATACCAGGTCTGGTAGATTCTCTTTCTTAAATACATGCAGAGAATCATATTGTGAAATGTCTGCTCACTCTTTTCTGCCCCACCAATCTTCTCTCAAATGTCATCTTCCCCATAAGGTCTAGCTTGATGCCCTCTCTCCAT
This sequence comes from Lontra canadensis, assembly GCF_010015895.1. Lineage (NCBI taxonomy): Eukaryota > Metazoa > Chordata > Mammalia > Carnivora > Mustelidae > Lontra > Lontra canadensis. Next base: position 17,321,708 of record NW_022631022.1, read on the forward strand.
CCTTGAGCCCTTTACCCTGTTTTTCTTCCTTCCCCGTTTGCATTTGTCACTTGCAAATGTACTGTGGAATTTACTACATATTATTGCTATTGTTTCTGGCCTGCTTCTCCTGGTTAGAATGCCAGCTCTCCAAGTCTGGGGATTTTTGTTTATTTTGTTCACTGCTAGGTCCCAAGCACCTAGAGCAGTGGCCAGAGAAAGAAACTCAACTAACATGTGTTGCTGAGGTAAATAGATTTCTTCATGGGGAAGAGTGGGCTGAGACACAAGAAGTCAATGCTATTTATAAACGGGACTCTTCAAAGAAGTGTTTCTTGACTCCAGCCGCACATAGAAGCATCTGGGAGTTTTAAGGATTCTGCTGCCCAGGCTAAGCCCCAGCAGACCAATTAAATCAGAAGTTACTGGAATGGGAACTTTTCAGGTCCCTACAAAGTGCAGCCAAGGTTAAGAACCACTGCTTTAAAGCAACCGGAATTATAATGGCCATAAAAGCAAATTTTTCACTTACGAAAGTCAGGCTCTATGGTGGAGAAAAAAGAGTGTGTGGGCTCTGAAGATCCCGAGCTCAGAGAACTGGGTGTTTGAGCAAGGAAGAAAGGAGATTACAGCACAGAAGGAGAGGAAACTTCAGCAGTGTTGGGGGTTGGTAGCTCAGTCCCTGTGTCATGGCTCATATTTTGGATAGGCTTGGGAATGTGAAGTTGGGAAAAGCCTTTTTCTTAACCCCTTAACTTTTTACTCGGAAATTATTTCAGATTTATAGGGAACTTGAAGAGAAAATACGCATGGTCATTTCCCACATATCCTACTCCGAGCTTCCCCTAAAGTTGTCATGCTACGGGACTGTGATACAATGAGAGAAACCAAGAAATAACACCCTGATAAAATATTGTTAGGTAACCTACCAGCTTTAGATGAATTTCTATGTCCCAATGTCTATGAACCTCTATGTCTACAATGTTCCAATCCAGGAGGCCACCCTGCGTTCAGTGGTCAGGTAGTCTCCAGTCTGGTATAATTTCTCAGTCTGTCTTTGTCTTTCATGGTGTTGACACTTTTGGAAAATACTCATCAGTTGAAACTGTAGAAGGTCCCTCAGTTTGAGTTTTTCTCTTGTTTTCTTGTGATTGGACTAAGATTATGCATTTTGGGTAAGAATACAACAGAAACGATGTGCTCTTCTCCCTGCATCTTCTCAGGAGTAGGTGCTGCCAATCTGTCTAATTAGTGATGGATGTTACTTTTAATCACTTGAATGAGAGGGTGTCAACAGGTTTTGGTGGAGGAGTCTATTGTCTCATTTCTTCTAAAACTTTGTGAACATAACCCGTGGAACATTTAGTTAGGGAGAACCTGGATTAGGCTCTCATTCCACCTTCTCTAGAGATTCCTTCACTTCCAGTGGTTTGTGAAGGGGATAAGCAAATGTTCCTGCCCCCCAGAGAGAGGCCCAGCAGGTGTCTGATGATGGAGAGTTCACATGGCTGCTAGGAGACCCTGGAGCAAAAGCACTGGGAAGGACAGTTCCAGGCCAGTGCACCCTGGAGTTGGCATCAGTCTCAGAGGATTGATGAGGCCGGCTGTAGCAAAAATGGGTAGATGGTCAAAAGGGATTAGACCACTCTACAAATCTTCCTCTACTTATGATGGGGTTACCTCCCAGTAAATCCAACGTAAATTAAAAATATTATGTCGAAAACACATTTGATACACCTAATCTGCCAGGCACCATAGCTTAGCCTAGCCTACCTTAAACATGCCCAGAACACTTCCAGTAGCTTACAGTTGGGCAAAACCATCTAACACAAAGCCCACTTTATAATACAGGGTTGAATATCTCATGAAATTTGTTGAAAGTGAAAAACAGAAAGACAATGATGGCATGGTTATAGAATGGATCTAAGTGTATCAGTTGTTGACCCCCGTGATGGCGAGCCTGACCAGGAGCTGTGGGCTCGATGCCCAGCACCTGTGGGCTCGATGCCCAGCACCTTGAGACAGTATGGTGCCACTTACTGCTAGCCTGGGAATGATCCAAAGTCAAAATTCCAAGTATGGTTTCTACTGAATGCCTATTGTTTTTGCACCATGATAAGGTCAAAAATCACTAAGCTGATAAGTCCAAGACTGTTTGTACACTTAATCTGCTGGGAAAACAGACCATATGTCGCACCAGTGGAAAGTGTTAAAGGATTGGATTGGGGGCCAACACTGGTGCCCAGGCAGGCCTGGTTGCTTGCAGTGCTCAGCAAGAACCAGAGAAAAACATATAGACGAGGAGTTGCTTTCCTGGCTCCATAATGTTTTCCAAACCATGTTGGCTGTCATGGGTGTTTTTCCTTCATGTCTCTTTCTCTATTGTCATTACATGGTGATGTGAATCATTAGTTGATGATCATTTGCTATTTAAGCTGTAAAGTCTGTGAGGGCAGGAACCACGTCTGTGTCCCTAGAGCCTAAAGCAGTGCCTGCTGCACAGAAGTGGGCATTTACTGAGTGAATGAAAACATGAGTAAATGGGAGTCATACCCTTGGTCCTGGTCTGAGGGGTTGGAGCAGGATTCTAGACATGGAATCTGCTGGATGTGCCCACCAAGATGCTGTAGGAAGAAGGGAAGTTCTCCTCCTCAGGTACCCTTAGGACAAGGGACCACACATACTTTTGCTCAGTTTTGCTGATTTGTGTGTGCCTGGGCTTGTCTCCAGATGACCAGGCAATGCATGGGATTCGTCAGCCTGTGACACAGGTGTGTGGGGCTAGCTCCTTGTCACACTGCAACCTGCTGGCACCTCGGCATCTTCCATTCCATGCTCTCTTGACACCTGAAGGGACCTCGTCCTGGCCAAGGGCTCTCCCAGCCCTCTTCCCATTCCCACCCTGTACTTCCCATTGGCCGTAGGACTTCCCCCACCTCCCTCCAACAGGGGCCCTTGCCTTCCTTTCTCTGGACCCATAAAGAAGTTACTTTGGTCTCAATCAATAGGCTGTCTCTTTGATGAGGAAGATACTGGTTGGCAAAATGGAGGCTCCAGGCTGGGGCAGGGACAGAGCCAGCCCACACAGACAGTTTTGCTTTTCCAGATGATGCTGCATCAGCAGATTTCTGCTTTTTATGAGGACATATATGACTCCCTAAAGAAGCCTTACAGAGAGGGTAAGGGGAGGGAGGGGAGCAGGGAGAAGAGTGAAGGAGTGTAATTCTCAAAGTTCAGAGAGCACTGCTCAGATTCTGTCCTCTCTGCCGTCTTCCCGTCCGTTCACTGGAGTCTTCAAGTGCACCAGTGATGCTGGGTACCTAAGACCTCCACTCACATGGTGTGAACACACACATACTTACACTCACTGCCATCATCCTTGGTTCTGCTGTTGTGTTCTGCCTTTCCTACCTCTGCTCAGTTCTGCACCCCCCAACATTAGCCCTTATTTCAATCATCATTTCCTTGGGGAGCCCCTGGCCCAGACCCCTGATGCAATGCTCTCAGAGCACTCCTCGCCATGTCCCAGCCCCCTTTTGGTGTCTTCTGTAGTGGAATTCGACATTCATTTTTGTGTTTCTTTAATTAATGTGTGTCTCACCTACCAGACTGTAATTTTCAAGTGACAGTCACAGTTTTGTTCCAGCCTCTGTACTTAGCACGTTGCCTGGTATGAAGCAGGTCATCATTAAATAATCACTGAATGAATTACAGGTTTTCCCCCTGCTCTCTGAAAGTAGAGTTCTTATGAACACTTGTGTAAGCCGAAACAGCGTAACACAAAAGAAACAATGACCATTAATTTATAGGGAAACATTTTTGAGCATTCCCAGACCCAAAAAAGAATCCCTCTTTGGCTTTTCTGATACCTGAGGCTGCAGCTTGCTCATGGATGCACAAAATAATTGAGCTAAAGCACTGATGCTCTCAGATACAGTTCAGAGCTCTGGCGGCCCGACGCTGAGATGCTGAGGTCGTTCCTGGGGAAGGGGCGTGGTGGTGGTCAGGGGGCACTGGTACTACTTGGGGCCCACACCAACTCCCTGCAAAACAAACACCTCACACTATTTTTTTATTTTTGTCTTTTTTTCATAACAGTGGAAACCCTCTTTGGACTTTCTTCTGTTTGTGAAAGCAGGTGCAGGTATAGGTTTTTTTGTAAAAGCGAAGTAGTGTAAATTGAACTTTCAAGATGTGAAGGACACCTGTAAGTGTTGTGACAGGCAGCTTCTGAAACTGCCCCCCAGGAACCCTAGACCTCTCCCCACCGCCCCGCAGCTGTGCCTTTGTGTAGCGCCCTCCCCTGAGGGCGGGCTGGGCCTAGTGACTCACTTCCAATGAATAGAGTATGGTGGAAGTGATGGATGTCACTTCGGACATTAGCTCATAAACATAGACGACAAGTCTCATCTCTCTGGATCTCTCTCATCTTGACTTGTTTGTTCTGATGAAGCCAGTTGCCATGTTGTGAGCTGTTCTGTGGGGAGGCCCGTGTGGCAAGGACCTGAGGGTGGCCTCCAGGGGACAATGGGCGAGGAGCTGAGGCAGAGAACAGACTCCTGCCAACAGCCAGGGGAATCAGGCCTGAGATGACTGTAGACTGGCTGACACCTTGATTGTCACTTTGTGGGGGACTTGGAGCCAGAGAACCTAACTAGCCATGCCCAGATTCCTGACCCATAGCAACTGGGAAATGATGAGCGTTGTTCATTTAAGTCACCAAGTTTGGGGGTCCTGGTTATGTAAGGGTGACTAATATAACTAACGGATGACAGAGTAGCCCACAGCAATCACTAGTGCTCCGAAGCATGCCCTCCTCAGAGTCTCCCCTCCACACAACTCAGCCTTCCTCTCACCACATGAGTAACATTTCTGTGTGCATGTACATGGCTCTGCTCCCTCTGCCCCCTCACCCCTGCCATCCACACATATCTGAGCTCTGGGAGACACTCTCCTTTTCTCTCCTTTTGTTGTCTTACTATCCCATTCAGGTGATATCTGTTCAGTAACTCCCCTGTGTCAAGCCACAGCTCCAGGCCCACTTAGAAACCACCCCCGGCCCTACGACAGAGCCTCTCGTCCTTACCGACCCCCTGCCCAGCTCTGTGTCACGGCTGAGGCCATTGTCCAGCAATCTTGTGGGAGTGGCTTGGTGTGAGGTGGAGGCTGGCTCCAGCCTGAGGAGAGCAGGGGGAGACAGGCAATTGCAGGGGAAGTTGTCCCTCGCATACCCCCCCAGTGCCTGCCTCTGCCCCACACAAGGCCTGCCTGTGCTCCTGTGGCAGCTCAGCTCCTCTCCTGCCAGCAGGGAGGAAATAAAAGGGAGCTGTTCTCAGCCTGGAGCCCTCCACCAAGGAGCCGTGGGCAACGGCGGCATGCACTCCTTCCCAAGCAGGCAGCTGGCTGGGCAGCAAGAACATGGTGGTCCCTAGCAAACAGGAAATTCCCTTTCTCCTTACTCGCTCTGTCCCAGCATCCTGGAGCCTCTGGAGGGAAGCCTCTTCTAGCCCAAGACTCACAAGATCCTTCCCTGGGAGTCACATCTAGGAGCAGGATCACTGTTTAGCATGTGTCAATGGAAAATGCTAACGTTTCTGGTACCAGACAGGGGCTGATATTCTAGAGGCCTCTAATCCAGGCAGATTTGCTGGCAATAGTATGACTATCCTTCACTGACTGGCAAGAAGAGATCTAGAAAGCCCTCATTTCCTGCTCCTGACCATCCTACCATTCGCTCAGAGGCTCCTGCCTTGCCCTGGGTCTAATGAAGTTACTCAGAGCCCCGTGCTGATTTCCTTGGGAAGAATTGTTGAGGAACATCTGTAGGCATTTACGTCTTGTTTTCTTTGACCTTATTCTCTCCTTGGCCTTGCTTTCTTTGGGTGAAACATGGAGAGGGGAGAATTGGAGCTCTTCTGTCAGGGAGAATGAGCAGCAGCAGAGGGAGGCTGAGGAACTGAGTTGTCAGGAGGGGCTGGTGTTGGGATCCTCAGAGCCCTCTGAGGCTATTTGCTTAGCTTAGACCTCGGGCTTCGGGCAAGGCCAGCGGCCCTCAAGTTACGCTTCCCACAAACAGAGCCGGGGAAGCACTCCCAGCTGTTGATCTTGCCTATCACCTCTGAGGCGCCTACTGCTTCTGTCCCCAGAGTGGCGGTGGGTTCGTGATCTGAGAGGCTCTCACTGGCACCAACGCAGTCATAGGCACTGACCAGAGAGGGTTACAGGGGGTGCTGGGGTCTTGGTTGAAAAGTAAATTTGAGGGGCACCTGGGTGGCTCAGTTGGTTAAGCATCCAACTCTTGATCTCAGCTCAGGTCTTGATCTCAGGGTTGTGAGGTCAAGCCCCATGTTTAAAAGGAAAAGAAAAGAAAAGTTGAGATGTCTTTAGAATTATTATTGGTGAATCTTGCCATGTCTCCCCAGAGGCTGCACCCTGCCCCTGTGTATCCCTCAGTCTCTGTGAACTTGTGTGTAATGGCAGTAAAAATGGGTACTCCTACCTGGCAAGTCTTCATGTGCAAAGGAATTGAAAATTTCCTTCCATCCATCCATCCATCCATCCATCCATCCATCCATCCATCCTCTGTTTACTTATTTACCGTCTCTCACCAATGGCCAAGTGGCCCTGTGGATCAAGGAACTCATGACTTAGTTTAGGAGCCCCAGATCACAAATGGTGGCTGTGGGGCAGGTGGTGGTCTCTGGTTGGTATCCGATAGGGGCTGCATGAATGATCTGTGCTCAAACCTATGCCCTTTACACCTATTTTCCAACCTCCCAAGGACTTGTAGTTCCTAGACCTTCCACTTTGAGCATCTCTCTCAGCCTTTCCTGTCTTCCCTTCCCATTTCCCCAACTTTCTAGGAGCCTCTACTCTTGTCCTACAGTCCTGAAAAACCCCAGTTCCGTTTGGACTCAACCATTTGCCTTCCTCATGCTTGCACTGACATTCTGAAAACTGCTCCTTCATGTGCTGGGGTCATAATTCACACATGGTCTCTAGCCAGTTGGTCCTTCCACATGTCTAGTAATTCCTTCATGTTTCTGTAGAGCCTTATGTTTCCTATTCTCTACACAGGCCATCCCAGCCTTGTCCTCAAACCTGCAACCTCACTGTTCCCTATCTGTTGTCTCTGAGCCTCCATCAGCAATCCCCCTGCTACCAATTCACAGATAAAATCCCCTGTCTTCCTGTCATCCCACCTTAGACCTGTCTGAGCCTGTACCTTTATGTCCCTCCTACCCTCCGGTTACCATGGGGGTCTGTGCCCTAGACTCCAGTCCCTCTCACCTTCCCTTTCCTCATTTATAGCTGCAATATTTCTCTCCCCATCAGCCTCTTACCATCAACATTTAAATATGCTCAAGTCTTTGTTGTCTCTAAAAAAACCTTTGTTGACACCACTGTGTCCTCTCCATCTGTCATCCCATCTCTTGTCTTATTCACAATCAAACTTCTTGAGAGTTTCCTATGCTCATATACCACATTCCTTGCTTATGCTGCAACACTTGTCATCAAGCTTCTTCCCCTTCGTGTCCCCTGAGATTGCTTTCCTCAAAATCACCAAGGATGTTCTGGTGCCAAGGCCAGCAGACACTTCCCATTTCTTTTTCATTTCGTCTCTCAACACAACCTGACACCATTGACGATTCCCTTCTTATAAGTCTCGCTCTCTTGGCTTCCATGGCCTTGATCCCCCATTTTCTCTCCATCTCTCTGGCCACTCCTCTTTAGTCTTCTTCATCTTCTTTCTTTTCTTTTTCTTCTTCTTTTTAAGATTTTATTTATTTGTTTGAGAGAGAGAGCATGCACATGAGTCGGGAAAAGGGCAGAGGCAGAGGGAGAAGCAGACTCCCTGCTGAGCAGGTGGCTTGATGCAGGACTTGATCTCATGACCCTGAGAGTCATGAACTAAGCTGAAATCAAGAATTGTCCTTAGCTGACTGAGCCACTGAGGCACCCTGGCCCCTTCAGTTTTCTTTAATGCTTTCTCTGACTGTTGATCAAATGTTCCTGCTTTCTGGGACTCTGTCCTACTCCTTCTTGTTAGGCTACATACTTTAGCATCTAATCTGTTCTATTAGCAATGAATATTGATGACATATACATAGTGAGGACTTTCGGTTGCTAATGAGAGAAGCTCAATTCACACTAGCTCAAGCAAAAATAAAGAGAAATTTTTGGCTGGCATAACAGGCAACTTTAGAAGTGGCATTGACTTTGGACATTTCTTAATCTAGGGACTCAGATGATGTTGTTGGACGCCTCTTCCTCCATGTTCTCCTCTCATTCTGTTTCCGTCTGTTGGCCTCGTTCTCTTCGTTTCAGACAGGCTTTCTTATGCAGAGGGGATGGGGCAGAGGAGTGGATATCCTAGATGACCATTCCGGAGGAAAGAAAGAACTTCCATCTCCCAATATTTTTATTTCATTCCCAGGAAAGGGGTCTGGTTAATCTACTTGGAGTCACATGCCTACCTAGTATACCACTTAGTGAGTTTGGGGTGGTAGTAATGATCTGTAATTTCTAGTCCGCTAGGACCACAATGAATTGGAGAAGTATAGTTTTCTGAAGGAAAAGTAAGACATCATAACCAGAAGAAGAGAGAGGAGTAGAGAATGGACAAGATAGATATCCCCTGTAACTTACTCTTCCAGTCTAGGTCTTTCTCCCGTGCTTCAGTTTTTGCCATGTGATAAGTATCTCTGTCTGGATGTCTCAAACTCAACAAGTTGTTACATTAATATCCTAGGAAATATATCCTGAGTCAAAATGCTTATGATAAGACTTTATTAGGGTATACTTTCAGGGTAGCAAAGAGAGAGAAAAAAGGTAAATGAGGAAGGCTTCCTCTCTTGCAGGCTACGGGGCAGCCACTCCGAATTTCTTTTAGCCTTTCTACCATGCTATGCTCTCCCTTCATCTCCCTATTCATTCACCCAGGAAGTGTCTGGAGAGTGCCTACTATGTCCCAGCACTGTTAGAGGCCCCCGGAAGCCAGCAGCGATGCTCTTCCTCTTAAGCCTTTGCATATGCTGTGCCTCCTGTGGCAGGTTCTCTGTGGAATATAATGGCACTGGCTCCTCAAGATCTTCTCTCTCGCCTTGCTGTGAGAGAGCTTGGAAAATGAAAAGACTGTTTTCCAGTTTTCCCTTGTAAGTAGAGGACACACACAGTTCTGGCCAATGAGATCAAGGCAGAAGTCAATCCAAAGGACATCCTTTCCTGAATAATAATTCTCATTTAAGGGCCTTCTGCCTTTCCCTCTTCTTTCCACCTAGGATACGGATATAAAACCTAGGGGTACAGGAGCTGTGCTGAAACTATGAGGAGGCAAGAATGAGGAGAGTGGCCTCGATGCTAAGGAAAGTGCGTAGAAATAGGGAAGGAACCCAGTGCTGAGGCCGCTCTGCACAGCCATGTAGGTTGTACATTGCACACCTCTAGGGGGCACCGTGATCATAGACTGTGAAATCATTTAGCTGCTGCACTGGTCCTGGCTCTGGTATAATCTCCAAAGGGAGGGGAGTGGAGGGAAGGACAGGACGCTCTGAATTCTGTAAATTATGAATTTTCCCAAATCTCTCCTGCAACCAAACTGTTTTAATAACCCTTTGTGACCAGGCTTTTGAAACTCAGAGGCTGAGAACTGACTCCATCTTTTGCTTTGTCATCATCTCCCTAAGGCAATAAATGATGGCTTGCTTAGTTCAGAAAGAAATGTGGGCTGAAGGAAAGAATGAGGAAGGGGTAGAATTCGTTGGTTAATATTTCAAACCATTACCTTGTAGCAAGTGTACCCAAGAGAGGTCTCTGCCATCTCTGATCTCTTCTCCCTTGGCCTGCCCCAGACCTTAGCCTTGATCTAAAGGCTTTTCCACTTACCAGCAACATGAAACAAACATTCATATTCCATTGACTTTTCTGTTCAGCCTGTAGCTTCAAGCAGATTATAAACAGACCAGGGAGCCTAGGCCAGATGACCAGGCTCTAAGAAAGCATCTGCATTTGTTTATTAAAGTTTTTCATATGTTAAAAAATATAATTCTGGGGGCGCCTGGTGGCTCAGTCAGTTAAGCATCTGGCTTTGGCTCAGGTCCTGATTGATCCCAGACAGGGAGTCTGCTTCTCCCTCTGCCCCTCCCTCTTGCTCATATTCTTTCTCTCTCTCTCTCTCATTCAAATAAATAAATAAATAAAATCTTAAAAATATGTATAATTTGGGTTGATGTTTGGAAATAAGAAATCTTTCCACAAGGGGCTGGCTGAGAGCCAGGGCATCCTGTAGGAACTGCTCCACAGGCTGTTTCTGTGTACCCTCCCCCTTATGCCTGCTGGGCATCCAGGTCCCACTGACCTCCTGCTCTCTGAAAGGGTTTATCGGTCTCCCTGGCTGGATGCCAAACCTGCAGGATGCAGGGCCATCTGTGGATACTAATAAGGACCAAATCCTTCATCAGAGACAGCATCTGCCCCCAGAAGAACTGTGCTTGTCCCCCAGTGTTGACTCTGCTTCTCCTCCAGCCATGTGGAGGGCTGGGAGAGCTGTGATGACTGGCTTCCTCCCTGACTCTTGGGCTCTTAACCCTAACCCATCACCTCTCAGATTCTTAGTGTTAACACTTTGTGATCGAGAAAGGAATAAGGTCAGGGGGCACCTTTCTGGGTATTTTTGACTAGGCAAATAAGAACCTCAATTTATACTAGCTACCTAAACCTCTTCCTCATCAGCTGAGGGAGACCTGATGACTAGAAAGTACTCATCAGAACTTCAGGGTTGTTTATTTCAAGAGGCTGAACTTTACCTCCCTCTCCAGTCCCTTTTGGACTTTCCACCCTCCCAGGATCCACGGCTACTCTCATTTCACAACCTAGTTCTTGTCCTTTTTCCGGCTTCACTAAAAAGAATACCACTAATGTTTTACTATTAAAAAATCACTAGATAGATTTTGCCCTAATAAAAACATCACTATATTAGTGACCCTCAAACTTTGGTGTGCTTGGGAGGTGCTTAATGGCAACCTGGTGGCCGCCTGAGCTGTGCCCTCGGACATTCTGGTCTGGGACGTTCCCCTCCCAGGGCATGGACAACTAAGGATTCAAAGATCCTAGCTTACATACTCAGACGTACTGATTTGGGCCTAGGGTGGGTCTGGACATCTCTATCTTTAACACACTGTATTTTTATTGACCCCCCCGCCCCGCCCCAGGCAACTAAGACAGCTCACTGCCTGTGCCCCAGATTATCCATCAAAGCAGCAGCCTGCCCTCCCTCCTTGGGGTGAGTACTTTAACTTTCTCTCCCTGTGCTCTCTTTCCGTCCCAAGTTAGAAGTATCTTTGATTTGGGACCAATTCCATATTTGGTACAGATCTTACTCTATCAGTAATTTTCAATAAATACTTATGACCCAAGCCACTCTTGTCTGAAATTAGACTTCCAACTCTGAATCAAATTGCTGGTGGGTACAATGTCAGTTCAAAAGGAAAAATATGTATTTTGTTTTTGCACACACAGAGAAAGCACAAATATGCTGGTGTGATCTCCAGGGGTGATGGTCAGTTTTTTTGTTGTTGTTGTTGTTGTTAATTTTTTTTTTAAATCATTTATTTATTTATTTATTTGAGATGGAGAGATGGCACAAGGGAGGGTCCGAGAGAGAAGCAGACTTCCCACTGAGCAGGGAGTCCGAAATGGGACTTGATCCCAGGACCCCTGGGATCCTGACTTGAGCAAAAGGCAGAAGCTTAACTTACTGAGCCACCCAGGTGCCCTGGTGGTCAGTTTTTGTCCATTCATTCAATACTGATTAATTAGGAATATAAAGATGTATAATGACCAAACACCTTAGCAAGTCCTGTGTGCTGTGTGCTTCAGATCCTGTGTGCTCTGACACTCACTCGTACCCCTAGCCTCATTTTAGTAGGACAGGAGCTCCCAGTCCTGCACCAGCCACACTTGACTTCTTCTGGCCCTTGAACTTGCTGAGTTACTTTCACCACTGGGTTTTTGCTGATGTTATTCCCTCTGCCTGGGATACTCTTTCCTCCTCTTTCCAGTTAATTCCTGCCATCATCTTCAGCACTCAGCTGAAGGGATACCACATCCTTGGGAAAATTTCTCTGGTCTCTCAACCTGGGTTAGGTTGGGCACCCACATTTTTTTTTAAAGATTTTATTTATTTGACAAAGAGAGAGATCACAAGTAGAGAGAGAGAGAGAGAAAGGAGGAAGCAGGCTCCCTGCCTAGCAGAGAGCCTGATGTGGGACTCGATCCCAGGACCCTGAGATCATGATCTGAGTTGAAGGCAGAGGCTTAACCCACTGAGCCACCCAGGCAGCCCCGGGTACCCACATTTTAAGATGTCTTAGTTGTGTGTACTTCTCCTTGGCTGCTCTTATGTGCCCAGTGCATACAAGCCTCTTGGTAAATATCCGTTGAATGAACGGATGCACGTAAGCTGAGGAACTTCGAATCCTTGGGTTGTTCATTGCCAAATAGGGAAGCAGATGTGTGATGTGGTCATCATAATAGGTGCTGTAGTAGAGGAATATCCAAGATTCACTGGAGGAAGAAAAGGGCAAAGACAATTTGAGCAGTATCACCTGTGCAGCTGGGCCAGGGAAGATCTTATAAAGAAGGTGTTTCTTGAGATGAATTTAGGGGAACCAGGAATTTTCCAGGCATATGAAAGGGCATCCCTGGCTAGAAAACATTGTGAAGATCGGCAAAGGGGGTGAAATACGGTGGTGTTGTGGGGTAGCCTCCAATAGTTTACTGCACCTGGAGGAATGGGTTTGGGCTCAGAAGGGTGGCAGAACTCCACCCAATGCCATTTGGGGGCCAGATTCTACTTTGTAATGGATTGAATTGTGGCACCCCAAAAGATGTCCAAGTCCTAGTGCATTATTTGGAAAAAGAACCTTTGCAGATGTCATAGAGTTAAGGAGGTTGAGATAAGATCATCTTGGAGTAACTGGGTGGACCCTAAATCCAATGAAGTGTCCGTATAAGAAGAGAAGACCACACAGGAGAGAAGGCCGTGTGAGGATAGGCTCTAAGCCAAGGAATGCCAAGGATCACTGATGGCCTCAAACGCCCGAAGAGAGCTTGGAACAAATTCTCCCTTAGAGCCTCTAGAAGGCATCAGCCCTGCTGACGTCTTGATCTTGGATTTCTGGCGTCCATAACCATGAGAAAAGAAATTTCTGTTGTTTTCAGCCCCTCAACTGGTGATAAATTGTTATGGTAACCACAGGTTACTAACACACACCTGCAGGTGCCCAGCCTGAATCCAGCACACCTCTGTGGCTGGCATTATGGGTCCCCGGAATCTAGAGAGAGGCTCTAATGAGTGTTCGTTTCAAGGTCCAGCTTTTAGTTGCTTAACACAGAGGAAAACACAGCCATAATAGATATATGCTTATACACTACCAATTGGCTGCCTGAAAGGGGCAACCTTTTCAGGATTCAGAAAGGGTGGTGTTTCTGGCTGGGAGAATTTTCCTGAATCCCTTTGTCAGTAACACCTTATTATGACTGGGTGAGTTCCTGAGGGGTTGACATCATTCTCTTCATGAACTTGGAGGCCTTTTGCCTTCCATGATCTTTTCAGCAGAGAGAGAGAGAGAGAGAGAGAGAGAGAGAGAGAGATGGGGTGTCGTGGGTAAAGTTTTATGCCAAGAATTGAGGCAATATTTTTGCTGTTCACCAACCGTCTTGCCCAAAGCAGATTTTGGGAAGCTCCCATGATGCACCTTTTTGTTCTTTTCTTTTTACTTCTTAGAAACATAAGATTTGTTTGATCTTTAACCAGACATTTGGGGTTTACATGTGTTGGGGCATGGGGGTGGTAAGTGGAATAAAGGCTCTCCGAAGACGTCTATGTCTTAATCCCAGGAACCTGTGAGTATCTTAGGTGATGTGGAGGAAGAGAATTGAGGTTGCAGATGGAATTAGAGCTGCTAATTAGTTGACCTTAAAATAGGGAGATGATACAGGGTTATCCAGGTGAGTCCACTGTAATCACAAGTGTCCTTGTACGAGAAAGAAGGAGGCAAAAGAGTCAGAATCAGGGTGATGTGTGAGAAAGATGTTTCAACCAGCATAATGCTGGCTTTGAAGACAGAAGGGGCATGGACATGATATGGAACCAAGAAATGTAGGTGGCCTCTAAAAGCTGCAAAAGGGAAAAAAAAAAAAAATACTCTCCCTAGAGCCTCTAGAAGGGAAGGCAGCTCTGCCAAAACACTGACTTCAGATGAGCCAGAGCCATCTGACTTATGACCTCAGACTCTAAGATAATGGATTTGTGTTGTAAGTCACTAAGCTCCTGGCAATTTGTTACAGCAGCCATAGGATACTAACATTGTTGGGTAGGGGAGACTGGGAAGGGGAAGGTTGGGAGGAATTCCCTTTCGTTTTTGCAACACGGCTATGCCAAAGGGAATTGATGAGACACAGGGCTGAGCTACCAACAGTGGCAGTGGCAGAAGAAAGTGACACAGTGGTAACAGTCTCCTGATCCATGACTCTACTGTCAAAAAAACTGACAGGGCCCCTGCCCTGGCTTCCCTGGAGTGTGACCGTCTTAGACTTTTTGATTGCAGGAGAATCCCTTGGGGTTCCAGGCTGGAGAAGGCCATGTTCCAGCTTGTGTAACTGCAAAGTGTGGGGATACGTAGGATTCCTGTCACAACCCAGAGAGCCAGCTCTGGAGGAGGGCATGGCTCTCCCCACCACATTGACCTAATGAAACCTTCGGCCTGCTGTGGTGTCTGGTTCCCCTGGCTATGGGCCCTGAGGCTTCACTGTGTCTGCTTCTCTCTCTCATCTCTCTCTCTTTTTTCCCCCACAAAAACTTCCTTTATTTCTAAAGATTATGCAGACTTAAAGTGAATTCCTTCTACCTTCATCAAATCACATTTGTCATATTTGAGCTGTGTGGAACCAGAATTTATTACTTCTAAAACAATATTTGGTCCTATTGCCCCTGAACTATTACAACAAAAATTCCAGTAGCCAGAACATTTGCTGTGTTCTAGGGGCATATGAAGTGTTTTATTTAGACCATTTTTAAGGATTCTGTTTCAAAGGTTTTGCATGTGGCATTCAAGCTTATTTTATTGAATACAGACTAGTCTTCTTCCAAGGCTCTCCCAGGCCTAATGAGACATCCTGGAGCACCTGCCTTGACTGGCCCACATGCCCTCCCCCACCCCCTTTCCCCAGGAAGATTTGGAGAAGTGGCTGAACCTGTAGATATTTCAGGCATGTCCTTGTGCATCACTTTTCCCAGCAGCTTTCATCTTCATCTTCTCAAAGGTCCCTTGGAGCACTGGCCCCCAACCTTCCTGGCTTGGAATTTGTGAGACCAGTGCTTCCTGAATCAAAACTTGTCAGGGATGACTTTGCCTGCCTGGCCTCAGAGCATCAGGAGCAAAAGCAAGAGAGGAAGGGCTTGTGGGGCTGGGCAGAGTCAAGAGGGCTGGGAGCCACTATGACTAGGTTTGTGCTAGCACCTCCCCAGTGCTGAAGGAAATGGAGGCTGCCCTGTGGTCTGTCCTGAGAACTTCCCAGTGATCTGGTTAAGTGTGTGGGCTCTGGATCCAAATTATTATTCTACCACTCACTAGCTCTGTGACCTTGAACAAATGGCTTAGCTTTTTCTGAGGTCCCATTTTCTCATATGTATATATATAAAATAGCAAACAGGCAATAAGCATTAAATATAATAGAAATAATTTTTTTCTCTTTTTAATGAAAATTTTAAATTTAAATTCAATTTAATTAACATATGCTGTATTATTAGGGGTAGAATTTAGTGATTCATCAGTTGCATACAACACCCAGTATTTACATCAAGTGCCCTCCTTAATGCCCATGACCCAGTTACCCATCCTCCTCAGCAGCCCTCAGTTTGTTTCCTACAGTTAAGAGTCTCTTATGGGTTGCCTCCCTCTCTGTTTTCATCTTATTTTATTTTTCCTTCCCTTCCCCTATGTTCATCTGTTTTGTTTCTTAAATTCCACATATAAGTGAGATCATATGGTATTTGTCTTTCTCTGACTGACTTATTTTGCTTAGCATAGTACCCTCTAGTTCCATCCACGTAGTTGCAAATGACAAGATTTCTATCCAAAATCTATAAAGGACTTATCAAATTCAATGCCCAAAAAGCCAAAAAATTCAGTCATGAAATGGGCAGAAGGCATGAGCAGACATTTCTCCAAAGAAGATATACAAATGGCCAACAGACACATGGAAAAAATGATATTATTATTATTATTAATTACTATTATGTTATTTCTATTATTTTCAGTTGGATCCTTCACCTTCAAAAGTCATGAATCCCAAAGTACTCTCCAGTGATATTCCCCAACCATCTCAGGCCCTCCTTTTCTAGTTCTCCTTATCTGTTGGTCTGTCTTTCTAATAGCTTTATTAAAGTATAATTGACTTCATATTAAAGTGTACAATTTGATCTATTTTGACATATATGTACAGTGAGGAAATAATCACTACAATCAAGATGATAAAAATATCCATTGTACCCCAAAGTTCCCTATGGCAATCCCTCCTGCCCCCTCTTCCCTGTCTTGTATCTCCTGTTCCCAGTCCTCAGGCAACCTTTGTCAATATAGTTTGTATTCTGTAGAATTTTATGTAAATGGAATCATGCAATATGTATTCTTTTTCTGTCTGGCTTATTTCACTTGGCATAATTATTTTGAGATTCATGCATGTTGTTGTTGCATGTATCAATGGTTCATTCATTTTTACTGCTGAGAACTAACTTATTGCATGAATATATCATAATTTGTTTATCCACTTACTCATTGATGGACATTTGAGTCATTTCCACTTTTTGGCTTGTTTGAATAAAGTTGTTATGAGCACCATTCATGTCCAAGTCTTTGTATGAACATATGCTTTCATTTATTTTGGTTAAACACCAAAGAGTGGAACAGATAAGTCATATGGTAGATATAAGTTTAACATTTTATGGAATTGCCAGACTGTTTTCTGAGTGGTTGCATGATTAACATCCCCACTAGCAGTATATGAGACTTCTAATTGCTTTACTTTGTCACCAATTCTTGGGATGATCAGTCTGTTTCAATTATAGATATTCCAATGGGGTTAGTGGTTTTCATTTGAATTTCCCTGACAATTAGTGATTAATGATGCTGAACACGTTTTCTTGTACCCACTTATATTTTCTTTGGTGAGTTGTCTCTTCAAGTCTCTTTTCTATCTTAAAAATCTGGATGTATGTTTTCTCATTACTGAGTTTTGACAGTTCTTTATATATTATAAATACAAATCTTTATCTGATATTTTTCTCTGAAAATATTGTTTCTAAGTCTGTGGCTTGTTTTTCATTTCTCTTCACAATGTCTATCAAAGAATAAAAGTTCTTAGTTTTGATGATGTCCAATTTTTCAATTTTATCTTTTTATGGATTATGCTTATTTGATTGTTTCAAAGATGTCTTTGCCTAAACCAAGTTCACCAAGATTTTCCCCTGGGTTTTATTCTGTGTAGGTTTTAAGCTTTAAGTTTTGTTTTAAGTTTTAAGTTTTGTGTAGGTTTATGATCAATTTTGAGTTCATTCTGTAGATAGTATGTGGTAAGGACTAAAGTATTTGTTTTGTTTTGTCTTTGTTTTTGTTTGCATATGGGTATTAGTTGTTTGAGTTTGTTTAAAAAAATATCATTTCCACACTGAATTGTCTTGTACCTTTCTTGAATATCAATTAGCTAAATATGTTAAGGGACTATTTATGGACTCTATGCTGCTCCGTTGATTGTCATCGTTACACCAACACCTTGATCATTTACTGTAACTTTAGAAATCTTGATATCTGGCAGTATAAGTTCTCCAACTTTTTCTTTTTCAAAGTTGTTTTAGCTATTCTAAGTCCTTTGACTTACATGAATTTTAATAAGTGCATCTGTTTCTACAAAAAGTCCTTTTGGGAGTCTGACTGAGACTGTGTTGAGTCTGTAGATCCATTTGGGGGAGAGTTGATATCATAACAAGATTAAGTTATCCAGCTATAAGCACAGTTACTCATTTATTTGGGTTATCTTTAATTTCTTTAATCAGAGTTTTGTAATTTTCAACATACAGAGCTTATATGTCTTTTATCAGATTTATTCCTAAGTAATTTATATTTTTTCATGCTATTGGGAATGGTATAGGTCTTTACATCTCAATTTATGTTTCCTCACTGGGATTATAATGAAATAGATTTAAGACATCCAGTTTGGAAAGGAAGAAGTAAAACTGTCACTATTTGCAGAAATTATATACAGAAAATCCTAAAGACTACACCAACAAACTATTAAAACTAACAAACAAATTCAGTAAGAAGAATAAAAAGTTGCTATAGAAAAATCTGTTGCATTTCTATACACTAAAAATGAACTATCAGAAAGAGAAAAACAAGAAAAAAAATCCCATTTACAACTGCATCATCTTAAAAGAATAAAATGTTTACAAATAAATTTAACCAAGGAGATGAAAGACCTGTCCAGGGAAAATGCCGAGACATTAATGAAAGAAATTAAAGAAGACACAAATAAATGGAAAGATATTCTATGTTCATGGATTGGAAGAATTAATATTGCTAAAATTTCCATACTACCCAAAGCAGTATACAGATTCAGTGCAATCCCTATTAAAATACAGCAGCATTTTTCACATAAATAGAATAAAAAATCCTAAAATTTGTATAGAACCACTAAACATTCTGAATAGCTAAAGCAATCTCGAGAAAGAAGAACAAAGCTGGAAACACCATATTCCCTGATTTCAAACTATATTACAAAGCTATAGTAATCAAAAAGTGTAGTATTGGCATAAAAACTGACATGTTAATGGAACAGAATAGAAAACCATATATATATGGTCAATCAGTTTACAACAAAGAAGGCAAGAATATCTGATTGGGAAAGGACAGTCTCTTTAACAGATGATCCTGGGAAAACTGTACAGTCAGTCACATGCAAAAGAATGAAACTGGTGGCACATGGGTGGCTCAGTCATTAAGGATCTGCCTTCAGCTCAGGTCATGATCCCAGAGTCCTGGGATCAAGCCCCATACTGGGCTCTCTGCTCAGCAGGGAGCCTGCTTCTCCCTCTCCAGTTCCCCTGTGCTTGTGTTCCCTCTCTCACTATTTCTCTCTGTCATAAATAAATAAAAATCTTTAAAAAAAAGAAAAAGAGTAAACTGGACCACTATCTTACACTACATACCAAAGCTAACTCAAAATGGATTAAAGAGTTGAACATAAAACCTGAAACTATAAAACTACTAGAAGAAAACATAGGCAGTATGCTCCTTGACACTGGTCTTGGTGAGGATTTTTTCGATTTGACACCCAAAGCAAAAGCAACAAAAGCAATAATAAATAAGTGGGACCACATTAAGCTAAAAATTTCCACACAATAAAAGAAACCATCAACAGAATGAATTGGGAACCTAGGGAATGGGAGAAAATATTTGCAAATCACGTTAACTGTTAAGGGGTCAATATAAAAAATATATAAAGAACTCATACAACTCAATAGCCAAAAATAAAACAAAACAAAACAAACCCCACCAACCCACAACAATCTCATTAAAAAATGGGCATAGAATCTGAATGGACATTTTCCAAAGACGACATACAGATGGCCAAGAGACACATGAAAAATGCTCAACATCACTAATCACCAGGGAAATGCAAATCAAAACCACAAG
The DNA here is from genome assembly GCF_010015895.1 of Lontra canadensis. Lineage (NCBI taxonomy): Eukaryota > Metazoa > Chordata > Mammalia > Carnivora > Mustelidae > Lontra > Lontra canadensis. Next base: position 17,341,438 of record NW_022631022.1, read on the forward strand.
GAGATATCATCTCACACCTGTTATAACGGTTATTAACAAAAAGACAAGAAATAGCAAGTATTGGTTAGGATGTAGAGAAAAGGGAACACTTGTGCACTGTTGGTGGGAATGTAAATTGGTACAGCTAGTATGGAAAACAACATGGAACTTCCTAAAAAAATAAAAAATAGAACTACCATGTGATGTAGCAATTCCAGTTCCGGGTATTTATCAAAAGAAAGCAAACCACTCACTTGAACAGATATATGCATCCCCATGTTCTTTGCAGCATTATTTTCAATAGCCAGAAGACAGAAACAACCTAAGTTGCTTATTGATGGATGAAAATGTGGTATATGTGTATACAAGGGAGTATTATTCAGCCATAAAAAGAAGAAATTCCTGCCATTGTGACAACATGGATGGACCTCGAGGGCATTATGCTAAGTGAAATAAGTCAGAGAAAGACAAAGACTGTATGATCTCACTTAGATATAGAATCTGAAAAAAAAAAAAAAAAGAAAGAAAGAAAGAAAAAAAAAATAGGTACAGAGAACAGATTGGTAGTTGCCGGAGGTGAAGGGTAGGGACTGGGCAAAATCGGTGAAGGCCAAAAGGTTTAAACATCCAGTTATAAAATGTCATGGGGATGTAATGTGACTATAGTTAACAACACTGTATCTCATATTTGAAAGTTGCTATGACAATGGATTTTAAAACTTCTCATCACAAGAAAAAAAGTTTTTATAACTATGGTGATGGATGTTAAATAGATTTATTGTGGTGATCATTTTACAATGCCTGGAAATAAGAAATCCCATTGTACGCCTGAAATTAATACAGTGTTATATGTCAGTTATACCTCATTACAAGATTGATTTTCATTTTCTGATCTTTGTCCTGCAACATTGTTAAATTCATTTCTTTGTTCTAGTGACTTTTGCATATTGCATAGGATTTCCTATATAGATGACTATGTTGTCTGCAAATGGTCTTTTTCCTCTTCAATCTGTGTGCTTTTTATTTATTTTTAATGGCTTATTTCACTGACTAGAATCTCCAGTATGATGTTGAATGTAAGTGATGTGAGATGACATCTTAGTTTTTTCTGATTTTAGGGGAAAGTAGTCAGTCAGTCTTTCACCATTAAGTATGATGTTGTTTGTAGGTTTTTATTGGTATTCCCTAATGGGTTGAGAAATTTCTATTCCTAGTTTTCTGAAAGGTTTTGTCAGGAATGGATGTTGGGTTTTGCCAAGTATTTTTTCTGCATCTACAGAATGATATATTTCATTCAACAGTTATTTATTATTATTATTATTACTATTACTATTATTATTATTATTTAGAGAGAGAGAGAGCATGAGTGGGGAAGAGGCAGAGGGAGAAGGAGAGAGAGAATCTCAAGGAGGCTCTATGCCCAGCGCGGAGCCCAGTGCAGTTTCAATTTTATGACTGTGAGATCAAGACATGAGCTTAAATCCAGAGCTGGAATGCCAACAGACTGAGCCACCCAGACACCCCTCATTCAATGTTTTTTAAATGTTCAACAAATATTACATTATTGGGATAAACCCCACTGCATTGTGATATATATATATATATAGAGAGAGAGAGAGAGAGAGAGAGAGAAAGAGAGAGAGAGAGAATATACATAGAATATATCTATAAATATATATACCTATCTCATATATTGCTAGATCTCATTTCCTATAATTTTGGGTTTTGTTAGTGTTTATTAGGAGCATGGGTTGGTAGTTCTCTTTTCTTCTAATATCTGTCTGACTATGGTTTCAGTGTAATAATGCCTTCTTCAAAGAATGAGTTGGGAAGTGTTCCCTCCTCTTTAATATTCTGAAAGAGTTTGTATAGAACTGGCATTATTTCTTTTTTTAAGTTTTGATAGAATTTACCAATAAATCTATCTAAGCCTGGAATTTGTTTTGTGTGGAGGGAATGTTTTTAACTATAAATGAAATTTCTTTAATACTTATAGGGCTACTCAGATTTATTGTCTCTTATTCTTGTAATATATTTAGAATCTGTAGTAATGATTTTCTCTTCTTTCTGATATTGGCAATTTGTGTATTTTATTATTTTTTCTTGATTGGACTGGCTTGGGGGTTATCAGTTTTGTTGGCCTTTTTAATAAAAAGCTTTTGGTTTCAATGATTTTTCTCTATTGTTTTTTCTGTTATTGATTTTATTGACTTCTGCTTTCTTTAGGTTCTTCTTGCTCTTTTTCTAGTTTCTTAAGGTGGAAGCTCGGTTCATTAACTTGAGATCCTTTTCTAACATAAGCAGTTAGTGCTATAAATTTCACTCTAAGTATCACTTCAATTACATCCCACAAATTTTGATACGTTGTGTTTTCATTTTCATTCAACCAAAATACTTCCTAATTTCTCTTGATTTCTTCTTTAGCCTATGGACTATTTAGAAGCGTGTTATTTAGTTGTAAGTATTTGTATCTCTTTCCAGAGACATTGCTGTTGTTGATTTCTAGTTTAATTCCATTTTGATCAGAGAATATATTTTGTATGAATTGGCTCCTTTTAAAGTGATTGAAACTTGTTTTATGACTGAGAATATACTTCTGTGCTTACTTTGGTAAGTACTCTTATGCACTTGAGAAGAATGTCTATGCTACTGCTGTTGTGTGGAATGTTCTATAAATATCCATTAAGTCAAGTTTTTTGATAGTGCTTTCCAGGTTTTCTATGTTTTAGAGATCACTTTTGTATTCTTTGTATTAATTACTGAGACTGGAGTGTTGAAATCTCCAACTATAAGTAGGAATTTGTCTATCATTGTAGTTCTATCAGTTTTTGCTTCATGCCTTTTGAAATTCTGTTATTAGGTGCATAAATATTTGGAATTACCATGTCTCTTGATTAATTGACCACTTTATCAATATGAAATGATATTATTATCTCTGGATATATTCATTGTTTGAAATCTACTTTGGTCTTAATATAGCTACCCCAGATTTCTTTTGATTGGTGTTAGTATATGTAATGGGTTCAATAGTGTCTTCCCCAAATTCATGTATTTTACCTTGTTGGGTGCTAGATGTTTTTTTTACCTACAAAATTGAGTTTTATTCTGTGATGCAGCTAAGTTACTTGGAAACAGTTTAATGTTTTTCAGGTCTTACTTTTAAGCCTTATTACACTGAGCAAGAACAGAATTTATTCTAGGACTAGTTTTGCCTCACAAATTAGGCAAAACCCTTTCTGGTATTTTCCCCAGGGCCCTATGAATTCTGAGGTTTTCCAACCCGGCTCATGAAGTCAAAAAAACAAAACAAAACATTTTCAGCCTTGTGTGAGCTCCAGGAATTTCCCCCTCTAACTCTTTCTCTTTCCTCGGTCTGAGGTTGCTTCTTCACATGTATGTTCTGATCGGAACTTAGCCAAAGGAAGATTCAAAGAGAACTCTCTGCAGATCTCCAGAGCTCTCTGTTGACGTATAGCCCCCTAGTTTCCAGTCACTGGCCTATGAATTCTAGCCACTGGGGGATCCCCCATCTCCTCAACTCAGGACACTGCTCGGTTCTGCCTGGGATCCACCAGCCTGCAGTGTGGCCTGGGATCTCTTTGGCCAGTTAGGTGAGACAATGTTAGAACTCACCTCATTTGTTTCTCATCTCACAGAGATCATTGTCCTTCCCTTTTTGATATCATGTATCAAAAATGATAAATGATTTCATATATTTCGTTTGGGTTTTTCTTGAATGTTTTAGGTCAGAAGGTAGCTGGGAGCCAAAGTCATTCCCATGCCTCGTTATTTATCCATTCTCCATTCTTTCCTATGCCCCCTCAAACCCTGCTATTGCCAAGACATGCATCTATGCAAAAATTTCCTTTAGATTGACAGAAGACAACATGGTCAGCAATTAGGTACATGCCCTCGGAGTCAGACACACTGTGGTTCAGCTCTCGGCTCTGCCGGTTCCTTGTGTCATGCTGGCCAAATTATTTCACCAATTTCAGCCTCAGTTTCTTTATTTGAAGAAAGTACAAATGATACCTAGCTATAGGGTTGTTGTGAGGATTAAATAAAGAAATGCAAAAAGAAAAAAAGTGGCTAGCACCAGGCTCAATAATGGGCTGCATGACCAAACAGATACAAGTGGAATTAGTTTTTTCAAATTGCCTTGAATTTCTTCATGGTCTACACTCGCTCTGTTCCTGGGGACAATCTTACCATTACTCTTGAACTCCGAAAGAAGGGGGTATGACCAGCTCTAAATTTCTTGCACAACAGAGGGGAGCAGTCATGTGGAGAACTTCCAATAGCACATACCAGAAACATCATGGACATTTGGCTGCATGAAGCATTATAATGATCATTTCTTTGTGGCAGATTGACTTTACTAATTAGGTTGGGCTTGAGCCAATGTTAAATACAGTTTGCATGTACAGAATGCACACCAATTGGCAGAAGTTGGGGACTCAGAAACATTTTAGGTATCAGGACAAGCCAGCTATGATTAAAGCTTTGCTTCAGATAATCCTTTCTCTCTCCCCTGGCCTCCATTTTTATGAGTTCTTTAAATATTAAGGAAATTAACCCTTTATCACAGTTGCAGCAAATATACCCTTTCCATTTGTTATTCAATTCTGTTTTTAATTTGTAATCTCTTTTAAACGGAATTTAAGAATTTCCATGCAGTTAAGCTATGGATTTTTCCTTTTACGATTTCTTCTACTGCTTTTACACCTAGAAAAACCCCATCTAGGGATTGAATAAACGTTCATCTTTATATTCATCCAGTTTTTTCAACACTTTATTTCTTATTCTAACTAGAATTTATTTTGATTTTGATGTGTGGTATAAGGTGCGAAGGTGTTATATTTGAGATAATTAATGCTTGCTGCTACAACTGTCAAACCTTGAAATCTCAATGCCTTAACAGAACAAAGCCTTAATTCTCACTGATGTCAAGCCCAGTGATGGTCAGGTGATGCTGTGGAGTGGTGGTCCTCCAGGCAGCCTCTCAGGGTCCCAGCCTGCTTCTGCCTGCAATTCTACCATCTCAAAGTCTTTTGTTTCCAGTTGGAGAGTCTAGAATATTTGGTGAGCCCTAACTGCTTCTGCCTCAAGATCAAATCAGATTTTCAAATAAGTAATTATATGGCATCATTTGCTGATCACATATGAAATTTTTCTGTGTGTATTCTCCATGGTCTGGACTGCTTCTTTTGTTCTAGGAGGCACTGTATAGATTTTTATTGCAAACTAGCTTTTTTAAAAATTTCTTTTCAGTGTAACAGAATTCGTTGTTTATGAACCACACCCAGTGCTCCATGCAATACATGCCCTCCTTAATACCCTCCACCTGGCTCCCCCAACCTCCCTCCTCCTCCACCTCCACCTGGCTCCCCCAACCTCCCATTCCCCGCCCCTTCAAAACCCTCAGATTGTTTTTCAGAGTCCATAGTCTCTCATGGTTCATCTCCCCTTCCAATTTCCCTCAACTCCCTTCTCTTCTCCATCTCCCTATGTCCTCCATGTTATTTGTTATGCTCCACAAATAGATGAAACCATATGATAATTGACTCTCTCTGCTTGACTTATTTTACTCAGCATAATCTCTTCCAGTCCCATCCATGTTGCTACAAAAGTTGGGTATTCATCCTTTCTGATGGAGGCATAATACTCCATAGTGTATATGGACCACATCTTCCTCATCCATTTGTCCATTAAAGGGCATCTTGGTTTTTTCCACAGTTTGGCAACTGTGGCCATTGCTGCTATAAACATTGGGATAAAGATGGCCCATCTTTTCACTACATCTGTATCTTTGGGGTAAATACCCAGTAGTGTAATTGCAGGGTCATAGGGAAGCTCTATTTTTAATTTCTTAAGGAATCTCCACACTGTTCTCCAAAGTGGCTGCACCAATTTGCATTCCCACCAACAGTGTAAGAAGGTTCCCCTTTCTCCACATCCTCTCCAACACATGTTGTTTCCTGTCTTGCTAATTTTGGCCATTCTAACTGGTGTAAGGTGGTATCTCAATGTGGTTTAAATTTGAATCTCCCTGATGGCTAGTAATGATGAACATTTTATCATGTGTCTGATAGCCATTTGTATGTCTTCATTGGAGAAGTGTCTGTTCATGTCTTCTGCCCATTTTTTGACATGATTATCTGTTTTGTGTGTGTTGAGTTTGAGAAGTTCTTTATAGATCCTGGATATCAACCTTTTGTCTGTACTGTCATTTGCAAATATCTTCTCCCATTCTGTGGGTTGCCTCTTTGTTTTGTTGACTGTTTCCTTTGCTGTGCAGAAGCTTTACATCTTGATTAAGTCCCAAAAGTTCATTTTCACTTTTGTTTCCTTTGCCTTTGGAGACATATCTTAAAAGAAATTGCTGTGGCTGATATTGAAGAGGTTACTGCCTATGATCTCCTCTAGTCAGAGATACAGAAGGACACTACATAATTCTTAAAGGGACTATCCACCAAGATGCTCTAACAATTGTAAATATCTATGCCCCCTATATGGGAGCAGCCAATTATATAAGAAAACTATTAATCAAGATAAAGAGTCATATTGATATGAATACATCAATAGTAGGAGATCTTAACATGCCTCTCTCAGTAGTAGACAGATCATCCAAGCAGAAAATCAATAAAGAAACAAGAGCATTGAATGACACATTGGACCAGATGGACCTCATAGATATATACAGAACATTCCACCCTAAAACAACAGAATACTCATTCTTCTCAATTGCACATGGAACCTTCTCCAGAATAGACCACATACTGGGTCACAAATCAGGGCTCAACTGATACCAAAAGACTGAGATTATTCCCTGCATATTCTCAGATCACAATGCTTTGAAACTGGAGCTCAATCACAAGGAAAAGTTTGGAAGGAACTCAAACACCTGGAAGCTAAAGACCTTGCTTAAGAATGCTTGGATCAACCAGGAGATCAAAGAAGAACTTAAGCGATTCATGGAAACCAGTGAGAATGAAGACACTTCGACCCAAAACCTATGGGATACAGCAAAGGCGGTCCTAAGGGGGAAATACATAGCCATCCAAGCCTCCCTCAAAAAAATTGAAAAATCCAGAATACACCAGCTGTATCTACACCTTCAAGAACTGGAGAATCAACAACAAATTAAGCCAACTCCACACATAAGAAGGGAAATAATCAAGATTAGAGCAGAGATCAATGAGATAGAAACTGGAGATACAGTAGAATGTATCAATGAAACTAGAAGCTGGTTTTTTGAAAGAATCAATAAGATCGATAGACCATTGGCCACACTAATCCAAAAGAAAAGAGAGAAAGCTCAAATTAATAAAATTATGAATGAAAAGGGAAAGATCACAACTAACACCAAAGACATAGAAACAATCATCAGAAGTTAGTATCAACAGTTATATGCCAATAAGTTAAGCAAACTAGATGAAATGGATGCATTCCTGGAAAACTATAAACTCTCAAATTCAAACCAGGAAGAAATTGACAACCTGAATAGACCGATATCTAGTAATGAGATTGAAGCAGTGATCAAAAACCTCCCAAAAAACAAGAGCCCAGGACCTGACGGATTCCCTGGAGAATTCTACCAAACTTTCAAAGAAGAAATAACACCTATTCTTCTGAAGCTGTTTCAAAAAATTGAAGCAGAAGGAAAACTTCCAGACTCTTTTTATGAAGCCAGCATTACACTGATCCCCAAACCAGGCAAAGACCCCACCAAAAAGGAGAATTTCAGATCAATATCACTGATGAATATGGATGCTAAGATTCTCAGCAAGATCCTAGCAAATAGGATCCAACAGCACATTAAAAAGATTATCCACCATGACCAGGTAGGATTCATCCCTGGGTTACAAGGATGGTTCAACATTCGCAAATCAATCAATGTGATAGAACAAATCAATAAGAGAAAAGAGAAGAACCACATGGTCCTCTCAATTGATGCAGAAAAAGCATTTGACAAAATCCAGCATCCGTTCCTGATTAAAACCCTTCAAAGTATAGGGATAGAGGGAACATTCCTGAACTTCATAAAATCTATCTATGAAAAACCCACAGCAAATATCATCCTCAGTGGGAAAAAGCTCAGAGCCTTCCTGTTGAGATCAGGAACACGACAAGGATGCCCTCTCTTACCACTCTTGTTCAACATAGTATTAGAAGTCCTAGCAACAGCAAACTAGCTTTATAATGGGATTTAACATCCCCTAAGGTGAACTCCTCCCTCACTGCTTCCCTTTTTCAAAGTTTTCTTGGCTATGACATAATAGATCATAATATATATGATATACTGGTTCTAGGAGCATATGAGCTCCATTGATGCCTCAGAAAATACGCCCATCCCTGGGTGTTCAATTAACCACGCAGGTGAAGAATATCTACTGTGGATTGGATGTTGAAGTTTCCCCCAAATTCATATGTTGAAGCTTTAATGTGATTTGGAGGTCGGGGTTTGGGGAAGCAATTGGGTTGTGAAGGTAGAACCCTGATGGGGTTCTATAGGATCAGTGTCCTTATAAGAAGAGGAAGAGAGCTATCTCCTGCTATCTCCACCATGTGAGGATACAGGCAGAAGGTGGTTACCTACAAGCCAGGAAATGGGCCCTCATCTGACACCCATTCTGCCAGTTCACTGAGCATGGCCCTCTCAGGCTCCAGAACTGTGAGAAATAGATGTTTTTTGTTTCAGCCCTCCAGTCTATGGCATTTTTGTTATAGCAGCCCCAACTGACTATGATGATATCTAAATCCATATCCCCATATTTTACACCTTTGCCAAACTCCAGGCCCACATTTTTAGGTGCCTGATACATAACCAGAAATGCCTAGAGATCTGGCTAACCTCTCTGGTGGGAGTGAGATCATACGGTAGCTAATGGCTGATTTAGGGTTTTGTTTTTTGTTTTTTTTGTTTTGTTTTGTTTTGTTTTGAGTTGGAGTTAGAGGGAAGTTGGGAGAAAGAGAAGAGCTAATGCTTCCACATACTCTCATTTCCACACAGAACTTGGAGAAGTAACAGGCAAGGAATGATCATATTCCAGGACTCCCTTACTCAAGAGGGCTTCCCCATTTGGGGATACCTTTAGCAAGTCACTTCAGCTCCTCACAACTCTATGCTTTCCTCCTCATGGCCGAGGTTGAGGGGGCAGGAGGAGACAGAATGCAGCAAGAGTCTTGTGTAACACCTCAAAGGAACTGCTGAGAGGTCACTACCAGCGGCCAGCAAGAGAGCTTTCAGAAAGGTTGGTGCTCTTGCATGGTCTCAATGGTAATAAAAGTGATTGCTCCCAGTTTTTGAGCACCTACTATGGACTGGGCATGTTTGCGCATTAACTCATTCAACATTTACAACTATCTGATGAGCTAACCAGTGTTCCTCTCGTATACAGATGAGGAGACTCAGATTCCAAAATGTCAAGTAACTTATCCAAGGCCACCAAGCTCATACAGAGCAGAACGAGGATTTAAATCCAGGTCACTTGACTCCAAAGTCTGACTCTATCTACTCCGCTATGCTGTATCTGCCATCTTGCAATATAGCAGGGAGATCCAGGCTGCTCAAAAGCTTGTGAATGGTATTGAAAATTGTCTTGAAAATAGTTGTAGCTATGTGGGAGGGGTGATGGCCCATCTTAATGGTGAGCTGAAGGGATAATTTTATGTAATTTAATTCTTCATGCTGAAGAATAATGATGTGTGTGATGAATTAGGAATCAGGTGGTTAGAACAATCAAAATCAAGTTTCCAGGCATTAGACAATTGTTTGTATTTGCTCTTCTCTTCGATGGATAGACCAGCTATTAAGGAAGAGAGTTTATATTCTTTTCTAACATACAACACAGAGGAACTGGCTAAGAAATCTTAATGTGCCTTGAGCTGAACTTGGGCTGAGACCTAAAGTGTAGACTAGAGTAGAGACTTTCTAGATGACTGAAAGGCCAAGTGAAAAGAGAAAATAGTTTATCTGTGTCAAAAGAAACCATTTTTGTTCTGAGGAGACTCCCTCTTCCATGACATTCAACCTTCAGAGCAGTAGGCCTTTAAATACAGAAAAGCAGTCATCCTAATTGGTATTCAATGGCCATGACCACATTCTTTTAGCCTAAAGACTGTCTTGTTTCGTGATGGGTTATTCTGACCAGTTTGGATTAGGAAGAAGAAAGAACCCTTATTCACAGAGCGTACTGTAAAAGAAATGCTTGGGACACAGAGTGGAATGGGTTTAGTTAGCCTTGGCCATACTCCCTCTGGTACCCTTTGTAACAAACCCAAGTCCCCCACATGCTTAAGGAGAGTCTCAGACAAAGGAAAAACTTAGCGTGTTTGGGATTTGCTGAGCACAAGACTACTCCTCAGTGTTTAGGGCATAAAAAACAATTATGAATTTTGCCTAGTGCGCCTGTTCCCTTAATGATTGCATCCATGTGTATTTTAGGAGAACTTCAGTCTTCTGTTTCTTATTCATTTACACTTTACACTTCAAAAGATTGTTTTGTAAGAGCTACTCAATGCACAAGAAGTCTCATGAGTTTTTCTTCTAAATGAGCCAGCAACTTTCCAAGAACCAGGAAGCTGCAAGTTGCCAAGAATAAATAAATGAACTCCAGAAGGTTCAAGTTTGGTTTAAAACTCTGTAAGGTTTTAAGTAGGTTCTATATCTGGCTTAACTCCATGTCCCCATTTAAGACATAAACCACAGGAGGGAATACTATTCCTGGCATGCAACTTTTTTCCCAAGCATTGAATTTAATGATAATTTCCAATAATGATTAATTAGAAAGTCTTAGCGGAATAGTTACATAATGCACTGATGTAAAGAGAACTAGGGTATGGTGGAATGCTCTTGCCCGAAAATTAGGCAGACCCAGACTTGGTTCTGCTACAAAATTTGCTGGACAAAGTAAATCTTGTTCCTCCGTGCCTCAGTTTCCTTATCTATGAAATGAAGAAACAACAGCAGATGATCTCTAAGCTTCCAAGACGAATGTTGAAAATGACCTCCTGTCCAATCTGTGGGAGCAAGTAGTCTGGGGTTTCAGTATTGTTGATCAAGATTGGAATTAGTTGAATGTGTTCATGTCCAATTCTGAAGTTTAAAAAAAAGAAAATGAAAGTAGGTTCGTGACAGACCTATTCAAGGAAAAGTTGTATGAATAGAGAAAAAGGAAGGGGGGTATCTTAGTCAGTTAGGGCTGCTCTAACAAGATACCATGGACTGAGGGCTTAAGCCACAAATGTTAATTTCTCACTGTTCTAGAGGCTGGAACTCTGAGATCCAGGGGTGCTCAAGTGATGGTGAGGGCCTGCTTCCTGGAGTAGACAACTGCCTTTTCACTACATCCTGGCACGGTTGAGAGATAGCTCTGTTCTCTTCAGTCCCTCGAGGCCCTCATGGGGGCTCTATCCTCACGATCTTATCCAAACCTATTGACCTTTCAAAGGTTCTATCTCCAAACACACGGACGCTTAGGGCCTTCACATAGGAATTTGAGGTTGGGGGGCACAAACATTCAGCCCATAGGTGGGGGTGTGACAGCTGTGATGGGTGTCAGATCCTCTGGACCGGGCCAGGGCACCCATGTTCTAGCTGCTGTGGGTGTTGGCTGCTTCTAGCGCACACCTGTGCTCTCCCTGGAGGCTTGCCCTTGGCTGATTGAAGCTGAAGGTGTGGGAGGTTCCAAGTCCTGCCATCAAGACCACTGACTGACTGATGGAGGAGTCCAACCGTCCAGCTCCTTTGTTTCTAGGCCCTTGATGCTACGGGGCTCTGCATGGATCAGGCTGTGGCTAGATGACCCCTGACATTTTTGTTGAGCTTCTTCCCCTGCCCTCTCCTGCTTCTCTTGTTCCTCTCTGGGTTTCTCCTGGGACCACTTCCTCACTGTATCACTTGCCAGAGTATCTCCATCTCAGGCTCTGCTTCCAGGGACCTGACCTAGAATGAGGGGAAGAGGACAAATGAGCTGTGTAACTAACTTGTGAGTGTTACAGCAACCATACCTGACTCACGTGTCCTGGGCCTGGCACGGATGAGGTCATGATGGAGAGAGCAGAGGGGCAGGGCACGAGGCAGCCCTGAGAAACAGAGCTCTGTGGCCTTGGTAAGAGTTTTGTCCAGCCAGCCAGCCAGCCTGCCAGCTGTCATTCAAAGAGTTATGACTGTGATGGCTTTGGGCCTGTGAGCAGCTCTACCTGGGTCAATTCAGTTCATGCTGTAACTTGACCAAGCTGGGCCTTATGTCTGCTGAGGCCTCAGCAGCAGGCCAAGAAGGGGAGGGGATGGCATCATAGCAGGGGACACGGGCAGCATCTGTTCTGCCCAGGAGATGTATGACCACAGGACTCGGCGATTTGAGAAGAAGGAAAAATAACATTCATCTTGAAGATCAGAGAAAACTTTCTGAAGGAGATGGCATTTATTCCAGACCCTGATGGATGGATCTCATTTGAAAATGTGAAGACATGTGGGGGAGAGAGTTCTAGGTGGGAAAAAGAGCTGGGGGAGAGATTTCTAGGTGGGAAAAAGAGTCTTAGCTCAATAAGCATGTTCTTTTTATGTTGTTGTTTTCCCCCATGAAACTACACCAAAGTAAAATTTCAACCTTGGGTGTGATTCACAGGTTTGAGACTCCATATGGGGAATTGAAACTAAGATCCCCAGGGACTTAAAGCCCCAGGATCTGTTTTCCTCTGGCGGACGCTATCTGTCCCTTGTGAGTGCTCTCAAATACCTTCTAGCATGTACTCCCTTTTCTATAGTCCCACGTAATGGTATACATGACAGTAGGGGACTCATTCGGGGAGGGTGACAGACCTCAGTCCCCAGGGGGAAGCCAGGGTGATGCTAAGTGAAGGGGAGGGATTGTGAAAACTCCCAAAAGATACAGACCCAGGCTGAACAAGGGCAAGAGAGAATACCATGTGCCTGAAAGTCAGGGAACTCTCTGGAGAGACAAGAAAGCGAAGACGAGACGACAGCTGGTGGCAGGCATCAGCAGATGGTCTCCCTTGCTGCAGGAGATGGAACAGCAATCGTAGACAAAGACGCCATCCTGGAGAGAGGACAGCCACACTGGCCCTTCTGCAGGAGTCCTGGGCCAAGCTGGGAAGAGAAGCCTTGTGCCTTCTGCCAGGAAGTGGGATAAAGGAGGGGTAGTAGCGTTCTGCAGCGTTCCTCTCCAGGAGAGTCGGGAAGCAAGGACGGGTGGAGGGAGGGTGTTGAGAATCCTAATTGCTTTCTGTCAAGGTCAGGAAGGGCGACTGTTGCACTAGAAGCCCTCAGGTGATCCGGGAATGCAAATGAGTAACCAGGGGCCATTCGGAGCCGGCAAGGAGAGGGGGCTGGAGGGAGGAGCATAAGTCTATGGAGCTGAAAGGTTAAGGAGCCTTATGTTAGCATTTCTTTCAACGTGTGTAGTCCCAGCCTCAGGATGGGAGATACTCTTCTGACTTTATGTTATTACAGAATTTTTATACAGCGAATTATTTGCTTTGTGGCTTCTCTTAGCGTTCCTAGACTGAGAAAAACATCCCCTTCAAGAGGTTTGATTTCATGTTCTCCCAAGTTTTCTACAATTTGAAAACTTAACTCTTAAAAATCCCTGCAATTAATTTTGGTGCACAGAGTGTGGTGCAGATCTCATTTAAAAAATAATCTTTTGGGGTGCCTGGGTGGCTCAGTGGGTTAAGCCTCTGCCTTCGGCTCAGGTCATGATCTCAGGGTCCTGGGATCAAGCCCTGCATCGGTCTCTCTGCTCAGCAGGGAGCCTGCCTCCCCCTCTCTCTCTGCCTGCCTCTCTGCCTACTCATGATCTCTCTCTCTGTCAAATAAATAAATAAAATCTTTAAAAAAAATCTGTAACTCTCTCTTCAAGACAAAAAGAAAATTGATGTTTCTTCATTATAGTAGTAATTAGGAAAATACAAAACTTTTGACAGAAGGAAAAAACATCATGTTCTCACCACCCAGAAAAATCATTTTTGGTACATTCTCTTTGATCTTCTGTCGTCTGTAGTTTTACTGAGTGTAATCCTATGATACATGCAAAATTGTGTATGGTGATTTTTTTAAATTGCAACTATTTTGATAATAAATATAATAAATAGCTCATTAGAGGAAGTTTAGAGAATACATAAATTTATGAAGCAGAAAATGATATTCAGTTTTGTATATTTTCTAACAGTAATAAGAATATAATTTTTGAACATAGAACATAATAAAAACGTAACTTTTGAAACTGGACTTTAATTTTTTTTTTTAAAGATTTATTTATTTGAGAGAGAGAGAGAGAAAAAGAGAGTGCAGGGGGTAGGAAGGGTAGAGAGAGAGAATCTCAAGCAGACACCCAGCTGATCAAGGAGCCCAATGTGGGGCTCAATCTTATGACCCTGAGGTCATGACCTGAACTGAAACCAAGAGTCAGACACTTAACAGACTGAACTACAGACGCCCCTACTTTAATGTTTTTTAAAATTTTTATTTTTTATTTTTTATACACATATAATGTATTTTTATACCCGGGGGTACAGGTCTGTGAATCGCCAGGTTTACACACTTCACAGCACTCACCATAGCACATACCCTCCCCAATGTCCATAACCCCACCCCCCTCTCCCAAACCCCCTCCCCCCAGCAACCCTCAGTGTGTTTTGTGAGATTAAGAGTCACTTATGGTTTGTCTCCCTCCTAATCCCATCTTGTTTCATTTACTCTTCTCCTACCCCCTTAACCCCCCGTGTTGCATCTCCTTACTTTAATGTTTTTTAAATCACTGATGCTGTATAGTGTACACTGAACTCCAAGCACTGTGAACAGGCCCCAGGTGGGAGATCATACAAAGAGGAACATGGAGATATATCCACATATATCCCTAATCTATGTATCCTGAATGTCTGTATCTGTGGAACCTGTGGTTTATTAGCCTTTCCCAAATAATATACCCAATACTCAGGTTTCTCAATATGATTTTTAAAAATTACACTAGTAATATTTTATTTCTTAAGGTGGATACATAGTACTTGTTGTATTACTGTTTCATTAATTTAAACTTGGAGGACATCAAAATGCATTTCATTTCTTTTTAACTTTTTATCTGGCAATAATTTCAAATTTATAAAAATAGAATGAGGAGTGCCCATTTACCCAAATTTATTTACTGTTAGCATTTTAAACCTGTTTATCATGTGCTGTCTTTTTCACTCTGCCTAATTTTTTTCCTGACCCATTTGATGGAAAACTATGTATTCATCATGGTCCATTACCCCTGAATACTTTGGTATTTCCTAAGAATAGAGATATTCTCTTACATAAATATAATCCAGTTATCAACTTCATCCATGTATAACTATGCTGATAGAATCATCTTATCTCATATACTGTTTGTATTCCAATTATGTCAGTTGGTCTAATAACATCCTTGATGGCATGTTTCCCCACCAGCACAGAAACCAGTCTAGGTTCAAGTATTGCCTTTAGTTGTCACATCTCTTTAGCCTCTTTTTTTTTTTTAAAGATATTTATTTATTTGACAGACAGAGATCACAAGTAGGCAGAGAGGCAGGCAGAGAGATAGAAGAGGAAGCAGGCTCCCAGCCAAGCAGAGAGACCAATGAGGGGCTCGATCCCAGAACCCTGGGATCATGACCTGAGCTGAAGGCAGAGACTTTAACCCACTGAGCCACCCAGGTGCCCCTAGTCTCTTTTAATCTAGAACTTTCCCACTGCCTTTCTTTGCTTTTCATGATACTGACATTTTTAAGGCTACAGTCCCTTTACCTGTCTTTTTAACCAAAATGTTTCCCATTTATACAGTGTTCATTTTGATTAAATTGTGGCTGTGCTTTCATGACCAGAATACTGAATTGGAGAACTGGAGATGTGTCCTTTTTAGGGTATCTCATTTGGAAGTGTGGAATGTTCACCTGTCCATCATAGCTGTTGTTAATTTTATTTTTTTAATTTTTAAAAAGTTTTTATTTAAAGTCCAGTTAGTGAACAGACAGTGTAATATTAGTTTCAGGTGTACAATATAGTGATTATATTCTATTTCAGGTGTACAATATAGTGATAATACTTCCATACAACACCCGGTGCTCATCACAACAGCTACACTCCTTAACCCCCATCACCTATGTCACTCATCTCCCCACCTACCTCCCCTCTGCTAACCATCAGTTTGTTCTCCCTAGTTAAGAGTTTGTTTCTTGGTTTGCCTCTCTCTTTTTTTTCCCTTTGCTCATCTGTTTTGTTTCTTAAATTCCACGTATGAGTGAAGTCATATGGTATTTGTCTTTCTCTGACTTATTTCACTTAGCATAATAATAACCTTTCTAGCTCCATCCATGTCGTTGCAAATGGCAAGAGTTTGTTCTTTGGATGGCTGAGTAATATTCCATTGTGTATATATTCCACATCTTTTTTTTTTTAAAGCCATAAACACGTAACATAGTTATGTGGGTTTTTTTTAAAAGATTTATTTATTTACTTATTTGACCGATCATAAGTAGGCAGAGAGGCAGGCAGAGAGAGAGGAAGGGAAGCAGGCTCCTGCTGAGCAGAGAGCCCAATGCGGGGCTCGATCCCAGGACTCTGGGATCATGACCTGAGCCGAAGGCAGAGGCTTTAACCCACTGAGCCACCCAGGCGCCCCTATTTACCACATCTTTACCCATTCATCAGTCAATGGACACTTGGGCTGTTTCCATAACTTGGCTATTGTAGATAATGCTGCAGTAAACATGATGGTGCATGTACCCCCTTTGAATTAGTATTTACGTATTCTTTGAGTAAATAGCCAGTAGTGCAACAACTGTCGTTTCTTGTGTTGAGTTTAGCCATTCTGACAGTTGTGAGGTATTATCTCGTTGTGCTTTTGATTTGTGTTTCCCTGGTGGTCAGGGATGTTGAGCATATTTTCATGTATCTTTTAGCCATCTGTATGTCTTTGGAAAAATGTCTGTTCATGTCTTCTGCCCATTTTTAATTGGATTATTTGGTTTTTGGGTGTTGAGTTTGATAAGTTCTTTATATATTTTGGATACTAACCATTTATAAGTTACGTATTTGCAAATATCTTCTCCCATTCTGTCAGTTGCCTTTTAGTTTTGTTCATTGTTTTCTTTGCTGTGCAAAAGCTTTTTATTTTGATCTAGGCTCAATAGTTTATTTTTGCTTTTGTTTCCCTTGCCTCAGGAGACATATCTAGTAAGAAGTTGCCAGGCCAATATCAAAGAAGTTATTACCTGTGTTCCCTTCCAGGGTTTTGATGGTTTCAGGTCTCACATTTAGGTCTTTCATCCATTTTGAATTTGTTTTTGTGTGTGGTGAAAGAAAGTGGTCCAGTTTCATTCCTGTGCATGTTGCTGTCCTGTTTTCCCAACGCCATTTGTTGAAGAGACTGTCTTTCCCACTGGATGTTTTTTCTGTTTTGTTGAAGGTTAATTGGCCACATAGTTGTAGGTTCATTTCTGGGTTTTCTGCACTGTTCCTTTGATCCATGTGCCTGTTTTTGTGCCGGTACCATATTGTTTTGATCACTACAGCTTTGTAATAAAACTTAAAATCGAGAATTGTGATGTCTCCAGTCTTGCTTTTGTTCTTCAAGGTTGCTTTGGCTATTCAGGGTCTTTTGTGGTTCCATACAGATTTTAGGATTGTTTGCTCCAGCTCTCTGAAAAATGCTGTTGGCATTTGGATAGGGATTGCATTAAACATGTAGATTGCTTTGGGTAGCATAGGCATTTTCACAATATTTGTTCTTTCAATCTTTGAGCATGGAATATCTTTCCATTTCTTTGTATCATCATCAATTTCTTTCATCAATATATTTTTAAAGATTTTATTTATTTATTTATTTGACAGAGAGAGAGATCACAAGTAGGCAGAGAGGCAGGCAGAGAGAGGAAGGGAAGCAGACTCCCCGCTGAGCAGAGAGCCTGATGCAGGGCTCGATCCCAGGACCCTGGGATCTTGACCTGAGCTGAAGGCAGAGGCTTATCCCACTGAGCCGCCCAGGTGCCCCTCTTTCATCGATGTTTTATAGTTTACAGAGTATAGGTCTTTCACCTCTTTAGTTAGGTTTATTCCTAGGTATTTTATTGTTTTGGGGCTGCTGTTAATTTTAATCACTCTCAAAGGTGTTGCCCAATCTCTCTCATTATAGAATTCATTCCTTTTTGCCCCTCTTCCTTGCAGTTACTTATTAGCCTATAGACAGACACTTTAAGATCATATGATATCTTGCTTCTCATCAAAACTTCCCCTGGAATTAGTATCCATTGGCGATTCTGATCAGACCCAATCTCTGTAATGATGAATACAAAGTGATGATTTTCCAATTCCAGCATTCCCCGCACATGTACCAGTCGGGTATTCTTCCTGAACCTCTCTTTCCCTTCCCCCATTTACGTATTTATTATTACTCATTATTTATCAACTTTCAGTGTAGGCTGACAGACTTATTTTTTCCCATGGCTTATAACACATTACCGTATTTTGGTGTTTAGATTGTCCCAGACAGGGCCAGTGGGAGCCCCTATGCTTGGTTTTTTTGCGTGTATTTTTTAAAAAGATTTTATTTATTCATTTGAAATGAGTGAGAGAGAGAGCAGGTCATGAGTGAGTGAGTGAGTAGGGAGAAGGTCAGAGGGAGAAGCAGACTCCACATGAAGCTGGGAGCCTGATGCAGGACTCAATCCTGGGACTCTGGGATCATGACCTGAACTGAAGGCAGTCACTTAACCAACTGAGCCACCCAGGCACCCTGCGTGTATTTTTTTTCACGAATTCAACTCCAAACCCTCTGTCACGTGTCTAAATCTGCTCATGATATCTCCAGATGCATCAGAAGTGCATTCAGTTTCATTTTCTTGAGGTATCTGTCCCTGTAGCCTTCTGACTTGCTTCAGTTTGGGCTGGTTACAATATGGATGTGGATGGTGGCTTCTCTTCCCCCATCAGTTTCCTGGGGGGCGGGGGCGTTTCCTTCATCTCTCTCTCTCTTGAATCTCCTGGTCCCTGATTCCCATTTCTTTCTATATTTAGTCCTATGTTTGTTTGTTTTTTAAAAGATATTGTTTATTTATTTGACAGAGAGAGAAAGAGAGTCGTGTCACACGTAGTCAGAGAGGCAGGCAGAGAGAGAGAGGAGGAAGCAGGCTCTATGCTGAGCGGAGAGCCCAATGCAGGGCTCGATTTCAGGACCCTGAGATCATGACCTGAGCCGAAGGCAGAGACCTTAACCCACTGAGCCACCCAGGTGCCCCTTTTAGTCCTATGTTTTGATGAATTACAACCTCAGGTAGTTTCTTTAAAAAAAAAAAAAAAGCAAAAACATGTGCAGTACATTTTTTTTTGAGACCTGGCACATCTGAAAATGTCTTTATTATACCCTCACTATAATTGACAATTTGCTCTGATTTAGAATTCTAGGTCAGGTACAGTTCTCCCTCAGATTTTGAAAGATTAATTCCTTGTCTTCTAGCTGCTCTTGTGGTCAAAGAGTCCCAAGTAATTTTGATTTTTGATAAATTGTGTAAAAACTTACCCATCTCTCTAGAAACCTCTCCTTTTCATTTTTAGTTTCTAAAATTTCATCAAGTTGTCTTCTTTTGATCTTTCCTATAATATTGCACCATTTCTACTCACTTTTTAAAATTTTTGCTATTGTATTTTTAATTTACAAGAGTGCTTTTATTCTCTGAATATTTCTTTTACTATAGCAACCTTTCTCATTTTTATAGAGGTAATGTCATTTTTTGGAAGAAAAATATCTCAAGAAATTAATGCTAAGTTTTGTTTTCTAATTTTTAAAAACCTATATACACAGTCTGTTTTTTTTTTTTTTTCAATTTGCATCTTCTATTTCCCTTGGTCTTTGTCTCCTATATGAAATGATTTTCTCAGAAGTTCAGTGATCCTTGGTCATATACTGAATTAAAAAAAAAAACTTTGTTGAGATATAATTTATATATATATATTTTTTTTAAAGATTTTATTCATTTATTTGACAGAGATCACAAGTAGGCAGAAAGGCAGGCAGAGAGAAGAGGAAGCAGGCTCCCCACTGAGCAGAGCCCGACGCGGGGCTCGATCCCAGGACCCTGAGATCATGACCTGAGTTGAAGGCAGAGGCCTTAACCCACTGAGCCACCCAGGTGCCCCAAGATATAATTTATATTTTAACCTACTTGTTATAGTTTACATACAATAAATATATCATTTTTAATGTCAAGTTCAATATGTTTTGGTATCTACACATAATTGACATGTATACACTAGTGTAACCATCACCATAACAAGATGTAGCACATTTCTATCACCCTAGCACCCCTCTGCAGTCACTCTTTCCCTGACTCCAACCCCAGACAATGACTGATCCCCTTTGTGCCAGTATAGATTAGTTTTACTTGTTCTAGATACCATACAAATAGTGTCATTTGTAATATTTTTGAGATTCATCAATGATATGTAGCTCTGTAGTTCAGTTCCCTTTTTATTGCTGGTTGGTATTCCATTAACTACAATTAATTAATTTATCTCCATTGCATTAATATGCCACAATTTGTTCATTCATTTAGTGATGGACATTTGATTTGTTTCTAGTTTGGGGATATTAAACATAAAGCTGTTATGAACATTCGTGTACAACCAATCATATGAACAAAGGTTTTCATTTCTGTTGGGCAAATGCGAAGTTGTAGAATTGCTGGGTTTTATGGTAAATGTGTTCTTAACTTTCTAAAAAAGCCATCAAACTATTTTCCAAGGTGATCGTACAGTTTTAACATTCCTATCAGGAATGAGAGTTGTAATTGCTCTGTGTCTTTACCAGCAGTTGGTATTAACAGTCTTTTTAATTTTAGTCATTCTAGTGGTTGTGTAGTGTTACCTCATTTGGTTTTGATATGCATTTCCTTGGTAATTAATGATGTCGGGCTATTTGCTTAAGGAGCAGGGCACTAGAAGGGTGATTGGGCATTCAGGAAAAGTCTTGTCCAATGAGGCTTCACTGAATAGTGATCCTCATGGGTTGTTTTGAAGAGAATCCTGTTATCAGTTTCTCAGGTATTTTTCTCTCAGACTGGCTAGATTCCTCATAGGACTTTCTCCCAATCACCTGCCAGAAGCATGTATGGTTTCTAGGATTCTGAAATCCAAGTGTGAGAAGAGAGCTGGATGCTTCCACTTCCAGTGTGTAATTCCTGCCTTCAATTCTTTCAGGTGTCTTAGCCCAGGGAACCCGTTTTGCACTCTCCGGAGAATGAACCTACAGTTTTCTGCAGAGTGAAGGAGGGGGCTATTTCCTAGCTGAGCTGAGTGGATCAGGGCATTGGGGGTCTAATTGCTCCTTTAACTGCCTTTCTCCACTTTCCTCTTTTCTGATCTAACTTTTCTTCTACTTCCAGAGGTATCATGTGTTGCCAATTTCTGAGCTACTGGGGCATTGTGTAGTGTGATTGATTAGCTCCTCAGCTACTCGTTTTCCTTAGTTATGGAAATGATTGCTATGCTGCTTTATGCAGCTCTGCCTTGGAAAGGGAAAAGATAAAGAATGTGGTTAGTAACTCTCCTAGCATAAGATACCAGCAGCATAAGGATACCAGCCCTGTTCGTAAGTGCTGGGCCAGGGGAGAGCTGGGATTGTGCAAGTCAACAAATGGGGCAAGTTGCAGAGAAATGGTGAAATGTGAGTTCAGAAACAGCTGCAGCATGAAGGAAACGGCAGAAAACCCACCAAGGAGGCACTTTGGGGTCTGTCTTTGCCTACGTTAAGAGATGTCCCTGAATACATGTCATTCAACTGAGTTCAGGCTGTAAACTAAGTCAAAAAACACTTGCCAATCACTTAATGCCACTATTCCCATATTGCTGTGTTGTTGTTTTTTTTTTTCAAATTATACCTGCTTATTTATTTATTTAAAAAACTTTTTTTTAACAAATTATTTTTATTAACATATAATGTGTTATTTGCCCTGGGGTATAGGTCTGTGAATCATCAGGCTTACACATTGTTGTTTTTTAAACATTAATGGATTTAAATTTTTTTTTTTTTTTTTTGAGAGAGAGAAGGAGGGCGCAGCTGGGGAGATGGAGTGGGAGAGAGAAAGAGAAAATCTTAAGCAGGCTTCACGCCCAGCACAGAGCTTGACGCAGGACAAATCTCAGGACCCTGAGATCATGACCTCAGCCAAAAATCAAGAGTTGGCTGCTAAACTGACTGAGCACCCCCCAAATCTTGGGGAGTTTACAGGAAAATTAAGCAGGCAGTACAGAGTTTCCCTCACCTCCCAGCTCCAATGTCTCCAATTATTAGCATCATGCATTGGTGTGGTACATTTACCACAATTAATGAACTAGTATTGATACATTATTAGCTGAAGTCCATAGTTTACATTAGGGCTCATTTTGGTGCTATACATTCAACTGGTTTTGACAAATGTGTAAAACCCTGTATCCACCATAGCATCATCAGAGAATAGTTTCACTGCCCTAAAAATCCTCTGTGGGCTCTCTCTTCATCCCTCCCCACCTCTCTCCCCAAACTCTGGCGACCACTGATCTTTTCACTGTCTCCATAGTTTTCTCTTTTCCAGAATGTCGAGGCTTTACTAGGTAGCCTTTGCAGACTGGCTTCTTTCACTTCACAATGTTCTTTTAAGGTTCCTCCTGTCTTTGCGGGACTTGATCGTTCATTTCTTGCATGCTGCCTACTTTATCCGTTAGAGCCCTTCACATATTAATCACAGCTGTTCTAAATTCCCAGTCTGACAATTCCAACATCCCTGCATGTCTTGTTCTGACCCTTGCTCTGTCTCTTCACATTGTGTCTTTTGTCTTCGAGTGTGTGCTTCATATATTTTTTTCTTGATAGCCAGAGGAGAACATATACCAAAAGCCTGGGGTGGGAGGGAGCGTGGTGGGCTTGAGGACACTACAGGAAGTCGATGTGGTTGGAGTCTGGAGGGGAAAAACAAGAGGAGGTAAAGTCGTTCGTAGTTGCCTGAGCAGTCGGGACTCTAGAAATGTTTTTGTTTAATGGGCAAAGAAAGCTGTTGTAGCTGGTCTGTGAGGAAGTCCCCGATAGCGGGTGTGGGGACTGCCCTCAGCTCTCTCTTGTCCTCACATTTTACCTAGACTTTAACATCCTCTGGACTGAGGATGAAGGAACCATGCTCAGTCAGCCAGGAGATGAGGAAATTGGTCAAAGGCCGAGAGGGACTAAAGGAAGGACCAGCAACATGTGGCTGAGGCCAAAAGGAAAGAGAGGCCACATGGACGCAAAGAGGCCAGGAGAGGTTTCATGGGAAGACAGCTTTAGAGGCAGGACAGGGGGAGAGAGGTCAGAAAGTATCCCAGCCAGCAGCGAGGCAGGAAGCAAGGCTTCTGAATGGCACAGTGTGGATGAAAGTTCCGTGAAGGAAGGCTCAGGTGTGGCAGTCTCTCTGGGCTGTGGGGCCGGGTGTGTGCAGGTGACATGGATGAGGCAGCATCTCAACAGCCCTGGGTCAGGGAGGATGCGCCCCCAGACTGGACGAGCCCCCTTCTCAGAGCCCATCATGAGGAAGCCTGCATCAGCCTTCCCCGTCCAGAGCGCTGAAGTCCACTGCTTTTCGTATTCAAGCTTTGGGTAAAAGGCCGCTGCTTACGGCCTTGGTTTCTGGAAGGTGAAGAAAAATGGCCAAAGCTGGGAAAGCTCCAAGTCTCGCAATGCAGATTTTACCTCCCATTGCTTCCCAGTGAACTTGAGAAAGAATTTGCCCCACTTCATGGCTCAGGATCTCATCGGACCGAGACCAAATACAAAGCTCTCCCCCGAAGCCCTACAGCCCCAGAACAAGGGAAAAGGGAAACCGTGGGTTTTGATAAAACATCTGCGTCTTTCGTTTTGATAAAAGCATCTGTGTCTGCAGAGCCAGGGTCATTCATTCAACAAACAATCCTGTGTGCCTTCTCTGTGCCATGCACGTGGGCTGGCACAAGCCAGTTCAGCTCTCGATTCTCGATGCTGAGAAAAGCCCAAAATAGCCCCATCTGGGACAAGAGACATTCCAGTGAGCAGTCTCTGAGGAAGTGGTTTGGCTTCTCTGAGCACCCAGGAGTCTTTGGCTTTCAATCTCAGGAGGAGAGGAGGTCTGGGAGTGGGAGTGAGGCTTCCTCGGAGACCAGGAAGCCAGAGGCGGCAGCTCCCCAGGAACAGGCAGAATTGCACAAACTCAAATGAATTCCGAGTGGAAATTGAGCAGTTCAAGTTGGCTTGCACACTACAATGAAGATCTGCAAACACTCAGCTCCGTATTGAACCCGAGGCAGGGTGATTAATTCATTATTCACTTCCCAGCCTGGAAGGGAACGCGTGTCTACCCAGGGGCCAGCGGTGGATGAGCACGGTCATAAATCACGCCATTTCCAAGCCTCACAATGAGAAAATCAGCTGGCTGGAGGGAGACACTCTGCCGGTGGCGGTGGTGTCCAGAGGACTGGCCTGTCCAGGCGGGTCAGTCTGCTCTCTGGAGACACACCAGTTGGCCAGTCACTCAGCCTTTCAGCTAAGGCGGCCAGCCTCTCGGCCACCCGGCTTGGCGTTTCCTGGCCAGACCACAAAGAAACAAAATCCACTCCACCCAGGAGGGGTGCTCCTGTGACCTGAGTTGGCCTCTCCCAAAAGTGGACAAAGTACTAGGAAGAGCACTGGGATCTGTCCAAAAGGCCTCTGCGGTCCAGTTAGGATAAACCACTGCCCGCTCTCTTCCTGGGGCTGCTCTGAGTTCCAGATCTTTCTGGCCCAGCCAGAAGGCCTGGCTTACTTATGTCTGCTCAGCGTCCTCCAACCAGGGTCCCTGGATGTCATCAGCTGCCAACCCTGAGCCATGGCCTTTACCTTCCAATCTCGCCTGCCTTCGGGGCAGGGCTCTTTGGAGAGACCAGAATTTCACACAGAGTTGAAAGTCACCATCCAGGGCAGGGCCAAGCCTGTCAGGTGGCTTTGGGGCCCCTCTAGGAGTACAAGGCAGCTCTGCAAAGATTCGACAGTTTGTTCTCTTCCAGCTGAAGTACCTTCGGTTTCCTCAACTGTTCCTCATGTTTCAAGATGCCCAGACCCCTCCATGTCCTGGCAGGAGGACTGCTGACTTTTTCTCACTTTAGATGTCCTCTTAAATCTCCAAACTCCCCAAACAGGATGCAGTTTCTCCTGTGTGTTATCACGAGTGGCAATAAATAACACTACGGCTTCTGAGCCAAGTGCTTTGCCCGGCTTCTCTCACTTCACTCTCTTAATGATGTGGGGAGGTAGTTCCTAACTCTGGAGTACAGATGAAGAAACTGGGTCCTCAGGAGGCAAAATGGCTGCCAGGATCCAACCCTCAGTTGGTCTGACTCTGGAGATTGTACTTCAAACCTTTCTATTAAGAATCTACTGGGTTTATTAGCTAGAATGCTAGGGACATCTGCTTCAGGGACTGTCAGGCTTGGGGGCTTTCTTCCCTGGAACCAAGCTGAGCTTTGAGAGACTGGGCAAAGTACTTTAATCTCAACCAAATGCAGCATCAAAAATTAAATTAAATTAAATTAATAAAATAAAACACATAATAAAACCAAAAAATTAAAATTAAAAAAAAAAAGCTTTATCTGCACCACTTTCTACCCTCTGTCTGAGCAGAACAACTTTTCCAGAAAAAGGAGAAGAATCCTTATTTCTCTCATTCTTCTTTCTAGGATGGATAGTATGGCCCAGGACACAATATGTTTTCAACTTCTTTTTGCCTTATTTGGGGCACAAAAGAGACCCGATTCTCCCTAATCTTTATAGAGCAAAAGAGCAAGCAAACTGGATTCCTCAACAAAAGGGTCTCTAACCAGCAGATTAGTGTAAAATACTCATTCTCCTCACAGGTCCCAGTGAGATATCTTACAAAGAAGAGTGTGGTGACTCAGCCTTCCTTGCCCAAGAACAATGAGCATAATCTATTGATACCTCCCCTTCTCCTAAGGAAGGAAAAACTGTTACATGGCCAGAGCTGGGGGTTGAGGCCTTAGTTTGGGGAGTTTACCAAGCATTGCCCATAGCAACACTATACGTGTATTAACAAAGCTCCAAGTGAGTATACACAGAGGCATCTTCTGATTATACTCACCTGTGGGTGTATTTGACACAAGGGTTAAGGAGGGATGACTGGACATCGTGCAGCTGCTTACGCAGGGTGCTCTCATCCTCGGACTCATTGGGTGACCTGAATTGGCCGGCTCGAGGGCCACAGAGAGCCTGCTTCCTGATCACACCACACCAGGCAGCCATCAGGTCAACCTGAGAGATGGTGCAAGGGGTTCAGCCCCTAGACTGTTCTAGAAACCCCAAGGAAGTTATTATAGTTACGTCAGGCCTGCCCAGTGGGCTGCTCCAGATGAGCAGGAATATGGAAGCAGGACACGGGCTGAGCCTGCCAACTATCCACTAGGATCAGCACAGGATTGGGTGGGTGAGAGCTGTTTTGGGCAAGGGCACCGAGACTAAGGAAAGTCTGGAAAAAATTGTCTGTGGCTCAGTCCCAGGTGCAAATATCTACAAGTGCCTGAACTTAGGACACTGCAGGAGTTTCAGATTCGTTGCCCAGAGTGAATTTACCAACTAGTTGTTAGGAGAATTCGCTGTCAAATATGCTGGGAGGTTGACACGCTTCTATGATGCAGACTCAGTGAGTGAGCTCGCGGAATAGGTACCGACCTGAGTACGTGCTCATGGTCCTTAAAAATTCACACGGTGCCCCAAAAAGTATGTAAAACTCAATTAAACTGCAAACCAGAGGTAAAGATATTCAAACTTGGTGTGTTTTTGAGTGGAGATTTATATGAAATATAGAAAAATTTCAACAATAATTTAGTGAGGTGTTTATTTATAGCAAAACACGCAAATCTTAACAGTGGAGCTTGGCGACATTTTGTGTACGTGTGACTGTGAGCATATGGCCACATCCCAGAACAAGAGATGGAACATTTCTTTGCCCCAGAAAAATCCTTTATGTACCTTCCCAGTCAGTCCCAGATCAGAGTTGTTCATATTCTTTCACCGTATTTTAATTTTTGCCTGTTCTTGAACTTCATATAGATGGAATCATACCTGTGTGTTCCCTGTTTTCTTCTTCCCTGTTTTCTTTTCAACTCACAGAGTCATTCATGTTGTGGTATGTACCAGTATTTAATGCCTTTCTATGCCTGAGGAGTAATCCATTGCCTGCATATAATCAAATATTTTTATTCACTTGTTGATAGACCTTTGTGCTTTTTCCAGTGTTTGGCTATTAAGAATAAAACTGGTATGAACTCTTTTGTTCATATTTTTATACAAGACTTTCTGTATAAAAATATACTGGTTTCTCTAGGGTGTACACCTAGGATGAGGACTCTATTAGAATCTGCCAAGTGACACACTGTTAAGTTTAAAAATAACCAATAGTAAAGTGAAATGAAAGTAGAAGTCTCTTGAGTTTGCTTACTAATTCACAAAATATTAAAAAAAATAGGTCAAATAGGAGGAATCACCCAACATTCAAAATGCTTTATAGAGATAGAGTAGTGATTTTATCCTTAAAAGCCACAAATGGGCTCTTAAGATATAAATTTTCAACAGTTGGGACTTCAAGCCAAATTGACTTCAGGCAAATTGGTCTTCAGCACATTGGCCCAAAGGCTCAATGTAGACTCTTGTCAAGACAAGTCTCCCCCATTCCATCTTGGCGTAACTGAATTTTAAACAACACAGATTTGACATTTATCCCTGGGAGATTTCATACTGGCAGGAAGTACACATCTATTTATACACGTGGATGTATGGGATTAGGGTGTTGGAACAAGTAGACGCTTGGTGGAAGGAGGGGAAGGAATTCCCGGCCTTGTTCATAGAGCTCTGGGAGGACTGATAATGGGCCATGAGCTGGCAGGACGCCCAGGGAATTAAAAGCTGGATGAGCCAGGGCAGGGGCCTAAGCTGGGGAAGGTCTTTGTGGAGCTCAAGTGCGGCAGTGGGTTTTGCCTGGCGATGTTGGGGCCCATCTGTGGGGAGGAGCTGGGGTGTCATTACAATGAAGGAGGAGAATAAGGAGGATGCTGCCCCTGAGAGTGGTGGCGCAGAGGACTACAATGTCAGGGGGTTGTGCAAGTTAGCATTTGTCTGAGAGAGTGAAAACATTGTGCTTGAATCAGCCCTCAGCCGTCTTCGTTCTGGTTGAGATATTCCAACCATCGTTGCCAAATGCGTCAGCAGATAGGACCGCAAATTAAAGAAATTTACCATCATTCGCATATGTTCACTGTCTCACTTGCCTTAGTGTATTCCACACTTTTGATATAATAGCTTCTAGGTCATCTTCCAAGTTATTAGTAAGAAGTATTAACCTGGACAGAACCAGAACAACCCTCACGGGATTGCCTCTTGTCACTTGCCTCCAGTGGGACAGGGATTTATTAATCTATACTCCTTGAGAACAACTGTCCGACCAACTATAAATCTACCTCCTCATCCCCACTGGCACATTTCCACCTTTGCACAAAAGATTCATGAGGGACTTAGTAAAGGGCCTCACAGAGATAAGACACCAAGTCTATGACACCCTGCCTCCCCCTGCCACTAACCTAATAATTCACATGAAAAAGAAATGAAATTAGACTCATTGAGTCCGCACTAGTGCCTGGCAAACATCACTTTCTTTTTAAAATACTCAGAAAAGCATCTATTTAATAATCCTTTCTAGATTTTGGTTGGCACTGGGGTGCTCGTTAATCAAATATTAAATTTCATCCCTCACTCTATTTTAAAATCAGGACATTTCCCAGTATCATCCTTTTGGCTGCTCTCTCTGGTTTTCTAGGACGTCTCAAAGATTGTATAGGTGACCCATGTGGTCACGTGGGAGGTCATCTGTCTGGACCAGCTGACTTAAACTCAGTAACAATGCAAGCATGGTGGTATATTCGGTGTAAGTGAATTTCTGGCGAGTAACCGGAAAACTTTATTTTACCTCCGTTCGTTCCTTTAAAGTTAACTCAGTGAGCCATGTCTTATGTCCTTTTGATGTTTGTGGATGGAAATTCATCAGTCTTGTCACTTTTTTCATCACTCAGGATAAATAAAATACTATAATCACCTTAAGTCACATAATACAGTCTTCCTTTAGGTGTTAGAAATTGACACCCAGATAAGGATCAGAACTGAAGCTTTGTTTAAAGTTAAATCTTCCAAATCAGCCTGAGCCTACTGTAGGCAGAAAGCTTACAGCTGGTGAAAGTGTGTTGGGGTTCTTCTTTTTTTCACTTTTTCCTCCGGACCTCAGCTACAGACTGGGCCTTGTGACTCCTCTGGAGTGGGACAGTAGGGAAGTATGTTCTTAGCTGCCATTTTTGAAAATGGCTCTTCACTCTCTGGGTCTGGCAAGTGTTTCTCATTCTTCTCATTCTGTAGTTTTTTTTTTTTTTGAGGCAGGAATCAAATTCTAATTTCCTGTGTCCCCTCCTCAGCTTCACGTCCCCATCTGCTCTCCTTTGAAGCCTCTCCCTCTCTCTGAGTCTCTTAGTGAAGTTGAAGTAGCCCACAGCATGCAATCATTCCCTCCAAAGATCCCTTTCTCCCCACGGGTGCTTGGATGGCTCAGTGGGTTTGGCTACTGACTCTTGATTCTGGATCAGGTCATGATCTCAGAGGCCTGACATTGAGCCCTGAGTCCAGCCCTGTGCTCAGTGGGGAGTCTGCTTAAGATTCTCTCCCTCTCCCTCCGCTCCTCTCTGTGCATGCACACACATACACTCTCTCTCAAATAATAAATAAAATATATTTTTTAAAGCCTCTTCCTTCCTAATCCTCTCCCTTCTCAACCCTCAGTGCTCTCACCGTGGTTGGTTTTCAAAAGTTCCGGAGAAATCCCACCAGTTCAGAGACACTGTGCAATGTTTGAACAATGATCCCTTTGGATTGTAACTTTCATCTTCAAGTCTCAGGCAAAAGGAGACAGAGTCCAATTCGCATATTTGGTTAAAGTAGCTTTCCACTATGTGCTCTCCAATCTTGACCTTCAACTTCCTCCATTCTGGTTAGATGGCATTTCCTCCTGATAGGGAGACAGATGAAAATAGTAGTTAAGAATGTCTGCATTCTCTCTGAAGCCTCTGCTGGTTACAAATTATCTTCCCCAAACACAGGGATTTTCCTCCTTTTTGAAGCATATGCTTTTAAAAACCACAACCAGCAGGCCATTCAATTAATTTATAATGAATAATATAATGGTGCATAGATCTAAATACTCATGTTCTTTTTATTACTTCCTAATGATAAAATTAAAGTAGGAGTGGGCAGGGGAAAGAACCTAACATTTATTGAACATTTACTACATGCTCATCATTTATAGTCATGATCTTGTTAAGTAATCACACTAGCCATGGGAGGTAAATATTTTTATTCCCATTATATAGATGAGGGAACTCAGGGACAGAGTCAGGTAACTTGCCTGAAGTCCACAGCTAGCCAGGTATGTGCTTTTCCTATGACATCTTTGAGTTCCAAATTGCTGTCGTAAGATAAATTGGTGAACTCAGTAAAATAACAAATAAATTCAAAATTTTTTTTTTAGATTTTTTTGTTTATTTGACAGACAGAGATCACAAGTAGGCAGAGAGGCAGGCAGAGAGAGAGGAAGGGACGCAGGCTCCCTGCCGAGCAGAGAGCCCAATGTGGGGCTCAATTCCAGGACCCTGGGATCATGACCCGAGCCGAAAGCAGAGGCTTCAACACACTGAGCCACCCAGGCACCCCTCAAATATTTTTATAAACAAACAAACAAATAGAAAAGTTGTCTCTGGTGGAGGATACAAAGAAGAAACTGGAAATCACCAGTTATGAATGCCTAAAAACTTGATATATGTTTTTGTCATATTTTACTTAGGAATATGCATGGAATAGTTTTATAAAATTAAAATAATTCTGTATCCTCAGCTCTGAATCCTAATTCTTAAACTTGCTCTACATGAACATTTCCCATTCCCCATAAAATTCTTTGAAAATCATTTTTAATGGCTTCCTATTAGGCCAAGGTATGGGTACACGTGACTTACTTGACCTCCTTCCCTTATTGTGGAACATTAAGATTGTTTCCATTTGTTATCACTTTGCGTAACACCATAATGTGCACCATCGTGCATAAATCTATGTTTGAGTTTCTGACAGTTATGGGAAAAGGAGTTGTTAGATCAAAGGGTATGGACCTTTTAAAGGCTCTTGATACAAATTACCATCTGCTTTCTAGAAAGGTCTGTAGCAGATGGGCTTATCTTAATGGACAGTGTTATCACACTCCATCAGTTAAAGACCCATTTCCACCTCAGGGCCAACCAACGGAACCAGAACATTTATGCCAGCTGGTCAGGTTGTACTCTCTTCTGGACAATGTCAGAGACATAAAGCAAAAGTGTTTTACCAAATCTGCATTTGGAGGGAGTGGAAGGAGAGATATATATTTGCATATTGGTAGTCAGGGTTCTCCCGGAAGGGGGCACGCTCTTGTGATCCAGCCTGTATTTGGTTCATTGCCCTAGAACACAGCCCTGTTTCTGCCAGGGGGCTCTAAAGCCACAGGGTGGGGCAGCTTTGTGCTCCCAGTCACCTTCTGGTCACACCTTCCTGCAAATAAGTCCAGGGCTCCCCCATGAAGCCAGACTGTCGCCCAAGAGTCCCCAGCAACAAGCTGATAAACAGATCTTCAGGCGGCCTTGCTTTGCATAGATTAAAGGTTGAATTGTCCCAGTTTTGTTTTCAATTGGTGACCTTTACCCAGAGCTGGTTCTAAACCCTGTTTATTTCCCAGCCCAGAATCACACTTTGAAGATAGAAAAGCAACATAGAGCAATATACTGTAGCAATATACTGTAGCGATACAGTAAAGATACATTTAAATGACCACAGTTAATAATCTGTCCCCTCCTAATTTCAAAAGCAGTCCATATTTAAAGCAGAATACTTAGAGAACCCAGGAAAGCAGGCGGAGAAGAATACGGAGTGACCAGCGTGGACATGGCTGGCACGGCAGATGGGGAATGTACGAGTCTTGGCGGACATCTGTGTGGGGTCAGCGGGGGTGATGCTCAGTTCCGCAGATGTTGGCTGGACGTACAACAAAACCTGCAAACTGGGAAGAACTCTCCCGCTAGACACTACATAAGCCCAAGCACTTAGTTCCAACATCAGGGAGAAGGGGAGGGGAAGCTTCCTGAAATGACTGAGACAGAAATCATAAGTGCAATAGAGTGGCACCTGATACACAAGTTCAGTCCATTGGTATGAAGACAACAAGCACCAGAGTCCGCTTTGTGTCCTCTTTCTAGCTCCCTTTGGCTTCTCATCTCCTGACTTCAGGGGCACCCCACTGCCAGTCTCTTTGCTGGTGCCTTGGCTGGGTCCTGGACTCGTGCCTGAGAGGTTTGAGGGGCAGAACTCCCATCTTTGGGGCTGCTCATGGGAGCTAGCCTTGCAAATCACCATGGAAACCAAAGATCGCTGTGATGTTTCATGCTGGGCGTAGATAGAGGGTGTTCCCAGGTGAAGGCTGGGGTAAGCCACTCTTACAAGAATGTAACTCTGCCATCTCTTAGGATTTTCTTCCCTTAATTCTCCTCACTAGAATGGGGGGACTAAGTCTCTGAAAGCAGCAGGTGGATGGAAAACAAGACAACGAAACAAAATAAACAGCCTGATAGGGCCATGATCCCTGGCAGGGATGCACCAGAAGGAAAGGAATCTGGTTTCTTGGAGCCATGCTGCTGGACCCAGCTCTTGGTCCCACTGGGGCCCAAAGAGCCACCTGGCACAGTTGCCTTTCTCTTGGAGTCCTTCTGTTTGCACTCTTGCTTCCTTGGCAACATTTCAGGGGGACTCCAGTGTGAGACTACATCCTAACTGTCAAGACGATGCAGCATCTGAGAGAGTCAGCGAGGCAGGCTGGAGTCCCTGGAGGCCTCCAAGAACAGAACACGTGTACCAGCATTGTCACTGCTGTGCTGTCTATGTGACAAAGAACTTGAAACATCCGGAGCACCGATCCACAGGAAATGGCTCAAACAAGATTATGGCACATCCATACAAAGGCATCGTATCTGTCGTTAGAAAATATATAGACTTGTGTAAGTCAAAAGAGAAAATGAATATGTTCATAAGGTAATTTTAGTGGAAAAAGGTTTAAAGCAGTTTGTAGAGTAAGATCTTATTTTTAATATGTATTCATATGAATTATATATTTACTATAGATTTTAAATAATATATTTTTCTACATTACATCTAGGAAATCAACATAAAGTAGGACAACAACAATTTCCTTTTCTATCTATATTTTTCTGGGTGTCTAAAGAGACTATGATATATGTGCATTGCTTTAATTAAAAAATTATAATCCTCACTGATGGATATGGGGCTAAAACCTGTTGTGGAAGCCAGGGAGGTGTGCCACTTAGATCTCCCTTCAAGAAAGAACTTGATATCCCCATGAGGAGTGCAGGAAGCCAGCTGCCGGTGACTGCAGGGCCGAGAGGATTCACAGCTGTACGTGCCCCAAGCTGGTGCTCTTCCCCAGGGAAGCACACCGCAATGACTAAGCATAGAGGGGGTATGGATTCCTGCCCTTTCTGTCCCATGTAGAAGTCCTCTTGGGCATTCCTGTTGCTGGAACTCCCCCACTGGGCTGACAGCTTTCTCAAAGCTGGCCTGCAGGCTGGGGCTCTTCCCACCTGCTCCTTCCTCCTCCCCTCTTCATTCCACAGATGACATACCTGCTTGGCAATCTGAAGTCTTTCCTGCCTCCTCCTGCTCCCCCTCTCCCTTCGTTCTTCATAGGCATCCTTCCAAGAATCTCTTATAATTCTAACTTTATTGCTGCTTGCTTCCTGGAGGACCCAGCACAATGCTTCTGTGTTCCTGAACACAATATAAGGAACTTGGACTTTTTCGTTAATATTCTTTTCATGGAAATACTCTCCTTTTCACCC
This sequence comes from Lontra canadensis, assembly GCF_010015895.1. Lineage (NCBI taxonomy): Eukaryota > Metazoa > Chordata > Mammalia > Carnivora > Mustelidae > Lontra > Lontra canadensis. The sequence continues at coordinate 17,375,441 of NW_022631022.1, forward strand.
TCTGCAAAGAATGATCCTAGATGACTCCTTAGGTGAGCCCCAAAATGTGAGATGCCTTTTTCTACCAGGATTTTCTCCTTCTGATTGTTGTTGCCTGAAATCTGTTCCCTTTCGGCCCACCTCTCCGCCCCTCTGATTCGGAAAGACCAAAAGTGTGCAGGTCAATGTCCATGACCTATATTATTGCTAGAATAAGGAAGGCCAGCTAGCAGAATGGAGATCTAAAATCCATGGATCCTTGAATGCCTCAAAGCAGTAATTTCAGAGGACGGTGGCCAGTGCCATGGCTGTTAAGACTTTGGAGCCAAGGTGCGCTCTGGTCCATTCTTCAAGCCTGATTCATTCTTCCCAGACCAGGTAGTTCCTGATAAGCCGAACTGCTCTTCCCAGCACACAAGGCTCTGGTACCCTCTAGCACCCTATAAAGCATGCCAGTCTCTTGTTAGAGCCATGGTAGGTACATGCCACACGGAGTTGGTAAATATTGGCCCCCCAGTCATTCTCAGAACTCAGACCTTAAATAGCCCAGGATCCCAGCTTGAGCACAACATGAGGAATTGAGAGACAGAAGTAAAAATGGGAGCAGACAATTATAGCACATTCAAGGGAGACTGGCAAGGGTTAAATCAAGATTCAGAACACAATCAGATCTAAAACCAGCTGTGAATGTGACATGAAGAAAACCTAACTAATATCCACTTACCCTCCCAAGAAGGTTGATGTCCCACGTGACACTTTCCGCTGTGGGCAGAGAAGGGTTTGCCTCCCCTGGGTCCATGCCCTGCATGTGATTTGAAGACCGTGCCCTTGAGTGGACAAACTTCAGGCTGTTTTTCCAACCCACACAGAGGATCTGTGAATGACTCAGTGTGTCTGTCAGAGACTTCCTTTCTGCTTCTACCAGCCAGAGCTGGTTTCTTCTGTTTGCTAACGAGGAACCCTGGCTGATAGGCATATATAAGGCAGAGTATTTTGTATATGTTACATTTGCATGGAGAGAACCAGGTGAACAATGACGTTTACCAACTAGGTCATGAACACAGGTTGCTTGGGAAGGGAGTGAGGTGAAACTGGAGGGAGGGCACAAGGAAGGAGGCGAGCACAGACAGAGCAGTGCAAAGGACAATCTCAGCTTATGTTATAATATGATCCCGTGTTTGTGTCCACGTAGTCAGTACCGCGACACACCGGCTGGAACTCAGATCCACAGAAAAGGACATTTCCCAGGATTACACCCAGGCCTGAGTATTTTTCAGAGCTTCTCAGGAAATGCTGGTGAGCAGACAGGGCTGATAAATGTTTATTTACCAGTGTGATTTTTGACCACCTACAGCAACATCAGGCCAGAAGTTTACTTAAAAATTCGTGTTCCTGGGGCGCGTGGGTGGCTCAGTAGGTTAAAGGCTCTGCCTTCGGCTCAGGTCATGATCCCAGGGTCCTGGGATTCAGCCCTGCATCGGGCTCTCTGCTCGGCGGGGAGCCTGCTTCCTCCTCTCTCTCTGCCTGCCTCTCTGCCTACTTGCGATCTCTCTGTCAAATAAATAAATAAATAAACTTAAAAAAAAATTCACGTTCCTGGACTCCACTGTAGACCTCCTGAGTCAGAATCTGGAGCGGGGAATATTTTCTGCCCAGAGTGAGGGAGCTCAGCATCCTGTGGCCACAGAACCAGATTCCTGGGGCTTAGAGCAAACCACAGGACTCCTTGGCGCCAGGCCAGGTCTGGTGCAGTGGGCCCCATCTTTTCAAAGATCTTGCTTTTCAAATCTCTAATGACTGTTTAACCCAGCAGTTCCACTTCTTGGAACTTATCCTAAGGAAATAACCACACGATGTGAAAGGATGTATGAGGAAGAATGTTCATCACAACCGTTGTTTAATTAATGAACATTTGGAAACGACCCAAACATCAATCAATAGGGGAGTAATTAAAATAATTATGACACATTCATACAGTGGAAGGCTATGTAGCCATTAAAATTGTGAGGTAGATCTCTATGCGTGGAAATGGAAATAAGTCTGCAACATAGTGCATGTGGGGAAGAAAGTCAGATGGCAAAGGAACAGAGATCTCTCACACACAACAGATGGTAGTCACATGTATGGCATAGCTGTGTGTCATGCATAATCTTGGGGACACTTCCTTTTATGCCCGAGAAAACAGATCTGAATGCCATTATGGAGAATCTTCTATTTTGTTTTTTTACACACATATGTACATATTTACTTTTTTTTACGAACGATTTCAAACATAAATAAAAGTAGAGTGAATGAGCCTGTATCAAATTAAAAGGCTTCTGCACAGCAAAGGAAACCAGCAACAAAATGAAAGGGTGACCTATAGAATGGGAGAAGATATTTGCAAATCATATATCCAGTAAATGGTTAATATTCCCCCAAATGAAGTAGTCATATAACCCGATAGCAACAAAAAAATCTGATTTAAAAATGGGCAGAAGGGTGCCTGGGTGGCTCAGTCAGTTGAGTGTGTGACTTGTGACTTCGGCCCAGATGATGATCTCATGGGTCGTGGGGTCGAGGCCTGAGTCCCAGCTCCTCACTTGGTGGGCGGTCTGCCTGAGATTCTCCCTCTCCCTCTGTCCCTCCCTCTGCCCCTTCCCCTTGCATGCATGCACGCTCTCTCTCAAATAAATAAACAAATCTTTTTTAAAAAATGGGCAGGGGGCTCCTGGGTGGCTCAGTGGGTTAAAGCCTCTGCCTTCTGTTCAGGTCATGATACCAGGGTCCTGGGATCGAGCCCCACATTGGGCTCTCAGCTCAGCAGGGAGCCTGTTTTCCCCCGCTCTCTGTCAGCCTCTCTGCCTACTTTGTGATCTCTGTCTGTCAAAGAAATAAATAAAATCTTTAAAAAAAATGGGCAGGAGAACTGAATATACATTTTTCCAAAGGAAGCATACAGAGGGCCAACAGGTACATGAAAAACTAGGTGTTCAATATCACTTTGATATGATTTGCAAATCAAAACCACAAAATTACCTCACACCTGTTTACATTATTGATCTGTTCGCCTCAAGTCTTTTCATATTGTTTTATATTTTAAGTATGTCTTTTAGAAATATAATATTTGTCTTTATGGCTTATTCTTGGTATCTTCTGTATTGAAGTGTATGTCTTCTGAATTTAGGCAAGTTTGTATATATTTTTTTTAAAGATCTTATTATTTATTTATTTATTTATTTATTTATTTGACAGACAGAGATCACAAGTAGGCAGAGAGGCCGGCAGAGAGAGGAGGAAGCAGGCTCCCTGCTGAGCGGACAGCCCAATGTGGAGCTCGATCCCAGGACCCTGGGATCATGACCTGAACAGAAGGCAGAGGCTTTAACCCACTGAGCCACCCAGGCGCTCTGCAAGTTTGTATTTTTGTTCTACAATTGTTCCCTTTAAACCAGTTCTGAAACTTACCCTCTCAGTCTCTTCTTTTCCAGGCTATTGTCTATTGGTTCCCCCTCCCCCATGAGCAATATTGAAATTATCTAGCAACTTCCCTCCTCAGCATCTAATTTGAGGTGCTATCCCTTTATTCTCAGTTAAAATCCATAAGACAATTTGCAAGCTTATTGAACTTCTCATATGCTTTCCCCGTCTCCCCCCACCCCATCCCGGGCAGAGTTACTCTGTTTCCATTGTTAGAATGTAAAGCCTTCATACTATTCTTTCTTCCTGAGAACCATAATTTCATCTGAATTCTGCAGGGAACTATATCCTCAGTGCTCACCACCAGTCTTCATGCTGGTATCTCTCTAGTCACTTCGGTTTTTGGAAACCCATTCTCTAGCAGAATCCTCAGGAAGTACTCATGGGACCAATGTCGCCTGAATTTTTTGTGTGTTCATAACAGAGCGTCTGTGCCTTTATAGTTGACAGTCAGACTGCTAGAAAATTCTCTCCCCACAGTTTCTTTCCTTGAGTAAATATGTGGTTTCAGGGTCCTCTGGCATAAAGTGTTGTGTCCAAAGTCTGGAGGCAATCTGATTTTCTTTCCCTTATAAGTGACTTGGTCTTTCTGGCATTTCTTTTCCTTTTTCTTTGAAGTCCACTAGTTTTACTAGAATATCGGCTGCTGTAGGTTGCTTTTCCCAGATACAAATGTACCTTTCACTGTGAAGTTTCAAGTCGGTTCTATTCAGAAAAGAACATTTAGTTTAAATGGTTTTGTATTTGTTTTATTCCGTTGCTTTGGTTTTCATTTTCAGGGTTTCTATTCTGCATGCTTTGGGTCATCTTTTCCGTGTGTGTGTGCATGAGTGCACATGTATGCATGTGTGTGGCATGTGTGTATGTACCATTTTCTCTTGCATCACTTTTCACTTTCTTTTCTCCTTTATTTAAAAATTTTTGGAGCGTCTGCCTTCAGCTCAGGTCATGATCCCAGTGTCCTGGGATTGAGCCCACATCGGGCTCCCGCTCAGTGGAGAGCCTGCTTCTCTCCCTTTCCCTTTACCTGCCGCTCTGTCTACTTGTGATCTCTCTCTATCTCTCTGTCAGATAAATAAATAAAATCTTTAAAAAATTTTTTAAATTTAAAAATAAAAATTTTTTATCCTTTGCAACTAGTGTTCCTTCATATTTAGGTTCTAGGGTGGTTTTAAAATGTGACCATAAAGAGACACAAGAAACACTTTCAGGAGAGGGGATTGTTCTAGATCCTGACTGTGCTGCTGGTTACAAGACTGTATATAATTACTTAAGTTGTGAAACTGCATGATTTTAATGAATGAATTTTATGCAAATTATACGTTAACAAAGCTGAGAAAAATAGACCCCAAGTCTTTGACACTCCTCCCAACAAGAGATAGAATCTATGTGCCTTCCCTTTACATCTGGGTGGGCCCAGGACAGCTCTGACTTCTGCCGCAGGAGTGATACTCTGTGGCATCCAAGGCTAGGTCAGAAAAAGCCAAGTTGGTCTGCCTTGGTCTTTGGAACTCTCAGTCTTAGTAACTTGAGCTGCTGTATGTGAAGCCCGACTACCCTAGGAATGCTATGCCCATAGGCCATCTGTCTGTACTCCAGTCCCCAGGCCTAGCTGAAGCTACCTGAGGCCATCCAAGCCCCAGCGCCAGACATGTAACTGAAGAAAACACCTTGGAAGTAGACCTCCTACTTCCAGCTGCCTCTGCAGACAACACTTCAGGTCATCCCAGCTAAGGCCGGGCCCCACAACCCTGGTACAATGGTTGCTTTGTTCCATGAAATTTGGAGGGAAATCATTATGTAGCAGTAGATAGTTGGAATGCACCTCTTCCACTTTAATCTTCATTTACTGAACTATACTTTCTTCTTTCTTATTCTTTTCTGAGTTCTGTCACTTCTTTTTCCAATCCTTCTTTTCTCAATTACCTCAATTCTCAATTTTTCCAAGCTTATTAGAATCTAATCTTATTAGTGCTTCTCTTTTATAACATAATTTTTCTTAATGTATTTCAGTTCATTTAATGTATTAGGTTACAAGTTTTATCTGTTTTGTGGGCTGCCTTCCCAGCAGGGCTTCATTATCTCCAGAGACTGTATTCTACCCTTTATTTTCCTTTCTCGTGTAGTGACTTGGCATGGGATTTACTCATGATAATTTGCTGTTGCTCACTATAATCAGGAGAATTGTTTATACTTTTAGGAGGGAAAGGTAGGCTAGGATAACTGTCCTAGATTCAGTACCCTGGAAGTTCTCCTCCCACAACTTTCAAAGAATGATTAAATATGTGTGCGTGTCTCCAAGTGTCATCACTGCTCTTCTCTCTCACCTTTATCTGAATCTTTCTCTCTCTCTCTCTCTTTCTCTTTTCTTGGTCCATGTGATGCTCAATTTAAATTTTGCTCCCAGAAGGTATGTTTCAGCACAGAACTCTACCCTACAACAAAGTTTGGTTAGTTTAAAACTATTCTGAAAGCCCAGAGCATCCCAGCTCTTTCTGCTTCCTGGAATCCCGTTGCCCTCCCAGGCAAATGGGAGCCTATGAAACTCCCTCCAACCTTTGGTGTTCTGGGGTTGGGCTCCCAAGATTCCCAAAGCCAATTTGTGGGTTTTTTGGCTCTCAGAGCTACTGGAGTCCATTCACTCTTCTCCCCTTCCTCTCATGATTTGCCAAAATCATTTGGCCTTATAGCTTGTACCCACCTGCTCATACTTTGGAGTCTGTTGTGGTCGCTCATCATCTAGCTTTACTAGATCAGTGGTTCTCAAACTTCAGAATTGGAATCACAAGAGTCACCTGGAGGGTTTCTTAAGGCACAGGTGCAGAAGTCTAGTGTGGGCCCTGAGATCTGCATGTCCAGCACGTTCTCAGGTGGTATGGACACTTCTGGTTTGGAGATCCCATTTCCAGAACCACTGTTACTGATGTCTGTGAGCTTTCTGCTTGCTATCTCTTTGCTTTTATGGAAGGAATGAGAACTCCAAAAATTATGCGTCCGCCACTTTGGAAGACCAAGCCAAACATAGAGTTACTGTATGACCCAGCAGTTCTGCTTCCCGGTTATATACCCAAGAGAGATGAAAACACAGCTGCACAAAAACCTATACATGAATCCTTATAGCATTATTACTCCTAATAGCTAAAAGGTGCAAACTACCCAATCGCCCATTAGCAGATGAATGGATAAACAAAACGTTGTATATACATACACGGGAGTAATATTTAACCTTAAAAAGGAAGGAAATGCTAACTCATTCTACAACGTGGAGGAACGTTGAAGACCTCATGCTGAGTGAAATGAGCCAGACAAAAGGAAAATAGAATATGATTCCGTTTCTATGAAATATCCAGAATAGGCAAGTCTATAGAGACAGAAAAGAGATTCGTGGCTGCCTCCAGCTAGGGAGTATGGGGGAAATGGAGGCTGACCGCTAGCTGGCACGGGGTTTCATTTTGGGGCGTTGGAGGTGTTCAAAATCCATCGTGGTAATAGTTGCTCAACTCGGGGAATATAGTAAAAACCCTTGGATTCTATCTCAATGAAGGGTAAGAAAGCAACCATGTTACCACGACGGCCAGAAGCCTCTTCCATTCTAAAACATGAATTATTCACAAATGCTGGCGCTTCCATTCATCGCAACAAGTTTCTTGTGACACCCCCTGCAAACGGTCACAGCGTCGCAGTCCGTGGGGGGCGCGGTGATTGAAGGCTGAGTGCACCCTGAGGAAGGCTTTGTGGCTCCAGAGCGTTGCTCCCAGTGTGAGCTGTGGGGATGTAAAGTGGGGTTTGCTCTGATAAAACCATGCATCTGGCCTCAGAACAAAGCTTCTGCACTCCGGGAATCCGGGCCCCTCCAGGCCCTCGCGCGCTCAGCCCACAGCCGGTTGCCTCTGCCATGAATAGAAGCAGACACCCTTATCCCCGCTTCTTCTTCCCCTCTGCAGACTCCTTCCCAGACCTTCCCTGGACTCCAAGGGCCGTCAGGGTCACCCTCCCTTTCCCCAAATCCCCCACCCCCTGCCCCCCCAGACTCATTCTGCTTTCCATCTTGTCAGACAACAAAGACACTGGAGGAATTTATTTATACCTCCAGCCAGCTAATGAGACAATTCAATGAAAAGCAGCCCCAGCTTGCTGGAGCCTCCTCAGGCCTTTGATGGCCTCTTCTGTGTTCCAATTCCCAGCATTTACTCTACATATAAATTTTCCATGGTGAATAGGCACCATTCTTCTGGGAAACGCATTTGTTCCCTTGGCTATTTTGTTTCAATCTCTTGTTTTGCTTTTTATTATTATTGTTAAACTGTAATTAATTCTTCTATCAGCTTCTCTTTAGTGTACAATGCCTAATGCAGCGTGAAGTGTCTTCACTCACAACCCCCCCCCCCGCTACCCACCTCTTCTGGAGAAAAAGGAAGGTTCTGACATTTTAAAAACATACAAGCTTCTGGATCCTTGACTCTACAGCACAGGAGTGGGGGTGTGAGGGGAGAGGAGGATGGTTTGCTCAGGCGGAGTTGAAAGGGTTTTCATGGTCAAGTGACTGTGTATTTCAATTTAGCTGAGATAGTTCTGATTTTTAGCAGACAGACACTGGAAGGGTTAGAAGAGTCACAGGGGAAGCCTGAGCAAAAAGCCAAATTGCACTTTAAAGTGTGGCCCCTGTCTTGCTGTTCCAATTTGGAGCCAGCATTCTCCTTCCATCTCACAAGGACCTTTGCTGCATCGTGTTCCCTCCACGTTCTTGAAGAATCTCCTCGAAGTCAACCTCTTTTAAAGGTTTGCCAGAACCAGGGACGTGCATGTAGGTGGGCATACCACGTAGATGGTGTACGTAGTGGCCTGAGTGGTGGCCTCCAGGTGTGTCTGTGTCCTTCCTAATCCCCAGAACCGGCAAATGTGACCTGATTTGGGGGAAAAAAAAAAGTCTTTGCAGATGTTATTAAAAATCTTGAGATGAGGCGATCACCCTGGATTGTCTGACTGAACCCTAAGTCCAATGACAAGGGTCCTTCTAACGGACCCCGTGAAGAGAGAGACAGAGAAGAAGGTGATGGGTAGTCGGAGGGCTTGGAGTGACATGGCTACAAGCCCAGGAGCGCCAAAGATGGCTTCGGATGGCCGGGCAGCTGCCAGAAGCTGTAAGAGACAAGGGATGGATTCTCTCCTAGAGCTTCCGCAGGGACTGTGGTCCTGGGACACCTCAACTTTAGACTTCCCACCTCCAGAACTGTGAGAGAATACATTTCTGTTGTTTTAAGTCACCACGTTGGTGGTAATTTGTTACAGCAGCCGAAGGAAACGGATACTGCATCCATGGTTGGCCAACTCCCGATGAGCATAAAACACAGAAGAAAAAGATCTGGAGAATACCCAGTCACAAAACCCATACCCAGTCACAAAACCCTCCAACATCAGGCTGTCTCCTTCAGATGGGGATAAGCTAAGTCATCAGATTGCATAAGGCTCTCCACATAACTCAAGCCTAAAGCACGTATTGGATGCAAGAAATGAATTCCTCTGACTAGACCTTGCCAGAGCCAACTGACCACACTTCCGCTTTTCAGGAACATTGTTTCTCTCGTGTACACATGACATGACCTGTAGCTGCTCAGCTGTGACTTTCTGCTTACTCACGGGATTCCTCCAGCCAAAACACTCCAAAGCTTGAGGTTTCGATATTTCATCCTGCCTACCCCAATGTTCTGTCTTTCTCTTAATGGAGGAACATGAGTAGTTAGAGAAATGTCTTAGAATCACAGGTCTGCATGGAATCTTTCTGAGACGTCATGTTTGTGAGCTGGTGGTCCTGCCTTGTCTCAGAAAGTGGCCTGGCCACTAGCTGGATGTCCCATCCTCTCACCTTAGCATTTGGCTCTTTGTTCATTCATTCATTCATTCATTCAAAAAGTGATTGTTTTTGAATGTTGTAATTTTTTCTCACCAGTGGGTGCTACCTCGTTGGCATCCATTTTTTCTCCCTCTCTCTAGTGGTTCAAGCAACTTCTGGCCATTCTCCCTATACGCTTCTCCTTAGTTCACTTGCCTCCAACTGCAAACCTCTCCTGTAATTTCCAGTACATTCCCTTGTCTTGACCCCAGGATGTAAGCTGAGCTAATCTGAGTCCATATTCTTCACTCTCAGTAAAAACAGTGCCTACACAGGACCTGGCCTCTAGCAGATCCTCATAAACAACCTTTGGAGCTAAAGGCGAAATTTCTAGACATTCTGGCCACATATAGTACCACTTTGTTATGCTTTGATTTTTATCTGGTGGGAAAATGTTTGAAGATTTATATTTAAATTGTTCCCATTATTTTAAATAACTTCCTCTGGCAGCTTACAGAGTGGGTTTTCATCCTGAATGACTAGCTATGTATGCCTGTTTGACCTGTTGTGTGTGTGTGTGTGTGTGTGTGTGTGTGTGTATGTGTGTGTGTGTGTGCATCACACACGTGTTCATCTGTGTGGGTTTGCATACGAAATCCCTCTGGTAACAGAAAGTTTATTTTTCTTCGTCCCAAAGTCCACTGACTGAATGAATTTAACTTAAATCACCTCTCTTGACCCAAATAAATAAATAAATAAATAAAATAGCAACAGGATAAATTATGGCTTAAATGTTATTTCTTGTCTCCCAGAAGCGAAAAGGTGAGTATAATTGAGTTTGCTGCTCAAATCGCAGCCCTGGTTCTTAGCAACACCCCCAAATAACACTTTTCCACCTCAGTTCTGTAGCCCAAACAGGGCAGCGGCCAGGCCCCACTCCTCCGCTGATGAAAGGTTTTAGTTTCTGGCAGGGCACGCTGTAAATCGAGGCCCACGGCAGTGAGCAAGAGGTGGTGTGGAATTTACAAAGCTCAGAGGGGCAGTCTACATCCATTTGTGGTGATTAATATCTCCTGCTTTTGGGTTGCATGCCAGCCTTCAATTAGAAACAGAAACAGAACTTCGTTCTTTGTAGAACAGCCCCCCCAAGGACCCATGGAGGGGCCTGTCCCTGGAAAGGAAGGCCAGGTAAAATCAGAAAAGAAGAAGAAACCCACCTCTGTTAGCCCAGGGTGTTTGCATTCCTGGGCCCGTCCTGTGTCTTCCAGGCTACCCCTGCTGGGCACCTTACAACCTGAAAGGAATGACCTCAAGAAGGTGGGAATGAAAAAAAAAAAAAAATTGCCATGAAATAAAAAAACCAAACTCCCCGGGTTCTGCAGGAAATTACACCGGTTCCCCCACCCAGCTGCCTCCATCAGAGAATTCAGGAACTCACCAGCTAGGCCAGGCCAACGTGGGGTTCTTCAGCTTCCAGTTGGGGCTGAGGCTGATGTCGCTGAAGCTAAGGCTGGTTAAAGGGAGAACAGGACCATCATGAAGGAAGTGTCTGAATTTTTGTGTTTGTTGTGGGCATATGAAAAATAGCACAGGTTCCAAATCTCCCCAACAGCCCATCCTCCTTTCCCCAACTTTTCCTCTCCCCTTGGGTTAGTATGTGTAACTGTAGTTGGGGTAGATGAGGGGATAGCACTTTTTTTTTTAAAAGATTTTATTAATTTATTTGACAGACAGATCACAAGCAGGCAGAGAGGCAGGCAGAGAGAGAGGAGGAAGCAGGCTCCCCGCTGAGCAGAGAGTCCGACGCGGGGCTCGATCCCAGGACCCTGAGATCATGACTTGAGCCGAAGGCAGAGGCTTAACCCACTGAGCCAGCCAGGCACCCACAGAGTGGATAGTATTCTTAAACAAGGCCTTGGTGGGAGGTCCTGGTCCAGATCCGACCAGAACTCACTGGTGAGGGTTGATTCCTGCTCCTGGATATTGGGGCGGACGTTAATCTGTTGTCCCTACTCCTCCATGTCCATTCCCCACTTTCTCACCCACATAGTATGTACCAGGTTCTGGGGTTACCAGACGGGATAAGACAGGCAAACTCCTTACCGGTGGGGTTTGTCTCCTAGTTAGGGAGGAACACACTGAACGTATCAATCAATCATTTCAGGTGGTTCTAAGTAACATAGAAAGAAGGAAAGAAAGAAAGAAAGAGAGAGAGAGAAAGAAAGAAAGAAAGGGAGGGAGGGAGGAAGGAAGGAAGGAAAGAAAGAAAGATAGGTAGGTAGATAGATACAGGTTAATGTAATACAGAGTAGCTAGGAGGTGAGCTAAGTGTTTTTTACATTGATGAGGAAAGGTCTTTCTGAGAAAGCAAAGTTTATAGGCTTGGGACCTCCATGATAACATGTATATAGCGTCAAGATAACACAGAGCTAGTCTTGAGAGGTCAGGTGCTAGGCATAAAGCAAGAACAATCAGATGTCTGAGTCTGTTGCCAGGCAGTGGAGTAGAAGAGGAAGGCAAAGGGGTATGGTTTTGATCCTACGTGGCTGCCGACCCCAGCTCCCTCAGCTGCAGACATCGATTCCACTGATAACCTGCAGGTGAGTTTACTTCCCTTTCTGGAGCCAGGCCTGCACTGGGCATTAGGGTTAGCACCTGTGTTTCTGTCAGCTGTCCTCGCCCCATGGGCCCCCTGGCATGCCGTCCTTGCAGAGAGAGCAGCGTGGCCTTGGCACAGAGCCACAGGCCTCTACCCTCTTGTCACGGCAGCCAAGTGATGAAGGAAGTCACTACCTGGCAAACTGTCTTCACCCAGTCATAATTCAGTGTGCTAAGTGCAGGGATAGAGGAACCGAGTGTCCAGGAGGGCTGGGGCTACAAGGGGAAGGGTATGAAGGAGGCTTCCCAGAGAAGCTAGATCACTACCACTCATCTTCAGTCCTGACCTTTGGTCCTCCTTTCCAGCACTCTTGTGGGCTCTACTTCACAATCACTTGGGTCTAGCTCCGGGTTGGGAGTATGTATATCACCGAAGGTGACCAGTTCTGGGAGGTCCGTTCCCCACCCATCCCCCGAGTGCTGCTCTTAATAGATGTTCTCACAGTTGGTCCCCAAACCCAAGGGAGAACGTTGAAGAGTCCTCCCTGGGTCAGGCACAAGCTCTGGGATTTCCACACTCCACAAACACAGGCCCCCTAGCCTGGCCCAGTCACACACTGGGCCGCTGCTCCTGCTTCCTCCTGCCCGGCATCATGCCAGGATTCACATTCAGCACAAAGCCCAGCCCACAGACAGCAGCTCAGCGAGCCCTGAGAAAACATCCCTGAGCTAGTCATTCCAGGCTGGGTACGGCTGGGCTGGGGCACCCAGGATGGCTCAGTCCTGTGGGCCTCAGGGATGCAAAGTGCCCACTTGATCCTTTGTGTTGACCGCAGGGCCTGATCACAACTGAAACTCTGTAGTTAGCCTTGGGGCAACCCTCTCCCAGGAGTTAGCATCCCAGAGGGAGTCAGGAACTGCTGACCAGGGACCATGAGACTTTGTCCAAACTGGGAGTTTCAGTCTCAGGTCTGGGTCTCCACAGTGAACAGCAGGAAACTCTTAAATCCATAGGGCACCTGGGCTTGTGTCAAGGTCTGTGAAGAAGAAAGAGGTGGTTCTGTACTTCCCTCCAGAACCAAGCCAGAGGGGCCATGTCTGCATCTGAGGAAGGACTCTGGGGCTCAGCACTGAAATCTAGCATGGGGCAGAGGGTTGTGACACCCTCTCTTCCGCCTCCCTTCAGTCCTATCTGCCGGCGGTAGGGTGACTCCCTTCTGCAGAGAGGTTCTAGATGCTTACAAAGCATTTACCTCCCTACTGATGGACATGTAGGTGGTTTCCTAAAGGAACGTTCCTGTTTCTGAGCGAGCTGACATAAACACAGCTAAAAGATGGGTTGTTATCAATAAAAACAGTAACTTGTAGAACAACACATACATAATGAACTTCTAAATTTTGCACAAGAGTGAGAACCACATATATTTCCATATGCACATAAACACACTGAGAATGTCCTGGAAGGCAACAGCTGGAACAGCAGGGGCCCTCTCCCCAGGAGGAGACTTGCTGGAGGGAGTGGGAAGCGTGGTCTTGTGTGGTTTGAATTCTTTACAGCAAGGATGTTTTCAGGTACTTTTTGGGTAAATTTTTCAAAAAACCAAACATCTCAAAACAACTCCCTGTTCTTTGTGTTGTTAGGTGTGTAAACCTAGGAAGGCTGGCCAGGTTGGATGGCTCTATTGATTAGGGCATTCCACAAAGGGTTCTTTGGTTCTAAACAGGATTGTCTAAATGGAAGAACGTCGAAACCAAAGAAGGCTAGATTACTCTGAGAAGATCGCCCATTTTGTCCTGGCAACCAGGTAGAGAGAGTTTCCAAGGCCCTGGAATGGGAGAAAGACCTAGAAAGGGGATAGTAAGAGAGAGTAGCTCCAAGGAATGGCGGGTGTTGGGGTCCAATGAAGGGACTGTCCAGGGGGACAGCCCTATGGTGGGTATGGTCCAGGTCTTTAAGATCCCAGGGGCCTGGGGTGCCTGGGTGACTCAGTGGGTTAAGCCTCTGCCTTTGGCTCAGGTCAAGGTCTCAGGGTCCTGGGATCGAGCCCCGCATCGGGCTCTCTGCTCAGTAGGGAGCCTGCTTCCCCCTCCCCCCCGCCTGCCTCTCTGCCTACTTGTGATCTCTCTCTCTGTCGAATAAATAAATAAATAAGATCTTTAAAAAAAAGATCCCAGGGGCCTAAAATTCTGCTTGATTCCTGCTCAGTAATATCCTACAGACCCTTTAGCTACCCCCAAATCTTTAGGGAAAAAGTCTGCTATGGATAGGACCTTATGACAGTGGAGCTTAGAAAAGTAATAAAGGACGTAAAATCATTACTCGAAGGACAGGTGACAAGGGAAGATCAGGATTCCAGAGGGTCAGAAATTTGAGGTGAGGTAACCAGGAGAATGCAAAGCATCTTGGGATCCCTCATAAATCCTGGGAAGGTACATGGGATGGAGGCTTGAGCAAGTTTAATTGGCCATTAGAGTAGTGGTGATTCCAAAAACCGAAGATCCTGAGACTGAGTTAATATAAGTAAAAATACGCTAATTGATTTTTTTAAAAATCAGAAACCTATAAAGAAGCAAAAATTGCCAATATAGCATTTCCATCCATTTAGGGTAATACAGGCACACATTAAATAGTAAACTCACGCACCGCCCCCCACCCCTGACGCTCCCCTTGCAACTGTATCTGACGGCCCAGCTTTTAGAGTGATGCGGTCCGTGGAGTTAGAAGCCCAGAGATCCATAAACCATCCAGACATCTAATAGTGCTTTAAAAGGGGCCCTGAACACTGGAGGCTAAGTGGCTGGTAATGGCTGAGCTGGGTACCGAGGGGGAGGAGAGGGGGCTCTGGGCTGCAGGGGAAAGTGAAGTAGCAAGTGTAAGGAGAATTTTTACAGCGGCTATAAAAACAAGCCCCGTGTGCACACAGCTAGATTCCGAGTTGGCCAAATAAACTCGGGCCGCTTGTGGTTCATGTTGCCAGCCTTGGCTTCAGCTCTGGCAGCTACTGTCTTAGAGACCCAGTAAAAACGCTTTGAGAGAGAGAAATGCCCCACCGTCTCATTGTGGAGCCAGCACAGAGACGGATCTCTCTCGAAGGGCTCTCCTGTTACCAGGAGTTACAGGCAGCAGGCAGTCCCCCTGGTCAATAGGGCTCCTGGCAGGTGATTATTACTATTCCGCACCAGCCTTTGGTTCCTGGGAAGCAAACAATGGTTTAGGCTTCTGAGTGAGGGTCATGCTTTGCAGACAGGGAAGGGAACGTCTGTATTTGCAAAATGCTATGATTTAGGGTTGCTGACCCTGCAGCCCATTCCCATAGGAACTCCAAATGGAAATGCTCACCCACCAGTACTCCCTAAACTCCCTGCTCTCAACCAGTCACTGGTGACAAATGGAAATTTCCTGCCCCAGCACTGCTCCGGAAAGGTCAGAGCGCACTTACTGGCTTCACTGAAACTCCCAGTTTAGATGTACCGGGAAAGAAAGGGGGGACCCAGGGTGATGAATGTTCAACCACCAGCTTTTTAGCAGACAAAAGCCCTGATTTGTAGCATTTGCTGATTGCCAGGGACCAAAGACTCCCACCAGCTGCCAAATCACGTCTCTGGACGGCGCTGGGAAGAAATGTTCGGAAGCATGCCATGCTCTGTGATAGATGGAGGTAACCCCAAGAACACAGATGATAGTAAAACGTACAGAATTAGGAAGTGATGTTATTTTGAGTATATATGACCTTTGTCTTTGATACAGTTTATTTAATTGTAAGGTTATATACTTTCTTTAAAGATTGTCATTCATCCATTTGAGAGAGAGAGTGTATTGGGGGGAGGAGCAGAGGGAGAGGGACAAGCAGACTCCATGTTGAGTGCGGAGCCTGACATGGAGCTCAGTCTCAGGACCCTGAGATCATAACCTGAGCCAAAACCAAGAATTGGACACTCAACTGACTGAGACAGGTGCCTCTTATATAATTTTAATAATCTGTGTAACAGATTGTTAATAATCTGTGTAACAACTGCTGTGCAAAATTCCTGAATATTTAGCAATTGACGCTGATGAACTAGTATGAGAGCTGGCTTTAGCATCCCATGGGCTGTGCTCTGGGGCTTGCTTGCTTTGGGTTCTGGATCTGATTTCTTTCTGTACATTTCTTCCAGGCTTCTCTCTTCTTCTCCTCCTTACTTATTCTGGGCCTTTTCGCCCCGATTTCCCCCTATTTGTTAAGCACTGAGCCCCTGTGCTAAGCATGGTGTTTATGTGCCTGCAGAGGCTCTCCGTGGTGGGTGCTTCTAGTGCACACCCACACCCAGCTACACTCTTCTTTTGGCAGCAGGAGGATGTCGCTTTTCAGCTTCCCAGCAGTGAGGCAGACCTGTATGACCAGCTGCAGTCATTGGTTATGAATGGAAGTGACATGTGTCACTTCTAGACCGAAGCATTTAACTGATGGTGTGAGACCTTCTCATGATCTGTTTCCCCGCTTCAGTGATCTTGGAGAATGCACTGTGTTAGGCTGGCAAGGTCAAAAGATGGAGGAATGCAGGTCACTGAGTTACCACATGGAAAGCGGTTGCCCCGAAGACCCACCGGGACCCATGATGCATTCGTCTGAGTAAGAAATAAGCATTTGTATGTTGAGCCACATTGCCTTTGGTGTTGCTTGTTAATGTAGCTTAACCTAGTCTATCCTAAGAATCCTTCTTACAGTAATGGCCAACCATAGGCTTGTATTATCAGGAAAAATGTTGCACTACCTTCAAGGCCCCCTCCCCTACCAAAATTCTTGTCTAGGAATTTCCTTTGGCTGTACATGTTTTGGGGTTTGTTTTTCTGAAAGGGTTGGATATTCCAATCAATTTGAGCTTTGTATTAGGAAGTAGACAACAACAACAACAAAGCAAACAACAACTACAACAAAACCCAAACAAAAACAAAACAAAAGATCTAGTTACTTAATTAAGATTGAACTTTCAGATGCTTATTTCTCTTATACATAAAGTCAGCAGTACAGGGTTGGTAAGGTACATTCTGAATATATGGCTTCCACCTCTGGGTCCTAGTATATGACACATTTGTTACTCTTTTCTCAGGATGGGGAAGAAAAGGGGTTGGGAAAAGGAAACCCAATCCTTTTAAGACCCCCCAAAGTAACATACATCACTTCTGCTCACATCTCATTGGCTAAACTCAAAGTCACGTGGCTATATCAAGCTACAAGGGAGGTTGGGAAATGCAGTCTCTAGCTGTCAGCCACATGCCCTTCTGATACCTGGTAGGGGATTTCTGTTACTAAAAGGAAGAAAGGAAGAAGGGATACAGGGCGGGAAAGACACAGTCTTAGCCATCATCTGTTATGTTGTCCTGGAAGGGGAGGGGGTCTAGCTGGTGTGGAAAAGCTAGCTGGGACAGAGAAGCAATGGGTCCTTTCTGGCTTCCACCATTAAATAGACCATTTTGGGTGTGCCCCACTTGGAAGTGGAAGTTGATTCCACTTCTCCAGTATCACGGCTCTGTCCCAAACCGGCTAAGGTCTTCAGAGTCACAGTGCTCATTTCTTCCCCCAGCCTTGGCCAGGGTGAGACTCTGTTCCAATGAGGCTATTGCCATGGAGGGTACAAGCAGACTACATAGGGTGATAACAAAGGAGTGGTGAGGCATGTGGGCTCTGGATTCAGACTCCCTTGGGCAGTCTTAATCTCTTAAACTTAATCTCTCCTCCCCCAGCTTTGCCATCTGTAAGTTGGAATGATAAGGGTACCAAGCTCATAGGACTGGTGAGACTATTAACAGGAATAATGATGTCAGTGTGCTTAGCATAGTGCTTTCATAACCATCAACCTTCAGTGATATGGCTGCCCCCAGGTGGGGAGGGATGGCTCTTTCCCACACAGCTGCGAGGAGGAGGTCTTCACTAGAAGGATGGATACAGCAGGCTCCAGCCTGCCTTGTATCCTAAACCCAGAGCGGTTGCCCATTTCTCCTTCATGACTTGTACAGAGCAGCCTACTGTCTAGGTCTGCTCTCATGGTACCTTCTTCTTCCTTGGCACTAGGCCTTGGTCAGGGATGAAGCCCTGATCTCAGAGAGCAGAGGGGCTATCTGTTCATCCCTTCCAGTAGGGTCTCTGGGTGCTTTTTGCCAACTGATTCTCCTACTCCAAATTTCCACGTACTCAGGGGATCATCTGGCTTGTATCAAATAAAAGTCTTGTTATATATTTTCCCAAGGACTGGCCTGACAGTTTGCATAACTAAGAGAGGATAGGTGAGGTGCTCATTTAGACTTCAGCGGGCAGCTTTCCTAAAATCAACCAACCAGTCAATCACGATAATAACACATAAAAATTTTGGTAAGATGCCCTGTTGTGTCAGTCATGACATAAGCTCCACCTCATGTGCATAAGCTCCATCCCCATAGCCAAACTGTGACATAGGCCTCACAGAGCCAGATTTATTTAAGTCCAAAATATTGCCTTGCTCTCATCATTAATCTATTTAGGCAGAACTAACACAAGGGAAAGGAGAAAATTTTACATCCATCAGAGCTTGTTTTTAAGGTTTTGAGAAACATCCTTAGATGGGATTCTTGTAGATGCAACTGACAAACTCAAATCAAATTGGATTAAGCAAAACCTGCAATTAATTGACTCACTGAGGGTGAAATCCAGGAGTATATGCCTTCAGGCAGAGCTGGATCCAGGTGCTCATATTGATGTCATTAGTGTTGTGCCTTTTTTGCTTTATCTATGTTCACCCTGTGTTAGATTCCTTTCTAGGCCTACCTTTTCTTCATAGTGGCCCCTAGAAACTCTACACTCTCAGGCTACCAGCTTCCAGTCCCAGTGAAAGAGAGTTTCTCTTTCCTGATAGCTTCAGAGAAAGTCCAAGGTTTGTGGCTCATTGAGTCCCACTAAAGCCATCTGGGCTATTCTTCCTCCAGAAGCTGGGCATGGGAATTGGGAGAGACTACACAGAAATGGAAAGGATAGGGCGCCTGGGTGGCTCAGTGGGTTGAGCCTCTGCCTTGGGCTCGGGTCATGATCTCAGGGTCCTGGGATCGAGTCCCGCATCGGGCTGTCTGCTCAGCAGGGAGCCTGCTTCTTCCTCTCTCTCTCTCTCTCTCTGCGTGCCCTTCTGCCTACTTGTGATCTCTCTCTGTCAAATAAATAAATAAAATCTTTAAAAAAATTATAAAAAAAAAAAGAAATGGAAAGGATAGTTTCCCAAAGGAAAGTTGCTGTGGTATTATCCGAAGGTAAAGCAAAACCAACAGAAAAACCTGTGTGCACCTATAAAACACAGAATGATGAGAGGACATACTTTCGCTCCCTGCCATATAAAATGCTTTTCTCTCAACCTCTCTAATTCAGAGGTTCTCATTTGTGGCTCCACAGTCGTCTTAAAAATCCCGGTGCTCAGGCACATTCTAGACCAGGGAAATCAGAATCTCTGTAGAAGGCTTCTAGGCATCAGAATTTTAAAAAACAATATACCACATGAATACAATGTACAACGGGGGCTGAAAGCCAGTGCTCCGGTTTCCTGGTCTTATTAGTAAAACCTTGGCTTATAAATACATTGATTATGCTAAGTTCTAGCCCAGCAGTTCCGAGTGCTGTTGTGAGCTGTGTCCCCCCGGGGTGTATCTGAGCCCCCCCTCAAATGCTGACCCAAGGGCAGGCCATGTGGAGCCCAAGGGAAGTGTCTGGACATTTACAGTGACAAGAACCAGACTTGGCTCTTCAAGGGAAAGGATAGCACCTTAAAGAGATCACAGGTCAGGGAGCTGGTCGCGACCTCTCAACTCAGCTGTGGCTCTCTTAGTGTGACCCATTCCCTCTGTGGGACCCAGGAGGACTGATGCTGGCTGCCCCAGGGTAGAGGCAGATGCCAAGGGAGAGGAGGTGGTGGTGTCCCCTAGGAGAGAGGGGAGAATCCTATCCAGAACAACATGGGGTTTACATAAAGAGAAGGCAGTTACTCACCCTACTAGGACCAGTGAGTTTCTTGGCAAAGTGGTTTCTGAGCTGGCAAACACAGGCTCAGCCTTCCAGCAGCCACACTAGGGGCCAAGTGCTAGAAAGGCAACAGGGAGACTTACTTTCTGGATGGTCGCCCATCAAAGCCCCGCTGTTCTCTGGGCCACTTTTCCTCTCATTATAACCAAGGACCTTTCCTGGAGGGTATAGGGGTTTCACTGTGATGTCTGGTGGACTGTTTCCTTTCCAGAGGCCACGTGCCTATGCTCTGCCTGAAGATCTGTCCAGAGGGGAGGGTCTCAAGCCACCCCCAGCCCTGCCCCAGCCTCTCATATTCCAAGGCCACCGCCCTGGTGTAATGGTCAGCCAGTCCCAATTCACTCCTTTGGCTGAGCCCCCTGGGTGCTCCAGGGAGGCGTCCTAGTGAGTCTATCTTAAGAACCCCGGGTTTGAAGCAGGGCAGGGGTCTCTTCTGCTGCCAGCTTGAAGCTGTCCCCAAAGTCCAGGCTCTCATGGCAGCTCTCCCAAGCGACACACTTCTCTGGCCCCACTGGACTATTGTAAGGTCAAGGATACATCTTTTTTTTTTTTTTTAATTTCTTTTCAGCATAACAGAATTCATTGTTTTTGCACCACACCCAGTGCTCCATGCAATATGTGCCCTCCTTAATACCCTCCACCTGGCTCCCCCAACCTCTCACCCCCCGCCCCTTCAAAACCCTCAGATTGTTTTTCAGAGTCCATAGTCTCTCGTGGTTCACCTCCCCTTCCAATTTCCCTCAACTCCCGTCTCCTCTCCATCTCCCTATGTCCTCCATGTTATTTGTTATGCTCCACAAATAAGTGAAACCATATGATACTTGACTTTCTCTGCTTGACTTATTTCGCTCAGCATAATCTCTTCCAGTCCCATCCATGTTGCTACAAAAGTTGGGTATTCATCCTTTCTGATGGAGGCATAATACTCCATAGTGTATATGGACCACATCTTCCTTATCCATTCGTCCGTTGAAGGGCATCTTGGTTCTTTCCACAGTTTGGTGACTGTGGTCAAGGATACATCTTAAGATTTCCTTTGGCTGTCCCCAAAGACTGTCCTTCCCAGGCTCGGGCATCCTGAATAACCAACTAGCTCATCTGTCCCTTGAAGTTTCCTACCTTAGGCCCTAACCAGAAACCTTCTTTTCTCATACAGAACCCGGGTCTGGCAGTCCCAGAACGTGACACACAGGGTGGGGTCCTTGCCCCCCCCGCCTTGGACCTGGGTCTCTGCAACAGACTTTTAACCTATCTCTCTCTCTCTTTTTTTTTTTTTAAGATTTTATTTATTTATTTGACACACAGAGATCACAGTAGGCGGAGAGATAGGCAGAGAGAGAGAGGAGGAAGCAGGCTCCCCGCTGAGCAGAGAGCCCGATGCGGGGCTCTATCCCAGGACTCTGGGATCATGACCTGAGCCGAAGGCAGAGGCTTTAACCCACTGAGCCACCCAGGCGCCCCTTAACCTATCTTGAAGGCTCTCTCTCTCTCCTCTAGCCCGACACTATACATTGAGATGTGTCTTCCCAAAACAGCCCTGCCATTGGTCAACAGTGGCCTTTTTTCTCAAGATACCTCTGCACTCAGTACAAATTCTCTCCCCACTGTTCAGGGCCTGAGGGCTAGAGCTGGTCCGTGGGGACAGTCCACCCAGGGAGCCCTTCCCACCCAGTCAGCTGTCTCCACCCTTTGGAGCCCTGTGTATGCAGAGTCTGTCCTCTTCCACCATTGTCTCAGCCTGTATGCGCCTTCCCAGTTTGGGGTGTCTTCCATTTTTAAGATCCCTCCATCTATTCAAGGCTCCTGCTATATTCCCACTACTTCCCAAACTCTATCCAGACTATTCCAGCACATATTGGCCTCCATTATTTGCTTCTTTTCTAACTCAGAGTCAGTACTATTATTTTGGTTGCCCTTAACAGACGCTGAACTCTGTGAGGGTGGAAACCAATTTGTGGTTTCCATGAAGCCTGGCACCAGGCTTTGTGCATAGTAGGGTGGAAGATACTCATGGGTGACCACCTAACAGCAACACTTCCTTGCTAGCCAGTCTGGCCTTCCACTGTAGGAGGGTGTCAAGGAGGGAATGAGAGCTGCATTTTTCAGCGTCCCATGTAGCAAGGGCGCAGATACATGAGCCAGTCCTTGCTGCTGGATTTTCCTGATGGGGCAAGGGAAGAGTCCTTCCTGTGTGAGGCAAAAAGTTCCCTTACTTGTCCGTTTGTGGAAATCAGAATAGAACCACCAGCTCCTAGGCTTGAGCTGGGAACACAGAACCAGAGCTTTCCCCAAAGGTTTCTGGTAAGTTGGTGAGACCTTGGGAACAAGCCCAAGAGAAGTATATGAATACACAAGGCTTTGTTTGTTTCATTTCTGTTCATTTCATCGAGTCAGTGACCAACAATTAATGCTTCAGAAGAAGATAAAAGTCTTGGACAATGGACCTACCCACTAGTGTAATTCTAGAAAATAGCCTTTCCTGACCCTTCCAGGAAATCAGCTCATACCATGAAATATGAAATCCATACATGCATAACTGTGAATGCTCTTAACGATCGTAAAACCATCCAATTCCTTTGAAAATCTCAGCCTTATTTCCTACACAATTGCCGTCTGCAGCAGACTGGTTATTCATGGTGGAAAGATGAAATGGGAAGATCGTCTGCTCATGATCTAGTATTTCCTTTCCTTTGTTAAACTTTACCAGTTATTAACTCGACTGAATGAGAGGCTTCTCGTATTAAGGACAAGTTGAAGCTCTTCTGGGAAGGGAGAGCTGCACATGGACATCCTCCTGCCTGGGTCTGCAGGCATCTGGCAGCAGCCTTCGTTAACTTAGGAGTTCTCTCTGAACCCTCACCCCCAGTGCAGTATCTACTGGCAGGTGCTGATTAATACAGTAGTGGAAATGGTTTGGTAAGTCTGGAACCAACAGGGTAACCTATGTGCACACAGGGTGTCCGACTGACTCTGCCGTTTTGGCATTCTGGATACCCCTTCTCCTTGCATTCATCCTTCCCCTTCGATTCCCCCTTCCCATCGTTGATTGGATCAAAGTCACCACCTGGTCAAAAGTGGGCCGATCAGAGTATCTCCACAAATAATTGAAACTAAAGCTGAGGGAGATGAGCTTCTCTCTGGAGTTCCTGGATATGTAAACTCAGGAGTGGTTGATGGCCACGTTTCTGCAAAAGCCAATCTACAAAAACAGAGGACAGCAGAGAAGAAGTACAGAGGGTAACAGAAGCAAGTTGATGGCAGGAGTTTCCTGGCTTCCCTACTCTTTAGTCCAGTCTCTGCTCATGATCTAGTCCTGAGGTCTGGCTGCCTCTCTGCCTTTAGCTTCCAGGAAACATCCCTAGATCCTTGTTACAAATGTCTTTCATTTAAAAAAAAATTTATACTTGCTTGAGTAGGTTTGTGTGACTTTCAATCAAAAGAATCCTGATTATCACATATATCACTGGATATTATGTAACCATTAAAGATTATTTATAAATAATATTTAATGTCAATGGAAACTATTTATGATAAATGGTGAGTCATTTAAAAAACAGCCTGTGAAATTATATAAACAGCATTATCTTAGTAGTGTGAAACAATGGAGGAGTATAAACCATCAAGACATTGTGATTATTTGTAAGTAGTGGGATTATAGGCGAGTTTCATTTCCTCACTGCATCTTTCTATGTGTTTTACGTTTTTCATAGAGTATGCATTAATTTTATAATGATAAGACTTATTCATTGAAAAATAAAAATACCTAAAAATCTTTACCTGCTTCCTTTCCTCCCCCAACACCTGCAGTGGAAGGCACCCTTTGGGTCTAAGTGTACTCGCCAATAAATTCTAAACACATCTAGAAAACTTGTGAGGGGGCATGAGGGGTTGAAGAGCCTGCGAGGAAGAGATTCACTCAGTGGGAGTCAAATACACTAAGCTGGCCCATTCATAGAGCTATGGATTTCAGGGAGGAGGGGAAATTCCAAATATAGCTGGATGCCCATCACTCAGACCTGCCCCAGACAGTCTCCTGTGGCTCAGGTCACAGCAAAAAAGTGGAAATTTGTTAAATACTCAGGGACACTGAAGGGCAAAAGCAGCCCTCCCTTGGAGAGCCTTTAATAGAGTGTGACAAGTCAAGGGGTAGAAACACTCTCTCCTCATTTTACTATAGACCTCTATATAGCTGTGACGCTTTGAGGTCCGGGATATTGGCAGTGGTGTTGACGGTGGCAGCAGCACTAAGGCAGAGGTGGCCGTGTTCAGGAGCAACCACAATCATGCATGTACAGGACAGCAGTGCCCAACAGATGCAATGCCAGTTTCCAATTAACGCAGTAGGGTGAAGGAGTCCTACAGAATCTACAGTGATGTCTGGCAAAGCCAGCCCTGCCCAGGGGTTGGCAGGTCCAGTGGTATAAGAAGTAAAGAAACTAGAATAGGAACCAAGGAATAAACTGCGGGTAACTGACTGGACAGCTAAAATGGAAACTGAAAGCTCAAACAATCTCAGAAGCCCCTGGGAGACTGCCAATGCCTCATTGACCATGACATGGTCACCCTTGCAAAAGAGAATGTTGAGAGAGCAAGTTTTCAACTTTTCTGTTCTTAATCTAGAGGCAAGCAAGGAAGAGGAATGGAACGAATCTTGACTTGATAAAGGTAAGTTAAAAATCAGTATCAAATTAAGTATACACAAATACTCTGGAGAACAAAATCTAGAAGAATTCTGTACTCAGTTTGTAGTTTTATGATACATTGAAATAAATGTCTTATCCTTCAGTCAAAAAACAGTGAATGGGTGTTCATTTATATGTTTTAAATGGAAATAAATTGTTTAACATAGCTTATGTCATCCTTTATGATTTCCCCCAGGAATCCCCATTTTCTACTGGTCAGCTATGGATCTCATTACATCTGATAGATTGAGTAGAAGTCATTTGTTTTTTGTTTCAAAAAGAGCTCTAGTCTGTTAAAATTCATGCTCATTATAAATATTGAAATATATATACAAAGAATAAAGAAAAATATGACCATTAGGGTGAACATCCTTTCAGACTTCTCCCTTTGGGTACCTATTAGAGTATGACACCAATGGGATCATGCTGTTTGGTTAGCTCCCTTTTTGCACTCCATTATATGTGTCGTAGGCAGATTTCTGTATCATCAAATAGAGATTTATCATCCTTTCTATATTATCTATAAGGATGTGCCCTAATTCTTTAACCAATGATTTAATCCCATTGATGAATATTTAGGAAATCACCCATTTTTCACTATTATAAACACAGCTGAGATGAAATCCTCATCTTTAGATCATTGTATGCTTTGGCAATTATTGTCTTGAGGAAATTACAAGAAGTGGGATTGCTGGGTCAAAGGTACACTTGCTTAAAATGTTCATTGCTTCCATCCTTGCACACTCTAAAAAGGCTGGGCCAATTTATGTCACCACCAGCAGAGCATGAAAGGGGCTGAGCCTCAGACCCTCACCAGTCCAAGGTTTTGTCATTCTTCTGTTTCCAGGAGTAACATTTCAGAAGAATTCTCTTTATTCATCTTTTGTCTACTGTGGGCTTTTTGTAGGTGATTTTTGCATAGGTTCCATGCTGCGTTTTTTCCTGCTTGCTTATCTTTAATTGAGGGCGGTTCCATTAGGGGTTAGCACTTGCTTAAAAATGGTAGAAGTGAAATCCCCTTGACTCTTTTCCCTGTTGGATCTTTTTATAGGATTTGAGTTGAAAGGCTAGACTCTAATCATGATTTTTCATCCACTAATTTATTCATTTGCCAGGAAGTTTCCATGAAGGGATAGAGCCCTGATTTCCCTCTGAAATTGTCAGCCTTCCTCCCACATGGGGGCGTTTCAGTTTCTGAAGAGCCTGGCCATTGGTGAGAAGATGGGTGAGTGATGCCCCATGTTCATCAGATGAATCTGTTTCTCTTTCATAAGGAGAATGGGTGATTGAGACAAACACAAATCTGGATCCAGGTATAAGTAAAATCCAGCTACCCTATCCTTCTGGCTCACTTGGTCCTACCTGAGAAGGGCCACCTTCTAGATCAAAACAGGCCAAGCCTTGTCCCCAGGGGGCTCCTTAGGAAGGGGTAGGCCTGTCCTTGGCTAACCCCACAGCTCAGAAGTCATATAATTCTATCTGACCCAGTCTCCAGGAAGAAGAGCTGATATCTCTGACCTCAGGGTCTCGAACACTACACTCTTCAAGACAAGATGCTACCCTTGAAAGCCACAACTCTGTCCTTTTGGGGCACAGTGTGCTGTCTTTGGCTGCACAGGACACACATAATATTCCCTGCTCACGGACCATTCTTTCTGTTTGGAAGGCCTCAGGTCAAATTTGGGGTCACTTCACTCAGAAAGGTTAACAGGTAAATGGGACCAGGCCTGCCACGGAGAGGCCAGATATCATCCATAACAATAATTGCATGTGAACAACAGGCAAAGTTCTCTGTTTAGAACCAGAGCCCCGATAGGCTGGCAGAGCATCCCCATGAGAACCACAGTATGTGTTTAAGGAATCCCATCTACCAGCCCTTTAAGAACGTATAGATGGCCAAGGGCACTCCAAGACCAAGGCTGTGGACCAATTCAGTAATCTTTCTCAACCTTCCTTCTCTGTATTAGTTTTCTACTGAAGTTACCACAAATACAGGGGTTTACCACAACACCCGTTTATTATATCCTAGTTTGTAGGTCTGGAGTTGGGCATAGGTCTCAGAAGGCTAAATTCAAGATGTCAATGGGTTTGTGCTCCTTGCTGGAGGCTCTGGGCTGGGATCATTTCCAGGCTCAGGAAGGTTATTGGCAGAATCCGGTTGCATGTGGTTGTGGGACTAAGGTCCCTGTTTTCTTAATGGCTGTTGGCCAGGTGTTCTTAGCTATTAGAAACCACCCACGTCCCTTGGCTCATGTCCCCCTTCATCTTCAAAGACAGCATCAGAGGTTCAAGTCCTTCCTCTGTCTCATTTTTCCTGCCTTCTCTTCTGCCACATGTCTTTCTTCAGCTGGGGAAGTTTCTTCTCTTTTGAAGGCTTACGTGATTACATTAAACCCACCTATATAATCCACGATAATCTTTCCATTTTAAGATCCATGGCCTTAATTATATCTGCAAAGTCCCTTTCCTCCTATAACTTAACATAGTCACAGTTTCCTGGGAGGAGACATGGACATCGGGTGTGGGGGGCACGAGTTGGATATTTGGATTACCATGACCTTTTTGGACCAGGATTAATCCAGGGGTAAGAAATATCTTCAAAAATCAGTCTGAGGAAGACCTGAATGGTTCCCACCTCTTCATCCTCCTTTCTACACCCACCTACCTCCCTGGGACAAGTTGACTCAGGCCTGAAATCTCACCAGACTCATGGGACAATGTGTAATCCTCCAGGAGAGGCTGAGTACCTGGCATAGCCTGCTGCCTCTGGAGAACGGGGGGCAAGGCTGGAACTTTCGCTCAAGGCCCCGAGCCTCCCAATCTGTCAGCTCACTGTTGTTTTCTGAAGCTGAGCCAATATGCCTGGGAGGATCCCAAGGACTTTGGGCTTTAGTCCAATGTGCCCATAAGTAGAAGGCTCTGCTTTCCCTTTATAGGGGGCCATTAAAAGCTGGAGTTAAAAGTTTCAATATAAATATTATAATGGTATTACAGCCAGGAAGGCTAAAATACTATCCTGCCAATCAGCCTGCTCCTTGGTATCCCATATAAGGAAGAATAACAGGATGAAAATTTTAAAAATCTTTTTTTTTTTTTTTTGGTGTTAGCCTTGTTAGTAGCTGATAGCCACATGAAGAAGCTGGTGAAAGGATGATTGCATGAGATGGCTGAGGTCTCAGCAAGATCCCCCACTGACCCTCCTCTTGAAATTAATCCAGGGGCAGCAAGTGCAGGTCTTTGCGCCAGAGAGTGAGGAAGCCCCAGTCTAAGTTACTCATTTAACTACATATTCAGAGAGAGAGAGAGAGAGAGAAAGACATGGCCAGGCCCAAGCCAAAGAGGCAGCATGGCCTTGGGCTACTTACCATGTACCTGAAGGAAGCAGAAGCACCCTAAGCTCCAAAGACCATGACCCTCCTAGGCACAGGTAGGAAGTTGAAGAGAGAAAGTGGAACCCAACCCGGGGTGGGTGCCATTAAAATACAATATACCCACTCACCAATAAAACCCCACCCACCAATTGGGCCACCAATGTGGCCCAGTGAACATTCTGGACTCTGACCTGTCAGGTGAGCAACTATTCTTCCTTGGGGCAGTGTGGGGAGCTGGGAAGAAGCTAGAAAGAGGCTGTGCTGGGGTGTGAAGAGTAGGCAACGGGATGTTTCTCTAGGGCCCCCCTTCATCTGTTTCTGGTCTCAACCCACCGGCTACCCTTTGATTTCTGGGGATAGACGGTAAGGGTGCTTAGTGACCCACATGTCCGTGAGTCCAGACTCTTGAAAACCATGTGCCCTGACACCATGACTTCTAGCTGACCACACCTGCCAATGGGGGGGATACCTCACCAAGAGAGAGTCCCTCAGCCAGAGACCTGCAATGGTTTAGCCACTTTGAGACCTCCTGGCCTGTAATGCTGGGGATTCACTGCTCCCTGAAATGTCAAGGACATCCTAAACTTCTGAGATTCCAAGGGTCATACAGAATTTTTGTGCCAAATTTCTGCACTGAGATCTTCCTGGCTTAGGATTGGGGGACACAGATGGTTTCCTGTGTTCAACAAATTATCAAGATTCTCTCCAGGAAGTTTTCATTGATGCCCAGGTGAGATTTAGGTGTCCAGCCTGGTTTTCCCTGCCTGCCCCCATACTCTACTGAAATCACTTTTATTGTTCTGGGTCTCCCAATAAACTGAATTCCTTGAGGCCAGGGACTGTGCTTTTTCTCTATTTCTCCAGCCTAGTATATGAGGTCACATAGTGGGACTCAATTAATAGCTGTTGATGAATACTAGTGGTTGAAATGCCCACCCCCCTCCCCCAGAGGCAACCTCCATCACCATCCATAGTACCCTGTCCAACCTTAAGCTCCCCAGGCTTGGCGCTTTCTAGAAGGACACCTTTTGCCATGGTCATGCAGTTCTTGCACAAGCTCTCCCTGATTCACATAATCTGAGCCAGTCATAATCTATATTAGTCATTCTATACTGGAATTCCCTAGGACCTACTAAGCTACAGGAGGCAGATTTCTTGCTATTTCTTCAAATTGTTGAAAACACCAGAACTGTGGGAACGATGATTGCTTTTAGAAATTGCAGTGTTTGGCCAGCCTGCTAGTCAGCTCTCCTCCTGGCATTTTGCTGCCATTCCACCTGCTTGACCCTCTTTACTGTGCTCTGTGGATGCCAAACACTCAGTTTTTCTAATCCATGAAGGAATAAGGCTGGGATCTGATACTTTGTTGCTTCTAC
Organism: Lontra canadensis; assembly: GCF_010015895.1. Lineage (NCBI taxonomy): Eukaryota > Metazoa > Chordata > Mammalia > Carnivora > Mustelidae > Lontra > Lontra canadensis. The sequence goes on from NW_022631022.1 coordinate 17,404,751, forward strand.
TTTTAAAACAAAAGGGGAGGGAGATCATGGTAAGATTCCCTGGAGAGAGCCAAGCCTGACGCCCTAGACAATGAGCTGTACCCAACCTCATTGTTTCATGGAATATCATTAACTTCACACCTACCCCCAAGATGCCCCCTTCTCCACCCCAGGCAACTACCCAGTGCCTATAATTTTGCACTCAGCCACACTCTCCTTGGCCTTGAATCCAGCTGTAATTTCTATGGATCTTACTCCTCCTTCTCTCTTTGACTCCCTGGCGCTGATCTTCCAATGAGTAGGCTAGACTCTCGGGTGCCCATTGCTGACCATTTGCTAGTCCCTAGCTCTCAGAAACCATTCAAGACTGGTTCTGTGTTCTTCCAGAACCCCTTTCCTGTCCCACCCTGCAACAGCCATGCAAACGGAAGAGGGAGTTCCTGGGTGACTAGGAGGAATTCAGTGGTCCAGGCAGGTGACGGATCCCAGGAATGCAGGACACTTGCTGACGTCATGCTGGGGTGAGTGGAGACTAACATAAAATACTGAAAGACTTCTACTTTTAATCTGACTTCTTTACCCACCGAGTATAATTTTATCCTCTGCTTAAATCAGAAGTCTTGTACCCTTATTGTTTGTTTTTTCTTACTTAACCATATATTGGTACGAAAGTACAGAGGGTAAGGAGAAACCAGGTCCTAGACGCTTCCAAGTGAAAAATGACATGATCAGAGTTGCTCTGTGGTAGAACTATTGGGACAGTAGAAAGTGGCAGAAACTGGAGACCAGGTTGGGGGTAGTGGTCTAGGCCATGTGAGAGATCTAAACTTGAATTGAAGGAGAGCAGGGAGACATGGTGCTGGTGGTGTAGGACAGGCCCAAAATATAGAAATGAAATTGCAAGATGTAGGAAGGATGCAGGATGTCAAATTTGGGGAGAGGGAAAAATCAATGAAAACACCCAGACGATCAGCCTAGGGAGTGGGACTGCCGTGGCACCATTGATGAAAATACTGATCACAAGAAATAGATGTTTCTAGATCATTTTGAGTTCCTTTTGTGATATATTGGTTTTGTGGGTAGGATGCCTAGATAGAGCTATCTAGCAAGCAGGTGGGACTATCTCCAGCAGCTGTGGAGAGGGAAGGATTGCCGTGCCAGCTTCAGGAGTTGTTTGCACAGAAAGGAAAGTTGGAAACAAACAAACAAATGAAAAAGCAGGCTTGAAGGGGACAATGGTCAGACCGTCCCTCTGACTGGAACACTCTTTCTCCTACACCTGGTCCTCCAGGTATACAGTGTTGAGTAACAAACAACTTCAAAATTTAGTGGCCTAAACAACATTCATTTTATTGTCAACTGTTGTACTTCTGAAGGTTGACTGGTCTTCACTGGGTTGTTCTTGCTCAAGACGTTTCAAGTAGTGGTCATCATCCTGGGATTCTGGCTTAAGGCATCTCCCGTGTCTAGAGCTCAGGCTGGGGAGAATCCAGCAGGTGGGGACTGGAACAGCCGGATCTCCTCAGGCATCTCCCACTCTTCCTCTCTCCCTTCCTTCTTCTCTCTTCCTGGTCTTTCCAGTATGGTGGTTCAGGTATGCGGGTAACCAGACTTCTCACATGGTGGCTGCAAAGATTCCTGTGTCAAGTGAGAAAGAGAGGCAGGAGGAAGCCTTGTCACTTTTTACCACCTAGCTGTAGATGTCATGTGGCATTACCTTCCATTCCTCAAAGCCATCATAAAATTCCACTAGGGCTCAAGGCAAGGGTGTATAGACACCACCTCTTGATACGCAAGTGGAAGGGTTCCCCAAGAACATGGGAGACCAGAAATATTTTTCAGTTATTCCAGGAAAAAAAAAAAAAGCCTGCCTCTTTTGCCAAAACACAGTGTAAAGGTGTAACTCCCGTTCATCATTATCCTAGCATTTTATAGCCCTATAGAAACATTTGGCACTGTAGGCATTTCGATCTCATTATATATGCAGGTATCTGTCTAAATCGTAAGACTTTATAAGCTAAGGCGTTTGTCTTGTTCTGTTTTGGGGAAGCACAAGGTAGCAGATAGATACAGCTTACTGATTTAAATTTAATTTCAAGACAAGAGGAGAGGACTGAGTGCAGAACCCTGGGGAAAATCTGTATTTGGGACACTGGAAGTAAAACAGATGATGAAGGAGTCTTTGGAGAGTGTTTTCAAAACCAAACTGTAATAGTCTTTGCAAAAATATCATGGGCATTTTCCCTACTTAGGTCTACAGTAATTAGCAACATCTGAAAACCCTCCGCAATTAATACTTTGGAAGTAGTAGTTGCCAAGCAAGTTCCTTCTTTTCCTAACTGGAAACTTCTGAACAGTTAAAACTTGGAATAAATCCTAACCATAAAATATAACCAAAGCTTGCAAGGATATTTTTTTTTCCTGACCAGAAACTTATGGTACAACAGGGCATAGTTTCAGCAATAATAAAATAGTCTTAAAACAATACGGAGATAGTATTTTATGTCAATTTAATTGGGGAAGCTTTTTTTTTTTTAATATTTTATTTATTTATTTGACAGACAGAGATCACAAGTAGGCAGAGAGGCAGGCAGAGGGAGAGGGGGAGGCAGGTTCCCCACTGAGCAGAGAGCCCAATGCGGGACTCGATCCCAGGACCCTGAGACCATGACCTGAGCCGAAGGCAGAGGCTTACACACTGAGCCATCCAGGAGCCCCTTGGGAAAGCTTTTTAAAAATTGTGTAGCCTAGTGCTACCAAAGGGACTCATACTTTTCTGACAGAAAGGTGAGTTGGCTGAGCTTTCTGGAGGATAAAAGACTTTAAAGAGTTCATTCTTTATAATGTAGTGGTTTCACCCTACAAATTTTTTCTAAGGAAATAATCCTGGTAGGGCAAAAATTCACATCGAGGTTGTTTAACAAAGTATATCTTATGAGAGTAAAATACTGGAAAGAAGCAAAATGTCCAGAGGTTGGTTAAATAGATTACTAATTCATTTGCTGAAATTGTGTGGCCATTTAAAAATAATGTTTTTGAGGATATTTGCCAAGAGTATGCTCACAATATGATGTTTTCTGTAAGAGAGAATTCAAACTGTGTAAGTTATAGGAAGTGGTATGATCCCAATTTTTGTTTAAAAATTATATATTTATAGAGAAAAGAGTAAAAGCAAATTCCACAAAATGTCAATAGCAGTTATGTCTGAGGGACGGGACTACAGGCAGTGTAAATTGTTTTTTTCTATGCTTTTATGCCTTTATTATCATTTCTATTTTTACAAGAGAGCTGTAATCGTTCTATAATCTGGGGAGGAAATACTTTTCAAAAAAGACCCAGTAATTGCTTCTGTGACTAGCTAGGTGATTAACAAAATGGAGAAATGTTTTTCTGGAAAAGAAATTAAATAATTTATGATAAAGGTCTTGGTGTAGAATAACTTGCACTTTAAAAAAAAAAAAAAACCTGACATGCAAGCAAGCAGCCTGGACACACAGAAGTGCCATCTCTGAGGTGTGAAATTTCACACATGCCAAAGCTTGCGCAGTCCCACTGAGTATTTCCTTTAATGACACATGGGAACTTGGAGTTCTCGGGCTGTAACTAAGACAGACTCTAATGGGCAGCAGGAGTGCTGAGCTGTGCCTTTCTGGTTGTGCCTCGGACTTCCTGGGTAACAAGGAACCAGTCCATTAACCTCCAGAGCTCTGCAAGTCCCTCTCGGATATAGAAATCCACTAACATCAATAGGGCGCCTGAAGGCAAAAGTGGAAGAGAATAAAAGCCACAAATGAGATGGCTTTAGACAGACACCAGGGCCAGCATGATGGGGACACTGCACATCCTCCTCTGACCGAACTGCTAAGATCCTTCACTGGGGATCGTCCCAGGCTCCCTTGTCATAGCCCTCTTCATGGCAACACTGCTGGGGTGGGCGCCCAGGGAATGGCTGAGCTTTCTGCACACACAGATGGAGCTGCCTGGGACCCACCACTGCTCCTCTGATAGGAGGAGCCTCGACTACAGGAACTAGTTACCGTAATGCCATAAAACTGCCTGCTCCCGGCAATGCATCACGTCATGGTGACAGGCTCATAAAACCTGACTTCCCTGTGGACACTGAATGCTAGCCCTGAAGGCATGTACGGTCAGCATTCAGGCCCTCGCAACTTGCAAATGAGCCAGGATCCTAAACCTTGTTATTATTATTATTTGTTTAAGATTTATTTATTTGAGAGAGAGAGAGAGAGATTGAGAGAAAATGAGAGAGAGAATGTGGCAGGGAGGGGCAGAGAAAGAATCTCTAGCAGACTCCATGCTGAGCTCGATCTTACCACCCTGAGATCACAACCTGAGCACAAACCAAGAGTTAGACGCTTAACCAACTCCACCAGCCAGGACCCCCCAAACCTTGTCTGTAAAGCAATCCTTTGGAACCTGGAGTGCCAAGGAAACCATGTTATAGATATAGTACAATACATGGCACATAGTATATACTCAGTAAATGTTTGATGACCAGTGATAGCCAGATGGGGACCAAGGTCCAGGTCTAGCCCTTGGATACATATGAGCCCAATGTAGTCAATAGCTGTATATTTTTTCATATAGGAAACAATTTTGCTTAATGTTAGCAATGAAAATAACAGACCACCCACTGCATTAAATAATTCAGTAATTAGTCTTACTTGTATTAATCTTAATGTGTTCATTGGGAAGAAAGCAGGTTTAACTAGAGGGAGTTGAAAATGAAGTTTCTGTCGAGACTAGGGGAAAATCTAGGTAGTCTAGAGATGGAGTTGAGAGATGAGAGGCACTAGGCTTTTATTATTTTGCTTTATACCTTTTATGTAAATGAAGCAGCCCTTGCCTTTTGGTTGACAGTCAAGATCAGGGTCATTCTACAATGATTATGAGAAAAAAGAGGAGGAAAGAGAGAGAAAAGGCAGTGCTTATCCACACTAAGACTTTACAGAGTCACACAGACCTCCTGCCACTTGGGGAGGAGCCAGGACCAGCACACAAATCTAAGATTTAAAACGTGGTTCTGTGACTTGGGATTAGAAACATTCCTCCCTGAGTCTCAGGTGCTGAAGGAGAAGAGGACACTTTTCATAGGGCTATAGGGAGACTGAAGGAGATTGTGCATTTAAGCACTCTTACACAGGCAAAATGTAAATGCTCAATAATACTTATTATTATTATTACTATTACCACTATTATTTATAGTAGGTTTTCCTGACTTTTTCCCCTAAATTCTAAATTTCACAAGGAAGACTCATGTGTCCATCTTGTTCACTACTATATATCCAGCATTTAGCAAACCAGGCACTTGACAGGGGTTCAACAAGTATTTGTAGGAGAGAATTTGCTTGTTCTCGTTCTTTATGGTTACTGGCAAAAAATTTTTGATTTTGCTTCTTCTATCTCCTTTTTGGCTCAAGAGTTTTATAATAAATTACTTATAAGCATCACAATACTTCACCCCTAAATATTGTATTCCTGTCTCTAAAAAAGTAAAGACTTTTTCTCTATAACCATGATATCATTATCATAACCAATAAAATTAACTGTAATTCCTAAGTATCATATAATACCTAGCCCACCTTCAGATTTCTTCCTTTGTTTCCCCAGATAGGTTTTATGTCTGATCTCTTCACTTCAGGACCAAATAATCAAAACGATGTTTGGTAATTAGCTCTTTTCCCTCTTTTTTTTTTTTTTAAGATTTTATTTATTTGACAGACAGAGATCACAAATAGGCAGAGAGAGAAGAGGAAGCAGGCTCCTTGCCAAGCAGAGAGCCCGATGCGGGACTCGATCCCAGGATCCTGAGATCATGACCTGAGCTGAAGGCAGAGGCTTAACCTACTGAGCCACCCAGGTGCCCCTCCTCCCTCTCTTTTGATCTCAACCCGAACTCCTTTTTTCTCTGACACTGATTTACTGAAGATAGTGTAGAATAGCCTGCCTTCTGGATTTTCCTGATTGCTTCATTGTATGACCCCTAACATGCTGGTGTCATGGAAGCTAAAGGTAAAGTCCTGATGTGATTAGAGTTAAATATGTTTGTCCAGAGAACTCATAGATGAGGCTGTGTACTTAGCAACGCATCACACCAGGAGGCACTAGACTCAGGCTAGCCTACTAGTAATGATGCTCAGATTGGTCATCAGGTTATGGTGGTGATGGCTTAATCCCTTCATTGCAAAGTAAGCCCCCCTACCCCCTTGGAACTAGCAACTAAATTGTGGCGTGATAATTGGTACTTTGTAAATATGTAATCCACTATCAACTTTTGCCAGACAGTTTTAGCTTCCACTGATGATCCTTGCCTGAATCAGTTATCCCTATAGGGGTTACAAAATGGTAATTTTCCAGTTTTATCATTCCTTCTTCGTTTATTAGCCTGCTTTCTTCTGTGAAACAGACTTTTCCCTTGTCAGCAGGGGCGATTTTGTTACTCCGAAGTATAGCTCCTAATGGAAAGACAGGATTTATATGTGTGAGTTTTTATTAATTTTTAAAGATTTTATTCACTTATTTGAGAGAAAGAGAAAGAGCACACACATGGGGGGCAGAGGCAGAGGGAGAGGGAGAAACAGGTTCTCTGCTGAGCAGGGAGCCAGACATGGGGCTCAATCCCACCTCCTGAGCCACCCAGGCACCTGGTGTGTGAGTTTTTAATAATCAATTTTCAAAAGAAAAGTTATTGGTAAGTAATAATTTATTTTAAATAATGGAGTCAAAGCAGAGTTTGTAAAAGGGTTATCCTCTACCTTCTGGCCCCATAAGTGCCTTAGCATTAGCCTGATGAGGGACTGGGAGGCTGAGGACTATGACAGCTGCCCAGACTGGTTACTTAGTAGAAATCACCCCTCTGGTCTTGCCACCTCCATTCCTTACATTCCTTCTCCAGTTGGCTGATCCTAAATCGAAGATAAAACCTTGGCTCCTATGTCTCCGAAGGTCTTGATTATGAAATTTATGAATTTGGTGCTAATCTCCCCTCGAAAATGAGAAAGTATCCATGATGTGATTTTCCAGTGCTTCCCTTGGAAGAATGTTCCACGAGCTGTGGAGATTCAGTGTTCCTTATTTTTCTCTGGTTGAAAATTTTATTTTAAGCATTCCAATGAGGACTCTTCATTCTGAAACCTCAAATCGGAGTAAAGAACTCCCGTCTTTCCCCTCTGACTACATTGTGTCCATGTGGCTGAGCTGTCCTAGCATAAAATCTCGCCTCCCCTGCAGGCTGAGCAACACAGACTGCTCAGAGTTCTGGAACAGCCCGCGCCTTCCTCCCCCTCGCCCCACGCAGCACCCCTTCCCCCCGACCATCTTCAGTCCCTCTTCCCCCCTGAAATCAGATGCACAGTGTCCTACCCTCTCGCTGACCCCTCTGCCGCCACGCTGCAACATAAGCCCCCATCTAATTGCTGCTCTGCCTCTCTCAGCAGAACTTGACCTCTTTCTGGGCTCCTCTCTTAAAGCAACTGTCTGTGTTTTTCGTTATGTTTGCCAAGAGGTATTAGCTGGAACTTTTCCTGGATGGGGCTTGTTTTGCTACTTTGTCTTCAAACCTTTGAGGCTGCTGGTTCAAGAACGCAGCCTTTGGTGGGAGGCAGGAGAAGTTCTTAGTCCGGGAGCCTGCAGCCAACACAGGTGAGCCCCACCCTGGTACCACGTGAGAACTGGCCCTTTAAGAAAGGGACGCTTTCTGGCCCCAGCTACAAACCTCAGTTGGAAGTTCAAGCCGCAATTTGAACACACTGGTCCTGCCCAGAAAGCTGCCCGGCCTTGGGCTGACTTTCTCCTACAAGGCTGTCATCCTCAAACGCATCCCACGCAAACATCAACATCTCCTTTTAAACCCTGAAGTCTGAGAGCCTCCGCCCTGAAAGGAAGTTGCCCGGAAAGTTCCGGACACCCTCTGCTTCTCTAGACAGTCAGCTGTTTGCCCAGCTCGGTGCCCGCCAGGATTCTTTTACGACCACTGGGAAGATGTCATCTCTGCGTCTCAGCTAATCCTTCCCTTAAAAATCAAAATGCTGACAAGACAGAGTTGAGAGGGGAAATGCCCAGTGATAAGAATGCTAATCAGAACGGAGGGAGTTTTCCAGCATTTGCCTTGCTAGCCAAAAAAAAAAAAAAAAGTCATCTATAAAAAGCGCTGGAAGGCTTTTTCCTGCAGCCCGGGGCCTTTGCCAAGGAACAGATTTCTCTCCCTCATCTCTGTTTCTTCCAGGCTCTGTTCATGTGTGTTCTCCTTTTTTCTTTCTCCCTTTCTTCTTTCTTGCCTCTCTTAACAGAGTCCTGTCTGTCTGGGAAAGCAGTCCAGCGGAGACAGATGGGCTGGCTGTGCAGGACCTGAAAATGGAGGACCCCACTCCCTGCTGAGGGAGTTGCTGGACCATGGGGGGGTCACAGTAGGGAGACTCCACTCCTCTGCCTGGGGGGATCCCACGGAAGTCATACCCAGAGCTCCCAGCTGCTTTTTCTATCCCCTTCCCCGCTATTTTGTTTCCATTTCCTTCTTCTTGACTTTCCTTCAGGGCACAAGCCCTTGCCTTTGGGGACAAGATGACCAAGGGAGTCAGAGGCTGCCTCCTTGCTTTTTGACACTTGTTTCTTGCCAAGGGTGATCTGTGCGGCTCAGCACATTCAAGGAGGGCCTTCTTCACTCCATTGTCCAGATGCACGACCCCAATGTCTTTGTAAATAATATAATCTCTAGAGGCTTGCTGCTGTAGGGAGAGGAATAAATAAATCAATATGTAAATAAATCCCCAAGAGCAGGGGAATGTACTAGGACTTTGCACAACTGTGATAAAGCATTTTAGAAGATTGATGTTGCTGTATTTCCGGGGAGGGCTGATTGAAGGGCTAGGATTCCAGCCGCAGGCTGTGGGAGACGGAAAGGGAGCCGTGACTAAAAGTCCTTCGTGCATTGATTTGACTTAAATATATTCCAGGAGTCAGTCTAATTGCTGGTTGCGTCTCAGGCTTTGATTTTCCTTCTCTCGATTCCCTGCATTTCAAATAGTTTCTTTCTTTCTTTCTTTCTTTCTTTCTTTCTTTTCTTTTCTTTTCTTTCTTCTTTCTTTCTTCTTTCTTCTTTCTTTCTTTCTTTCTTTATCTCAAGAAGCCCTAAGCTGCCCTTGGTCCTATTGAGAATCTGTCCGGATTTGTGACTGACTCTTCTAAGAACACGGTGCTGGGAATTCTGCCCTTGGCCAAAGGAAGAACCAGACATGCCCTACCTCGGAGTAGCATGCTGGTAATTTCCAGGGGAAAAGGCAGTTAACTGTCATTTTGAAGTGGAAATACAAGCGGCAGGCTCTGAGTCTGTGTGAGCAGTCAGATTACTGTGGGTGGAGGCCAGGAGAAGGAGGAAGGAGAGCTTGCAACCTCATGAGGCCCCTTGCCCCACCCAGCCGGCATAGAGACCACAGGCACGGACCTCCCGAGTCTGACCCCATGCTCCTCCGGTCAAGTCACCCTGACCGCCATAATGAAGTCTGATGCTTGGGGACCTAGTTGCGGGGCGGGGGGAGCTGTGTCCATCTATGAGAAGGGAGGGGGAGAGGAATCAATCAGCTTTCCTAAACCTTTCACCTACCACCTCAAGCTCCTCTCTGAGCGGAGTTTTCTGGCTCCTCACCAAAGTGCAAGGAGATTTTGATTAAAATCCATCTCTTCCAAATTTGTGAGCAGAACTCTGGCTCAACAGGCCCTATCCACACCACCTGGTGCAAGCTGATCCCAGTCCAGGTGGTTGTACCTGCTGAGCCCCCAAGACAGGGACAGAAGAGTGGGAGTGGGAGTGGAAGCTTTGCCCTGGAAGATGCTTGGAGTCTTACCTGTGGACTTGGAGGGGTGTGGCCAGAGTTGGAGGGATACACAGGAGAAGTTAATATTATCGCTGCCCTATGTCCATGGTTTTCCTTCCTGCTATTCATGTTGTATTTTCCTCCATGAATCCCATGGCCCCGCCAGCTTCATTCCCGTGTCCTGGTATCTACTGTCCATGCAAACGCACCCAGAACCCACCTCAGCAGGAACCAAGCAAATTTGTCATCTCTGAGCCACACTGGCACAGACCTTGCCAGGTCGAAGGACCAGTTTTCTAAGCCTATACCCAGGTCTGCAGGAGCTCAAAGGCACGTCAATCTCCGCTACGTCGTGGGCTCTTTTTTTTTTTTTTTTTTTTTTTTTTTGCAGAGGGAAGCTCAGGACCAACCAGGCTTGCCAGGAGTTACCCTGATGATAATACGGGGTCGCCATTTGCTTCTGTTTGACACCAGCTCTTAGATCAGCTCAGTTCATCCCTAAGATTCACAGAAGGAGCCCCGCTGGGAGTGCAGCCTCATTCACGTCAGGAGCCAGAAGAAAACACTAGGTGTGGTAGTCATTAATGCTATTCACCAAATATTCTTGGTTCTTTGCCTCTTGGACACACAGCACCGTTGTCTTTCCTGATCTCATTGTGCTTCGGTGTGAACACTTGACTGGGTTTGACCAATGAAGTGTAGTAAGTGATATATGTCACTTCAAAGCCCAAGTAATTCACTGCTTGGCAAGGCTCCTCTCCACCATGACTTCTGTCTGCCTCTCTGCCATAATGACTGGTGAGGTTTGTGACAATGGTCGCTCTGCCAGCCTGGGTCTCAGAGTAAGGAGCACAGAGGAGAGCTCTGCCGACCAACAGTGATGTGTAGCATTACCCAATAAACATTGGTTGTTACAAACTACCAAGATTTGGGGATTGCTTATTACCACAACATAGCTTGGACTATCCTGATTGGACACCCTTAGGGCAAAGGACTGATTACCTTGAGACTGTATAGCCTGCTTGAAGACCCAGGGTCTGATGTAAGCTCCTACTGATCTCTTGGATCCGGCGTGATCATCTGTTCTAGTGATACATCCGCAGACCTCCTGGCCCAGCTCCCTCCAGGTACTCAGAATAGTGCCCTGGACTTCTGAGGCCTTGCATCTCTTGTGATGCCCTGAGCTATGTTTAGGGGATGATCCAAATGATAGGCAAGAACCCAAAGTTTCATAGGCAGAATGACCTCTCCAACAAGAAGTCCATATCCGAATCCCTGGAACCTGGGAATAGGTTACCTTACACGACAAAGAGGACTTTACGGATGTGATTGAGTTAAGGAGATGGAGATACAGAGATTAGTCTGGATTATCTGGGCAGACCCACTGGAATGACACGTGTCCTTACAAGCGAAAGAGGGAGGTAGGAGTGTCAAAGTCAGAGAGATTTGAAGATGTTAGGCTGCTGGTTTTGAAGATGGAACAAGGGGTCACTTTGCCAAGGAATGCAAGTGGCTTCTAGAAACTTGGAAAGGTGATGAACCAGAGCCTCTCCCAGTGTCTCCAGAAAGAACGCAGCCCTGCCAAAACTTTGATTTTAGTCTAGTAAGATCCATTTTAGACTCCAGATCTCCACAGCTGTAAGATAATATATTAGTGTTGTTTTAAGCAACTACGTTTGTGGCGATTTATTACAACAGCAGTAGGAAAGTAATACACAATGGACAACCCATTCCTGCTCCTGAGCATGCTCAGGGGACAGTCACCCAAACTTGACATGGCGCGTGTTGGATGGGACACCATGACAATGTGGCCTGTCAGCAGACCCTCCCTCTTGTAGTGATGAGGGAAGACATTCTTCAGGATCCTCCAAGGTTGAATCTTCTGCCCAGGACCCACCACTCTTAAATCGCTAAGTGCCTTTGAACCAATGCCCTGGGTCTTCCTTATTCAGTGTTATATGTTGAGCACATGGTAGACAGCAGTGAATATTAGGTACACGGGAGAATGAATGAGTGAGTAAAATGTCATGAGCAATTACCTGATTATGTATGTAGTTCTTGATGACTTACAGATAATCTCCAGCAAGAAACACATCAAGTGGAGTTACTCACAGTACGAATTGCAAACAAAACAGCAAATGAATACAAAAAAGAATTTAATGCTTTGCCCACTCACAGTTTTGTCAGGAGCAAACACAATCTGTATGATTCTCCTTAGCTGGCTGTTTCTTTTCATTCCTTCTGCGTGCATGTTGTATTTGTGTATGTGCTGGTACAGGGGTTTTCTGACACTGCAACAGATCCAGCCTCCCCTGGGCACCTGCTTTCTCCAGCTTATTAAAATTTCTCTCATTTTTTTAGAGCTGTAACATGATTTTGATAGCGAGGATGTTTGGTGGGGCTCAGATGAAGCAAAAAACAAAAACAGAACAACAAAAAAAAAACTACCCCTTATTGTTCAGTGACCTGAATATAGTTTCAGCCATTCACACGTAATCTGACCATGACATGGAATAATGGTTATGAAAAGGGCCAGAGTCTGAGACCTCGAGAGGTAAAATCCCATTTTAACAAAAACAAGCATATTTCACTTAACATCAATAGTCTGTTCCTGAAAAACAGATGTTCTGCCCCAAACGTGAATCATTATTTTAAATGGGGATAAAGTACCCCATTACAACCTTCAATTCTAATTTCCTAAAACCTAATTGAAACATGGCAAAATGCCTACATGTGTGTGTGACAACTCATCTTTGCTTGTAAAGTGCTTGAACATCTCTCTCTGATCAAAAATTACAAAATTACAAAGTTTAAATCAACACGGATCTAACACTTAAATGAAAAATCTAAGTCTATAAAACTTCTAGAGGAAAATATCTGTGACTCTGAATTAGGTAAAAATCTCTCAGACAGGACACCAAAAACAAGAGTCTATATCCAGAAACAAAAGGTTGCAAAATGAAAGTTCTGCTCTCCCAAAAACCCTGTTAAGAGAATGAAAAGACTAGCCACAGAGTGGGAAAAAATATTTTCAAGTTACACATCTGATAAAAGACTTGGTTCAGGAATAACTAAAGAACTTTATTTCTTTTTTTTGTAAAAGTTTTTATTTTTTTATTTGACAATGAGAGAGAGGGAAAGAGAGAGCACAAGCAGGAGGAGTGGCAGAGGGAGAAGCAGACTCCCCACCGAGCAGGGTGCCCAAGTTGAGGCTCCATCCCAGGACCCCGGGATCATGACCTGAGCTCAAGGCAGCCACTTAACCGACTGAGCCACCCAGGTGCCCCTATTAAAAGAAATTTTAGAACTTAATATTAGAAAATAGAAATAACCTAAATAAAAATGAGCAAAAGATATAATGGAGACTTCATCAAAGAAGATACATGGATGACAAATAAACACATAAAAAGATGCTCATCCTCATTAACTTAGGGAAATGTATTATAAACGCTGACTAGAATAGCTAACGCTAAAAAGAGAAAAGCTGATAATACCAAGCGCTGATGAGGACATGGAGCAACTGGAATTTTCATTCATCGCGGGTAGAAATGTAAAATGACAGTCACTTTGAAAGACAGTTTGATGGTCTCTTACAAGGTTAAACGTATAATAATCATATGATCCAGAGATGAAAATTTATGTTCACAGAAAGACCTGTATGTGACTATTCACAGCATCTTTATTCATAAGAATCAAAATCTGGAAACAGCTCAAATATTCCTCAGTTGGGGAATGGATACATGCACTGAGCTCCCTGCTTGACGGAATGTTAACAGCAATAACAAGGAACAGAGTAGGATAAACACTCAACACAGAACAGAGTAGGATACACACTCAACACAAGCAAATCTTGCATGCATTATGAAAGAAGCCAGACTCAAAAAGTCTACCTGCTTTATAGTTCCATTTCTCTGTCATTCTGAAAAAGCAAACCGTGGGGACAGAAAATAGATCAGAGTTTGCCAGGGACTGGAGGTCGGGGGAGGAGTGGACCACAAAGGGGCACAGGGGAATTTTCAGACAGAAATATTTGATATCTTGAATATGGTGGCGGTTATGTTTGTCAAAACTCACAGGACCATATACTTTCTCAGAGGGTGAATTTTACTGTATGCAAATCATGCCTTAATAAACAACAGCAACGAAATAAACGAAGGCCATTGCTTGGTATGTTGCAAGACATAATAGTTCCCGTGACCTGTGAGGACACCCGGCATGCTTCGCAAAACATTTACACATGATTCTGATACTCTACTATTCCTATTCAGAAAGTAAGTTAAGATTTGATTGAATGTTCCTTGGTTAAAATGTTGAATTGAGGTTCTGGCATGTAAATAGAATTCTCTCTTATGTAAACATCAGCGAAAAGTATATTGACGAATATGTGTGTTCAATAAAGTTTTCATATTGAAACCCTAGACGGGTTCTACTGGGAAAACAAACTGTAGACATTCTGCAGGGCGTGCCAGTCTCATGATACCGCTATACTCTATTTTTATACCCTGGCTGACAGCCTAATACCATCAGTGTTCAACTGACATGTAGACAACAAATCCTGTGGAATAAAAAATCATCTCTCGTCAGCATATCCTTTTCAGTCACTGACAGTTAAACCAGCAAAAAATAGAGAAATCCAAAGGATCTGAATAATTCAAAGAATAAGGATGATCGAATATTGATTTATACTAATATTGATTTTCAGACCCAGTGACTAGAGAATACACCGTCTTCTCATGCCCACAGAATATTTACAAAACTGGATAGCTTCGCCTATAAGACATTCAAAAATGTATACATAGAATGAACTATATTCTCTGATTATAATTCAGTGTGACTATAAATAGATAATGGGAGAATAACCAAAAATTTCCAACTGCTTGGAACAAAAACTGCAATTACAGAATGTTTGGTAAATATCAATATTGCAAATACTACGTGTTGAAACTTTTAGATGTAGCCAAAGCTGTACTTGGAAGGAAATGTATAGACTTGAACATTTTGGTTACCAAATTAGAAGAGATGAAAATGAGCAATGAACTAAGTAATCCATTGACTATGTCTGGCACATGTTAAACAATCGATATAAACATTTAGTGAGTGAAGTAATTAGAAAAAAATGACCATACTAATTTAGGGGAAATAGGATAAAACCCATTTAAAAACCTTAGTTACTAGTTTGGAAACAGATATTAAGTCACATAACTGGATGGGGAAGGAGAGGAAGGTAAAATAGATTATCCACTCAGTCAATTCATGGAGAAAGAGAAAGCATAACCATACAAAACATAACGATACAAAATTTAGAATAAGGAGAAGTGGACACAAACACAGATGAAATTTAAAGAATTATAACAGAATATTTTTTAGGATATGCTAGACACTTGATAACCTAGGTGAAATGAGAGGTTTTCTAAGAAAACCCAAGTTACTAAACGTATGCAAGGAGTGTACAACCAGGAGTCATTATTAAAGCAGAGACATTCCTCATTTCAGGTCTTAGCTCTGCCTTTTGGTAGCTGTGGACACTTAACCAAATTCCTTAAGGTCTTAACCCCACTTTCCCTATTTGTGAAATGGCGTGAACCACAGAATTTACCCCAAGTTTAGGAATATTGTGTGGGGGATTAAAAGATACCTGTAAACAGCTTATCTGATGCACTGTGATCACTGACATTTTAAAAGACCATGGAAGAAATCAAGAGTGTGGTCCAAGAGCTGTCCATTATCAGAACACTGGAAACACAGAGTGGGATGGCTTCCATTGCTATTTGAGCTGTTCTGGAACTTAGGAAAAGAAGGAAGGCATCTCATTTCTTTTTCAGAGACTTGTGCATCCCAACACCAAAACCTGACAAAGATAGCACGTGGAAGAAAAGTACAGACCAGCCCCTTGAGTGGCTACAGATACAAACTTTCCAAATAAAATATCAGAGCTCAAGCTCAGTTGCATTTATATACAGCACACATATCCCATTAATATGGCTTCACTATGTTTCAGATCATAGAGCCATTCGGTTTCCTATTGCTGCTGTGACAGATTTGCACAAATTTGATGCCTTAAAAACATACAAATTTTTTCTTTTACAGTTTTAGAGGCCAGAAGTCTGACAGATACCCGGGGCCAAAACCAAGGTGTCTGCCAGGACTGTGCGGCTTCCAGAGATCCTAGGAGAGAATCCATTTCTTGCCTTTTCCAACTAAGAGCTGCATTCCTTGCCTTTTTCAGCATCTAGTGTCTGGCTATATTCCTTGGCTCATGACCTCTTTTTCCATCTTCAAAATCCAATGTATCTTCAAATCTTTCTCTCTCTGCCTAGATTACCACATCGCCTTTTCTCTTCCGTGCGTGTGAAAACTGCCCCCTCCTGCCTCCTTCTTGTAAGGATATGTGCAATTGCCTTAGGGCTTACCTGAATAATACAGGAGAGTCTTCCTATCTCAAGAACCTCATCTCAAGACCCTTACTTAATCATATCTGTAAAGACCTTTTTTTCATAGAAAGTAAATTGGGACATGGGTATCTTCAGTGGAGCATTTATTTTTCAGCCTACCATTATGTCCTTTTATGTCCAAGGTTCGTGTCTGTCCCACATGCAAAATACAGTAGTTCATCCCAACATCCCCAAAGTTTCAACCCATTACAGCATCCCTTCAAGTCCCAAATTCTTATCAGCAAAATCAGGAATGGGGATTCTCTGGGTATAACACATCCTAGGGCAAAATTCGTCACTATCTGTGCCTTGTGAAACTGGAAAAACAGTTCTCTGTTTCCAAGATACAGTGGTGGTACAGGCTTAGCATAATAGTTATAGATCTTCCTATTCCAAAGGGAGAAGTGGGAGGAATAAAGGGGTCACTGCTCCCAAGCAATTTCAAAATCCAGTAGGGCAAATTCCATTAGGTTTCAAGGCCTGGGAGTAAGTTTCTGTGGTCAAGATTGTGCCCTTGGGGCCAGGGCTCTGGCGTCTGCCTCGTGACCCTGACCCGTGTTTCTTCTAGCTTTGAGGACCGAGGCTCTGCCCTCTGAGTTATCCCTGTTTCCCCTGGTTTGTTGCTCAGTAGTTCACCTACCTATAGGATCTGGGGGTCCAAAAGCTCCCTTTATTTCAACTTCCTTCTTCCCTTTCGGCACAAGTTAGCAGTATCCTGCTGGCATGCCATTTTCAGAAACGTTATGGATCTCCCCTATACTTCATGGAAACTCATGCCGTTAGACAAGAGGGTCCTACACAGATCATTTCTAGGTAATCCCACATCTATTCCTGGCTTCTGTTGAGATGATTGAGAGGATTCATGAGTTACACCTTTGATTGCTTTAACACTAGCAAAAGGGTATCCATTATACCCTTGACTTTCTCTCCAGAGCACATTTCCTAATGGTGAATCTCTTAGTACAGGTTTTGTTTTGTTTGTTTATTTGTTTTTTTTTTTTTCAATCTGGATAGGCTGAGAATTTCCCAAACCATCACATGTTAATTCATTTTCTTTAATAATTCTTCTAAATTGTGTCTTTCCCTTTACATTTTACAGATGCAATAAGAAGAAACTAGGCTGTATCTTTGACACTTTGGAAATATTCTTCAATATCCAAGTTCATTATTTACAATCTCTGCTTTCCACATGATCTTAGGACACAATTCAGCTGGCTTTTGGTCACTGTGTAAGAAGGATCTCCTTTCCTTCGTGTTTCAATAGTATGTTCCCCATTCCCTTCTGAGTTCTCACCAGCAATGCCTCTAACATCCATATTTCTACCCACCTTCCATTTATGATAAGTCTTTACTCTTAGATGATACAGGCTTTCTCCACTATGTACCTTACTTCCTCCTGAGCCCTCCCTGGCAGAGTCCTCAACATCCCTATTTCTTCGCCAGTCTATTCAAGGCAATCTAGCTTTTTCCTATCATGTGGCCCCAAATTCTACCAGCCTCTACCCATTATCTAATTCCAAAGCCACATCCATATTTTTTTGATATTTGTTACAACAATTCTACTTCCAAGTACCCAAATCTGTATCAGTTAGGGATCTACCAGAGAAACAGAACCAGTTCAAAAATAAGCACACACACGGACCAATTGTAAGGGATTGGTTTATGCAATTGTGGGGGCTGGTTGGGCAAGTCTAAAAACCATAGGGTAGGAAGGGCAGAATGGAAGCTCAGGCACAAGCAGAATCTGCATCCCAGACGTGGAATTTCTTCTCCAGGGAAATCTCAGCTCTGCTTTTTTAAGGCCTTTCAACTGATTGAATCAGGCCCACTCAGATGATCAAGGATAATCTTCAAGATAATCGATTGAAGACATTAATCACATCAATTTGACACCTTCATAGCAACACTTATGCTAGTGATTGAATAACTGGAGACTATAGCCTAGCCAAACTGACAGATAAAATGGACCATCACACAGGGCAAAATATTTAGGCAGCCCAAAAATATAATGTAATGAAAACTACCAGGAGACCCACAATCCAGAAATACCACTGCTAACCTCTCACCGAGTGTCCTCCCAGACTTAATTCTATGCATATACAAATACACATATTTAAAAATGAGATCGTGATATAAATTCTGTTCATTTTTACAAAAGAAAGTAGCTACATTTTTTTTTTAAATTTTAGAAGTAATATGTGTTCATTATGCAGCATTCGGAAATATACAAAGGAAGAAGTAAATATCATTGGAAGTCCCAACACTCAGATAAAACAACATGAACATTTTGGCATATTTTAAAACATTTTTTTCAGAGATAAATAGATCTATATTGTTATACACATTTAATTTTTATAGATGTATGCACTTTATTCTAAGAATGCACTGTAATTTATTTAATCAGCCCTTTTCTCATGATCCTTGTGTTGCTCAGAACTCTTTCCATTGACAAAAACCCAGGTCAAACTAGCTTGTAAGAAATAAAGGAATGTATTGACGTAAGTACCTGGGAATTGAAGGCCTAGCTGGAACAAGGAGTCAACTGATGTCAGACCTCTGTCTCTTCAGTTCTTGGTAGGATCTCTCCATCTGCTATGCACAATGCTACCAGGTCTTCTGGACTCACTTTTTTATAGATGTAATCTGTGGCAGAGACTGCTATTAGTCCTAGGTACTCCTAGTACCCTATCAAAACCCCAGTTTAATTCTGGGAATCAATGTGCCCAGATAAAAACTAAATTTCTGAGACACCCTTGCAGGTAGGATGCAGTGCTGACCAAATATAAAGGTCATAAATGGGGCTAGAGCCAAAGTTTTAAAGAGTGTTGACTTAGCATGCATCCTTCTGCCTTTTCACTTTTTCTCCTTTTCCCCACCTAGCACATGAATATGACTGCTGGAATGGCAGCAGCCATATTGTGACCATGAGGTGTGTTTGAGGAGGAAACCTACATGCTAAGAAAGAGCAGAAACAAGGATCATGGGTAATTAACAATAATGTGGGACTGCTATCCTATTCTGACCTGCTTATGTCAAACTTCTTTTACATGAGGAAATACGTTTATTCCACTGTTATTTGAGTCCTCTGTTATATGTAGCTGACCCCCTAACTAATGTACACCTCCAGTAGAAAGAGTAGGCCTGTATGAATAATTCCGGCATAGAAGCCCCAAGGAAGAATCTGACTGGCTTCACTTAGATCTAGGCCTGTCTCCGCCCAAATCCACGGAAATGGTGCGTCAATTAGGATGCACATTGTCCCAAGAAACAGAAAAGCCCAACTTGAAACACCAGCTGAATCAGATGGAAACTTCTGCAGCGCTCGTGGGAATGTAAAATGTACAGCCTCTACAGAAAACAGTATGGTGGTTCCTCAAAAAATTAGAAATAGAATTACTATAGGATCCAGCTGTTCCACTTCCAAAAGCATTGAAAGCCAGGACCCAAAATGGGTACTTGTATACCCACATTCTTTGCAGCATCATTCACAAAATATAAACGGTGAAAGCAACCAGATGTCCACTAATGGGTCAATGGAAAGCAAAATATCATGTATCCATACAATGGAATATTACTGAACCTTATAAAGGAGGGAAGTTCTGACACATGCTAGGACATGGATGAACCTTGGCCATTATGATAAAGGACATGAGCCCATCGCAAGAGGACAATACTGTATGATTCCACTTACAGGAGATACTCTGAGTAATCAAACACAAAAAATAGCACGGTGGTTGCCAGGGCCTGAGGGGACGAGCTGTTGGGGTGTTCCTGCTTACTGGGTACAGAGTCTCAGTTTTGTAAGACAAAAAGAGTTCTAGAGATGGGTGTTAAGGATGCATTGCACCACAATGTGAATGTACTTAATATCAGTGAACTGTACACTTAAAAATGGTTAAAAATGGTAAATTTGATGTTATGTAAATTTTGCCACAATAATAAATAAATAAGACAGAAATACCAGCTTCACAGATGCCGTTACTGTCTCATTGGCCAGAGCTGGTCACACACAGAATTATCAAAGACAATACAGAATTCCCAGTTCCATTTGAATTTCAGGTAAACAAACATGTTTTTTCACCTAAGTATGTCCCAAATATTGCCCAAGACACACTTACCTTATTTGTTGTTGATCTGAAATAGAAATTTAACTGAGCACCCTGTGTTTTTATTCGCTAAGTCTGGCAACCCTGTTCATGTGGCCGTTTGGAGTTCTCAGGGACGTTAGGAAAGTGAATTGAACATTTAGCTCTTCTAGCCTCTGTGCTAGAGGAAGAGCAGGACCAAGAGGTGGGCAGTCAGTGTTAGAGCATCTAACCGATAGCGTCTGCTTGCAGGTTGCCTTGTTATTCATTTAGCTTCAAACTCTCCTTTGTCTGAAATTAGTTTTGGGACCCAGATTTTTGTTGTTTATTTGGACCTGGAATATATTGGTCCTTCTTTCTATTTTCTTTTTTTTAAGATTTTATTTATGTATTTGACAGAGAGAGCACAAGCAGGGGGAGTTGGGGAGGGAGAAGCAGGCTCTCCACAGAACAGAGAGCCCAATGTGGGGGTCCATCCAAGGACCCTGGGATCATGACCTGAGCCGAAGGCAGATGCTTAAACTGAGCCACCAGGTTCCCCAATCTTTCTCTTTTCAAACTGGCTATGTCATTTTGGTTTTGGTAGAGCTATAGAATATAGTTTATAGCTTGTTTTTAAAATATAATCCCAATTTTTAAGAATAATTTAAAAAAATCCCAAACTCAATCTTTATCTTTTAACAGAGGGATTCAGCCCTCTTATGTATTTTATGGTATCTGCCTCTTGGTGTACTATTTTTTTTTTCTTTCCTCCTTTTTTGTCACTCCGACCCCCATAATGGCTTTGTTTCTTTCTCTTTTTTTTCTTTTAGAATTTGAGAGGGGGACACCTTGGGTGGCTCAGTTAAACCCAACACTTGATTTCGGCTCAGGTCATGGTCTCAGGGTCATGTGATTGAACCCCAAAGCAGGCTCTGCACTTAAGCAAACGTGGAACCTGCTTTGGGGCCTGGGTGGCTCAGTGGGTTAAAGCCTCTGCCTTCAGCTCAGGTCATGATCCCAGGGTGCTGGGATCGAGCACCGCATGGGGCTTTCTGCTCAGCGGGGAGCCTGCTTCCTCCTCTCTCTCTCTCTGCCTGCTTCTCTGCCTACTTGTGATCTCCGTTTGTCAAATAAATAAATAAAATCTTAAAAAAAAAATTCTCTTTCCCTTTCCCTCTGTCCCTCCCTCCCACCCCTCCGCCCCATCATGCATGAGCACTCTCTCCCTTTCAATCTCTCTCTCTTAAAAAAAAAAAAAAAAAAAAAGAGTTGACTCCTGATATGAGAAAGTGGAGATGCAATGTTGGGGGTTTGGGGGGTAGGGAGGGAGGGAGACAAAACATAAGAGACTCTTAATCTCACAAAACAAACTGAGGGTTGTTGTGGGGGTAGGGAGAGGGTGGTGGGGTTATGGACATTGGGGAGGGTATGTGCTATGGTGAGTGCTGTGAAGTGTGTAAACCTGGTGATTCACAGACCTATACCTCTGGGGCTAATAATACATTATATGTTTATTAAAAAAAAAAAAGATTTGAAAGGTACATATTCTTTTTTTTTTTTTTAATTTTATTTATTTATTTGACAGAGATCACAGGTAGGAAGAGAGGCAGGCAGAGAGAGAGAGAGGGAGAAGCAGGCTCCCCGCTGAGCAGAAAGCCCGATGCGGGGCTCGATCCCAGGACCTGAGATCGCAACCTGAGCCAAAGGCAGTGGCTTAACCCACTGAGCCACCCAGGCACCCTGAAAGGTACATATTCTATATCTGATTTACCCATGGTTACCTTTACCTTACAATTTGTAACAAAAGTATCTGAGCACATATTTCTCTAGAACTCCCTGCTCAACAAGAAAAGTCTGTTGGCAGCTGTCAATTCCTCCCTCATCTGCTACCTTACAATCTTTCTGAAGATTTCCAAAGTACTACTGATTTTGTTTGACATCGTAGATCCTTCTCTTTCAAGAAACTTTAAAAATATTTGCATTGTAACTTACAACCCCAGTCACAGCATTTAGATTTAACTCTGTTTTTTAAGACTCCTTCACCCTTTCTTGATTCCTTTATTCTTACTCATTTTGCATTTGGATGAAATTCTTCTTTGAGAAAATTTTCTGAAAGGGAAATTTCAGGGTGGCATTCTTCCCAAGTCTTTGCGCATCTGAGCATACTTTTCTCCTGTCCTTACACAAGAAGCAACATTGGTTTGGCATAGAATCTGTAGGCAAAACCCTCCACCCTCAGATGTCTGTTAACATTGGCTGGTCACCCCTCAGCATTTGATAGTGCAGAGGAAAGGGCTTGCACCGATCTGCTTCATTTGTCATGGTAGGAAATGCACTGTTTTCTGACAGGATGATTTTAGAATGTTCTCTTTGTTCTTTGGAATCCATAAGGTATGAGGCTTAAAACAGTATCAGCCGTTGTTTGTTAAAAATATTCAATAAAATATTCAAAGTGGGAATAGAAAGTACATTTTTTTTAAAGATTTTATTTATTTATTTGAGAGTGAGAGTGAGAGCAAGAGAGAGAGAAAACACAAACAGGGAGGGATAGAGGGAGAGGAAGAAGCAGACTCCCTGCTGAGCAGGAAGCGGGACATGGGGCTCCATCTGGGGACTCCAGGATCCTGACCTGAGCGAAGGCAGACGCTCTCACTGAGCCCCCCAGGGATCCCATAGGTGTATTCATTTTCTATCACTGCTGTAACAAATTACCAAACACTTAGGGGCTTTAACAACACAAATTCATTATTTTACAGTTCTGAGGTCAGAATCTTGATATCTGTGAGATACTTGTGGGATAAAAATCAAGGTGTAAGCAGGGTTGTATTCCATCTGGAGGCTCTAGAGGAGAATTCATTTCTGTGCATTTTTCAGCTTCGAGAAGGTGCCTACATTCCTTGGCTAGGGGCCCTCTTCCTCCACCTTCAAAGCCAGCAACATAGCTTGTCTCTCTGGCTCAGCCTCCTGTTAAATCTCCTTCTCTTGCTCCTCTGACCTCTTCTTGATTATATTGGCTCACCTGGATAATCCAGGATAATGGCCTTACCTTAAAGCCAGTTGATTTACAAACCGTAATTGTACCTGCTAATTTAATTTCCCCTTGCCGTGTAACCCAACACATTCACAAGTTCCAGGGATGTGGGCAACTTTGGGGAGTCACTATTATGCCTATCACAAAAGGGAACTTCTTCAACCTGGACAAAGGACATCTGTTAAAAAACCCTATAGCTAGCATCATAGTTAATAGTGAAAGACTGAGTGGTTTTCCCCTAAAATCAGTAATAAGACAAAAATGCCTGCTCTTGTAGACACGGTGCTAGAGGTTCTATCTAGGGCAATTAGGCAATAAAAACAAAAGATATCCAGATTGTAAGGGAAGAAATACAACTATGTTCTGAGGACATGTTCATATAGGCAGGAAATCCTAAGGAATACACTAAAAACTACTAGAACTAATAAATAGCACATTTGCAGGATACAGAGTCAGTATACAAGAAACAATTGTATTTCTAAACACTCACAATTTTAAAAAATTGAAAATAAAATTAATAATTCTCGGGGCACCTGGGTGGCTCAGGTGGATAATCATCTGACTCTTGGTTTCAGCTCAGGTCATGGTCACAGGGTTGTGAGATCAAGTCCCACATCGGGCTCTGCACTGGGCACAGGATTCTCTCACTCCCTCTCCCTCTGCCCACCCCCCTTAAAAAAATTTAACAAGTCTGTTTACAATAACATCAAAGAGTAAAATAAATAGGAATAAACTTAATAAAAGCACAACACTTTTATTCTGAAAACTACGAAACAGTTCTGAAAGAAATTGAGAACAACCTAAGTAAATGTTCATAGATCCCAAGGCTTACTATTGTTAAGATGGTAATACTCCTCAAATTGATCCACAGAGTCAACACAATACCTACCAAAATCTGAGTTGCCTTTTATTCTTTCCCCAGAAATTGGCAAGGTGATCCTACATGTGTATAAAAATAGAAAAGACCTGGATTGCCAAAATAATCCCAAAAAAAGAAGAGCAAAGAAACTTCCCAATTTAAAAACTTACTACAAAGCTACAGTAATCAAGACAATGTGGTACTCTCATAAAGGTAGATATATAGGTCAATGAAACAGAATTGAGGATCCAGAATAAATTCTTACATCTATGATCAACTGATTATCAAAAAGGGTGCCAATACAGTTGAATAGGGGAAACAGTAGTGTTTCCAGCAAATGGTGCTGGGACTACTAGATGCCATATGTAAAACAATGAAGTTGGGCTCCTACCTCATATCCTAGAAGCATGTTTTAAGTCAAAATGGATACTAGACCTGCGTGAAAGAGCTAAAACTATAAAACTCTAAGAAAACAAAGGAATACATCTTCATGACCATATGTTAGACAAATCCTTCTTAGGTAGGATAACAAAAGCACACACACAAAAGTAGATACCCTGGACTTCAGCAAGCTAAAACTTTTGTGCCCCCAAGAACACCATTAAGAAAATCAAAAGACAACCTACAGAATGAGAGAAAATATTGGCAAATCACAAATCTGAGAAGGGTTTATCTATCTTAGATAAGATATAAAAAGAAGTCTTACAATGCAATAAAAAGACAAACCAATTAAGAAATAGGCAAATGATTTGAATACTTAGTTCTCCCAAGATATACTAGTGAACAATGAGCACATGAAAAGATGCTGAACATCATTAGTGTCAAGGAAATGCAAATCGAAACCATGAGATACAATTTCACACCCCCTACGGTGGTTAAAATCAAAAGATAGGCAAGAACAACTATTGACAAGGATGTAGAGAAATCAAAACGCTCATACATTGCTGGTGGGATTGTAAAATGGTACAGCCACTCTGGAAAACAGTCTGGCAGTTCTCAAAATTGTAAACATAGTAAACAAAATGTAAACATTGTAAACATTGTAAACAAAATGTAAACCAGATGACCCTGCAATTCTTCTCCGAGGTATATGCCCAAGAGAAATGAGAACGTATCCACACAGCGATTTGTACACAAATGTTCTTAGAAGAACTATTCATAATAGCCGAAAAGTGGGGAAAAAAATTTTTCATAAGGCAATGAAAGGATTAATAAGATGTGGTCTATCTACACAATGGAATGTTATTCAGTCATGAAAAGAAATGAAGCACTGATTCATGCTGTAGCATGAACGGACCTTGAAAACATGCTAAGTCAAAGAAGCCAGTTTCAAAAGACCAATATCATATGATTCCATTTATAGGAAAGATCCAGACCAGCGGCTAAAAAAATAGTTAGACTCGCATCTGCTGTCCCTTTTGATCTGAAGATGATCTTCTATTTTTTATTTGATAATTTCATTTGCATTTGCTCGGTTATCTACTTCTGGAATTCCTGGAAGTCACCGCTCACGTGTGAAAGGCACACCAGCAAACCCTCCCGTCCCAGCTCTTGTCCCAGGGTTTTGCAACATTGTGGCCCTTTCTGTGCCTCTTATTGTCTTTTCTTTTTCTAAATCTTCCCTGTCTTTTTCTTTTTTCTTTTCTTTTTTTTTTTTTTAAGATTTTATTTATTTTTTCGACAGAGGGAGATCACAAGTAGGCAGAGAGGCAGGCAAAGAGAGAGGAGGAAGCAGGCTCCCACCAAGGAGAGAGCCCGATTCGGGGCTTGATCCCAGGACCCTGGGATCATGACCTGAGCCGAAGGCAGAGACCTTAACCCCCTGAGCCACCCAGGGGCCCCAACCTCTGTCTTCTTCTTAAGGGTTTTGGGAGATTTCCTTAGCCCAGCCTTCTGAGTGGT
This sequence comes from Lontra canadensis, assembly GCF_010015895.1. NCBI lineage: Eukaryota > Metazoa > Chordata > Mammalia > Carnivora > Mustelidae > Lontra > Lontra canadensis. The sequence goes on from NW_022631022.1 coordinate 17,430,850, forward strand.
CCCGATTCTTTATTCAGCTAGTTGCACGCTTGGAGACGATTTTTATAATCTACTAATTCCTGGTTCTGCAATATCCATTTTGCATTTACTGCTCTATTCAGCATTTTATTTTAACAATGTTTTTTCATCTCTAAGAACTCTTTGTTGTTTTCAGATTGCTCCTTTTTCATGACAGTTTCTTTTCTATTTTAGCACAGCAGTGTCCTCTCAAATCTCACTAAGAATACTAATTAGAGTTGTTGTTTTTTTAAATTCTTTTCTTTATTCTGTATTAGTTTCTATGCATGCCTAGAGTGCTCATATTTTAAGAGACTTTTCTTCTGCCTTGGCCAGTGGTGTCAGGGCTGTGAATGTTCTGTGGGGCTGGACAACTCAGGGGGCAGCTCAGCAGGAAGAAGACTCAAACTGAATTGAAGATGATCTCCCTAGTATTGCTGGAAATTTCCATCAACAGTCGCCCAACAAATCCTTGTACTGTATCTTCATCAGCGGTGGTTATTAGGATAACTTGGGGGCTTAAAAAAATCCCAGTGCCAGGGCTGCACCCAGAGCAATGAAACCAGAAATGGCCCAGCTGCAGAATCGGTCCAATCTAAAAGCTTCCCAGTGATTCCCAAGTATACCTAAGTTTGCAAACGGCTGTTATAGTCTAAATCAACACTTCCCAAACTTGCATGTGATGCAAATCACTTGGGGGTCTTAGCAAAAAGCAGATTCTGATTCATAAAATGTGGCATGGAACTTGACCTTCTGCTTTTTGTTTTGTTAATTAAGTAGGCTCCATGCTCATTGTGCAGTCCAGGGCAGGGCTTGAACTCACAACTCTGAGATCAACACGTGAGCAGAGATCAAAGCCAATGCTTAACTGACTGAGCTACACAGGTGCCTCAAGATTCTGCGTTTCTAACAAGCTTTCATGTGATTTTAATGCTGCTGGTTTCTAGGAACCATATTTTCAATAAATATTAAGGGTTTAAAGCAGTGCATCACACAGTCTGATGTGCGGACCGGCAGCAGTGGTATCATGTGGGAACATGTTAGAAATTCAGGTTCTCCTCGAATTTCTCTAAATCAGAACCTCGCGGGTGAGGCCCAGAATCTGGGTTTCCAACGCCTCTCCTGGTGATTCTGATGCTTGCCCACATTTGAAAACCTACAGCGTACTTCTCTGAGCAGGAGCTGCTGACCGCCTTCATTGGAAGCACCTGGCTTTACAGCACGAAGGTTCAGTGGCCCCTACCTTAGCTCCCACCCACTCAGATGCTCAGAGGGCAAAGGCAGTATTTTGCATTTTTCACAAGCTTTCCCAGGTGAGGCTAATGCATGCTACATAAAGAGCTGTCTCCAGGGCCTCACCCCTGCTATGCCTCTGAAGATGTTTCAATGTCCCAACACTGAAGCAGTTTGGGTTATTTCGATGCCCCAAGCTATTTCTACCTGGTTAATTACCTGTGTAGAAGCCGTAACATGATTAATTCAGGTGGATACCATCTTGGAAGTCCCATAGAACCCTATAATTATGTGTGAAATACACATTTAATTTAAGCAGAGGGGCAAAGATTACCCTGATGGTGCTCAGGGGCCTTAGGGTGCACAGAGCAGATTTGAGCAGGTCATAGAGCTGATCTTTCCTCGGCTACCTAAGCCATGGCCATCTGGTGTGGGTAGATTGTTCCTGATTTTCAAGTCAGTCTTTATAGCATCCAATTAAGTCTTAATGCCGCTAGTTTGCCTAAGCTCAGGAAAAAAGATAGCCGAGTCCCTGCAGATAACACCCAGCAGAGATCTAGGTGTAATTATTTAGATAACTTGACCACAAAATGTGCCAAATGAAATGCAGTTTTCTTCTCCCACATAAATTTTGGGGGTCGGAGTGATCAAAATCTCACGGGTCTCTTGTTTTAGCTTTTGCAGAAACCGGGACTTGAAGTGTTCGTTTTGCGAGTTATACATTTTAATGTGTTCTGCTATGATGCGTTAAACAAATGGAGAGATTTTGGTGCAGAGAGTCTTTTTTTCCCCTCTGCACTGGCCAAGTATTTCAAATGATTTGTCTTTGGCTTCAGTGTGTTCCTTTGGACATTTTTTTTTTTTTTTTTTTTTTTTTTCCCGGTAATGCCTTAGGCAAAGAAAAAAAAATCCGAAGTGCCAAAAGAACAGTCAGAGCAACTTAATGACTGCCACCCCACCCCTGGGCAGAGAGAGGGAGATCCAAACAACCCGAAAAAGCTCAACAGACCATCCCTTAACTAACCAAAAACAGTTTTTCAGGGCAATGTTTCCTACCTAGTGCTTTCTCTCCGCCCCGGGTCCTGGCTGAAACTGGAAAGGGGCCAAACTTCAGCACCTCCTTGCTTTTGATTGCTGTTTATCCCCTGAAACATGATTGTCTATAATTATGTATAATCTCTCCCTTGTTTACTCTTTTCCACCGAAGCTGGAACACGGTTCAATTGTGTCTCTGTCTTTGCTCTGCCCAGGCACAGCGAAGAAACCGTTCTTGAATTTTCAACATTTTTTTTTTTTTTTTTTTTTTTTAAGAAATGAAAGGCTTTAGGTCTCCATTTGTCCCTTCATTCTCTGAAAACTGACATTCTGGCCATTGAATGAATTGATTCATTCAACATCAGGTGAGTGCCATGTCCTGTGCCCAGTGCCTTGGAGGAAATAACGCTACTCATCCTTTCTTGATCGACAACATACCAGTTGTCCACATTTTCCCCCTCAATCACTGCCGATTTAATTCCTGACTCTGAATCAATCATTAGCAGCTGAGTTTATTAGAGGCAGGTGTCCATGAGTAGCCTAATTGGCTTTTTCCACTATAGGCCATCCCTACTCCCCTGTTTTAATGAAAGTGAGGCAGAATGCTATATGCAAAGAAGATCCCTAAAACCGGAACGGGCACAAGGATACAGCTTATGAGAATGTGAATCATACATGCAGACGCCATGGGTGTGCAGTCTGGGCTGTCACAGAAGACCCCAGGCTCAGGGGCGCCTGGGTGGCTTAGTCGGTTAAGTGTCTGCTTTCAGCTCAGGTCATGATCCCAGGGTCCTGGCATGGAGCCCCGCATCGGACTTCCTGATTACAGGGGAGTCTGCTTCTCCCTCTCCCTCTGCCTGCTCTGCTCCTCCTGCTTGTGCTCTCTCTGTCAAATAAATGAGATCTTTAAAAAAAAAAGAAAAGAAAAAAGACCCCATGCTCAGACCCTGTGCTTGGTTTAATGCCCTGCTGTCACCACCTCAACATTCTTAATACTTTAACACAGGGCAGGCATTTTCATTTTGCACTTTGTCCCGCAAATTATGTATCTGTTCCTACAGATTTACTCCAGAACCCATCTTCCTATGCACTCTCATCCAGCTTTAAACAAAAATAAATAGAAATTCTTCTAGAATCTGATGGCACTGAGGACCGGAGGAACTGGGAAAGAGAGAAAAGTTTGTGTGTGGTCATGTGCTAATGACTTTTGTGGTATGCCTCCAGCCTGTGTTTGGATTTCTTTAACATGCTTATTAATCTTGTCACATTTCAGCTGAGCTCCTCTGAAATAGAACTGACCCCAGAAATATCCTGGCAGTGAGTTGTTCAGACCCTGCCCCCTTTCTTGGGACTTCCTGCTGATGGACGGTGTTGTTAGGGGATCTCTCTCTCTCTCTCTCTCTCTCTCTCGGAGGGAAGCTGCTAATTCCCAGAACTGAGCGTGGAGAGCAGATCTGGGGTGCAGTGGGGTGGAGAACAGAGTTTATAAACTGTGTTGCAAAGGAGGAGAGGCGGGACCTGTTGGCCAAATCATGAGAGAATTACATAAAGGGAAAATCAAGGTCCACTCCCAAAACCTTCATTTATAGATTCCAAAAGGGGAGAAGGGAAGGTTACTTTCCAAGCTGTAGAGGGCTGGGGAGAATAAGAGGCCCCCAGAGCTGTCTACATGGCCCGGTGGTGAATGGGAAAAGTGCATTTTCCTTTGACACACCCTTTAGAGTTTCTTATAAGGTTTGCTTTGTATTTGGTGAGGCACATATTGGCAAGGGAATCAATTTCTTCAAAAAAAAAAAAGAGAGAGAGAGAGAGAAATTTTGAAAGCCAAAGCTTTAAAAAACGTCTGGGAAAAAAAAAACACAACAAAGTGTTACAACTCTTGATTTGGATGGTAGGATGACGATTGGGATCTCCCTCACCTTTTTAACTTTTTTTTTCCTAAAAATTTTACAGCAAGACCTTATAATTTTCACCATATGAAAAATAGGTCTAACAACTATTTGAAAACAGAGAGCTCAGAATTTTAAAAGGTATAGGCACGGCTACACCTTTCAGCACATTAGGGGCATCAACTTACTCTGATGACTGTCTCCGGTCCGTTTCCAGCCCTGAGCCTTAATGAAGAAGGTAGGAAATATTTGACTTACACTTCTCACTTCCACATTTTTAAATCTTAGGGGATATTTGTATGCAAACATGATCAGGAGCTCATAGCGGGCAGAATTCATTTGGACCTGCTGAACCTTCCCACCTGAATCTCTAGTCATTCCTCCCCAGTTTCCAGAGCAGAGGGAAATCAGAGCCATAAAAAGCCAGCTGTGGCCTCAGGCTGCGGAAAGGCACAGATGTCCTCCAGAGAAACTGGGTACACGCTTCCACACAGGCAAGAGAGGCAGGAGGACTACTGTTGCAAATTACCTGGCATGTGTGAGTACTGATGTTTGCAAGAAAGTCTTTCAACCTTTTTTTTTTTTTTTCCAAGAAGTTTTGGTGGCTCTTTCAAGTACCAATTATAAATTTCCAAACCCCAGACATTTGGGTGCCAGTCTGAAACAGGGACTGTTCGTGCTAAGACTTGTAGTAAATTGCAACAGCGTGGAAAGTGGGCGGTTTGTTTCCCAGAGTTCAAGCAGGGACTACAACTGCCAGTGGCACCTTCGAGATGCTTCTGCACAGCCTCCTCGTTATTCCAAAATGGGGAATGGTTTTCATAGGCTCCCGAGAGGGGCTGGCCTGAGGAGTGACCAGTAGGAGAGAACTCTCAGGCCTGCAGGCTCTAGGCTCATCAGTAAAAAAAGAACGGCTTAATGCCGCCTCCAGCTAGGAGAGGAATATAAATGAACACTGTGTTCCTCCAAAGGCCTCTCATCTGAGGTGCCTGGAGAGAATACATATGCATGTGTTAAATTTATCTATAAAGAGTCAGGACTTGTGGCTGTCCCTTTATGGCTTACAAGTCAAAATGTGTGCCGCATTGGAAGTTAACTTCACAGATACAGCCTTGTGTCAGACAAAAGGTCACTGGGCTGTCACCAAAGAGACTCAGTGAGGGGGGGGGAAGAAAAGGAGTGCAAAACGCCTCAGGATGGCAGCGTATTAACTTGGGTAAACACCAGCATGTGGTGTGTTTTACACATGTATATACATGTATGTTTATACTTTAGTGAGATGAATAGCACCACAAAACTGGTATTTAAGTGATTAAGTGTATTTGATATTTTATTGCTTCTAGAAGAGATGGCATTTAAAGGGAGGGTTGGGCAGGCAGAAGGGAGTGTGTAGGTTGGAAATAAGAGAAAAATGTGCTGTCTCTATGGGTGCTGGGAAGCGTGCCGGGCCCCGAGGGAGATGCCGGAATTGGTTATCACCATCCAGGACCAGATCGAATATGGCTGTGAGCTTATCAAAGGTCTAGAGGGAAACCTAGCTGTATGATCTGGCATCTTCAAGGGCCGTCATTGAGACGCATGATCTAGAAAGACTTCTACCTCAAGATAAGGCCTCTAGGTCAAAGAGAAGGCACAGGCTTCATTCCAAACCATCAGAGAGTCCCTGGAGGAATAAGCAAGAGACCAGTCAGCCGGAGGGCCGGGGGGGAAGCCTGGACTCCCTCGGCAATGGCAGGCATGAAAGGATGACGTGAATTCTGACATAAGGTAGTACCACTCACACTGGGGACCAAGAGTCCCAGAGCAAATTCCTCAAGAGAAAAAGCTCTAAAAACAACCCCAAACCTTGAAAATCTATAGTCTCTTTTCAGTGGGCATCTGCAAGAGTGGCGACACCGTCCACACGAGAGGCCTGGGCCGGGGAAGGGAGAGATGGAGGACCAGCAGGAAAGAGGCAGGAGGAAGTGTGAGGCTGAGAGCTCTGGCCAGCAAAGGTCAGGCTTAAAAGTCTTCACAGCTTCCTTTGTCGGTGAGGGCTAAGGCTAGAGACACCAGGAGAGAAAAGGGCTATTTGGGAAAAAGAGGATAATGACCGGAAGAACCTGTTGCTAGATATGACCTTGGGAATTACAGTACAAAAAGCACAGAGTTGGCAGCCAAGAGATCTGACTTCATCGCTTATAACCTTCTTGAGCTTGGCTCGGTTAATCTATTTGAACCTCAGTTTCCTTATTTTAACATGTGTATAATAAAATCTACCTCAAGGGGCTGTTGGGAGAATTTAACAACAAAATGAAAAGGACCAGCAAATAGTAGGCACTCAAAAAACATGAGGTCCCTTCTCCTTCCTTCTGCCCCCTATTTTGTCTTCTTGACTCAGGCCACTTCCCTCAGCCAGGCCTTTTCCTCAATCTCCGCTCCTTACCTTAGCTTCCAAAGAATGATGGTGGCTAATGGGACAAGGCTCTCGTCCGTCACTGTGCCTGCAGTCTGAGACCGACTTCCCCTTTGTCATGTGATGGGTTGGACATGCGGATGAGCTCTCGAACGCTGCAGAGCTGACAGCAGACCTCATGCTGACTTGGACCTGCAGCTCAATTCTGGGATAATCTGGAAAACGGCATTACTCTTGGAGTAGGCCATGTGTAACTTTGAATTGGATCCTTGTCACTCGTTGGCCTAATTACGCTCAGTTGTAAGGCTTTTCCCAAATCTTTAAGTACTTGTCCTGCTCACCTTCCACTGTCTGCACTCTTGGACCAAATACAACTGACCTTGCTCTAATTTGGACAGCTAACTTGGAGGTCAGTTCACTATTTTGAAGATAGATCAGAACTCTGTCACCCAAGGCTAAAATCAGCACACAGGGATGAGGAAACAGCCGACAAACACCAATGTATAAACAATTAAGTTCTTTGAGTTCTCTTACTTTTTTATCGGATAATACATTCTCATGGTTAAAAGTAAAAGCAACATTAAATGTCACAGGGTGGGGCGCCTGGGTGGCTCAGTGGGTTGAATCCTCTGCCTTTTGCTCAGGTCATGATCCCGGAGGGTCCTGGGGTCAAGTCCCCGGTCAGACTCTCTGTTCAGCAGGGAGCCTGCTTCCTCCTCTCTCTCTACCTGCCTCTCTGCCTACTTGTGATCTCTGTCTGTCAAATAAATAAGCAAAGTCCTTTTAAAAAAAAAATGTCATAGGGTGAACGTTTTCTTTCCCATCTTCCATTCACTGTTTTCCATTCCTCTGCCACAAGAGATGCTTCACTGTTTTATATTTCCCTCCAGGTTTCTTTAGGTCAATGTGAATATATATTTTTATTTTCTCCCTTTCTTACACAAAAGGCGATGAACCTTGCTTCTGTGTCTTGCTTTTTTCATTCGTCAATACGCTCTGTATATTTTAACAAATCAATATGGAGACAGGTCCCTATGTGTTTTTCCTCTTGATTTACAAATGCACAATATTTCATTTGCGTGTAGTTACCTGAGTTTGATCAGATTTCAAACGATGGGCTCTTAGATTGTTCCCAATCTGCCAAGACAAACATCGCTGCAATGACTTACCTTAGGCATCTTTTTTGGTTATTGTTGTTTGTTTGTTTGTTTGTTTTTGTACGTGCGCAGGTAGAGCTGTAAGGTGAATTCCCAGGAGTGGACTTGTGGGTTAGAAAGTCGGTGCATCTGTATTTTAGTAAATACTGTCCAATTGCCCTCCACAGGGTTGTGACCTCCCACCGGTGGCATATGGGGGGAATGCCTGTTTTCCCAGAGCCTCACCAACAGACTGTGTTGTCAAATGTTTGGATTTTTGCCTATCCGATATGTGGTAAATGGCATCTCCATCATTTCAAATGGCATCTCATTGCATTTCTCTTACTGTGAGTTAGGATGAGAATCTTTTCATTTATTTGAGAATCATTTGTGGGACACCTGGGTGGTTCAGTCCATTAAGCATCCAACTCTTGATTTTGGCTCAGGTCACGATCTCGGGGTTCTGAGATCAAGCCCTGCATCAGGCTCCATGCTGGGTGAGAAGCCAGCTTAGGATTCTCTCTCTTTTCCTCTCCCTCTGCCTCTCCCCTGCCTTAAAAAAAAGGTATCATATTTATTTTTTCTCTGTCAACAGTCCATGTCCTTTGACTGACTTTTTAGAGAATCATTGGTCTTTATCTTATCAATTTTTAGGCCCATTTGTATAATCAGAGATTAGTCCTTTTCTGATAGGCATTCATTTTTTTCCATTTTTGTATTTTGGCTTTTGGCTTTTTAAAATAATTGAACTTATAATAGTTTTCATTTATGACTTTTGAGTCACTGAGTAGGCTTTTCCTACTGCAATGTTATAAGGGAATTTGCCCATGTTTTCATCTAGTATAAGTATGCTTTTATGTTTATATTGAAACATATAGTTGATTCATATAAAGTTTGTCCTAGTGTGCAGTGTGAAGTAGGGCTCCAACTCTACCATTCTCTGGATGGCTGCACACTTCTCCCAATACCATTTGTTTATAAACACATTTTTACCTGCCCTTTTAAAAGATATACACTTTATCGTATATTAAATAGTCATATGTATTTGGATCAATTTCTGGACTTCCTATTCTGTTTCATAAAACCCTGGAGATATATCAAGGAGTGAGGAAGAGCGAGAGGTTTGGAATCAAACTGCCTAGATTAAATTCAAATACATCACACGCTATGTGTGTGACCTAGGCAATTTCCTATCTCAACCTGTAAGATAGGATTAAACGTGCCTTGCACTGTGCCTGGTATATGGGCATACTCAATGCCAACAGTGAGGATAATTATGCTGGTGTGGTTCCCACCCATTACAGTGGGCGATGTGTATTATCTCTGTGTATGGGGGTGGGGGGCCAAGGGCCTCATCCTTCCCTTGCTTTGCCCCCTTTGCTGGGTCCTCTGTGAGAACGCTGCTGCCTTTACCACAAGGCCTCTCCCCTCGTGTTCCTGAAGTTGCCAAAGTAGGCCCCTACCATCAGAGTTCTTTCTGTGTCAGAGCCACCCAGTGATCTCTGGGTGTTCCAAACCATGTGGATATGAGTCCTTCTTCCAGTTCCTCTCTTCACACACCTCAGGCCTGAGTCCTCCTCAGGAAGAGGCTGTGAAGCAAGTTTCCAGGCTGACACCAGGCTCTCCCTTTATAAGCTCAAACAAATGCCTTATTTTTCAAACTAAACCTGCATCTAAATCAATTCCTTCTTGAAGATCTGTCCTTTGGTTCATCAGACATTTCTGGATAGGTTGGGATCCTAGCTCAGGCCAAGACATGTTGCTCCCTCTTCACGTGTGTGTGTGTACGCACGTGTGTGCGTGCACACACACACACACACACACACGCGTATTAACCAGAGACCTGTGGGTCTAAGAATGTGAACAAATGAGTCCCCAGGGATTAAAGAGAAAGTCCATTTGCAATTCCAAAAAGCACTGAGATAGCAGAATACGAATATTAGTCAGGAACTCACTCTTCAGGCATTCAACCTGTATTCCTGTATGGAACACAAGTAGATTCTGTGGAGGGGAGCAAACGAAGGTGAAACCTCATTTTGTTTCGTTTATCTCTAAGTGTTTCCAGTTTGACGGGTGTGCAAAAACCACACAGACTTACATCAAGCAAGGGAAACAAGCGTCCCATAGCAGCGAGGCCGTGATACGCACAAACATGGGTCTGGTCCCGGTTCCTTCAGTGGGGACCACCCAACTGGAAATCCGTACTGAGCAGGGCACATTACTTTTCAGTTGATAATAACGGTCAAGAATGCTCTTAAAGTCCAAAAACACCAAAGCAGTTAAAAGACAAACAGCTAAATCAACTTTATATATAGAAGTACATAGTTAAGGTCTCCTGTGAATCACTGATCAGTTTGGGTCAAGTCAATGAAAACAGTGCTATTTCATAGACCAAGCACATAAAATGCAAGTAAACATTTACTTTGTTTCTTAATTCCTCGAGATCTCTCTCAGAGACTCTCCCCAGTTCTAGCCCCTCAGCAACTTCAAGGACAGCACGTAGTCCTTGAAAATTCAGAGTCCAAATGGTCCATAGAAAGCATTGGGGGCAGGATGAAAGTTAAGTGATTTTCCTCTAATGGGGAATCTCTCATGGTATGTGAACTTTATCATATAATTATGTGGAGATACCGACCAGGGTAATCGCAGGGACCACTCCTAGCTGAGTCCTTGCTGTGGGCCAAGCACTGTGCTGAGGTGCTAAAATGTTTGACTAGAGTTTTCGTTTAACACTATCAGCAGTTCTCTGAAGTAAATATTAATATTAATTAATTATTAATACCAATTATATCATATATAATAACCTATACTATATTAATATATGTCAATAATATCATACTGTATTAATAATAATATGATATAATTACATATTGTCAATTATATAATTATATAATACCATTATATATAATTTTATAATATATTAATATTATATTATTATATATTTTACAGATATAATGATATATAATATAGTATAATGTATATCATTAATATTGATAATAAATTAAAATTATTTTATTAATATGATAATATTAATATTATTTCCATTTCATGAATGAGGAAATTGGGGACTTTCCCAAGGTCTCTGAGCTACTAAATGGCAGGGCTTGAACTCAGGTCTAAGTGCAAATGCTTAACCTCTGCATGCATTGACCAATTGCTTTTGGCCTTGAATTAGGAGGAGTGATTGAGTCTGGCCTGCTAACAGCGCGTGGAGGCATCAGTTATACAACAGGAGCCCGGGCAGGTGGTTTGACCCTATTCTGTTCCAGTTCATAGGGGTGAGCTCATTGCTAAACACTCTCTTTGCCTAAAAATATCAGACAGTCCACACCCTGGAGCCCCACAGCTGCTCACAGCAGATGCTTAGAGCTAGAAAGTGCTTCCTAAAGCCTTTGGAGGGGCTTCTTGAGCATGGTGCCGGTGCCGGCAGTGAAAGCAAAGGGACGGAAGTGGAAGCAAGAAGACCTGAGCCACAGTGAGATCATGGAAACAAGGCACGGACCCGAAACAACTGCTTCCTAATGAGATGGGTTGCTAAGTGCCAAAGTCCCTCCTAGAGGGGTCAGTCTAGGCCAGCGAGACCAACGACCTTCCCTCCCTGCTTTCATGGATTCTTTCTGAGTCCCAAGGCAGAGCTAAGGGTGGCCCAATCATCCAACAAATATCTATTAAACTTCAACCATATGCCAGGTGTTATGGATTCTGGAACTACAGCAACAAACAACCAACACCTCCCCTCGCCCCCCAAAAAAGAAACCAAATCCCTGTGTGGGCCTCAGGCAAATTGCATTCTGGAGGGGAATAAGGAAATCCAACAGACAATAATAATTTGTAAAAAGTACGTATCATAGGTCAGATGTGATAAGGTCTATGTAGAAAAATAGAGCGGGTAGGGAGGATGGGAAGTGAGGCGGGGGGCAGGGAGGAGAAGGAGCAAATTGCTATTTCAGTGAGGGTGGGCAGGGAGGGCCTCCTGTGACAGGTAGCCCTTGTGTAGAAACCCAAGGTGGTGAGGAAGTGGATCGTAAAGCCCAGTTAGGTAGCACCTTGCAGGCTGAGGTAAGGACTTTGGCTTTTGTTCTGAGCAGGTGGAAGGCCGTTGAAGGCTCTGGGCAGAGAGGTGACACAGTCTTGGGCTTTAAAGCGACCACTCTGGCTCTTCTACCAAGGGCAAGAGAGACCAGCCGTAAAGGCATTATAATTATTCAGATGGAAGATGATGGCTTGCGACCAGGGTGACAATGGCAGACGTCACACAGAGTGATGAGATTTGGGCTGTAGCTGGGAGGCAGGGCAGAATTTGCTGAAAGAAAAGCTGTGGGTGTGGAAGAATGAAAGGAGTTAAGAAAAACTCCAAGGTTTTTGGCTTGAGCAATTAGAAGAACAGAGTTGTCATTTGTAGCAGCTGGAGATTGCCGGAACATATTTGAGAATGAAAGAGGAATTTGGTTTTGAAAATCCAAGTTTAAGATGTCTAATTATTAGATATCCAGTGAAGACCTTCAGTAGGTAGCTTGGCATTCAGTGAAGCCTGGGTCCAAGAGCGTTACCTGCACCCTGTGTGTGAGTTTGCACAGAAAGATACCTATTTTCATTCATTCTCACTAGCACAGCCATTGATTAATTTTGTTGCTAGGTGTGTTGGTACAAAAAGATTCATTATTGTTGTAGTTCATCACAGATGAAATATTTCCCGTTTAGCCTTTACTTTTTGCTTCAACTTTATCTGATAATAGTATCTCAATCTCTTTTTCTTTTTGTTTGTCCACATTCTGAGCACATCTTTTCCCATCTTTGCATTTTCCATTTTTCAGAGTCATTATGCTGTAAAAGTGTCTCGAATAGATAGCCTGCATGATATTATTTAAAAAATAAAAGCCCTGGGGCACTGGCTGTCTCAGTTGGTAGAGCATGTGACTCTTGATCTCGGGTTTGTGAGCTTGAGACCCACTTTTAGTGTAGAGATCACTTAAAACAAATAAATCTAAGGGGCACCTGCATGGCTCAGCCAGTTAAGTGTCTGCCTTCAGCTCAGGTCATGATCTCAAGGTCCTGGGATGGCGCCCCACATCAGGCTCCCTGCTCAGCAGGAAGTCTACTTCTCTCCATCTCTCTCTACACCCCCACCGCCACTCATGCTCTCTCTCTCTCTCTCAAATAAATAAATAAAATCTTTTTAAAAAGCATAAATAATGAATCTTGGAACAATGAAAAAATAAAATTAAATTTAAAAAAAGAAACACTTTTAAAATCTTTTAAAAAATGAAAATATCAATAAAATAAAAAAAAATTAAAACCCAGTCTGTGAGTCCTTTACTTTTACTAGGCAATTTTACCTCATTTACGTTAATTGCAGTTAAATCAGAACAGATTCTGGCTAAGATTTCCACTAGTTCATTTGTGATAAGGAACAAGAATTTAACTTCAAACCCTACCAAATATATTTAGGCCTAAAAGAAATAAGATTATATAGTCTCATTTCAGAATACATTAATAATTCTCAACCCCTTTGTTTCTTTTATAAAGGCCTTCCAGATATTACAATACATACATCTGTGGGTAGGAGGTTACCACGCTGGCCATTGCAGTTAAGGTCCTGGGTCCCAGCATTGGCAAAACCTGGTAAGTAGTAGAATGCTCAGCTGAGCTCATTTTCATCTGGGGCACAATACATTTCAGGAGTCATCAGTTAAACCCAACTGGCTGGGAGGGATTTAAGAAGGTTTTCCAAAGGAAAGGGCATTTGAACCAGGGCATGGAAGATGTTGAGAATATGCATATGGAGAAGTGAAGGGGACACCATGAATGAAGGCATACTGCTGGGATCTATTTGGAGAGTTCAGGGTGGCTGGAAAGTGGGGTGATCAGCAAAGTGTTGTGGGGCTACAGCAGGACAAAAGGTTAGAAAGGGAAAGCCAGAGTGTGATGGCTCTGAACATCATGCTAAGGTCAGACTTCTTAAGTAAGAACCAAGGAGCCATTAGATGTGTATGAGGGGGGAAAGCAAATACTCCTAACTATTTTAGGAAGACAATATTATGCAGGCAAGAGACTAAAGGTGAGGAGATAGTGGAGAGGTTGTTAAAATACCTCGGCCACAGATGTTACATGCATTGTTGACATACTGGTCCTCCTCCCATCTCCACAGGAGACCTCACCAAACAATCTTAACTTTCTTTCCCTGGGTATCAGCTCAATAACCTCAGAATTCTTTCCAATGCAGTTCATTTGAACTGGCACAGGAATTAAATTTGTGTTCTATTCCTCCCTTAGACAAGAGGTGTAGAGAGTCTGAGCTGGGCAAATAAAAAAGAACGGCAAGAAGTGGATAAGGAAGCAAATGGTGTCCAGGATGAGTGGAATGATGTTTGCCTTGCAGAAATTCTACTATAAAGCGTACCGTGAAGACATTCTCTCCAGGGCTCTCATTCTGTGTTGTGAACATATTGGGCTGTGCTGGGGCAAAGAGAATTGTGTTCAAGAGGAAACCAGCAACTCATTTTGAAATTAATTGGTATGAAAATGCAATGTGAAAAAAAATTTAAATTATTTTTATGTCTCTTCCAGTCTGTAATTGATTCTTTCATTGAGTGTTCTATGTTAAGTGCTTTATGACAGGGGGTATTAAGGATATTGCATAAAAATAAAATGGACTACACTGGGTAACCTCATATACATAACCCAAACCCAACTCCATTTGTCATTGACTTAAATTAGCTTCAGCTAGTACAAATTTTCTTTCTTTCTTCTGTAGCTCTTCATTGATTTTTTTTTTCTTCCATCTCCTCTCAGTGACCTTTATTACACAGTCCTTTCTGATGCTAGTCCCTCCTACTCCATTTCATCTTTTCAATTTCTCCCTGATGAGATAACTTATCTTGCTGGTCCTGTTTCAGACAGAGACTGAATTATATAGATTCCCCAGAGAGCCTGCATCGAACCAAGGAAGTGACTGATATTTCTACAGTAATATATCTGTGTTTGTAAAAATATTCCTCCACTTCCCCCCTATTACTGAAAATTGGCTATCAATTAACTTATTAACTTAGCAAATAATTATTTGGCACATTCTATGTGCCAGTCACTACCCTTGGCAATGGAAATACACGTGTCTGTCCGCAAGCTCCATGTCACAATTTTTGTGCTATTGACATTTGTAATGGACTCAAAAATCTATTTGTATTCCAGTTCAGACGTGCAAAGGGAATGTTGCTTCTTGGTGTTCTCAGTAACAGATCTTCTTCATGGGATCCAACCCGCTGGGAAGCCAGAAAAACTCCTACATTTTCCAGTCTTTGGACTAAATCTAGTGTGTCGGTACAATCATTTAAACAGTATCTTTAAGAAAATGCTTAATCCCTTTAAAACATGTTCTGCCTCTCAGATTTCCAGCTGTCCTCCCCACTTCTCTACAAGATGGCACCCAGGCTTATGAGGAAGGAATATGGCTCAGTCACCTTGGCAGCAGGAAAGAAGATCCTTTAACCAGGGCATGGAAGATGTTGAGAATATGCATATGAAGAAGTGAAGGGGACACCATGAATTAAGGCATACTGCTGGGATCTATTTGGAGAGTTCAGGGTGGACTATACACATAGTCCAGATCTATGTGTATATATTGCTTTCTGAGTCATAGCTGGCCTCTGTGGTAACAAGGTCTCTTTCTGGCTCATCTCCATGTGATCGTGAGCCTCCTCTGCCATTGTCTGTGATCGGGTCTTCAGCCTGACCAAGCCATAGTGGTCCTCCTGGCTGACTGGCTCCTCACCTCTTATAGGCATCGCAGATCCTGCCTGAGATTCTGCCTCATTTTCCACCCAAGCCCCAGACAATCTCTTTATCCCTTTCCATCACAGGCCCCCCTGCAGACCCACCAGCTCGCAGCTCAGTGATGTTCCAAACATGCTCCCACTGAGATGTGTGTGATCTTCTAGGTCTTACCCGTGGCTCACCCAAAAGCAGCAGTTATTTGGGAGAACCAAACTCCAGTTCTCACCTTGTTCATCACGCTGCCCAACCACGTGTCCTCTGATGGGACCCCCAGAGGCTAGGGCAAAGCAACCTTGGAGGTGAGCTTCTTCCAGAACTTGCCTCCTTCCAGACAGGAAGCAAACCAAGATCTCATCTGCCTCCCCCTCTTATTCCCTGTAACCCATCTAACACTCCGCATCACTCCTGAGCTGAGCCCTCCATAATGATTTCTGGGCACACTCTCCATTCTCTCGCCGTTCTCTCCCTTCTTCTTTCTAGACTCCTATGCCAGTGGAGGAGGTGTTTCTTTTACTCCGTCTTCTTGTTTGCACAGGACTCCCATCTCAGGAACTTGGGCCACCTGGATACCCCCTTCCACTTCCTCCATATAATTCTTCCTCCTTAACCCAGCCTCATGGCTAAGCCTTAACAATGAGTGGGGAAGGCGGGGAGAGAGGAAGACGTAATAATAAACTAACCTAAATTGAGAGTCGTTTTGAGAATACTGTTATACATTGAAAATAACTAGAATGTGTTTCGAACTGCCAAGAGATTGGGTCACAAAAATTTTGCTCTGAAATTCTGGAACAAAGACTATGCCTCTGAGATTTCCGTGTGATTCAGATCCTCCATGATACATATTTCTACTGCAGCATGGTTTGATTACATATAAAAGCATTATCTGAAATTGAATACTAGAATGTTCCAGTTATAAAATTCCATCCTATAAAAAGGAAAGTGGAACAGAAACCATGAAGTTAGAAGGAATATTAGAGATCATGTCATTACTTGTTCCCTCCAAATAGGAATCCTGACCTTTATCTCTGGAGTCTCTGATAGCACAGAAACTCTAAGAACTAAGACTCAGCAGTCATTCTCCCTCATAGCTAAACAACCCCTATGGTGAGAAAATCCTGCCTCAGGTTGAGTCAGATTTGTTCCCCTGAGACTTCCAGGTGTTATTGCTGATCCTGCCCCCGGAAGCTACAGAGGCGAATTGTAACATCTTTTCTCCATCGTGCCACTTAAAATATTCTAAATCTAAAATATTCTGCCTCTTTCTCAATCTGGCCTCCAATTCATGGTGTGGGTGTGTTTTCGTTCTTTTTAATTTCTGCCACCTGGATACTCTTCCCCCAGATGCAATTCATTCTCTCGCTGCAGTATCGCTCTTAAAATGAGGTACCCGGATGGGATCGCAATGCCTCCGTTGTGGTCCCCTGGCACTGAGTCCAGCAGCATCTGGATCACATATTTCTGATGTCAGAGTCTATTAACAGAGATTAATAAAGTTTCTTTCCCCCTCTCCACCCTCAAGACCCGGTGGTTCACCGAAACTCCCAGCTCGGGCCCTCAGATGCACCTGCTGTCTCCAACTCTTTTCTCCCACCCGCCCCCTGCCCTGGTGTTCCTGCCTCACTCAACAGTTTATGAAACTCAGGTGCAAGACCCATCCAGGCTCGTCTGGTTAGTAGAGGCAGAGTTATAAAAACAAATACTGAAACAACAAAGCTTAGGGCTGCTGCACTTTGTGGCAAAGAAATGATAATGTGGGGTGTGGTGGGGAAAGGTTAAGAAAAGAATTACAATTTTATTTTTTCCTTTTTCCTTTTTTTTTTTTTTTTTTTTTTTTGGTCATTGTTGTCTCAGTATCTCAGCATCAAAATCTCTTTTTCATGTTTGTAGGCACTATGCCAAGACTCCTTAAAAAAACTAAGTTCCTGATGTCCCACTAGAAGAAGTGTACCCATACGGTACTACATTTCCTTAAAATGAGACATCATTATGGCTAGTACGAACCATTTTGAAATGGATGGGTTTGTCAGCTCCCCATACCAGGGCAATATTAAGGTGGCCGCCGTTAGTAGGCACATCTGTAAACACTTAATTCAAGCCTAATGAAATATTAACCTACGACTGTTGCATTAATACATGTAAAGTAGAAAGAAGGTATCTTGGATTACTACTCTGCCTTTCATGTGACCTACCTTAAGTAAATGCAGAGATGGTGATGCGGTATTTCCCCAAGAGCTGCAAAGTTTGCATTTCCTGAATGGGATAGGTTTCTAGTTACATCATTTACTTTGAAAAAAAATATAGAGATGGTTTCTGGGTTAGGATGGCAGCAGAATGCTGTTAAAATGCCATGAGCAAAATGCAAAACTAGCAACCATTAGAAACTATAAATAAGACAATGTCGTCGGCCTGCAGTGGAGCAGACAAAAAGGAGGATTAGGAAGCATATGATTTGATTTGCTTCCTGCATGCTCCATCCTCTGAAGGCAAACAGGGCAGATGGCCCTAGAGAAGGAAGGAATTATTTAGAATCTTCCTTTATTATCTATACATAATTCAGGCAAAGATCAGACAATCTAGACAAACGAATTGCCATTTCCTAACTGTGCTGGAGTCAGGGACTGGATGAGCTGGGCTCAGCCCCCTACAGCTTTGTCAGCATTGCTCCCCAGTTCCCTGGGGACCATCACCCCCCAGTATGCAATAAGACAGGAAGTGGTAGAAAGAAGCTGAGAAGCACCACATTCTAGACGGAGCCACCCCTACCTTGTGAGCGGGAGTGGAAACTGGGAGGAGTGTGGCCTTCAAGTCGGACACTATTTAAAGAAAAGCCACCCAGGCATCTGCTCTCTTGTTGGCATGGGTTGCAGCTTGATTGGCGTGTATCTTTGGGCCCAGCAGAAATACACCAACAGATGTCTGGTACAGGATCTTCTATCAGCCCAGTCTTTGGGTTTTGAGCTGAATGAGCAAAGTAAACTTGTAAACAAGTGAAGATATTTTGTTGGCAACCCCTGAGTCTGAATCTATTTACTTCACTCACTTTACCACAAGGTTTTTGTTCTTGCCATTGATAAAGAAAAAAGGATTTAAGGATTACTTTTCTAAGCCTAAAGACATTAGTAAAATAATTAAAAATAGAATTTCTGAATTCTAAATTACCATAGAGAATTCAAGCACATAAAACATTTCTACTATTTTAATATGACATAGAATATAGAATAAAATGTAGAAAACAAAGGAAATACCTAGATAACACAAAAAGCAGAAAACATAAGATAAGTTGATAGAAACTATCTCTTTGACAAAAGAGTAAATAAATTTATGTACTTAATTTCTGTGAAGAAAACAACAAACTTAGAGGTCATGGGAAAACACTTGCCTAATGAAGAGTCTTGCTATCTTGCCGATGAGAGAAATTGACTTTAGGAGATACTAAACATTTTTCAAAACCATAGAAATTAAAATTGTCTGGTTGTGGTATAAAGACAGATAAATAGAAATAGAATTGCAACAAATGATGTTGAGACATCTTGCTGGCCATTTTGGGGAGAGAGAAAAAAAAGTCTGGATCCACACTGAACTTCTTTATATCAAAGTAAATGTGTGAGAGATTACAAATTAAGAATGTAAAAGCTTGAACTGTAAAGATACCTAAAGAGCAAATGGAAATGTTCTTTCTGATGCTTGTTACTAAAGATAGGAACCATAAAGAAAGGTAGAGATCCTAAAATTAAAAATTTCTAGGATGGGAAAAACACTCCATAATCAAAGTTAAAACACAAATCTGTGTTTCATGTAATATATGTAACAAGGAACTAATACCTTTAATATACGGAGTTCTTATCAATTGATAAGAAAAAATGAGCACCCAAACATAAATACAGGCAAGGGACATTAGCAAACAATTCACAAAAGAATACAAGGGACCATTAACCATACAAAACGATGTTCAGCCTTTCTAGTAATCAGATATACCAATTGAATAAGCAGTGAGGAAATATTTTTCTAGCATGTTGGCAAAGACAAAAAAGACTAATATTCCTCAGTAGTGTCAAGGATGTGGGAAAATCAAATATAGTTCTGTTGCCATTGCTGCCAACATGACACCATACCCCCTCTGGTACCAGATACCACTTTTGACCTTAATGTCCCTGGAAACAGAACGCTATTTCTGCTGAAGGAGCTGACAGATAAGTAGAAAACAGAAAGTTCAAAAGGGTAGTGCCAATGAGACCCCAATATTGTTGAAGGGCAGATACAGTGGGAGTCATCAGAGGAGCAAGATGGAAGGGTAAGAGGTTGTGGCTGGATAGCAGGATATTGAAATTAGTGGCAGGTCATTGGTACAGTTTCTTAAAAATGACAGGATCCAAATTGAGACTGTGAGAGGAGATGGTGGGGTGGTATGGGAGGGAAGGCCTTTGGTGATGAGGGAGTCAGTGACAGAGAAAGCGAGATTCTGGATGGTTGTTCATGTGGACTTTGAAGTCTCCGAGGATGCTGGCATGAGTTGGGATGCAGAGTCAGGGGTAAATGTCACATGCGAATGAGAGGGAGATACTAGGAGGGCAGAATCAAGATGAGGAGAGGGGAGTAGGGCTCCAAAATGGGGGTTTTAATTTCACAACAGAGCGAGGAGATAATGATCTAGAAGCAGCATTTTGGAACAAGGAGAACTAGATGTCAATTTCTGACCCTGAATTACATGAAACATATGTATCCGAACAGCCACCATGTAAGATAGAAGCAGAAGAAGTGATGTTCCTGGGACAAAGTTTGGTTCCAGTCAAGACTGCAGATGGAGAAAATGCTCAATGAAAACACTGAAAACACAGAGAAATTTGGTAATTAAGGAATGGGAGCTTCAGAGGAAATGTAGAGCTTGAGTATGAGTGAGCTATGTAGGGGTGAGGGGCAGGCAGAGAACTTATCCTGGGAAAAACCACAAACTTATCCCCAGACCATGTCTTTGGCCAGTGGCAATGGTGAGTGATGGCTCAGTGTGGTGGCATTCACCTGGGTTTATCTCCTAGCACAGCCCACCATGAACTCAGGTATGAAGAGAGGTGGGAGTAAACACTGAAAGAGAGGTGTCACAGTGTGGTAGGTATACTTGGCTTACAAGTGACGGAAACCCAAATTAAATTAGCTTAAGCAAGTTTGACTCACATAACCAAATCATTGGAAGGACAGGGGTGTAGCTGGGTTGAAAACAGGTCTCGGCTTCTCTCTGCATGTTGGTTTTCTTGTCTCAAACCCATTCTAGAAATTTCGCTGCCAGCAGCTCTCGAGTTCACATTAGATTTACCACTCTAGACGCCAGAGCTCTCCAAGTTCAAGAATCTCAGGGAAGAGCTTTGATTGGTTCAGTTTCGACCAACTGCCCCATTTCTGAAAACGCGACAACAGGGTAGGCCAGCAAGGGAGAGTTATTCCCCTAGTTTGGAGTAGAACACGGGGGTAACCATGCACCAGCCAGCGGAAACAGCCTCAGTGCCAAGCTAAACGCCAGTGCTGGGGAGACTGGAGTGCCTCAATGGAAGGATATCAGACCAAAGGGAGGAACAAACAATATAACCCCATACAGTGGACCTAACCTATTCAGAAGGCATGAGAGACACCCCAGGTAAACCCAGAAACACTTGCCAATTGAGAGGCAACTTTGTACTTGGGTCCCAATGTTACCATTGGAGCCAGTTAGCAAAGCACAAGTTATGGTCAAAGCAATCTCCTATGTAACCACAAGTGGGGATGACATCAGGGAACCTATGCTACAAAGAGATGAATTAATGTATGAATGGTTGTTAACACACTCTTCTTATAATGAAAAATACAACTTATAGGTAAATAAGGAACACTTTCACTTAAACACGTCCCTCTTGTCCTTTCCCAGAAATGTTTTTCAGATCCAAGCCTTTTTGTAGGTGTAAAAGAGTGCCTGAAAATCAGCCCATTTATTTAAGAGCAGGGTCTATCAGAGAGATGAGCTGTGTATTCTGAATCCCTCAGCTGGTTGCCCTTTTTCTTTCTCTTTCTCTTTCTTTCTTTCTTTCTTTCTTTCTTTCTTTCTTTCTTTCTTTCTAACTATCTATCTATCTATCTACTTATTTATTTATTTATTTATTTGACAGAGAGAGATCACAAGTAGACAGAGAGGCAGGCAGAGAGAGAGAGAGAGAGAGAGGGGGAAGCAGGCTCCCCGCCGAGCAGAGAGCCCGATGCGGGACTCGATCCCAGGACCCTGAGATCATAACCTGAGCCGAAGGCAGCGGCTTAACCCACTGAGCGACCCAGGAGCCCTAGTTGTCCTTTTTCTTAAATGAGAAACACACCCCACATCTCACTGAATTTAAAATACCATTGTTTGTATGACATACTATTGTTTCGTGTTCTGCTAAGAAATAATGAAGGCTGCCAATTAAATTCTGATCTCATGCTGTTTTCACTTCAATTCTTTATACTTATTGAAAGAACTCTTTAAACTTATTTAGACACAGATTCTTACCCTGCATTACTCTTGTGTGTATATTTTTTTAAAAGGGGGGGGGAAGGAACAACCTGAGCAAAACAAACTGGTTACAATATATTTTTTTAAGATATTATTTGTTTATTTGACAGAGAGAGAGATCACAAGTAGGCAGAGAGGCAGGCACAGGGAGAGGGGGAAGCAGGCTCCCCGCTGAGCAGAGAGCCCGATGCGGGGCTCGATCTCAGGACCCTGAGATCATAACCTGAGCCGAAGGTAGAGATTTAACCCACTGAACCACCCAGGCACCCCAAGGTTACAATATTCTTAAAACTTTTTCACATTTAGGGGCTTCTGGGTGGCTCAGTTGGTTAAGCCTCTGACTCTTGGTTTCCACTCAGGTCATGATCTCAGGGTCCTGGGATCAAGCCTCATATCTGGCTCAGTAAGGAGCCTGCTGGAGATTCTCTTTCCCTCTCCCTCTCCCTCTGTCTCTCACCCCACTCCCACGAGCTCTCTCTCTCTCTCAAATAAATAAGTAAATCTTTAAAAAAAAAACTTTTCACATTTAAAATTTACCTCTCCTAAATCATTTTTGGAATTAGAGTTGAAGGCTGCTTCCTTCCCCCCCTTACACACACACACACACACACACACACACACACAATCATCTTTGGTGTTGCAACATTTTTTTTTTCTTAAAGAGCTCTTTAGTAGTATCTCCTGGATTTTCTTCCAAGTCCCTGACCAAATTTTGTCGTGCGTGTGCAGGCAATGACATCCCCCTCACCAGCTGCTACCTGACCCACACATCCTGATTTTCGAGCTGTTAAAATGTGACCGCCAACAAAAAAGAGTGTTTCAGAAGTGCTGAGGCACAGCGTTTCTAACAGGGTATCCCTGGATGCCATAAGTTATATTGGGAATTGCCATGTTAATGTCAAGGGCAAAATTTCTAGTGACATTGAAGATTCCAGACAATGCAGTAGTAACATCGTTTGAGTAGGGACAATGTTCTCCAGCACACTGTTGCCGAGTCTGTGACTTCTCCATAGGCATTTTCTGCTAAGACTAACCCTTCCCGTGATATTGGGGCAATAATTCTTGAAAGAAGCTCTTGTGCCCTGAATCAGGAAGACAAGTCATGCTCTGCATACCTTGCTTTTTCTCACTTAATAATATATTCTGCAGACCTTCCCATTTAAGCCCTTATAAAATAAATTCATTTTTGTAATGTCTATATAGCCTCCCATTGTAGCAATGTGATTTCTTTTGCTGCTGCACTATCAAAGGGCACTTCACTAACTTCCAGCTTTTTGTTATTACTAATGCTCCAGTAGGCATCTCTGGAAACATTAGAAGCCATTAATGGAGGGTGTCTTTCAAAAAATGGGCCCAGAGATTTGGAACAAGAAGGAGAGTTCTTTCTCAATGTATACCCTTTTGACTATATTTATTTTTTGCAATATATTGTTTTGATATTTTTTTTTAAAGATTTTTGTTTATTTATTTGACAGAGTGAGATCACAAGTAGATGGAGAGGCAGGCAGGGGGGAGGGGGAGCACGCTCCCTGCTGAGCCGAGAGCCCAATGCAGGGTTCCATCCCAGGACCCCGAGACCACGACCTGAGCAGAAGGCAGAGGCCCAACCCACTGAGCCACCCAGGTGCCCCTATTGTTTTTATTTTTAAATTAAAAGTAAACACTGAAAAAATGTGTTTGTTTTGGGGGGGGAGTGTTTTTTTTTTTTGGTTGTTGTTCTTTTTGCTTTGGTTTTAGAACGAATGTTGGTCTTAGCCTCCCCACTGATTCTGCTCTGATCTGGGAAGCCACTGGTTCCCTGCTGCTTGGTTCTTTGCCTTGTCGGACTTTTCCAAAGAACAACTGGTTTCTGCGAATCCATCTGAGTGCTCTCTTCCAACCTGAAGTGGCAAGAGGCACTTTTCTTTAAGAGAACCTCCAGGATACTTATGGTACCAAATGCTGCATTTTTTTTTTCTATATTTCCAGATAGGAGAGGGGTTATCTCTGGCCTGCAGTAGCTTCTTGATTCTGCAGTCAGTTTTGTATAGGACCTTATACCTTTCTTTTTCTTTTCTGTTTAACCCTGAGAATTAGTGTTCATACTATGTAAGAAACAGTATCATTTTTGCCCTGAAAGTGACCCTCTGCAACCTTAATTCAGAAGTAATCCCCAGTCCTTAGCAAGGTCCACTGTGATGGACATCTCGGGTTCAATATCCTTTCTAATAATGAGGACATATTACAAAGCAGTTCAAGAATCTGTTCTTCTGTTGGTACAGTGCATTTTGATGCATTTTTTAAAAAGTCTCCATTATAAATTTCAAAATGCTATGATTTTCTAAATTTTTTCCTTAGATGAGTACTCAGCATCTTTCCCTCTCTTTTGGTACTCTTGTCTGAGAGAACTTGACTTTGTTTCAGACCAGAAACATTGAATTTACAGACTGTGTAATCATGATTTTTTTAAGTGCATGACTCATCAATAAATAGGGGAGAAGAGACAAGTCTTTCCAAATAATATATGTAGATACTCTCGCCTCTCATCCCCCACCACCCAGGATAAACTGGGCTTAGTGACCCATTTCCAAAGAAAGAAGTATGAGAAAGGAAACATAGTAACCTTCCAGTGAAGAAACCTGGCAGGCATCACCTTAACCACGTGACCAAGGTTCCCATCACCAGTGATGTCATGTGGCTATGGGATGATGAGAAGGGCACATGACCTCAGCAGTATTCTCTCCAAAAAAACAAAACAAAACAAAGCAAACACAAAACAAAACAGAAAACCTCCATAACCCCAGTTTTTTCATGAGAAAATACATCAGACAAACCCAGATGGAGAGACATTCTACAGGATACCTAACTACCTAACCACTATTTTTCAAAAAATAACAAGGGTATAAAAGACAGGGAAAAGCTAAGGAATTGCAACAGATTAGAAGACCCTAAGGAGATGACAGTTAAGTGTTTTGGATCCTGGGATGGAAAAAGGATATTAACAGAAAACCTGGCAAAATCTGAATAAAGTGAGAGTTTGGCTAATAGTAAAGTACCAGTTTGTTAATTTGACAAGCATACCTTAGTAACATGAGGTAACACTAGGGAATGTTGTAACCAGCTGAGGGGTATGCAGAATTCCCTGCACTATCTTTGCAATTTTTCTGTACATCTAAAATTATTCCAAGATTAAAAGTTTATTTAAAAATCTTTATGTTTGATTTCTCCCTCTCCCTCTGCCTGCTGCTCTCCCTGCTTGTGCTCTCTCTGTGTCAAATAAATAAATAAAATCTTTAAAATAAAAATGTTTGTATTTTCCCTTTTTTCTTTAAAAATTTTTAAATTCTAGTATAGTTAACATATGGTGTTATATTCGTGTATTATAGGTGTACAATACAGCAGTTCAACAGTTCCATATGTCGCCCCGTGCTCACACCCTCCTTCACCCCTATCACCTGTGTCACCCATCCCCCACCCCTCTCCTCTGGTGACCCTCAGTTTGTTCTCTAGAGTTAGGAGTCTGTTTCTTGGTTTCCTCACTCCTCCCCTCCCTGTCTTTTTTCCCTTTGCTCATTTGTTTTGTTTCTCCACATATGAGTGAAATTATATGGTATTTGTCTTTCTGTGACTGACTTATTCTGCTCTAGCTCCATCCACATCACCACAGAAGTACCATACTGTTTTGATCACCACAGCTTTATAAAATAACCTAAAGTCTGGAAATGTGACGCCTCCAGCTTTGCTCTTCTTTTTCAAGATCCCTTTGGCTCTTCGGGGTCTTTCATGGTTCCCTACAAACGTCAGGATTGTTTGTTCTAGTTCTGTGAAGAATGCCCTTGGTATTTTAATAGGGGTTGCATGAAATTGGTATATTGCTTTTTAATTACGGACTTTTAAAAGAGGTTTTACTTGCTTATTTGAGAGAGAAAGTGAGGGTGTACTCCAGTGCATATGCACGAATGGGGGAGGGGGAGCAGCGGAGGGAGGGGGAGCAGCAGAGGGAGGAGGAGCCCAACATGAGGCCTCCATCCCAGGAAACCAGGATGAGGACCTGAGCTGACTGCAGACACTTAACCAACTGAGCCACCCAGGCACCCTCAGAAGTACAGACTTTTTACCAGTATTTGTTCTCCCAATCTATGAGCATGGAATGTCTTTCCATTTGTTTGTGTCATCTTCCATTTCTTTTATTGGTGTTTTCTAGTTTTCAGGGTACAAGTCTTTCACCTCCTCAGTTAGGTTTATTGCTGGGTATCTTGTGTTTTCTCTTTTCAAGATCACGAGCCTGTGGATCTCGGACTTTGTGTAGCTGCCTATGTTTATCCGGAGCCTTGCACTGTAGCATGGAAAGCTATTAACAGCTACAAAACCGAAACCTCATCTCTCCCCTCAGCCTGACGACAAGGACATAGCTAGAAGATGACATCAAAGCCAGGGCAAGAGTGAGGGAGTGTGTGTGTTCTGGAAGACCCCGTGTCTGGGCTTCCTGGATGCTGGGGTGCTTGGGGACCACCTCAGCAGCAGCTCTGCCCTCTGTGGTGCTGGAGTGTCCACTGGTAAAGGAGGGTCACCCAAGTCTCCAGCTACCGCCTTGCTCCCCAGGAGCACAGGCTGCTGGTAACTGTGTTGCCACACGAAGGCAGAAGCAACTTCCTCAAGGGCATTTTTAGGCTCATCTTTACTGTCTTTCAGAACAATCATGCTCCTTGTTTGAAGACCATTAAAATGACAAAGATGCTATAAACCACAGAGTATCAGTGACTTCTTTCAAAGGATTCCAATCCACAAATGAGAGAGGGAAACACAAACAGATTTTTATCACTGGGCCACATTTCCGGACCCACAGCTTGAAGACTGACCTCCTTCTGCAGCTAAGGGGAACCGTGCAGGGTTTCTAAGGGAGAAGATTTTGCTTCTCTTCCCTCCATCCTGCAGGAGAATGAAGGAGGTTGTGATGGACCCAATTTTACCCCCCATTCATATGTTGAATTGAACATCTGAATGCTCATATGTTCATATGTTCACATGGCCTCCCAATTCATATGTTGAAGCCCTAACCCTCCGTGGGATGGGATTGTTTGTTAAGTGAGGCCGAGAGAATGGACCTCTCATTGGGTAGAACTCATGCCCTTGTAAGAAGATGAAGAGACACCAGAACTTTCTCTCCCCCATGTGAGGACACAGTCAGAAGGTTGCTGCAAGGCAGAAGAAAGCCCTCACCAGAACCTGCGCCAGCCAGACCTGGATCTGAGACTTCCTGGCCTTCAGAACTGGGAGCAATAAATTCCATTGGTTAAATTACCAAGTCTGCGACATTTTGTAATGGAAGCCTGAGCAGACTGATACAGCATACTATGAATAATTTCTCTTTTGACCAGAAGGGAAAAATGTTACAGGTAAAACTCAGAATGAAGTTGTTAGAAACAAAGAGAATTACATCAATTTTAATCCCAATAGGGGCCATTAGGGAAGGGACAAGAATGATAAGAGAGCAGGAGGGAGAAAGAGAACCCATCACCTTTTCTGGGCTCCACTCAAACTCTCAGGCACAAAGATAGAGGTCAGCTGGCTAGAACCCTCACTCCTGAATTATTGATAGTAATAATAATAATATGAAAGACTGGTGTTTGGAATTTTCCCCACATTTTAAAATTTTTTATTTTTTTAATCGTACTAAGTCAATGACTTGGAGTTTCTTCGTGGGATCTTTAAAAGCATCTCAAAGAGAACTCATAGAATTTCCCTATCTTTTTCCCACTACAGAGGTCTCCCAAGGCTCTGCTGGGGAATCGCATGAGGTAATTGGATGCAAAAGTGTTTTGTAAAATACAAAGAATTCCACCCATGCAAGCTATTATTGGAAGGAAGCAGAAGGATGAATTTAAATCCCAAGATTCCCCTGAAAAATGTGTGAAAGGTGGCCCCATTTAGATTGTCGTCCTCACTGTGAATTTACAGACCATTTAGCAATTTCTCCAAGTGCTCACACCCGTTCCCCGGGTGACATCCTTGCCCTGTGCTCGCAAGAGCAGGGAGAGGCCGGGCTCTCCCCAGCCCGGCCTGGTGGGCAGCAGCCCAGCAGCAGAGCCTGCGGAGGAAGGGGCTCGGTTGCTAGGAGACCAGCCAAAGTGGGCAGCCAGCTCCCAAGCAGGTTAGAATCCGGCAAGGAAGGATTTTAAAAGCCTATTTCCGTCTGCTTCTGGGAGAATTGAAGTTCTCTTCAGGGTCCAGCCACCAGTGATACAATCTGCTTTTATTACTGGTACTGAGAAGCCCTTGGAAGAGATCTCTCTGGCCATTTCTCGGGTCTCCTCCCTCCCACAGTGCCTAGAAAGACAGGCACTTAAAAACGTGGGGGGGGGGCGGTTAGGTTGGGGGTGATGGGGTGGGAGTTGGTGGAGTCCACAGCAGAAGCTGAGAAGTGACAGCAAGAATTAACCCAAGCACATCTGATCACGACCCTTACACCCTAAAGAGGAAAAGATTGTGTCCAAGCCATGCGCCATTGCGGCGCACCTTTTGCGGCTTCCACGAGCATCAAGGTAGGCAGCCGCGCAGCACTGGAAATGGTTTTCGAGTCCACGAGAGGTGGGTCAAGCAGGTCTTTTCTTCTGGAGTTTATCTTCCCAGAAAGGGCCTGACAATGCGCTTCTGGACTAATTAGATGAGATGGACACTGCCGCTAAGTCTTCCCTTTGAGGATTCTGAACAGACGATGGTTTTCAAATAAGAATTGTTTGGTGTGCACGCAGCACACCCAAGAAATCAAATGCTTTTTCAAAGCCCGGGAGCCTTCAGCAAGATATACTGATGCGCACAGCCTCCAAGAACAGAGTATTGAGCTCAGGAGAATCAGCTGGAAAAACAGTGGAATAATAGGTGCATTTAGAGTCATTTATGGGCTGAAGCTTGACAGTCTTTGTGCCTTGTTACTGCTGGAGCATTGAGAGCAAAGAGGCAGTGCTGATTCATCAGGAAGAAAGAAGCTCGCTGGCGTATGAAAATAAACCATCTCTGAAGAGGTTCCAGTGCCCTCAGCAGACACGCTTTATTTGGTTAAAGCGTAATGTCTAATGACAAAATGCAACAGCGATTTCAGTATTTCCTGAGACGCTCTGGCTTCCAGCCTGCTTTTATAGGCAGTCGGGGGTGGGGTGGGGGTGGGGGACTTCCAGGGGCCACAGTAATTGGCTGAGGAAAGAGAGACTCAGGAAAATTGAGGACATGCGCCAGGCAGTGCCTGTTTAATGGGGGTGAAGATGAGGGCAGCCCTGAAATCTGAGAATAGTGTGCATCTAGAAGGACCGAAGACCCTTCGTTGGCTAATTGTAGGATGTGTGAGAAGCACGATGAGGAGCTACTGCAAGGAATTCCAGCAAGGTGGGGAGATGCATGTCATGATTCTATGCATATAAATGAGAAAGCACTGAATCTCGTCTGTGCGTCTGCGTCTAATGCCCTGAATAAAGTGGACAGGCGCTGGAGCCATTTCCGCTTAATTTCTCCATTGTATAAAGTGGAGAGAAGTGCTTTGTAAATGGAGACTCTTGATGAGTGGAACAGTCATGGGCTTTGGGGCCACACAGACCCAGGTTCAGATCCCGCCTCTGCCATTTATTAGTGTGGGACCTCAGAAAAGATGTTTAATTTTCTGTTTTCTCATCGGGAACACAAGGGAGCTGCTGCCCCCCTCCTATGCGATAGTATTCTGGGAAAGCTCAGTTCCATCCCTCTCCTGACTCTGTGTTCTGGCTTTAGACTCAAACACCGGCGAGAACGGGTCTGAGTGGGGACTGTGGTGCAAGGGGCAGGGCCCCGTGGTTTGTAGCTTTCTACAGAATCACATAGTGTGAGAAAGGGGCATTTCTCCCAAAGGAAGACACCTGGCTGAAAAAAGTGTAATTCAAACAAAACGAGTTAAAAGGAATTTTTGGACACCTTAGACTGAAGACCAGGCATGACTGTACTTCCTCAGAAGGACGTAATATGGTGGGGCAGCTTTGCGATTTCAAAGAAACCGCTCCAGGATTTGGGTCACCCCAACAGTATTGGCTACATCTCCTGGGAGGAGAGCCAGGAACCTGCCATCAGGTTCCCCGGGTTGTTTCACAACCAGCCCAAACACCAAGATGCCCTCCCTATCCCTGGGCTCTGAAGGACAAACTTAATGCCTTCTGCTGAGCAGTGGAACCCATAGATCCAATTTTATCTGAGGGCTGCCTTCTCCTCCTTCTTCCATGAACGGACATGGCCCTACATGCTCCTGGCTGCTCCCCTCACAGATTCAGCTTTGGGAGCGTGGGCACCTTGACCAGATGGGTGAGTAGGAGCAAATACGGCTCTCAGCAAATGCTGCACTCGGGCCTGGTTAGCGGTGGGACCTCGGCTCACTTGTTTTTTTCCTTTTCAAACAGCCCAGGACCCTCAGGGGAGCAGCTGAGTCCAGGCTAGAAGGCCCCCCAGTGCTGAGCCTGGGGCAAGTTTCTAACTGAAGGGGGCAGCTCCCCAGCTTTCTGCTCCCAGGGAGACAGTCTGCGTGCCGTTGGATCCTCCGAGCACCAGGAAGGGCGCAGGCTCAGTGTCCCCCAAGGGAGAAGGCAGCTGCCCCAGGTGCAGGCTACGATAGCCACAGGTCAGATCTTTCTGGCTCCAGCTTCTCGACCTCGGCACTCCAGCTTCTCGATCTTGCCACCGACCAGTGGCTGGGGTTGCTTCTGGAAAGAGTCTCACTTGTCTCTCCATCTCCCCCTGCCCAGCATGAACCTGGTGACCTCTTGCCATGCCTAAGGGAGCAGGTTGCCAAATAAATGATCTGTGCCTACATGTCTAGGTGCTCGTGAGGATGAGGAAACCCAGGAAGGCCACTGGGATGGTTAATATGTGACAACCTGGCTGTCCATGCGGTGCCCAGCTTAAACATTTCTGAGTGTGTCTGAGAGGGTATTTCCAGATGAGGTTAGCATTTGGATCAATGAACTCAGTTAGTTGCCTTCCCTAATGTGAATGGCATCATTCAATCCACTGAGGGCCTGCATAGAACAAAAGGCAGAGGAAGGAAGAATTTGTCCCTTTTATCTGCCCTCACTCTTTGAGCCGGAACATCTCCTCTCTTCTCCTGCCCTTGGACTAGAATTTACACTATGATCCCCCAGATTCTCAGGCCTTTGGACTTGGACTAAGTTACTATTCTGGGTCTCCAGCTTGCAAAGAGCAGTTCAAGGGACTTCGCAGCCTCCGTAATCACGTGAGCCAATTTCTCATTTTATAGATAAAGGATTGTGTATCCACATGTATCGCTATCTGGACTGGCTAATACAACCATTCTCTTGGTCACTCTGAGGACTGTCAGGTGTGTAGTCTTCTGTGTCCTCCCACTGCATCCACAGTTTCCCTACTGCGTTTACCAACAGCTAAAATCTCCTTCCCGTGCTAACCACATTCATCACCTTCATGCTCAAGGCATTGCGTGCGGACTTGTGTCAGGGTGTAGTCTGATCGGGAAGGTGCTGCCTCTGGGAGAAGCAGATGGATGGTGAGGTCTTGGGGCCCAAGTCACGTGTGACCTGGAAAGCAGTTCATGGGACTTGTGAGCTAAGGGGCGGAGGTCTGAAAGCAGTAGTGAGAGAGTTGAACTGAAGTCAGAAGCCAAGAGAACTAGATGATTTACAAGGAAGCATTAATGGGAGATGAATCTAAGAGTGGGTGAGCAAAGAAACCAGAGAGAGCTGCCTGGGTTCCAGGGCAGGTGTGTGTGGGGTGTGTGTGTGTGTGTGTGTGTGTGTGTGTCTGTGTGTGTTTGGTGGAGTCAGACCAGGTGAGACGAGATGTAGGAACTGGTTCAAGGCTGGAGAGGGCCGAGGTGAGGCTGGGTGGGGAGGACGGAGCACGGGTTTCAGCTCCCAGAGGTTGAGCCCTGGGCGGTGTGGGGGTGGGGGAGGGGCACCTGACAGACTGCCAGCAGCTGGCGGCTGCAGGCTTCTCAGCCTGGGCTACAGGAGTCAAAGAACACCTGCCACGCCTGAAGTTACCTTTTAAGGAAAGCGTCCCAAACCGGTTCTTTCCTATGTCCATGGCTATTGCTTATGACACGTTTTGAGTGAAACCGACTCAGTGCCCTCACCATAACTGGCTTTACCAGACACCGATGCCAAGCTAAAGGCAGCCCGTCCTCCGTGAGCTGGCCACAGCAACTGCCTCGGAGGCAGCGTGGCATGAAATCTGGCCAGGGAGAGCACTTCAAGTGGCAGGCTGAACCGTGTCTTCCCCAGATTCCTGGGTGGAAGCCTTAACCCCTGCTACCTCAGAATGTGATTGTATTTAGAGAGAGAGCCTATAATGAGGTGATTACACTAAAATGAGTTCGTCTGAGGGGGCCCTAAGCCGACTGACTGGTATTCTTACAAGAAGAGGTATTTGGACATGCACAGAGAGACACACCAGGGGTGTGTGTGCAAAGAGGAGGGACCGTGTGAGGACACAGCAGGAGGTGGCTGTCCACAAGCCAAGGAGATTGGCTTCAGGAGGAATGGCACCTGATGACACCTTGATCTTGGACTTCCAGCCTTCAGAATTGTTAGGAAATACATTTCTCACACACTAATATTCAGTTATCCCTTTGGTGGAAACTTAAGTGCAGGGTTAGGATCCTCATGGTCCCTTTGTAAGTACTGGAGTCTAGACAGTATCCTGCTGAAAAGACATGTCCCTTATAACCTTGCATTCTTAACTCTGTGGCCCACCAGTCCTCATCACCAAAGATCAGCTGTGCTGGTCTTCTGCTTGAAACATGATGGAGATGGGTTAATACACAGGAAGCTCTTGAGGGGGAAGACAAAGAATGCAGGTAATGGGCTCCATGTGGTTGACAAGACTAGGCCAGGCTGGGGCAGGCAGAAGCTGACCAAATCCCAGGCCCTGGCCAGGAAGAGGGGGCACTCTCAGAAAGAGAAACAAGAGAAGATAAAAGACTGAAAATGTATCCTCCTATTTATAAGAAACACTAGGATGTTAATGGGGCTCTTGCTAGACTTCCAGACTTAGGAGCAAGCGAGTGTGTCCCGAATCAGCCCTGAGCCAGGGGCCAAGGTCCACAGAGAGTGGACATTTGAGTCTTGGGGCTGCTGAGGCTCTGGGATGGTCCCTGGAGGTAGAATTTCTGCATCAGATGGGGGTGAATATGTCCTGGTGAAGACAGGGCTTGCCCAGGGGCAGTGTGGATTCCAACCTTCAGGCTGAATATCGCCTATTTGCTTCCCCACTCTTCTGCAGAAAGAATGAAATTAGACTGCTTTTTTCTATAATCCGTTCACACAACAGTGAAGCAGTCCTTCGAGCAGACTTGTTTTTCTCTCTTTCTTACAATGTTGTTTATATGTTAAAACTCTCTGTGGGGAATATTGATATTTTGTTACTCCACAACAGGTTTTCTTCTGGACAGGGGAGGATCCAGGGAAAGGGAGACAAACGCCAGTTACCCTTCCCAGTGAATTCTGGCTACTGCGTAAAGGAATTTAAGAGCATGCGGAGCGTGTGAGCGGACAGTCAGGCAGGGTGTGGAAGAGCGTCCTGGCAGGGTGTGGAAGAGCGTCCTTGCGTTCTCCAGGCTCCCACGTGTGGTCTGCAGTTTTGCTTTGTCTGCTTTGCTTTGGCTTTTCTCAGTTTGCTCAGCGCGAGGAGGGACCAGCAGGAGGACTGGAAGAGGGCGCGGGGAGGGGCATGCTGGGCTGACGATGCAGGATCAAGAGGACCGTCTCCATCACTCCCTGTGCAGTTTGTCCGTCCCTTTCTCCTCTCTCATTCCTTGAGGAATGGGCCAGTGTACTGGGCCAGTGCTCTGGGGGCCCTATATCTGGGGTGGAAGGATGGGCGGGGAATGAATAAAGTGTTAAGAGCTCATCTGGTTTGCAATAGACTATGAGAGTCTCAGTTCCAATTGGGGGCCCAGAAGAGCATAGAACTCTTGCCAACAGCTGAATTTATTTTTGTTCTGCCCTCCCAGGAAACTAATATCTCTGGAAATGGCCAATGGTCCCATGGACAAGAGGCATCAGGTTGATAATCAGCCTTGCACCAGCTAGGCTGTGGTCAGCAAGCACC
This sequence comes from Lontra canadensis, assembly GCF_010015895.1. Lineage (NCBI taxonomy): Eukaryota > Metazoa > Chordata > Mammalia > Carnivora > Mustelidae > Lontra > Lontra canadensis. The sequence goes on from NW_022631022.1 coordinate 17,464,888, forward strand.
TGAGGACTCTTGAGGGCAGGGGGAAAGGGGCCTGGAGGAAATAGAGTTGGCCCCATGGACTCGAGGAGCGTTTGACAGAGTTTCTGGTCAAGTTTTCTTTTCTTTATTTGTTTTAAGATTTTTATTTATTCTCCAGAGAGAGAGAGTACACACAAGCAGGCAGAGAGGCAGAGAGAGAAGCAGGCTCCCTGCCAAGCAAGGAGCCCAATGCGGGACTCAATCCCAGGAGCCTGGGGTCATGACCTGAGCCGAAGGCAGCGGCTTAACCAACTGAGCCACCCAGGCGTCCCTTTTCTTTTCTTTTTTTAAGATTTTATTTATTTGAGAGAGAGAGTGAGGAAGTGACAGAGAGAGAAGAGAGAGAGGAAGCATGACCAGGGGAAGAGGGAGAAGACTCCCCACTGAGTAGGAGGCCTGATGCGGGTGTGGATGCCGGGCTGGATGCAAGGCTCAATCCCAGGGCCCTGGGATCATGACCTGAGCTAAATTCAGATGCTTAACCGACTGAGCCACCCAGATGCCCCATCTTGACAAGTCTGCTAAGATCATATGCCTAGTGCCTACCCTGGGAAGGAAAACAAATATGATCCTCCTTATTTGTGGGAATTCCCAAGGAGCTGTTTGTTTGGTGGTTGAAAAAAACAACTTTAGATATGTAAATAAGCTTCATGGCAGAATAGAGATCTTCAATAAGGGAACATCAACTCTTAATTCTGATTAGTTTAGACATTTCCTTTGCTTACAGATAGATAGGTACATTGACAAGATGGATCTCTTGAGAATTCTCTCAGATCTATGGTATCATATTTTCTCTGGATTGAGTAATAGTCCAGTGATCCTGCTTGAATTTATGATAAAGGAAATGAGTGACAAGTATCTTTTTTATTACGTGTTCTGTGTAAATACATGTGCTATATAGGCGTACTGTATCGTAAATCTGCTTGCCTACACATTTACTTTTCACTCCGGAGGGAACACTGTGACCATGCATTTCGAATGACCTAAATAAAGATAGTTTGGAGGACGTGCGTGCATTTCTGTATCAGCATGTGGAAGAATGACCTCTTTAAAAGCACCAATTTCTCTGGAAGCCATTTATTTCAGGGGCTCCCAGTGGGCTGCACCAGTTCCGTGTGTTACAAGGGACGTGAAAGGCTGAGTATAGGGCTGTTTAAATCAGAGTTTGTTAGAGGAATGTTGGGGAAGCAGCAATGCCAGGGGAGCGGTAATCAAAATCCAGAAGGCAGCCAGTAGCATGTCACACTTGAGCACCAGAAGCCAGGGGACTAGGAGCCCATCTGCCCGGATGTCACCACAGCTGCCCTGTCTCCTCCAGGAAAACCAGATTTCACGGTCGACAGACACAGCTGAGTTTAGGACATTTGTCCTGGACTTCCAAAGAGCGTAAGAAACACAGCGGAAACTAGCCAGAGGCAGTGTGCGCAGAAACCAGCAGGAACACAGCAATGCAAGGGGGCAGACACAGCAAAACAGAACGCCCAGCGGGAAGAAAAAGGGAGCTGAGGAGTTTGCACTACAAAGAAATCGGTAGGTGTATACACACCGAAAGGGCAGCGAAGGAGGAAGTTACTTTGAGCGGGATGGGATAGCACAAAGAGCCCTAGAACTGCAGTCAAAGGGCTTGGCCTCAGTTCGCCAACCACTGGCGCTTTGATCTTAGGAAAATTGCTTTACCTCTTGTCACCACTGCTTCGTCAGCAATAAAACAAGAGAGGGAAAGAGGAAAGGCAACCAACCCTGAGCACCTGCCATGAGCAAACGCTTTACACACACTTTAGTTCAACCTCATGTAGGGGATATTATCATCCCTATTTTACAGATGAGGACTCAGGAGGCTTAAAAGCGGCTTGCTTAGGAAGGTCAAAAGGGTTAAGTGATCTCCCCAAGTTCACATGGCTCGTATGTCACCGAATGGAAATTTGCACCCAGATCTACCTGGCCGAGGTCCGGGCTCTTGCCATTGTAAGAGGCCACCCTTCCCTACCTTACAGAAATGAGAATTTAAAAGAACATAATGTATGTGAAAGCCTTTTGACAACTGTGAAAAGCTTAGAGATGTAAAGAATTTTTATTATTTAAAGTTAAATCTCTCCAGACAAGCCCGTGATGAGATAGTGGAAAACTGTGGTTCAGAGAAATGTTCTCACTTGCCAAGTCAATGACACTCCTTCCCAGATCACCAATGGTAATAAAGTGAGTTAATGACTGAATAAAGCTTTTAATGGTGGCTTGGGCTAGATGACCTCTAAGGTCCTGCCAAGTCAGTATTTCTGAGAATCAGGAATTTTATCAAAGCAATGACAATGTAGCCCTGTGCTGAATCTGACCTCAGAGAAAACTGGAAAGTCAGCAAAATGTTTCTTTTTCGTCTCTCATTTCATTGCTCTGTTTTTATCCCTTCCATTTCAACCCTCTTGCCAAGCAGTCATCACTCTCAAGGCTATCCGTACTTAGGGTTTGTGTGCCACAGAGGAAAGGAATTTGATAATGAATTCAGACTAAGGGAGAGAAAGATCACTTTTGACTACTGGCTCCAGCGTTGAAGGCTATGTGATCTGGGAGTTTGTCATTTAACCTCTCTGGACCCTAGATTCATCATCAGCAATATGAGAAAGCCTACTCTTAGAGATCAGCGTAGGAAGTAACCAATATGGCATGTAAAGTGCCTAGCGCATAGTTCAAACCCTTTCAGTGTTAGTTCCCAGCAATCTTCCGGACGCCCTGGCTGTTACAGAGTGTGGCAATCTTCCAAGAGGTGGCTGCATATTTAAAAAATGATACCTAAAGAAGGCAATTCGGTACGGGGTAATAAACAATCCAGTGATGAATTTTTTTTTTCCTGCAACGTGACTTCCGGGTAGAAGAGAAAGACTAGGGGCAGTAGGGAGAGGAGAATATGGGTAGATGGGACTTCCCTGGCCTCTCCCAGTTACTCCATAACTCATGCCATTCTCCAGCATTGTACTTCCAGGAACAACGCAGGTGCGACAACGTGAGATCTCCTTACTTCACTTGATTAAGTTTCAGTTACTGAAACTTCTTTTTTGTATGCCAGAGAAGTTTAAAGAAGTGTTGTTGCATGAGGACAATCAGACAAACCTGAAAAATTGTTATTTCTATAAAGAAATCATTCCAAGGATATGGATGTTCTTTGTCCAGGAAGGGACCATCTGTGGTTACAACAAATTACTGATGGGTTTAACAAACACCAGCCTGGGAAGAGGAGGAGTTAGGAGATGAATGCCTCTCAGTCCTTCCTCCAGGAGGTACCACCGGAAAGAAATTTCCAGTCTGGCTGGGGAAGCCTGGATTTCTTTGGATTCTGGCAACTTTTATGTTCTGTACTTCCTTTTAATAAATGGGTACTGTTAAAGAACTGAGAGTTTCTTCTCACAGCTGTCAAGTGCAGGGATTTTTCTCTATTCTGTTTAATCCTATATGTCCAGTGTCTAAAAGAGTGCCAGGCAATAAACATTTGAGGAAACAGGTGAATTGTGAAGGTGATACTTACAAGAAACATTTCTTCAGATTGATGGTCGAGATGCATTTTCCCAGGCACTTAGTTAACAAATTCTTAGAAATATAGTTAATGTGGCATAATTTCTTTGGTTTCCTTTTTCCCCCTAGGCTTAGGGATACTTAAATGCTTTTGCTAAGAACTCATGTGTGTGAAACAGAGCCTTCTATCACAGTCTTTGCCTTTTTTCTTAATAAACAGCAAATAATCCCTTGGAAACATCTGCCCTTTATGGGTAATTGGAGAGATGTTTACTTTGGTGAGAGGATGAGAAAGATGAGAACTTTTAACTTTTATTAAATTGGTAAGTGAAGATAAAAAGGGAAAAGAATCATAAACTGGAGATGAATATTCTGACAAGCTTTCAAAAAACGAAAAACCAGGATATACAGTCCCCAAACTTTGTAGGTTCCAGCTCTTTTCGGAAAAATTTTTTAGGTCAAAACAGAGGAAATTGCTAAAAGAATTCACGAGGCTCTCTTAGATATCAAATAGCATTTTAAAACTACCTTATTAAGTGAAAAGAGATGATAATCATGATTGAATGTCCTTTGAAGCCCAAGATTAGGAGACAAATTTTAGGAAGACCACAGTTTGCATTCTGTTGAAAACTAAACATTTGAAAATAGTTCTAAATGGTTGAATACATAGCTCCGCCATTGATATGGCTCCTTAACATACATATATTGTTTTGCAAAACAACACAGCAGTTACTGCAGATTTTTTAAATTAAAAGGGGAGGAGAGGGGTGCCTGGGTGGCTCAGTTGGTTAAGCAACTGCCTTTACCTCAGGTCGTGATCCTGGAGTCCCGGGGATCGAGTCCCACATCGGGATCCCTGCTCTTCGGGGAGTCTGCTCTCCCTCTGACCTCTCCACTCTCACACATACTCTCTCTCAAATAAATAAACAAAATTTAAAAATAAAATAAAATAAAATAAAATAAAATAAAAGGGGAGGAGTCTCCACATTCAACAATAATTTAGGTTTCTAGGTTTTTCCTATAAAAGTACCAAAGCTGCTTTTAGGGTGGGACTCAGGGGGTTGTGGAGGTGATATAAAAATTGACTTAAGTGATTTATCTGCCTATTTCAATAAATATATATTAGATATAGTTCTTTAACTTTATAACTACTCAGAAATATGTGCTTCCTTAAAAAAATTTTTTGTTGTTGTTTTAACGAGACAGGAAGGTAAAATGTCAGATTGTCTGTTTAATACCGGACACCCGGTAAACCTATTATAAGAACTTTTATATGAACTTTGCCAGTTCTTATAATTCTTTCACTGGAAACTGTGAATTTGTTCTGTGCCGCCTTAGTCGGGGGCAGGGGGAAGGGATGGGAGATCCCCACCACATTGGTCCCAATCAGGGGCCTATGTTTCCACAGTTGAGGAAAAGCAAGGCCACCAAAGCCAAAAGACCCCAGAAACACTGACAAACTTGACAGCAAGTTGCAGAAGCTAGGCCCTAATTCTGAGGGTCAGTATTCCAAAGGCAGAACCAGGTCCAAATGGACTGCTGTCAAACCGGCACGTGTTAAACTCACCAAGGAGCAGACAGAGCACAGATCAGGAAGAACTCCAGAGCTGAGCTGCGTGTGATTGGCCCTCTCCCTCTTATGGTCAGTCTCCGAGGCCACAATGGCCCATCCCTCGGCTCTAAAAGCATTGGTGATGTATGGACACGTTTGAGATTCCTTATGCACTGTGTTAGGATCCCATTTAAGAACAGTGATTTGATGACATGGGACCCACCACGCTCGGAGAGCAGTCCAGGCAGGATGGAAGCAGCGGGGTGTCCCTTAAGGAGGACGGGAGCATGGGTCCTGTCCTAGGGAGATGGGCAGGGCCTGGCTTCAAGAAGTGTATCCAAAACAGGTCACCAAATCTAGGAAGGGCTAAGGTGAGTCTGGCTCGTTTGCTGAGGGGCTGAGAAAACAGGAGGTCGATGAAACAGGAGACAAGAGTATGGAGTAGCAGGCTAAATGGGTGAAATAGGAAGAGGCCTTGGTGAATTCTGGAGATTGGGCCAGACCTGATACAAGGAGGTGAAGAAGATCGTACTGACAAGATTACCTATGAGGGACAAAATTAGTTGCTGTTCGGTGACTCTTGGGGTGGGAATAAGAATCCCAGAGAGTGGGCTTCCATACCAACTGGTGGTTACTAACTTGCCTTCAAAAAGGGGTGCGGGGGGGCGCCTGGGTGGCTCAGTGGGTTAAAGCCTCTGCCTCCAGCTAAGGTCATGGTCCCAGGGTCCTGGGATCGAGCCCCGCATCAGGCTCTCTGCTCAGCGGGGAGCCTGCTTCCTCCTCTCTCTCTCTGCCTGTCTCTCTGCCTACTTGTGATCTCTGTCTGTCAAATAAATAAATAAATAAAATCTTAAAAAAAAAAAAAGGGTGATACTAACTGCCCACTAACTGCCAAGCTTTTACTGAGGGGGACTGTGCAAGTTGGGGGCAGAGCTGAATTTAGGGGGGCGTGGGATGAAGGGTGGAAGAAAACTGGTAAAGAGAGAAACACGATGCTCAGATAACGTGAGAAACGATGACTGGTAGGGGGCACTTCTGCTGCTTATAGATTCCTTCTCTCTTCCCAATGAAATCTTCAGCAAAGTGTATATTACTCACTGGGGTTTTTGTGCCAGTGGATGAAAAGGAGGGGGCTGGGAGCACAAAGAAGTTGCTGTAGCTGCACCAAAATCATATGTGGGGGACCAGAGCACCTGCATGTTGACAGCAAGCAGAGCAGACAGCCCTCTTAGCCCAAGAGCCCTTTTCCTTGGATGAGGTTGGACTAGGGTTCCACCTAGAAACACAGGAGAAGGTCCAAATGTTCCCCAGGACAAAGGTCTCACCACCACTTTTCTGGCCTAGGTTCCCCCAGCAGTCCAGATAGAGAGCTGGTGGAGGGTCCCTGGGGAGTTAGCAACTTTTCCATGACAGTCATCAGGCTCCTTATCTCAGTTCACTGGGGGACATCTTTGGTTATTGGTGAGCTGAATGCAGAAATGAATGAAAATGAGATGAACGTGCCTGGAGGGGGCAACTGGTATTTTAAAATGTGGGACTTTCCTTACCTCAAAGGGTCTATAGTAGGCTCCTTCAAGTATTAGGTTAGGCAGACCAAATATGCTGTGCCTTTTTGATTTGTTTTGTTTTGGGGTTTTGTTTGGGGGGTCTTTCTGCTGTAATGAGAATATAATCCCTTCTGGATAAAGAGAACAACCTGGTGATAATAGCTTCCAGACTGGAGTGCAGTAAGTGAAGAGCCAGTCCTTGTTAAGAAGTAGACGATCCAATGTTAGGGAAGTGGGTTGCTTGTGCCAATGAGCTGTGTTCAGCCATCAAGGACAGAACACATTTATCCCCTCCCCCACAGCCTCCTCCTCAGTCCATGCAAAACAAATTGGAGTGAAACAACACCATCTGCTCATTTCACACTCAGTGAAGAAGCACGTCAACTCCTTCTCAAGGTTAGGAAGTCCAAACTCAAAAAGACACTTCTAGTTATGCAGTAAAAATGCCTCCTGAAAGCAGGAATGCTGCAATCTTGGAAGAGTCCACTGTTTCCCCAAACACGACATGGAAAGGGCTGAGCTGATCAGGGCTAAGAAGCTGAGGGCTTTCTTACGGGAGTGTCACATGGAGCTTTACTTAATGGCAGAAAGTCCTGTTTCGCTGGTCAGTTGCATTTCCATAATTTGCAGCCTCTGATTTTAATGAGAATAGCAGTAGACAAGACCATCGTAATCACCCTGGTTCTAGCATCCTGTGGCGGGAGGAAGAGGAGGGAGTAGAAAGATAAGTCTTGCTCAATCAGAGATCCTATTTTGTTCTGATATTTCCCTTTGGTGTAGCAAATCCCCCCACCTTTTTTCCCCTTTTTTTCTGTAATCACTTAAAAAAAAATCTAAATCCCTAATTAAACTCTGTTATTCAACCCAGACATGATGCTTTGAATTAGAGAAGAAATTTACTCGTTTGATTCTACCCCTATTTCCTTTACTCAACTAAACTCTGTTCAGAAATAAAGATAAGGGAGGGTTCTTGGGTATACAAATGCTTTCAGAGATTAGAAGGAGGGCAGCCCTTCAGCTTTTGCAACAAATATTAAATTCCACACAGTTCTAACTGACCATCAGTAAATAATGTTTCTCCCAAGAGAACCCCTGGGACAGTAATGACTGGACTTGTCTTAGAGATCAGACACTCACAACACAAAGCCTGAAAGACTCAAGTCTCTCGTTACTTATAGCATGCCTCACTGGGATGTGTGTCGGCAATTTACGATCTCCTGGGAGAAACAGGAAATTAATATAAAAGGATCAATTGTGACATGCCAAGTACCAAATAAGTGTACATTATGTAAAATTATAGCTCTTTTTATTCATAAAGCTTTTGTACCAGACTTTTGAAATTTGGTGAACAAGACTGCTTCATCTTGATCTTCTCCTTGATCTTCAAGCTGGAGGAGCTGCATGCAGCCCTGGTCCTGGTGGTCCTCCTCATCGCCGAGGGCCTCTTCATGTTCACGTACAAGTCCACGCAATTCAACGTGGAGGGCTTTGCCTTGGTGCTGGGGGCCTCATTCATCGGTGGCATCCGCTGGACCCTCACCCAGATGCTCCTGCAGAAGGCGGAACTTGGGCTCCAGAACCCCATTGACACCATCTTCCACCTGCAGCCACTCATGTTTCTGGGGCTCTTCCCTCTCTTTGCCGTATTTGAAGGTCTCCATTTGTCCACATCGGAGAAGATCTTCCATTTCCAGGACACCGGGCTGCTCCTGCGGGTGCTGGGGAGCCTCTTCCTTGGAGGGATCCTCGCCTTTGGTCTGGGCTTCTCTGAGTTCCTACTGGTCTCCAGAACCTCCAGCCTCACTCTCTCCATTGCTGGCATTTTTAAGGAAGTCTGAACTCTGCTGCTGGCAGCCCACCTGCTGGGGGATCAGATCAGCCTCCTGAACTGGCTGGGCTTTGCACTCTGCCTCTCAGGCGTCTCCCTGCATGTGGCTCTCAAAGCCCTCCAAGCCAGAGGTGACGATGGCCCTAAACCCTTGAAGGGGCTGGGCTCCCACTCCGACCTGGAGCTGCTGCTCCGGAGCAGCCGGCCGGAGCAAGACGACAATGAGGAGGAGGGGGAGTACTTTGTGGCCCAAGGGCAGCAGTTATGAGCCAGGGGACTGGCGGGGAACCAGGCTGCTCCCAGGCCTCGCACCTCACTGCAGCCCGGGAGCAGGGGCCTGGGACTCTCCCAGGCTGGGCCTCGGGGAGCACGTGACCACGCAGCGGGGCTCCTGTAGGTCGCGGGTGCAACAGTGGGGGGAGCGTCAGGCCAGAGCAGGGCCCAGATGTGCCCCGCTGGCTAAGGGAACGGGCTGGTCTCCACGGCTTGCTGGGCGCTGACAGCCCAGGTGGTGATTTCCAGGGGCAGAGCGGGTTTCTAAGGGGCCGGGTTTAGACTGCAGAGCAGTTGGGAAGGGGAGATGCCAAGGCTTCAGCCTGGCATCTCCCCTCGGGTCTGGGGCGTGTCTTTTCTCAGTACAGGTCTATTTATAGCTTGGAAATAAAGGATTTACAGTCCACTGGAAAAAAATATAAATAATATAATATAAATAACCTGAATACAAATAATATAAATAACCTGAATTCATTCATCCATTCAACCATCTGTTGGTGTGTCCATCTGTCCAACAAACATTACCCTGGTGCCTACAGTGCCAGCCCTCCAGGTTACCAAGACAAATAAGGCATGGTCCCTGCCCTTGTTGGGGCGCAGACCTGCAAATCATAATACAGCAATAAGTGCAATCACACAAGTGTGTTCAAGGTGGAAGGTAACCAAAAAGGAGGAAACAGTTGGCTATATGAGGGCGGTCTTGTGGGGGCATGGGGTTCCAGGCAAGAAAAACTTCTCAGAAGAGTTGAAACATAAAAGAGGAATTGGAATTTACCAGGCATATTCTAATCAGAGAGCATAGCTTGAGCAAAGGCATGGAGGCACATGAAAGCCTGGAGTATCCAAGGAGCTAGAAGCCATGTAATATGGCCGCAGGGTTTTGTGTGGCTGTGACAGATGAGCCTGGAGAAGTAGACACAGGCTAGAAATAAGACAAACCCTACAGGTCATGTTCAGACATTTCCCTGTTGACAATGGGCTTCGCTGGTGGGATTTCAGAAGGACATGTATTTAGAATAAACTTTATGATGGCTAGATGGAAAATAGAAAGTGAGAACAGGACAAGAAACCCAAGAAAGGCAAGTTGTCACTGTGTTCACACCATGCTTTTTTAAGAGCTTTGTTCCTTTAAAAAAAAAATAGATTTTCTTTTTTAGAGCAGTTTTAGAGCAGTTTGCAGTGAAATTGAGGGGAGGGTCCATGGGTTCCCCACATACGCCCTGCCCCAGACATGCACAGCCTACCCTCTTACTGACACCCGCACCAGAGTGATACAGTTATTACACTCAACAAAGCTACACTGACTCAACAAAGCCCAGAGACCTTTTCTATCTAGACTGAGAAATGCCACTGTTAGTGAACCTAGTATTTTTTAATATCATGGATCTTGAGAAGCTGGTCTTATTTTTACCATGTCTGGTGTTTTTGCCACAAGCGTTTTCTCTGCAAACATTTTCACTGCATAACTAATTGGCCATAAGGCAATTCTGCCGTAAAAGATTAAAAAAAATAACTGGTTAACAGTTTGGTTTGACAGTTTGTTGGTTTCATCAACTGGTTGACAGTTGGGTTTCATGTCTTCATTGACATAGGACTCCCGTTTTTATAGACATACATCTGAGTCCTCATAACGGTCTGTAGGACAGTGCGGAGTTTTGAACCCGCATTTCCCATAGAACCCGGGAACGTCTGTCAGCAGACTTGTGACAATATGCCAAGAACAAACAACAACGTAGAAGGCTTTCACAACACAATGCAAGGCTCAGTTACAAATATGCATTCTAGAAGGATGAAATTTTAGTGAAAAAGGCAAAAGTGTAATGTTGAACGAGGAGACAAATCAACAAGCAAAAAAAAAAAGTGTGTAGTACTAAGAATGAAAGACTTTAAAGATATGTGCTTAGGTACCACTCATAAAATAAAATCGGCTATCTGTGCACTATTGCCATGACTCTAAACTACACATTTTAAATATATTCAAGTATTTAGTATTTCAACAATCAAGTCTTTTTAATTTTGCTCATTTTTATGATTCATTATGTCCCTTTGAATGAATGTCCTCTTTTTTTTTTTTAAAGATTTTATTTATTTATTTGACAGACAGAGATCACAAGGAGGCAGACAGGCAGGCAGAGAGAGAGGATGAAGCAGGCTCCCTGCTGAGCAGAGAGCCCGACACGGGGCTCGATCCCAGGACCCCAGGATCATGACCTGTGCCAAAGGCAGAGGCTTTAACCCACTGAGCCACCCAGGTGCCCCTCTTTTATTTTTTTATGATTTTATCTCTTATGGTAAAATTGCCTTGTAGCCAATTATTTATGTAGCAAAAATGTGACAAAAATGCTTGTGGCAAAGATGCTTATGGCAAACTTATGTAGAACCATGTTCACAGCATACTGAGGTTGAGCATGCTAACTGAGCTGGCTTGTGGCCACTCGGCCAGTCCAAAGGCTGAGGGAATCAGCAGCAGGACCCTGGTATCATGACCTGAGCCGGAGGCAGACACTTAACCAACTGAGCCACCCAGGCACCCTGATGACTTTCTATATTGATTAGACCCACAATATTGTTCATAGTTGAAGTATCTCTGGAAACTGGCACATGTAGACAGAGGGATTTTGGATACTCTATGAGAAACTAAGCTACTGAGTAGTAAAGCTAGGAACAAAAAAATGTCCAATTCTTTCAAGTTACAGCTGAAGTACCCTATTTGCCATGGTTACCCTTTCTTTCTCTTTATTTAGAATTTTTGTGTTGGCAAAAAAAAAGGATTATGCGATAATGTTATTTTTAAGTTGCTACTGGATCTATGAATAATTCATTTAAAGTAAAATCTCAATATCTTGTGAGCTTATTTTGGGGGCCCTAAACATTGATTAAAATATCAGCCTGTTTAACATAACAGCATGGCATGGTGCATGGCAATCTTTAGGAACACGTCTTCCCTCTCAGTGCTGTTAAATTCTGGTGGATTCCTTTTGCATTATATCCCATTGCATTTTATTACAAAAGTTTCTTCTTGCCATTAACTTTACAATCCAATTATCAAAGGAATTTTCTAACTTCTTGCCTTAATATTTGTTTCATTGGGATTAAGAGTTAAATGAACTGGTTTGTTTTTTTTTAAGATTTTATTTATTTGAGAGAGAGATCACAAGCAGGCAGAGAGGCAGGCAGAGAGAGAAGGGGAAGCAGACTCCCTGCTGAGCTGAAAGTCCAATGCAGGGTGATCTCAGGACCCTGAGACCATGACCTGAGCCGAAGGCAGAGGCTTAACCCACTGAGCCACCCAGGCGCCCAAATGTAATGTCTTTAAGGTAACTGTCAAGTTGACAGAAATCATAAATTTATTCGTCCTCACCTTATTTTTTGTCTTCAAAGCAACAGATCAAGCTAGGAGTAAGGAAGGAGTGTATGCTGTTGGTAACATTATACTTAGTTGTCCTGCTGAGACTGCCAATACAGTAGCCAAACAACCGTAATAATTTCTGGAAGGCATTTGTGACACTGACACTCGGCCCCGTTGCGAACTGCACCAAACCCCTGGAATCGTTGCATATGGGTCTGAAAGCTGCTGTCAGGCTATAAGAGCTCTTAATTGTTACTGACTTGTGCTAGATTTGCGTTCTACTTACAAACTTCTTTTTGGTGTGTCTGTTTGTGTTTGAATCAGGGCAGAGTACATTTGGACCCTTAAAATTCATTCCGTATTTCTTTTAATCAATACAAATCAAAAGCAGTCTCAGAAATGCCTCGTTGTCAATTACATCCAGCCACGTCAGAAGTAAATGTCATGTCTTCTGAGGGTTGCATTTTCTCAAGGAAGCAGTGTTCAGGCATATTTGTTACCTCAATTAGTCTGATTTAGTGGTTCAGTCAGTGAGCTAGTTACTCTGGCAGTCAGCAGAGTAATTCGATTTCTAAGCGGCTGGTAAGGGACTAAAAACCATCCGAAACGCTAACTCCATGTCCTGAAAGCAGATGTACAGATCCTGATGTTCTTGGTGGCACAGCTGTCAGGGAAATGTGTTGGTCCCTGATACGATCTCCATCCAGGGCTAGAGCCCCTTGATGTCACATGCCTGGATATTCTGTCAGGAGGTGACAGGAAGGGTGTTCCTTTTGGAAACCTAGTGCCCTGAAGGGATTCTTTTTCTTCTCCACTGTCTTTAGCTGGCAAAAGGTGGAGGCTGACAGCCCTGAAGATAGTACTGGAGGGTCTATTTTAGAAAGGGAGCATGTTATGTTCTAAGTCTATCAATCTCGTCTCTTTCCCCCTCACTCCAGAGGCCGTGAAACTAATCTTCTATTGCTTAGATAGGTGCTTTGGAGAAGGGGTCACATTGTGACTGAGACTCCTTAGGACCTCAACCCAGTGGCAGAAACGGTGGCCTGCATCATCTAGATAAGAGATGAGGAGCGTGGTTACCAAGATAATCTAACCCGATGTATTGTATTCTCCCCTCTCTTAATTCCCTGCCGAAGTGATCCGGCCAATGTAACATCAAAAATAATTATTTATCACCACTAGAACTTAGAATGCTATCTGGCCTGTGTTCCTGCCTCAAGAGTAAATCTCAGCTGTTTACAGAAACATATATTATATTCTAGGAATCTTTTGGTTGCAGGTGACAGAAAACCAATGCAAATTCCCCTGAGCTAAAGAGGAGGATTTATGGAATCAAGGCTGAAGCATTTCACCAAACCCAAGGTATAACTGAACAGCTATGGGTGCAGAGAGGCGGCTGGGTCTCAGGAACACTAGAAACTGAGGACTTGGGTGACATTCAAATACTGACTCATTCACTGCGGCTGGGATTCTGGGCGTGGCTTCATCCTCCTGTTGGTTGCTAGTTTTTTCTACGGGTGGGAAAACAAGACCTTGTACACTTTCTGGTTTGAACAGTTTAGACTTTAAACCACCAGAAAGAAGGGGCTCTCTCTCTCTCCGCACATTCTCCAAGTCGAAAAGTCTTCCAGGCTCAGCTTGCAGCCGGCCCGCCTGACCCAAAGGAGGGTGGCCGGAGTGATTAGGGTAGCGTGATTGGCCAATCTCAGGTCCGGTGTCCACACCAAGCCCAGTCAACTGTGGCCAGGAGGTGAGAGGGCCCGCAGGAATACGCTAGCTGCAGCGGGAACCAAGGGGTGGCTGACAGCCATTCCCACAGGTTTTCACCACCTAAACAGCTAAAACAAAAAGGATGAAGTTGAAAAATAAAAGCAACACGAAGATAGATTAAACACAAACCAAATAAACATAAAGAAAGTAAAATTTAAGACCAAAGCCTTTTAGCAAAGAGCATAATTTTATTTTGATAAGAGGTGTATTTCAGAATAAAAACACAACAGTAATAAATCCTAAACCATCATGTAACACACAGTAAAACCTGTTAGAAATCGTGTATGAGGGAAAAGAAATGATACATCTCTTAAAATACATGATACGTCTCTAAAACCAAAGAGATGCCATTAAAAAGCTATTTGAATTGATAAAAAGTTCAATAAAATGGTAGGATGAGATAAATACACAAAAATCAATAGCTAGCCTGTATAACGGCAATAACATATTAAAAATGTGATGAAAAGGGAAATCTCATTCCTAACAGCATCAAAAATACAAAAACAGTAGGCAGCAGACTGGAATGAAAATTTGATGAAATTAGCATAAAATTTATTTAGAAGAATAAATCATTAAGGATAACAAAAAGAATATATGTTAAAGGTAAGCATAATGAGGGAGAATTAGCCCTGACAGGTATTAGAATGTCTTATACTTAAGTAATTACACAGTGTGGTATTGATCCAAAGTAGACAAATGAATGAACCAGATAAATAACTTTGACACAGATTCTGATATACTCTAAAATGCTAATACATAATAAATGTAGCTGCACAAACCAGTGTGTGAGGAAAAACTCATTCAGCAAAGAGTATTGGGACAACCGGTAGTTATGCAAAGAGAGGGGCATACCACCAAAGATAGGAGTCAATCAAGAATCTGGAAAAGTGATTTGTAGCAAATAGGATAAAAGTTAAATTTTTCCTCTTTTATTTTTTATTTTTTTAAAGATTTTATTTATCTATTTATCTTCGAGGGGAGAGGGGCAGAGGGACAAGCAGACTCCCCACTGAGCATGGAACCCCGCCTGGGGTTCCTGGAGAGGCTAGATAAGAGGCTCATGGGAGGTTGGAATTCCTTGTGGGGCTCCATTTCACAACCCCGAGATCATGACGTGAACTGAAAAACCAAGAGTCAGAATCTCAACTCACTGAGCCACCCAGGTATCTCTAACTTTTCCTTTACTAAAAGCTCATTCAAATCAATAAGAAATTCAAATCAGTAAAGATTACAAAATAATGTAAGTACCCCTGAAACTAATAACAAAACCCTGAAACTGATAACACATTATATGTTTAAATTTAAGTAAAAAATCTTAAAAATAGTATAAATACCCAGTGATCCTATCTCAAAGGTGGGAATGCAAATTGGTCCAACTCTTTGGAATGTCATTTACAATATGTATCAGCGAATATATTCATACTCCTTGATTTCGTAGTTCTTTCTCCAGTGAAGTATCTTGGCAAAACAATTTGAAAAACTTAAAAGTTTTATGAATCGGGGCACCTGGGTGGCTCAGTGGGTTAAGCCTCTGGCTTCGGCTCAGGTCATGATCTCAGGGTCCTGGCATCGAGCCCCGCATCGGGCTCTCTGCTCAGCGGGGAGCCTGCTTCCTCCTCTCTCTCTCTGCCTGCCTCTCTGCCTACTTGTGATCTCTGTCTGTCAAATAAATAAATAAAATCTTTAAAAAAAGTATTATGAATCAATGTACTCATTGCAGTATTATTTGTGTTGACCACGCTATATAAAATAGCAGCCCCGTCATCCTTTATCCCTTCCTTGCCTTTTTTTTGGGGGGGGGCATTTATTTCTAGACCTGAGAACCCTGTCCAGCACATAGTAGAAAACTGATAAATATTTGCAGATGGAGGCACTTGGGTGGCTCAGTGGGTTAAAGCCTCTGCTTTGGCTCAGGTCATGATCCCAGGGTCTTGGGGTTGAGCCCCACATGGGGCTATCTACTGAGTAGAGAGTCCGCTTCCCCTCTCTCTGCCTGCCTCTCTGCCTACTTGTGATCTCTCTCTGTCAAATAAATAAAAAAAAAATTGCAGAATGAATGAACAACATCAAACATCCAAAAATAAGAAAATGGTTTAGACAATTATGATTTATCTACTCAACCTAATATTATAAGTAGTGCATATATTTTTAAGAATAATAACTTATAACATAAGGAAGTATTTATGATAAGTTCAAGAAAGCAGAATATGTAATAAGTTTAAGAAAGTAGAATATATATTTACACATACACTATGATTGCAAATTTTCTTACAAGCAGTTTCTTACAAAGTTACAAAGTTAAAAACTAGTATAAGAAACTATATATAGAAAAAATGACAACTTTTTTTTCCTTTATAAAACTGCAAATACAGAAAAAGCTTCGTGGAGAGGAATAAAAATGGAAGGAGATACAGCCAAACATTAAGAATGGTGTGGGAAGAGGGGCGCCTGGGTGGCTCAGTAGGTTAAGTCTCTGCCTTTGGCTCAGGTCATGATCTCAGGTCCTGGGATTGAGCCCCGCATCAGGCTCTCTGCTCAGCAGGGAGCCTGCTTCCCTCTCTCTGCCTGCCTTTCTGCCTACTTGTGATCTTTCTCCCTCTGTGTGTGTGTGTCAAGTAAATAAAAAACGTCTTTAAAAAAAAAAAAGAATGGTGTGGGAAGAGAGAATACAGGTAATTTTACTCTTCTATTTACTTTTGAGCATTTTCCATAGGTTCCATAACATGCATTCCTTTAATATTGGGAAATTTGATAAATGCAACATCGAAAGGGATGGTTTTTAAAATCACCAATGACAAGAGGGTATGATTTCAAACACAAATAATGACAAGAAGGAAAAAGAGAGGAGGAAAAGCCAAAGTGTTAAATATAGTGAGTTACAAGTTAATGTTTTGGTTTATTTTAATGTAATTAGAGAAGTTTGGGTCTAAGAATATGAAAATCTGTAAAGCTGATTATCCTTTGAGTCACTGCTTACTTCTGTTAACCAACTACATTACCACCCTTAAGTACCTGTTAGATAGAAACTCCAAAGCCATCTAGCGATTTCTCAAAAACATGTATCCCTGGAGCCACCCCTGGGAGTTTATAGTTCAGGAGGATTGGGGTGGAGTCTAAGAATCTTTCATGTGTTCAGCATATTCTCTGGGTGATTCTATATTTGGGAATCCCTGCACTAAGCATCAGGGAGGCTTTCTGTCTTGAGAGCCCTTGAACTTCTTCAGGAAGCTCTCTCTTACCTGCCCTTGGGTCATTACTGCTCCTGCAGTGTTGCTCTAGCTGCTGTGGTTGTGGCGGTCCCCTGGAGGGTTTGTGCACAGAATCTAGAACCTTCAGAATCTAGAACCCAACAGACTGGCCCTTCTCCTCCCTTAGGCTTCCATGGACTTACTAGAACACCATAAGCTGTGTCGCGCTGAGCTGGGCTCCTCACAGGCCACAGTCTTCACCGTGATACATTGGCTTAGTGTCACCACTGATTCAGAGCCTCTCATCCAGTGGTCATTGTCATTCAGCCTCTTTTTTATAATGTTCTGCACTTGCTCCCCATTGATGCAAGCTCTCAGAGCGTAACCTCTGTTCCGAACATTTCCTCTGTTCCCCTGGAAGTCCCACCACGTTGTAAACAAATGCCTCTATTTACCCATTCTCTGCACAGGCATCCCTTCTCTCTCCTCTTTTGTTTTTTAAATCTGACTCTCTCCTGAGGCCACTTCTGTGGACCTCATTTGTTCAGATCTCAAGTGACCAGTAGGTGGTGTTAATATTCATCTGGAATCCCACCATCATTTCCCACCAGATCACTTACATTTTGGAGCAGAAACAAAAAACCTAAGGAGAACAAGAACTCTGATCTGGGGACTCATGGCATCTAGTTCAGTGTCTTTTTCATTGTTGTTGTCATATAATGATTGACTTATAAGACATTTCTCAGCTATCTTAAGTGTCAAGTGGCTTATATTCTTTCTCTCCATTCCTACCTCTTCATGCCTGCCATCCTGGGTGACTTCATTGGCTTTGTGGATGACCC
Organism: Lontra canadensis; assembly: GCF_010015895.1. NCBI lineage: Eukaryota > Metazoa > Chordata > Mammalia > Carnivora > Mustelidae > Lontra > Lontra canadensis. The sequence goes on from NW_022631022.1 coordinate 17,482,756, forward strand.
ATCTCTTAGCTACACTGATCTTGCCCTCCTCCTTCTCCATCATCCTATTCCTATATGGTTCCTGTTCCAAGCTACAACCCTTCTACCCACCTACCACCATCACCTACAGCCAGTCTGCTCTCCAACACGAGGGAGCTGAATTTGATAACATAAAAACTTCAAGAAGCTCATTTATTCCTTTAGCTTAAGTCCAATATAAGAGCTACCCATATTTTGGTCCCTTTCTATTAGCACTGAGAAACTCCCAAGCAGGAGGCACCCTCAACCTTATAAGCAATGCACCAAAAAGTAATGCACCAAACATGTTCCAGTATGTTGACACTCTCATTTTACCCTAGTCATTCTAACCATTCTGGATTTATTTCCTTCCTTATCTGGACTAGAGCACATGGTTTACCAGTTTAATAATTCACTTCTCGGCATCCTTGAGTGCCTCCATCCCTTGTCTTTTACTTCTTCATCCACTCTTAGAAATCCCCACCTCTGGGTCAGTCCAACCATCCACTTTCTCTCCTCTTACTATGTATTGCCTTAGAAATACTAGATCAACAAAAATCACAAGTGCGTCATTAAGAATTTCAGCTGGACCCATGTCCACTTCCCTCTCTTAATCCCCTCTGGCTCTTCCACATATATGCTGCTCTCCTTACCAGACCCCTTCTCTTCGTGCAGCAGAAGGCCTTGCTCCTACTTCGTGGAGAAGATCAAGACCCTCAAGAATGAATTTGGTATCCTCTTGTCTATGAACAGTTGTATCTTTGCTTTCTTCTTTTCCGGCTCTTCTCCCCCAAGCAAATACCTTGACCTATATGTAAACTTCCTTCCGTAATTTAAAAAATCTTCACATCAACATCAAATACATTACATCAGATATTTATTAAAAACCAGGTACCAGGTGGGGCAATCGGGATGTAGTGATAAATGGAATCCAGCTGCGATTGATGCCTCTTTTCCCATGAATTACACATTCCTCTTTTACTTACTTAATTACAGTGGGAGCTGCCACATTACTGCCTGAATGGGTTAGAGTGGGCTAACCCCAGACTGACTCTCGGTCCTTCCACTGGGAAGTTCATAACAAAGACTGACAGTCGGAAGCAGACTGTAACAGGGTAACTGAGAAGTTTCTGGCAGTGGCCACTTTCTGCCATGTGGACTAGGACACAGAGCCATTGTGCAACAGATGTGAAATGGAGGCAGATTCAGAAAGAAGGGCAGAGACACGAGACTCTCCAAAAGATGATTTTCTGGGATCTATAATGCACTCCAGTTTCTAGTTCCATTCCCAAGGTCTGGTTGCATCCTCGTCCTGAGATTCCAGGGTCCTTTCCATAAAATTTCTTTCTGCTTCAGACAGTATTTCGTGTTGGGTTTCTGTTGCTGGCAACCAAAAAGAAAGACCCTGTCTTTCTTGCTGGAAAGCTGGACTGCCTTGTTTGGTGACCGCTTCTGGTGGGACCCAGCCATGTGTCCTTTGAGGAGAGAGGACTGGGTAGCCATTGTCAGGATGTGGCTTCTTATTTCCAGTCTTCATTAAGGTGTTACAAGAACGACACATGCTCAAATATAGCGGAAAGCTGCCTGAAAACCACAGGGCCAGGGTGTAACTCTATTCTGTGAAGTCCTTTTTGCATATTGCCAGTTGCTTGAGACTACTGAGGTCAGATAATCATGGGCCTTGCTGAATGACAGCTGCCAAATTATCTACTACAGTGTTTCAAAGCTATCAATTATCCCCTTGCTCTCTTGAATCTTCAACACTTCCCTCTCTATTGGCTCCTTGGATCAGCAGTTAACTTCACTCCGCTCTTAACAAAATCCATTCTAGACTTCCCAACTCTTTCTTCCTATTATAAGTAAACACCTTGGGAAAGTTGTTCATACTCAGCCACAAGCCATAGCAATCAGGTGGCCTTACTCTCTGCTGCAACTGCTCTTGTTAAGGTTGTCCATGACCACCTTAGCAGGAAATGTAATAGATGTTTTTCAGGTCTTACCTTACTTGACCTCTCCATCACTATGGACCACTCCTGCATTCCTGAAGCACTTTCTTCCCTTGGGTTCTGTGACACTACATGCTTCTGCTTTTCTTTTTATACGTCTGTTTCTTTGCAAGTTCTTTTTCTTTTCTGTACCTTAAATGTGTTGGTGTTCCCGGGTTTAGTCCTACTCCTAAATCTTCCTCTCTGGTCTGAAACTTTCCCGGGGCAATCTCAACCACTTCTTGGCATTACTGTATATATTGGGGTATAATCCCAGTCCTCTTCCCACTATAATTAGAAGAGACAGAGTCATCTTATATTCTGACCATTAAAAAAAAGTCCTTCGTATTACTGGATGTTCTCTCAATTATTTTGAACATCAGAATGTTCTTTGGGGGAACATGCAGCAGCATGAAATAAATCCATTCTGTGTTCATATAGAAGCCACCTGACAGAATTGGTAAGAAACAAAGAAATTTTACACAAATTTAGAAATTAGTTCCAGGGAGATACCTTCAAATTTTCAAGTGTTGGATGTGCTCGAAAACAAGCCCTTAAGAGTCATTATGGAAAAAATATAGACTAATATGGGTATAGGATAGATGATGTAGTGTCATTAGATACTGTAACCTGGAATAAAATTCTCAGTGACAATGTCACATATCAAGTCAAAAATTGAGGTGGAAGTAAAGATAATCTGTCTTGGGAAACCGTGTCAGAGACTCAAAATGTGACTCTGGTGATGATAAAAAGCCTGTGAAGAGTTTCTAGAAAATCATTTTTTGAATTATATTTCATTAATAGTTTAAAGTATATAAGTATAATTAAGTTAATGCATTAAATATTATCAGTAGATCTCTGATTATTTCATCTACATCTTTAAAAGTTTATAAATTTAAGCTGGCTACAAAGTTTTATTGCGGGTGGATTTTAATTGGGAAAATGGGGCACGCTCTGTACTCAAAGGCGTCTTCTATTTAGGCATAGATAGTACATGCTGATGACTCACCTCCTGTCCAGTTCTCCCTGCTAAACCCCAGACCCAAATAACAAACAGTTTACTGACACTTCTACTTAGATGTCCCTTAGGCACTTTAAATTAAACTTGTCCAAAGTTAAACTCACATTTCCTCCCATCTGCTCCTCTTCCTAATTCCCCTCTCAGTGAATGTCACCACCTTCATTCGGATGCCTAAACTGAAATCTGAGTCACCCTCGCCTCCGGTCTCCCACACACACCTCTGTCGCTTCTATCTCTCTCCTAAATCTCTCTCTTATCTGCTCACTTCTCTTAACTCCCTCTGCTTTACTCCAGGCCCCACCATCTCCTCCCCAGACTACTGTGAACAAAATCGGAACTGGTTTCGTAGGTCTTGTCTCCTTCCAATCTACACTTCATGAAGCAGCCTGCTTGATTCTTCTAAAATGCAAATCCGATGTCAGTTCTCACTGCAGGATAGCTAACTCATCTTTGGCTCAGTTTAGAGACTGATGCTTCTTCCCTAATTCCCCAACCCCACCCTCCCTCTGCCCCCACAAACAATTTAGTCAGGTTAGATGCTCTTACTGTTTCCCACACTCCTTATCTTTCCTTACCATAACATTCTTCACACTTCTTTGTTACAACTCTTTCCTGCTAGACTGGGAACCTTGTCTATCTGGCTCACCATTGCATTCCTTGAACACAGGGCAGAGCATGAGACACGGTGTTTTATAAATATTAAATGAACAAAAGAATAATTTTATCTCAGCACCCAGCACAATTTCTGGCAAAAAAGAGATCTTCAATAATATTTGGTGCATTAATAGGTTGTTGTGGAACTACAGATATATGATTAATTAAGCAACATGTAATGAGCAAAATTAATATTGTGTAGGCTTTGTCCTTAAGGAGCACATAGCCTTCTTAACTAGGCTTAATTCGGAGATGGCTCTCTAGAACAGGTGGCTTTGGGAGGAGAAAGGGAGAAATAAAAATTCTTACCTAGTGAAATGTAAAGGGTGAGTGTAAAAATGTCAACACTTGGGTAGGAGAAAATTTTGTGCCTACCACATGGGTAACTCCTAGTTAAAATTTTCTGTGTCTAGGAAGTGTTCTATATTCGGACCTACTAGTCAGGGGGCTAGCTTTCTTCTTCGCTACCTTGGATACTGGTATTCGGCCAGGGAATCAGCTACAGAATCTAATTACTGCCAGCAATTAAACACTGAAATATATTGCCTCTCTAAAGTTGGAAAATAATCCTTTTACTACAGAGAATAGGATTCTTACCAAGTTTTATATTCATTGGCTTTATTAATTTTTCATTTAATTTTTATATCAAAGTACGCTTAGAATAAATTTCACAAGAATATTTGGTCAGTTATTTTTGGCCTGCACTTTGATAACTTATAACAACATACAAAGGCCAGTCTGTTTTCTTTGCTCTAAAACTTTCTTTGTGCTCTATTCCTTGGACATGGGCCTCATGCTCTTAGATGAAAAAAGTGCTAATTTCACAAATGGCTTAATATATCTCTGTAGATTAATAGTTTAGACTACATAAAATATGTTGATTAGCAGTATAAATGTGAATTGAAGTATTAGTTGAAAATCTTGTTAGGAGGATGAAAATGATAAATAAGATTCCTAAGGAAAACTCTCAGAGATGCCTTAGTAGAGAGAAGAGAGGTTAATGAATTCAAATGCTGATTTTTTAGAGGGACTATCTACAATGTCAGTTACATTGCAATAAGAGGAGGAATCTGAATTCAAGTGTGTGCCTGGGGTTACTTTTCTTGAACTGATATAGGATCTATAACTTTTCATTTAGGGTTCCATCTATTAGTGGTTTATTAAAGTGAGCTTAATTAAAATTGTGATTTAATCACAAGTCAGAAATACATGATTTAGTCACCCTATTTTACAGAAAGTGCTTTAAACTTTTTGACTTAACTCCAATGTACATGATGGGCTGAGAAGTTAGTGGCACAGTTCACAAAAATGAAACATGAAAAGCAGTCTGATATTTTATTAGCCACAACCCATAGTTCTTCTTTAAACTTCATTTTAGAAGTCACATTATACATTTTACAGTTTTACCAATGAAAATTTTTCAGACTTAAAAAAGATATCTGAAAATTAACATTTGCGAGGCTATTTATAGTTTCCAAAGGGTTTTTCTCATTAATTATCTCAGAAAACTGAATAATCACATTATTCATGATGTGATTATTAAAGGTTAATTAAGCAAATACTTGTGAAGTAATTGGGAGGTAATCTATTTCTAATTTAACAGGTCAATCAGGGGTATTTAGGAAATATTTTTGCTGGTTAACAACTCTAACCAAAACAAAAAGATATTTAAACGGTTTCCCTGGTGGAAAACAATAAGCATGTTTGTTCTTTTAGGAGTCGATTGTTTCAAAGAACTGGGATGAGGGTTCCTAATCCCACCGTTTGGATGATCTAAGAGGTTTCATGAGGAGTCTGAGCTCTTCCCTCCTAATGTTAACGCAAACCATATACTGCTTATTTTGGCACTTCCCAATAAAAGAAAACATTTGAAGAAAATAATTACGAGAAGGCACGCAGGGATGTGGAAATCAGAGAAATAGCCATCTTCTCGTGGGAAGCAACACATTTTGGTTATTGACTATGCAGAGCAGTGAACAAAAATCCAACTCATGTGAACAAGGAAGGCATGACTCTTCCAGCATTAACCATACAAAGACATTTTCTTAAGTCTTCCATGGGTGCAGTTTATAAAATTAGCAGTATTCCCATCAGCAGTGTAACTACAAACTGCTTTCCCCTAACTCTGGGAAGCCTGGGTGCTGCCTCACGATGACCAAGGGTTCAAAATCCCATTCCTCTCGCTCCCGGTTTACCGGCGAACCGCGTCATCTCCAGATTCGAGAGAGCGAAGTGCCCCGCAGAGGCATAGGTAAAAGGTCTGCTACAGCTAGAGGATCAGCACCGGGACGCCCTCGGGCTCAGGCTCGGCCCCGGCTCGGGCTGGAGGGGTGGACGCCGGGCACCTTTGTCTGCGCCCTGGACCGGGGCCGAGCGACGCCGGTGGGGGCGCGAGCCCGGCGGTCCGGGCGGGCCCCGGCCCTTCCCCGGGAAGCGCGCGGCGAGGGCGGCCCGGCCTGGAAGCCGGAGGTCCGCGGCGGCGCGGTGGGCCCCCTCCCACGGGAGCCGCGCCAGGTCCCAGCAAGAGCCGGGCGGGATCGCTATTGTTTTTGGCGAGCACATAAATCCCCGCGCCGACCCTCTGCGCACCCAGGTTTCCTCCCGGAGGCCATTCGGTTTCCTCTGAGGCCCTATATAGAGGCCCTGGGCCCAGGCTGAGGAGAGGTGCGATCCCGCTCCGGCCTCCTGGACAAGCCCGAGCTTCGAGCGCCTCTCGCCCCCAGTCTCCGCAGCCCGAAGTGTCAGGGGAGGTGAGAAAGGGGACGATTTCTCCCGGGGGCGAGGAGCCCGCGGCTGGGGCGCGCATGGACTAGGGGCTGCGACGAGCCGGCGGCTGCGGGTAGGAGGAGGAGGATCCGCTTCTCCGGGGTTTCCCTGACGCCAGCAGCAGCGCCCAGCGCGCGCGCCCCGCTCCCGTCCGCGGCTCCGGGGGGAGGGGAGGGGGAGGGGAGCGCCGCCACGGCAGGCTAGGCGGCAGCCGGGATTGGAGCGGGGGCGGGCCGCGCACGGAGCCGAGGGGGTGCGGGCGAGGGAGGCGCGCGCTTGCGCGTGCGCGGGTGTGCGCGCCCCGGGCCCCCGCCCCCCACCCCCGCCGCCTGAGGTCTCCGCCCCCCTCGAGCTGGTGTGTGGAGCCGGAGTCGGCGGCGGGTGGCGGCGCCTGGAACCTGGAGACCGACCCCCCCCCGCCCCGACTCAACCCGGGCCCGGAATGTACTGACTCTCCCCCCTCTCTGCTCTCCTCCCCTCTCCACCCCCTGCAGGAGGGAGGCGCCCCCGAGTCTCCCCTCCCGCGAGAGGGGCCGCGCGGGCCGGGCCGGGCGGAACAGTGGCGGCGGCGGCCGCGGGAGCCGAGCCTGCAGCGAGGGACCGGCTGAGGCGCGCGGGAGGGAAGGAGGCGAGGGCTCCGCGGCGCTGCCGCTGCCGCCGCCGCTGCCGCCGCCGCCGCTCGCGGGGCAGAGATGGCGGCGGAGCGGGGAGCCCGGCGACTCCTCAGCACCTCCTCCTTCTGGCTCTGCTGCCTGCTGCTGCTCGGGCGTCCGGCGCCCACCGCGGCCGCCAGGAGCGGCTCCCCGCCGCAGTCCCCAGGTAAGCGGGGGCGCGGGCCCCGGAGGCGCGGGGCGGGGGCGCGGCACCCGCACCGCACGGGTGGCTGCGGTGTTTTTGTTTAGGATCCTGGAGGAAACGTGCAGGAACTTCTCTACCTCGGCTCGGGTTGCCCAAGAGAAAGGGGGTAGCGCGGGGTGGAGAGTGAAGTAGGCGGGGGAGGGTGCCGCCGGGGGAGGGGCGGCCGCGGGGTGCGTCGGGGGCTCCCGGGTCTAGTTCTGCGCTTTGTACCCGGAGGCAGGTTCACCCCTCGCCTCCCTCCCCTCCCCCAGGCTCATCCCACTTGTAAGAGTGGGACATTCTTGTGCTCACACAAGCACCAGTAGAGGCCACTACACACCTCATTAAATAAACAATCGCACAGCCAATTCATTAATTTTCAGGAAAGGAAGGGGGAGGGGGTGCTCGAACTCCGCATTCCCTGGCTAGGGATTTCCCTGCTGAGGTCCCAGGGAAGCGCTGGCAGATCTCGAGGGACACCTCGTGCGGGGATGATAGCTCCGAGGCTGCGGAAGAGAGAGGGTGTCTGAGGGGCACAATTGCCCCCTCACAACCGCTAGTGTTGACTTAACGATGAGGGCGCCTTGGAGAACCGCTCCAACTGATTGTATCTGTTAGTGTTTCCGTTATGAAATGTTGCTTCTTTCCTGGGGATAACAACTCTATTTACAGCCGGGTAACTGCTCTTAACCTAGGGAATTGTCTGAGCATCGGATTTTAAGTACTTTATGTTTCCGAGTGGCAATGTATATATTAAACCCGAAAAGCCCTTTTCAGGTGTTATTTTTAAATATCATAGATTATTGAAATTACCTGTGTCCCTGTTTAAGGAGGCCAACGAACAGACGCCAAGCCTGCCTGTTAGAAGACCTTACAGGGTAGTTGAGGAGCGGGACACATTCGGCAGTTGAAGGGCAAATTAGCATGTAATCTGGCTAAATTGTTTGACCAAGGTGGTGTATTGTAAAACTTGACAAAACTCTCACCTACTAGTATGAGATCTGAAATTTTTGCACTTGAACGTCATCTGATCAGGCACAGTAGCAGCTTTTAACCCCCAAGGCTTTACTTGTTTTTCGGATTCATACTGAATAATACTTAAAATCACACTGCAAATGTAACTTGACTGATAAACTTTCTTTTGATTTTCTTGCAGAGTGTTATTAGCTCAAAAGAAAAGCTTTAAACCTGAATACCAGTGGGCTTTATCTAAACAGCAATATATAAACAATAGCGTTTTAGTATCAAACCTGCACTTGGCACATTCAGCCTGTACCTGGGTTAGAATACACATTTTGGGCCTGAAATGTAGGTTTACTGATCCACCCTTTCTATTTTTGTGGATGGGCAAGAGAAATGTAACTATTTTGGAAGACGGATTCCTCCTCACTCTTAATTTTATATGTAGTTCCTATTATGTTTGTTTTAGGTAATTGGTGGAGGTCCTTTAGAATTTTGTCAGTAATTCTGTAAGTAAATAAAATGCCAGTAATTTTATTAGGTTAATAAAAGTCATGTAAGCAGTCTCTTAGAAGTGGTTGAAACATGTATTTCAACATTGAAGGCTTTTATTTTGTGATGGTGAGGTGCAGACATTGCTTAAATGTGTGTCCGGCCCTTATGGAGCTTCCAGTCTGGTGAGTCGGTAGAAAAGATAGCCGTTAAACTACCAATTATGTAATTAAGCACTAGAAAGGAGAAGAATGGGTTCTGAGAAGGTGTATACTGCCAGGACCCAATCTAGTCTGGGTGTCAGGGTGTCGGAAAAGTGAGATCTGAAGGGGGAGGAGGGCTGGAGGAGGGGAGGCTCACAGCTAGTTAGTGGTATAAGTAGGGACTAGAGCACATATCTGATTTCTGGTTCAGAGTACTTTGCATATGCCATCCTGCTTTATTTCTCATTTCTGCAATAAGAAGGGGCTGGTCAGTTCTGTCATAAGCTGCAGGGAGATGGAGGGAACTGAGAACTGAGTAAGTGGCAACTGAAACAAGGGGTCGGTAGATCCCATGTCGTTTGTCAGTGGTTTTAATTTTTTATTTTTGTGGACGGGTAGACTCAAACCTTTCTGTGGGGAATTACAGTGAGTACGTGGTAGGGTGATGGAGGTATTTGGTAGAAAAGGGAGAAAAATAAGGTGTGGGACAGTGGGATAAATGTAGTGGTTTTCCAGTTTAGGGTAGACTTTGAAGAGGACAAAGGAGGGAGATGAACTAGTGATGGAAAATGGTCAGCTGAAGAGGGTTGGAAATGATTAGGCACACTGGCTGGTTTTAGGAAGGAAGGAGGGAAGATTTCTGAGAAAATGAGTAGGGACCTCGGGAAAGAAGTCAGGACAGAGCAGCCTGCCTGTGCTGTGCAAGGCTTCTCTAATCAGAGTGAGGGCTAAGGAGTGGTGATGCGGTAGAATTGAGATGCAAGAATGGGAAAAGTAGGGAAGTCAGTGTTGAGGGGTCAGCTGAAATCAGTTTGAATTTAAAGTAGACCAGATGGCACCTGGGTGGCTCAGTTGGTTAAGCTACTGCCTTCTATTCAGGTCATGATTGTGGAGTCCCAGGGTCAAGTCCTGCATCAGGCTCCCTAACGTTATCCCTCTCATGCTCTCTCTCCCTCATTCTCTCTCAAATAAATATATAAATAAAATCTTAAAAAAAAAAAAAAGTAGACCAGATGAGCTATTTCCAGTTTCTTCAGCAACTTTCTATATGCCAAGAGCAGAATTAGTGAAGTTTTAATCTTGTGTTGGTTTTTTTATGAGTTACATGAAATATGTAGAAACCTTTTAAAAAAAACTTTACTAGAGTAATTGAATATTCTGTTCCTTGGTCAGAATGCAAAAAAGTGTTGGGGAAATGTTGTAATGATGGTGAGGCTAACCTTATTCTAGTCTTCAGGCGTGTACCGTAGCTAGGTGTACTGTAGCTACATTTCTCCTTTATGGGAACAATCCTCTTGTCAACATCCCACATGGATGACACTATCTGTCTGAATCATTGACTTGATGATGTGATTTGTTACCTCACAGGGTGGTCTCTTCCCGTTTTGAATAACTTTTGCCAGTAAACACCGCTTTATGCTGCACTTTTAACTTTAATTTTCAACCTTCCCACTCTTCTTGATTTTTTTTTCCCCTTTTCTCACCTTTTTGGGCATCACTCTGTTAATTCATCTTTTGTGATCAGTTCATTGTTTGTTATTCAGGTTTTTCTTTCACTCCCTTATTAAATCTTGGCATCAAAGATGATCTCCTGTCTTGTCTTTATTGCTACCTGTAAGCTAATGACTCTCCTAGTCCACTCTTCTTTATGTGCCATTCAGTAGCTTCTCTGAATAGGCACCTTATGTTACACAAGAACAAAGGTAAACTCATTTTTGCTCCCCTTCCTTCCTCCTTCACTCATCCCCTTTCTGTAGACAATAACAAACCAATTCCTGGCCCTGGGCTCTCACATTTTTGAATGATTGCATAGACTTGTCTTCCTGCATTACCTCTTTTGGGCATCTCTGCGCGCCATTCACCCAAGTTGAGATCTGGAAGTCATCCTGGATTCTCCCCTTTCTCTCATTCTTATAGCCCATACTTCTATTTGATTTTTACCTCCTAGATATTTCTTGAATCTGAAACTTTTCATCATCATCCCCACCTAGACTAACAATAGTAGCTTTGTAATTCATCTCTTTATCTCCGCTCTTACCCTCCAGACATCTGTCTTCCCGCCAGAATGAGTTTTCCGATGTCCTTTTCTGAATATGCCATACTTCTACTTAAAATATCTTATTAGTGTTCCACAGCTTGAGTGTCAGAGTCCTTGGCATGAGGATCGTGAGGCCTTTTGTGTTCTTTCCCACTGGCCTCTCCCACCCTGAATTTGAAGCCTCATCTCTTGGCACCTCTAATGTGTATACCTGGTGTTCCACCGCTTTGGGTTCGTTGCAGAGCTTCCTGTCCCCATGCCTCTGACATGCTGTCCCTCCTCCTTTTCCTCCTCCTCCTGCTGCTTCTTCACCCCTTTCCCTCCCCCTCTCCTTTTTCTTCTTCTTCTTTGTCCTTTCTTCCTGTTAATGCCACTTCTCACCTTGTCTACTTCTGAGATTCCTGTTCATCGTTCAGTGAGTTTTTCCTCTGCTATTCCCCTGCCCAAAGAGAGTTAGAGTTGTTATTATCTGTGTTCTCATCGCTTTCCAAGAACTTGTCACTTTCCAAGTCTCGCGTCACTTATTTTCTTGACTCTTCAACTTGTCTGGACCTCTTGAGGATTGGGACTTTTCTTATTTACCTTTTGTGTACCTAGTGTATCAGAAGCATCTGGAACAGAGTGGATAACTGGTAAAATGCTGATTGAATGTTGAATTGCCTTTGTTTTTACCCTTTAGGGCCACATATATGCACAAGTCTGATTTCTTTGTGTGATGGCCTTTCACACGTTTAATGACAACATTTGTGTATGTGCAAGTATGCCACTTTCCCTTCCTTATCTAAGTGAATTACCCTTTGTTCCTTCAGCCACTCTTCACATTACTTACTTTTCTGACCCTTGTGAATGTGGCCATCCTCGCCTGGATATGCTGTAGTTTTAATGTTTATTAGTTTTGTCACCTTTAGAAAGATGAGTGATTTTACTGAGTCTTCTGTAGACAGAGACTGATACCCTGCTCTGCTTGCCTAACAGGATGAGGTATAAAAGAATTTGTAGATTTCCAGGCAGAATGTTCAAAGGACATAAGAAATGTGGCTATTCTTACTTAGCACACTGTATGAAAATTAGTATGTGATGTGGGATAGTGAAAAAAGACCTAGGATATGTGGCAGAGGATTTGGGATATCACTTATGGTCCATACCTCCTCTTGTATCTGTTGAGGGCTGTAGGTAACCTTGCTTACCTAAATGGATTATCAGCAAAATGAAATATAAAACTGCTTATAAGCTGTAAAGTGCTATATCTTTGTGGGATGGTTTTATCATTTTTTTAACCTTTAAAAAATACTATAATTCTATTAAATTTTTTGGAAGTGTAGATTTTTTTCCTGTTGGCTTAATTTGATCATTGTTGGTTTATGAGTTTTCTCTACACTAATAAATGTTGGGGTAACATTAACTCATTATATATGGTGCTCTAGGCCCTATTTAATAGTCATTTCCCCGGGGTGCTTGGGTGGCTCAGCCATTAAGCATCTGCCTTCACCTCAGGTCAAGATCCCAGGGTCCTGGGATCAAGCCCCACATCAGCCCCACATCAGGCTCCCTGCTCAGCGGGAAGCCTGCTTCTCCTTCTCCCACTCCCCCTGCTTGTGTTCCCTCACTCACTGTCTCTCTCTCTCTCTGTCAAGTAAATAAGTAAAATCTTAATAGTCATTTCCCAAACACTTTACTTTATTAATGACTTCTGCGTGATTGGGAGGTATTTACCATGTCATTGGTAGGGTTTTTGGCTTCTAGGTAAAATTGTATGACTAATAGGAGAACAGAAGATATGACCATAGGTAAGATCATGTTGACCAGATAGCTACCTGAGGTAACGAAAAGTCTAGTGTTGATGATTTTACAAAATTGACTTTGTCATGGAACATAAGCCAGTGAAAGATATTAAAATATAACCCAAATTTTGGATTCATTAAAATGAAAAGAGTTTTTTGATTAAGAAATTTGGAAATAGAGACTAAAGTCATTTAGACCCACTGGTGTAATTTTGTCATATTTCTTTCTAATCTCTGTTAATATGACACATCAGTGTTACATTGTAATCATAATGTATGTACGACTTTAAATGTTGATGTTCTGTCTTAACATTATGCCAGCTTTTGGTTGCTATATTATCTTTAAATTATTTTTAAAATTTATTTTAAAATATGTAAATATATGTTTGAAGTAAAACGACATGGAAGTAAAGTATCACTTCTACCAACGAATACCTTTTTTACCCATAAATAACCACTTTCAGTATTTTTTCCTCCTGCATTTACGGATGCATGTATAATTGTATTTTTTTTTTAAAGATTTTATTTATTTATTTCACAGAGAGAGATCACAAGCAGGCAGAGAGGCAGGCAGAGAGAGAGACAGAGGAGGAAGCAGGCTCTCCGCTGAGCAGAGAGCCCGATGCGGGACTCTATCCCAGGACCCTGAGATCATGACCTGAGCCGAAGGCAGAGGCTCAACCCACTGAGCCACCCAGGCGCCCCATGTATAATTGTATTTTTTACATATAAACAGGAACATACTATTTACTGCTTTTCAACTTGATCTTTTTTTTAAACAGTGTGTTGGAGATCTTTCCAGGATGTATAACTTTTCTATAACCATTATTGAAAATGTCTGTATAATACTGCAGTGAATGAACATGGGATTAATAGCGACAAATTAGAGTAGTATTTATTGAACATTCATGGAACTCCAGGCAATGTGCCAACCTCTTCTACATGCATTAATTCTTTCACCTTGTGAGGGAGATGGTAACATCTCCCCATTCTACAGATGAGGTAACGGAGTCTCACTTATTAAGTGACCAAAGGTCCCACAGCTCTCCTGTGGAGAAATTGTCATTTGAATCCAGGTCTTTTCAGCTCCAAAGCTTATGCTCTTTATTTTACTGCATGCTGCTTCTTAATTATTTATTTTCCTGTTATGGATGGATGCTGAAGTTGTTTTTGGTATTTTGCTATCATAAAAAATGCTATCATGAACATCTTTCTGCATATGGTGTTTCCCTTCTATTTTTTGGTAAAAATTTTTTGGGAATTACTGGTGAAAGATCATTTTTGTGTGCATATGAGGGTCAAGTATCCATTTATTATAGACGAATAATGATACCATTAAGAGTAATACCATTTGCTAGTAGTTCTACAACTTTTTCAAGGTATATTCACCTTTAATTGTGAACTTTGAATACTTCAGTCCATTATTTTAAAATGCAGGTCCTTAGCTTCTCTGCTTCGTCTGTTAACTGCAGGGGTTAATTACCTAATTAATAGGTAATCTCAAAGGTCCCTTCTCCCTCCAAGTTTCTATAACTCTGAAGTCTATAAACTTGAGCCGTGGCTATCTAAATGGCCTCGGTTCAGTTCTTGTGTTTGAACACTGCTCCTTTCTGTTCTTGGATGCAAGAATTAACCTTTTGTCATTCTCTGGAGCTCCAGTTATGGCACATCCTCTTTTTCTGACATGAAGTTGGACGTGATTAGGGAAATCTTTTAAGTTGCTTGTAAACAGGATTGTGTATGATTTTGTATAAAAATAACTTTATGGCCGATTTCAAGAAATAAAGATTTAAGTGTTGCAAAATCGTGAGATTTTAAGTTGCAGGGTTCCTGGAAATAATAGATGCTTACTCTCAGGCTTTGTGAGTGATATACGTAAATTGCCCAGGTTATAGATGCTGGAATGAGCAGGTTGTGATTCCTTCTTTTGATACCCTCATGTAAAGAAGAGAGAGAGAGAGAGAGGTAGTAGTTATATATGTTTAACTTTATGGAAATCAGTGCTTGAATTCTCCTTGAAAGGAGTTAGCGTTTAAGCAGTCTGAAAGTCAAATGTGTGTTTTTTTTTGCTTTTCCTCTTAAAAAGAACCATGAAAATACCTTCTTTAAAATGGTTTCATAGCAAGAATTTTTTTTTAATAGCGAGAATTTTTAAATTTAATTTTCCAGTCAGTTTATCTATAGCCAAAACTAAAAATTTAGGTAATTTTGGCTAGTTGCAAGTATTTTATCGATGGTTAATTGTGCACAAAGCTATAAACTTGGAGATACTAAGATGAATTGGACATAGTTTCTATCCTTAGGACGCCTTGGTCTAATAGCGGAGATAAGACATCCCCACAGGTAATAGATAACTTGATTTGGAGGGAGAAACGGTCATTACTGCCATAGGTGGAAAAACAGATTCTGGAATCACTGCGTTCCTGTTAATCGAGTAATAGTTCTGCTTTCTTTCATAATTTTGGTTCATAGCTTTTGAGTATTCCTACCTTAGTTTTACTGAGTCAGTAGACTAGAAGTCTCAGAGGAAGTTATTTTTCATTTCTTCTAAGTGAAATGGTTCCTGGAATGTTTGAATATATGAGAATTCTAATAATGGCGTCATCTGAGGGTGCAGCTACTTCCATGTCTGTGGGAAATGTGGAGATTGATTATACTGGTTTTCAGAATTTATTATTGGTCAGTAATAGCCAGTAAAACTTGGTGATGAGTCCTGAGCAGAGTGAATTTTTAACATGATACTACATGGAAACTGGATACAGAATATTGTTTTTCAGCTGTAGAGGAAGTGAAAAAAAAAAAAATCACCTGGGGGCGCCTTCGTGGCTCAGTCAGGTAAACATCTGCCTTTGCTCAGGTTGTGATTCCAGGGTGCGGAGATCAAGCCTTGCATTGGGCTTCCTGCTTATCCAGGAGCCTGCTTCTCCCTCTCCCTCTGCCCCTCTTCCTGCTCATTTACGCTCTTTCAACACTCTCTCTTTCTCTCAAATAAATAAATAAAATATTAAAAAAAACCCAACTAGACTTATTTTGTTATATAAGGTCTAGTTAAGATGATAACATTATAATTTATAAATTTAGGGACAGAATCACAAATGATGTTCTATTGATAACTTTTTATTCATAGCATAACTTTTATAATGCAGCAACTAAAATTTAAGGTTTTTTTGTTAATTCTTCAAAACATTTGAAATTTGAGGTGGCTTTTTCTAAACTATGTGTAGTATTAATATCTAAGGGACTGTTACACTTCTTATGGCAATAACCCCCTTATTAATAGCCACCTCACCTACATAGAATTCACCCATATGCACCCTTACCTCTAGAATACAACTGAAGACTAGGGAATGAGAGAAATTAATTTTCAAAGTCCATGCACCAAAGTAAGTTTCTCGGAGTCCCAAAGGTTCTGTTTAGAGCCTATTTCTCTTTAATTCATGTGGATTTCTAACAGATTGTACTATCTGATTTCTAAGCCCATTGCTGATCAAAAGTGGGTAGAGGCTATCTTGGGAATGCCCCCTAACAACAGCAAGTTGTGACCTTTGTAAGGAAGGAGATTTAAAATAAACATAAGAATGCAAAGATCTTCCCTTAAACAGAAATAATTGTCTCAGCCATGTTGAAGAAAGTTTCTTTCCCTCTCCGTCACTGCTAATGGATTTTGCCTGCCCTTTGCCCTTTCTTTGCCCGTTATACTATAGATAGAGTTGCTGTTTGGGAGATCTGTCCAACCTTCCAAATATCTGGAGTCTCATCTCACCTCAAAATAGTATGGGACAGGTTGACACCTGAGGTGGAGAACAGGAAATGTGAATAGGAAGAGAGGTGAGGTGGCAGGACATGAAAATGAAAATGAAAACAGTATAAAACTTCGCAAACAATATGTAAAATAAAAAGTGAAATCATACATTTCAACCTTCTCCCCAGGGATAATTACTTTTAATACCTGTGGACTTCTTTCTTTTTTTCTTTCTTTCTTTTAAACATTTTATTTAATTATTTGAGAGTTGGGGACAGGCAGTGGGAGAGGGACAAGCAGACTCCCAGGTGAGCAGGGAGCCTGACAACACAGGGCTCTATCCGAGCATTCTGGGATCATGACCTGAGCTGAAGGCAGACACTTAACCAACTGAGTCACCCAGGTGCCTTGGAATTTCTGTTTTATATGTACAGTTAAATATTTTAAACATATAATACATATATAACAACTAATGCATATATAAACTGACAGTTGTGTTATACTGTGCATACTGTCTTCCAGCTTGTTTTAAAGACAACTTTCCATGTGAGTACATACAAATTTATCACAGCTATTTTGATAGCCGTATGGTATTTTATAGACATATAATACTTAATTTAACCAGTTCCAATTTGATGCTCCTAATTTTTTTTATTGCAGACATATGCAGTCAACCCATTTTTACAAATATCTTTGTGTACATGTCCAAATATACTATAGAATGAGTTTGTAGATGTAGAATTGTAGGGTAAAAGAGCATGTGTATTAAAATATTTGATAGTTATTTCCAGATTGTTCTCCAAAAGGCTGATTTACTCCTTTCAACAGCGAGTGAGAGAGTGCCTGTTTCCCCACACATTTGCCAAATAGTAGTTACTTTCAGACTTCTTAGTCTTGACAGTTTAATAGACAAAAAAAGCGTATCTCTTTGAATTTTATATTTTAAAATTGTTAATGGAGTTGAGCATCTTTTCAGATTTTTACTGATGGTTTGTTTCTGAGAACAGGTCTTTTGTTCATATTCTTATATTCATTCTTGAGTCTTAGGTTCATGTATAAATCTAAATTAAACAATACATAATTAAGAATAGGAACAATTTTAAATTTTATAATTTTCAAAACTCTCAAAACTCTCATTGTTTGCAGTTTTTAACTTAATGAGAAGCGAACTGAGTAGTCAAGTCAGTCTGCTTATCTGACTTCTGCTAACCACTGCTCGTGTTCACTTGATATGGATTCATAAGCTTTCAAGCTGTTCTATTTTATTCACTGATTTGAGTGAAAAATAGGAATTGAAACAGGTCCAATACCTCCTTTAAGACAGGATGAGAAACTTCGGTTTAGAGTAAGTTCAGTTAATCAAATACTTGAATGCCAGCTTGGCTCAAGGTACTGAAGTGGTTTCAAGTGGAAAATGGACTAAGAATGTAGCAGAAGAAACAAGCTCAAGGGACAGGATATTATTTCCATTCTGGACACCTTGCATCTGAGATGCTAGCAGAGCATCTCTGTAAAGTCATTGCAGAATTAGGCTCAGGTGAGGAGTCTGACTAGCTGTCTTGGCTAGAAATATAGGTTCAGGAATTATCTGGATAGATGTTCGTCATGAGGGTAGATCATATCACTAAGGAAAAAGGAAACAGAGGGGGCAAAGGCTGGAGCATACACCCATAGTAGGTTGTCCAAAGGAAGGGAAATATTACCTTGTCTACAGAAGAAAAGTACCTAGAGTCAACATAATAAAGCTCACTCCACTTATGGATATCTTATTCATAAATCTCTATATGAATAAATGGGATAGTGCCAAAGTAATACTGATTCTTTTCCCTTACCCCCACGTGCATGGTGTGGCCCTAGGTTAGAGTGCTATAGAAGGAAAGGGGAAGCTTACAAGGACAATTCTGAACAACTTTAAAGAAAAACCCACACACGCATATTCATTTACCATCCTTTTGGACTGAGGTGCGAGATGAATGAGTAGATACGTGTCCATGCTTAGAGCCTTGTTTGTCTGAATCACTCATTAAATGTAAACCATTGTTATTGTTTTTTGTATTTTATAAACGATGAAGAGCCTCGCTAAAAATATATGAAAGTTAACTTGTGCTTATATAATTTGTTTTATATTTTTACTTGATGGGTGTGTATAATTAGATTGTTAAATGAGGGTGCATATGTTGAGGATGATGAAGATTTTAGTTTTGAGCAGTTGGTTAAATTTCTTAGAGGAGGTAGGACTTGACCTGGTTTTGAAGGCACGCAGAGGCTTTTTAGATGGGTCGGGGTTTTTTTGACAAGAAAGTTGAAGTGAAGAGCAGTAAGAGTTGAGGCACAGTAAAGGCAAAATCAATTGAAATGTTCTTGATCAGTGACCCATTTCTTGAAAGGTTCACTTTTTTATTCTGAAATTTATCACTTGTTATGAAGTGGAGGGGTGATTATTAGATGATGAAGTCATAGGCCAGATCATCTTTTAAAGATTGCAGTGCTGAAAAAGAAGCTGAAGACGGTGCTTGTTGCAATTTTTAATGCCTGAAATTTAACCTTATCATTCCATGTCTGCTTCTTAAGACTTTGTTTATTTTCTGCAAGATGTTGTGGGCATCTTTTAGGAAACATTGATTTCTCTGGAGTTCATTCAAAGTCACAGAAAGAAGCTTTGGAATAATGGGTCTTATGAAGTTCTGAGGAGTTAATTTTTGCCGCTTTTTGAAGAAGTCTTTGTTTTTTAAAAAATTTTGTGGTAGTTTTGCGGAAGAGTGAATGTCTTTCTTCAGAGTAGCTGTAGTCAAGTAGAGGTTTTTGCAGCTTCAGAATCAGTCGTTAAAATTTGTGGGAGGACATATCAGATAACTTGTGCTACTAATACAATTGTGCTGCTAACTTGGTAGTTCCATTTTGTTCACACTTAAGTTTTAAAATTTGCCTCTGCATATGCATAATAACTTGACCTTGACATAAAATTCCTGTGTCACAGTCTTTTTCTTTCAGAACTCAGCAGATAGTTCTCCCTGTATCCCCCACATTCAATATTGTACATAGTAATAATATCTACTACATCTTTTTAATTTTTAAATCTGTATAATTGTAGAATTTATTATTATTATTATTTTTTAGTGTTGTGGACTTTGAGATACATAATTTTGACCAGGGTGTGACAAGGTGGGAGTTTATTAATTGATGTTTTTTTCCAACCTGGTACAGTGGAGCTGCATTTTAGTTAGGCATTAGATTTAAAGTCAGCAAATAATATGAAAACCGCATACCATCATATTTCCCTTCAGCATACAACAAGAAGCATACAACAAGAAGAGCTTGTTCTACCTAAATTGTTTCACATTTTCTCCTCATATGTTGAATTCTTCTAACTTAAAATGTCTGTATGATGTGACTTCTCTGTTTAGTGAGTCTTTTTGTTTTGAATGTACACGTCTCTGTTAGGGTAGGACAATTTTCTTTTATTTCTTTATTACCTATACTCTGTTTTCTTTTCTTGGATTTCCAGAGATACTTGCTCTCTTGTCTCTTTCCTCTGTGACACTCTGTTTCTCCCTTTTTTGTGCATACAGATTGAGAATTTTATTTTTCTGGTGAATGGACTCATCATTATCTCTAGTCATGCTATTTACCTTAAATCTACTTTTTCTGATACTAATATAATTCTATCTGCTGACCTTTGGTTTGTGTTTGTTTCCATCCTTTTATTTTCAGCCTTTTATAATTTATATTGATGTTGCTTATGTAGCTTATTGTTGGGTTCTCTTTTTTATTTATTCTGATAGCTTTTGTCCTTTTATTAGAATGTTCAGCCTATTTATATTTAATGATATATTAATGATATATTCAGCTGTTATATATTGGCTTTAAATCTTCCGTTTTATTATTTACTATTTGTTTTGCCTACTCTGTGTTCTCCTTTCTCTCCTTTCTTGCCTTCTTTTGATTATTTTCAGTTGTGCGGTTTTTCCTGTCTTTTAGCTTACCAAGTATATATTCTTTTGCTCTTCATTTAATGGTTCCTAAATTCATCTTTGACTTCTTTTACTTTTTATTGGACAATGCAGAACTTTTAGAATACCTTAATTCTATTTGTCCTTCTCCTCTGGTTTTTGTTATTCTCGTTAATGTGTTTTAGTTCTCTTTATACTTAAGATTTATAAGATATTATTATTTTATAAGTCATTCATTTAGATTTACACTTATATTTACTTTCTTAGTGCTTTTCATTTTCTTCTGCATCTCTGAGCTTCTCTCTGGGATCATTTCTTAGGCCTGGAGAATATCCTTTAGTATTTAGTTAGGAGTTAGGTCTGTTGGAGGTGAATTCACTCATTTTTTATCGGTTTGAAAACATCTTTATTTCACCTTCAGTTTTTTTGGCAGGGGATGGGAGGCACTGGGTGTAGAATTCTAGTGTATAGAATTCCGCCCTTTAAATATGCTATTCCATTGTGTGCTGTGCTCCCATCATTTCTAATGAGAAGTCAGCTGTAGTCTTAATTTCCTCTTTTTTAGATAATGTGCTTCTCTCCCTCCTTCCCTCTTTGATCACTTTTAAGATTTGCTCTTTCTCTGTGGTTTTCAGAAATGTGACTGTGGTGTGCTTAGTTGTGTTTCTTTGTATTTATCCTGATTGTTGAGCTTCTTGTATCTGTGGGATGATCACTGTCCGTTCTGAAAAGTTCTTGGGCATTATCTCTTCAAATATTTCTTCTTTCCCATTGGAGAAGTTCACTTAGGTCTTTGAATCCTCATCATACTGATGGGATCAGAGGGACTATGGGTTTTTGTAGCTTCTCTGCCCTGTTTGGGTTGTTAGGTTAAGAGCAACAGTCTCTTGTGACTTTGTACATTTTAAACAGTCAGGACTCTTTTTATTGATTTTATTATATTATTAGTTATAGAATTTCCATTCCATTTTCTTCCATAGTATCTAGGTTCCTGCTGAAATTCTCCATCTTGTGTCTTTATTCTTTTGATCCATTCTGTCATAAATGTTTCCATGAAGGTTTGCTTTTATGTCCTATTTCTCCTGATTGGGGAGTTGCTTTGTCTTTTTATGTACCTGTTTGTGATTGAGGGCCAGGAATTATGTATGAAAAGTTATAGAAGTAGTCTGAATGATGCTCTTTTCTTCCAGAAAAGATTTACCATTGCTTCTTTTCTGGTAATGGGGTTATACTAGAGGCATAACAGTCTCTATTCACTTTAACCCATTCAGGGATGGATTTGAGATTATTTAAAATTGGGCTTCAGACCCTATGAGTTGAAACGTTTTAGGTTTACCTTTACTTCGTGGATGTAGCCTTTTGAGGTCCTGATCCACAGCTTAAGGGGTTCACCCACCCTCCTCCTTGGCAGGCCCTCATTTCATTTTTGTCCCCTCAGGGCCTGAGTTTATCAGAAGCTAAGCTGCTCATCTCAGGCTCTCCAGCAGTAGTGGCTTTAAGTCTGCAGACAGCTATAGACAAGAAGCCCCTTCAAATACCAGATCTTCTCTTTGGATTTTCTCATGTTCCTGGTATTGGTCCCTTAATTCCTCATCACTTTGGTTGCCTTCACACAGATATTTTGTATTTGGTCTAGTTCTTTTTTTCAGTTGTTCCAGTGGAAGATTTGGTCTGAACCACCTAATCTGTCCTGGGAACTGAACTCTCACAATGCCCCTTTCATCTTTTCTCTTACTTGTGTTTTGTGAGAAATATTCAAGATTATCTGTTTCCTTTTTATCATGTTCAGTCTCCAGTTTATTGCTCCATTGTATTTTTTTTTAAATGATTTAGTTGTTTTGTTAAGTATTCTCTTAAATTTGGGGGGGGGGCAGATTTCTACAGTTGAGATTTCTCAGTTGGGAATTCTAATGATATCTCTCTCAGTGAGTGTTCCAGGGAAAAAATTTGCTCCAGTTAATAGAGCAATCACTCCTTTAGCTTTTGGGTCTTTTCAAGTATTCATTGGAGCGTTATTGTGATGATGGGGTGGTGTCTATATGTGCTCAGTATTGCTGGTAGAGATGGATTCTTTTGAACTCATATGGGTTTCTGTTCTAACGTTTCAGATCCAGATGAAAAAATGGAAAATTTTAGATTTGCAATAATTTTACATTGCTAGATCTTGGTTTGCTGGTTTTCAGAGATTAGAGGCAAAGAATAGTGAGACAGCTATGAAACAGGGAGATTTACTGAGAAAGCATTTGTTTTCAATGCAGAAATAAAAAATTTTACAATTCAACGTTGGTGGTTCGTTGTGGAGTTAGCAGTAGTGCCTCTCCTCTTTTTTGCCTCATCCCTAAACTTTACCCAGCACATTATCTGCAATGTGAATGCTTTGTTAGCCTTTTTTCTTGGAGGCTTTCTACTCCATTTATGGTTGGTACACTTCTGTGATTTTCTGTGGGCCACAGATTTTTTCCCAGATGTTTTGTTCTTTAAAAAAAAATTATTCCTTTGGTTATTTCAGTGGACATTGGAGTGGAATGTCAGGTGGGGATTGGTTACATTTAAGAGCTTAGTTTTGCCATCTTGAATTGACAATCTATGCTGTGTATTGTTTTGTCTTTTTCACTTGGCTTAGTTTGGTGTCTGACCCAATTAAAAAAAAAGAATAGTTTTATTATTTTCTTTCTACTTTTATGTACATATAGGTTATTATGCAATTCCTGAAGGACTCTAATAGACTCTTATCTGATAGGAATTCTTTTGATAGACTTTTATATTGCCCATTTTTGCAGATGCTGACTTTGTTCCCAGGACTGTGCCAGGTTTTGGGGTTATAGACATGGGCAGGTGTCTTAATCTTACATACCTATTCTTGAGGCAGAGATACCTTTTTCTGAGGGAGAGAGACTCTTTTTGGGCGGAGGGGGAGAATGAATGCACCAATGTTTATTTAAAATTTTGATTTTTTTAACCCCTTAGTTACATTGTTGAATATAAATGAATATTTATAAAGATGCTGATAATAATTTTTGTGTATGTAGGAAGTGTTCTGGTAAAATCTTATTTACAATTCCAGCTTTGTTACCTGTTTTATATATATATATATATATATATATATATATATATATATAGTAAATTTCAGTTTATTCTGTGGCCAGGTGATCAAAAAGCAAGGTCTTATGTTATATATGTGATTGAGTTTACTCATTTGTTACACATATATGGGAAATAGGATGGCATGCCTTTTTTTTTTTTTTTTCTTTAAATAAGGACTCTAATTCAGAATTCAGTAAGGTAGGACATGAAAGAGAGAAAAGTAGAAGCATTATATATTCATTATGCAACTTTTTAGGGAAAAAATTGGGAATTCGCTTTAGCCTTAAATCTAGAGTTTGCTAGTCTGGAAACCATGGTTTGGAAGTAGTTTGATAGATTGGATATAGAAGGAATTAGGAGAAGCAGGCAGTTGAGGCCAAAAGGTGGACTGGAAAAGAAAATGGCTAGCTTTGTTGTGCTGTTCCAAGAAGAATAATGTTCATTCTGTTGTAGATATAAAATACATTGTAAGGCGAGTTGGCTGTCTTCTTTTTACATCCAACAAGAATAGTACAATTTGGTCTTCCTGACTAATGCTTTGTCATGATATGAGTTAATTTTCTTTATATGTTGTTCATATTAGGTTAAATACATTTATTTACATTTTATTTATGTAATCTTAGAAACTTGATATGACAAAGTACACTTGCTGGTCAGATTTTCAGTTTTTAATGCAGTAGCTTTCACACTTGTACAAATGTTGGAACATCTGGAAGTAGGGGAATGCTTTGTGAGATATTGTAAACTATTAATACCTTTAATTACATTAAGCAAATGAAATATAATTTTATAAGTTGTAAATATGACTTATATGAATGCAGTCCATCTCAGTAGCTCAGTTCAGGAAACATTTAGTGAACATTTGTTGTGTACCATAAGAGAGGATAATTTCATGATGAAAATGAATCATGGAAGAGGTAGAAGAAAAGAGAAATGAGGATCCCCTCTCCCCCAAACATCATTGAGTTACAGTGTCTTTTAAGATTAGTTTGAGATCGTCACAGGGGCTGGTTGTTGCTTCAGCTAATGGTGGCTGACAGAGTGATTCTTAAAGTGTAGTCCTACTTTCAGGGCATCATTATTGACTGAGATAAAATTTGTGGTTTAAGACCAGGGAAATCTGCATTTTAAGAAGCATCTGAGTGGTTTCTTATTCACAAACCTTGAGAAATATTTTCTAAATTTGACTGAGGAAAAGCTCAGAATATTGCTTCTGAATTTAAAAGTAATAGAACCTTAAGATGAACTTTCTCTCCAAGGAAAAACACAATGCATATGATGGGGTAGTTGCTATTTATTTTCATTTGTATTTAAGAAATGCCTTTTTATAGATAGGAGCATTTGGAATATTGAAAAAGAATTCCATTTCTCAGGAAGTCTTTTAGTTGTTTTTCCATGGAAATAATCACATTATATTTAATGACTTAATGGTTTTTCAACTATAAAATGTCATTAGAATTTGGTTCCATTAACATAATATCTGGAAGATTGAGAATTATAATCTTTTTTTTTTTTTGAGAGGGGTGGGGGTAAAAGAGAGTGAGAATCTTAAACAGACTCCTAGCTAAGCACAGAGCCTGATGCGGGCTTGATCTGATGACCCTGAAATCATGACATGAGTCGAAATCAAGAGTTAGATGCTTAACTGACTGAGCTACCCAGGCGTCACCAAATTGTAATACATTTTTTTAAAGTTTTAGTTTTGCTTTATTGACTGCTTCAACTTTTGGTAGCAGGAACACAAATGAAAAGTTAAACTGGAAGTCTTAGGTATATAAACTTTAAAACATTCTTTTTCCAAAACAGTGAAATTCAGACTAATTAACTCAGTAAAGTTTTATCAGTACATGCTGCATGCCAAGCTCTATACTGGGGCCATGAGAATGATTAAAACTTAAACCCTGTCCTGGTTGAGTTCACACTATAGTGGGAATACGATAGGAAAGGACTATATATGAACAGGTGATTTGTGCTTTGCTTAACTGTAAGGAATTTGAAACTCCAGTAAAAGTTAATTAAATAGCCTAATCATTATAATACATGCAAGGAAAAGTATGTTTATGTGTGTAGAGATGGTGATGGTCATGGTGGTGTTTCACACTTAGGCTGTTATAGTAATCTAGGTAGTGTACAAAGATAGCTTAGGTTAGGATGATGGAGGTGGAGAAAAGTTTATGGAGTGGGAAGATATTTAGGTGATAAAATAGAATTTGGTGATGGGTTGTATATTGTGGTAAGAGATGTACCCAGGATGGTTCCTAAGGTTCTAAAGAACCTTAGGGTTTTTGTAGTGGTATGGATGGTGGTATTTTGGGAAAAAAAATTTGGGGGGCAAAAAGAGCATGAGTTTAATTTTGGACTTAATGAATTTAATATGTGTTTGAGTTATCCAGGGGACTCTTGGTTCCAATGTGGAACCAAGCAGGAGATGTGGGTTATAGATTTGTGTCATCTGCTTAGAGTGTGGTTGAGTTGGGGGGATGGGCTGTTAGGCAGTGAAAGGAGTGGAGAAATAGGAAAACCAGGGGAGCGTTGTATCTTAGAAGTCAAGAAAGGAGTCTCAGTTTTGCTGGAAGAGGAGAAAACCTTTGCATTTAGCTATGCACAAGTCATTACTAAGAGTTTTAAGTAGAATTTGGAAGCAGTTTGAGGGATAAGTGGGAAGGGAGGAAATGAAGATTATGGAAAGTTCCAGAAATTTAGCTGTGAAGGACAACTACATGTAGTGGTTGAGGTCTAATGAGAATGGAGTGTGTGTTTAGTGCACAGGATTCTTGAACATATTTAAAGGGCAATGGAAGACTGAGGAGAGTAGTTTGAATATACAAGGAAAATGATGAAAAAAATCAATAGTGTAAGTTTCCTGGGGAATATGGGGTTTGTTCTGAGCACATGTAGAAAGATTTGGGATTAGATCCAGAGAGGAGGAGTGATAAGGCCACTCTAACTGGAGGAAAGGAGCATGAGAATAGGTGAATATTCTTTCAAAGAGAGCAAGGCTTTCTGCTGTGCGTGAAAGAGGATTGGTAAGTAAGAAATAGTTTCCAGGAGAGTTGGAGAGTTAGTTGATCAGAGAGGTAGGCTTATCAATACTTTTAAAAGTATATAAGAATATACCAGATAGGAAGATTTAACAAGATTTTAAGTTTTGCGGGGATAGCATTGTTTTTTTTTTTCTTCTTCTCTTTTTTTAAGATTTTTTGTTTATTTGACAGAGAGAGACTTCGGGAGAGAAACACAAGGAGGGGGAGTGGGAGAGAGAGAAGCAGGCTTCCCAACCAGCAGGGAGCCCGATGCTGGGCTTAATCTCAGCCCCCCCCTCCCCCAACAAGCTCACAAGCCAAAGGCAGATGCTTAATGACTGAGCCACTCAGGTGTCCCTAGGTAGCATTGTTTTCTATGCCTCCCCCCCTCCCCCCCCGCCCCGCCCTCATCTTCTGGGGGTCCATCTTGGCATATAGTAGGTTCTCAGTAAATATTTATCCTAAACTAGAATCTTAAATGAAAAATGCATAAACAGTAACTACTCTTGACTGACAATGATAGAATTAATAAGTGAAAAAGGCCTCTTCCTATAACAGTGTTTAATACACCATTTCAACAAACTTCTCCCTGTAGCCTAATAAGCTTTTCTCTTTAATTAAGTACCTGATTTACACAACAGATTTTGCTCATTTGAGGACTCAATCCTTGTCTAAACAGATAAAGGTAGCAGCTCAGGCATAGTTAAGATACATTGTAAATGCAATTCGAATTTCACCTCAGGGCAATTCACTTCAGACATCCATCTCTAAAAACCTGTTGTGTCTAAAAGTGGGGACTTTTATAACCAATTCCCAGTTATTCAGGGGCTAATTAACTGTTTTATTTGTCTCAAGATTAGGCAATCCCTTTGCTTCTAGCTCTCTTTTAACCTAGCCTTCTGTTTGGCCATTTTGTTACTCTAAACTCATGAGTAAGATAGGGAGAGGTAAAATAGAAAATGCAGATAAATTAATGGCTAAAATGAAGTGCTCTTTGGCTTGTTAGTTTTCCTTGTGCCTTATTTCTGTGGTTCATTGGAAGCTGTCAGAAATGACTGTAATATTCAGTGTAATAAAATGGGTTTTCAATGTGTCAGGAAACCCTTATGTTATTTAGATTATAAAGACAGTTAACGGTTCCAGGCAGATATAATTATTTTCTTATGTTTGAAGCAGTACAGGCATATGGCCCTTTCTTGGGGGGAGTAGCCCTTTTCTCTATGTCACTTTCATACCACTCCCATTGTGACTGTCCCCTTTCTGTTAGTCTTTTCCATGGCCCCAGGCATCCTCAGCCTTCTTTTTCTTGTCACTGTTTATACTTATTGCTTTGCAAGCATGTGAAATGCTGGCATCTCGTGACCTGGGCAAGCTACAGCCAAGGTCAGGCAAGGCGGCCAGCCCAGATGGAGGGATGCAAATTAGGATCACTAGACTATAGCCCTCTAGGTAATGGCCATAAGTTTGACCTCTGTATCCACAGGACCTAATACAACAATACTTGGCATGTAATTTCTCCAGAAATATTTATTGTTGAAGGAAGAACTTTAGAAATTATAGAGTCACAGGAGGAATCATTTATCTTTCTGCTTTTATAGGTGAGAAAAGTGAGGCTTAGATTCAATAGCAGTTATTTACATTCCTGTGACATAGCTAATTATATTTTAGGCCATACATAGGGATAAGTGAATGTGATACACAGCCCCAGCCTTCTAGGAATCCCAAGTTAAGTAGAAAGTCAAGCAGCCATTTATCTTAGAGTTTTTTCGTTTTGGCGTCTTTCTTTCTTTCTTTCTTTTTTTTTTTTTTGCTCATGAGAATGGTTTGTGGTGGTGGTGTTTTGTTTTGTTTTGTTTTTGGTGCTTGTATTTGCTGGCAACTGTTATGCCCAGTGCAGAGTTGCTTAAGATATAGCTTTGCCGTAAAGGAACTTGTCTAATGTAAGATGAGATAACATAAGAATCCATATTTCTCAAAGCAGTGTATGATTAAATATCAAATGAGTCGTCCACTTTTATATATGCCAACTTCATAAGATGAAAAAAAAAAAGCTAATGATCCATCATCAGGTTAATGGGCATCTTTAGTTACTCTTCTAGAAGTGGGAACAGATTTGAGTTGGGAGAACTCTGTATCTGGAAGTACCTGTTGGTGAATATTGCCCACTTGATAGAGATGATGGGAAGGTGTTTCTTAGTATAACGGTCAGTCAGGAGAGAGCCAGCCGTCTGATGCCTTGTCAGAAGCTAAGAATACATTCAGCCCATTCAGGTAAGTTGAATAGTGCTGACCGTTGTGAAACTCTTTCATCCCCATGTATGTGCATTTGTGAGAACTCATAGATCCTAGAATATTTTTTTAACTGGAAGGGGACCTTTAAGATTCTCTTCCCTCTTCTCAGGTCCAGAGAGGTTGCATCACTTGATTAGGTCACACATTAACTTGAGTTGTAAGTGGCCCAGTGGCATGTCCTCTTGTTAAGTTGTAGCTTATTTTTCTGCTGAATTTCCTTTCTTGCTGTATTTAGCAAGACGTTCTCCGGGTATAAAATGAATATCTCGTATTTGCACAAATTTGGGGAAGAGTTGAGTGTGGGGAGGGAAATGGTGAAATGTTGCTTCCAGTAAATTTTGCAAAAGTATAGAGAACCAAGAGTACTGGTACAGTTCCTGCCTCCCTTTTGGCTGCTTTTGGTTTGTGATGGTTTGTTTGCCTGCAGATAGCCTTGGTGACTATTTTCTTTTTTATCAGTGGCAACATGGAGGTATGAATAGATCTTGTGACAGATCTAGATAAAAGAAGCTGTGAAGATAATGACACTTAGTTTATATTATTTACCTTCTTTAAAGGTATTTGTAACCTAGTTGAGAGCTACTGCTTCCAGAAGGTTTGCAGTCAGATGAGGGGCTAAAACACCTAAAGAAGTTATGTAACAATTCTGTGTATCTTTGTGCCAAATGAATGCTCATTACAGTTTTCCTAGTGCCTAGAACAGCGCCCAGACACATAACTTACTATCAGTATGTATTGGTTGGATGGATAGACAGAGGCACTGACAGTAAACATAGGGGAGCTTCTGAGGGCTATGGCAGTTGGAAAAGGCCTGGGATATTGTGCAGCTTTGCGGCAAGGTTAAGTAGTACTTCATTCAGTCTGATCTTGTGTTTCTAACTTCTCCTAACCTTAGCACTTCCCTCTTACCTCTTCAGAACCTGAAGCAGTCCCTTCTTTTTGATAGCTGATTTTTTTCTTCAGAGACAAGGCTGACTTCTGTCACTTTTATTTTGCCACTGCATTGGCCACCTCCTTAAGTCTTTCTTTTCTTCTCAGGTCTGCTTATCTCCTAGGGTTTAAAAGGATCAAGTCTTGGTTTCTAAGTCTGATTGTGTTTTCTTTGGTTCTGGTTCCTTGTTCCCCTGAAGAAGTGCCCTACTGTCTGGGAAGGATCTGAGTTATCAGAAAAAGTTCAGGAGCATCTTCTATGATTATTAAGAGGAAAATTTTGTAGGATAGGTGATATCTTATAATAACATAGTATTTTCTTTGAGCCACGTTTTCAGGCTGTCATAACGAGATTTTAATTGGCTGCATTTTAAAAAACAAACTAGTTATGTTCTCCACCCTCCCCAGTTTTGGCAGTATAAAGGCCTGTTTCACCAAGAACACATAAACAAGTAAGTACAAGGAAGCTTGTGTGAATGAAGTTCTGCTGTATAGTGTAGCTACTTTCTCTGATTTAAGATGTAGCTCTTGGCAACTTCAAATAATTTGTGTTCTCTGAGGGAGAAGTCCAGTCTATTTAGCTGTATTTAAGGAAAGCTGATTATGATTCTCCAATGGGAAATAGACTCTCAGACCCATTTATTCTCTCAACATGCATTTATGGAGTAGCTACCGTGGGCAAGGCACTGTGCTAGGCAGCTTGGGAGATGGGAGAAAAGAGAGTTATCAGTCTGAGGAAGGGCTTATCATGTATAAAAATGATAATGCTATGTAGAAAGTCATGTATTCTGTGAAAGGGGTACAGAGAGCTCTGGGAGTTCTGAAGATGGAGAAGGTGCTTCCAGACGCAGTCACTCAGGGAGAACTTGGTGGGGGTGGTGGAATTTGAGATGGACCTTGAAGGCTGAGTACATGGTCCTGCATTGGCAGTTGGGGCAGGATGCTGCCCTGGCTGGGTAGAGAATGTGGACCTGCGGAGATGGGAAGGAAGAGAGGAAATGAAATGAGCAAACCTCTGTGAACAGGAAAGCATTGGTGATACAGACAACAGAAAGTAATGTGCTTTGAGGTGTAGCATATTAATGTGAAGTGGCATAAGATAGGGACGGAAAGTTGGGTACTTGATCTGTCAATTGAGTATATTAGAAATTGGAGGAGTGGGTTGAATCTGGGCTGTTGACCAAAAATTAGTGTTTTGTGGACCATTCATTGCTCTGTGGATTTTATGAGTTGACATCTGTTGTAAGGATGATTGAAGAACAGCAGTGTAAGTGATTGGGCTAATCTCATTCTTCTCTTCTCACCTCACCGAGGGCTGTGGTAGATTGTGGCAGTGCTTCCTACCTTTACGCTAAATAAGAAGTTCGGTACATAGTGAAAGGGTCTTACATGGTTTTAGGGACACTATGATGTAGGGTGTGCCCTAGGCAGCTGTTGGTTACATAGGTACAGTAGATGTCCTGTTTTCCTGCTGTGTTAAGATCTAGGTGGCTATATTTTTCTTGTGTCTTTCTGCAGATCTCTACCTCACGCCCAACTCACTAGCATTTTTCGGTGTTTCCAAGGTTCTGGGGACCTGAGGCAAGTTGGTTAACTTGTCTATGTCTCAGTTTTCTCATGTGGAAAGCACAACATACAGTAATTCATTTAAACTGGGGTTTTATACCTACTAAGTGACAAGCAGGAATTTGAACCCAAACAAGGCTATTAACCAGTTGGCTCTACTACGGGATCCTAAACAGTGTGGTTTTCTCTCCTAGATTGCTGGCTGTTTCCCTCTCTGATGTGTACTTATTCCTCTCCCCTTTGTTTAGTCAAACCTACTTCCCCTGTTCCAATGAGAAAGGAATGCAGATGTTTTTACTTTATTTTTTATTGTAGTGCCCACACAATGTTACTTCAGTTTCAGTGTATGACATAGTGTGCTTAAGACAACTCTGTGTTATTATGCTGCGCTTACCACAAGTGTAGCTACCATCTGTCACCAGATAACTATTACAGTACTACTGACCGCATTCTTTGTTCTGTGTCTTTTATCTCTGTGACTTAATTCATTCAGTAACTGGAAGTCTGTGTCTCCCCCTTCACCCACTTTGCCCATCCCTCTACCCCCATGCCTCTGTTCTGTTTATGGGTCTGTTTCTGCTTTTTGTTTGTTTTGCTTCTTAAATTCCACAGATGAGTGAAATCATATGGTATTTGTCCTTCTCTGCCTGACCTATCTCACTTAGCTTTATGCTGTCTAGAACCTTCCATGTTGTTGCAGATGGCAAGATCTCATTTTTTTTATGGTTGAGTAATACACCATATACCATGTCTTCTTCCATATCTTGGCCATTGTAAATGATGCTGCAATAAACATAGGGGCGTATATCTTTTTGAATTAGTGTTTTTTTTTTTCCTTTGGGTAAATACCCAGTCGTGGAATTACTGATTTGTATGGTATTTCCATTTTTAAGGAACCTCCATACTGTTTTCATTCAGTGACTGCATCAATTTACACTCCCACCATCAGTGCGTGAACATTCTTTTAACTCCACATCCTCATCAGTTCTTTTTTTTCTTGTCTTTTTGAGACTAGCCTAGACATTCTGACAGGTGTAAGTGGTATCTGTACGTGGTTTTGATTGGCATAAGAAACTCTTTTAAAATTATTCAGAAGCACTTATGACAAAGAGAATGACGAAATAGATTTTGCTCTGTAGTCTTGTTATGAGTTATTTAATGCCCCAAAGCCTTTGCTCCAAAGAGCGGAAGTTATACTCGAAAATTTGGCGTGTATTATATGTTGTTCAGCCATACAGTAGGCCCATAATTGTGACTCTAGGAATACAAATGATGTATTAAAAATATCCTGAAGTTAAAACATACAAGGTAATTTCTATAAATACCTTTCCAAGAAGCCAGAGGTAGAAAAGAATACCAATGATTTTTCTTGTTAGTGGGGCAAATTACCTAATCTTATTCTTGGACTTTCTTTTTAATTTTATTTTTTTAATTCAGGTATAATCGAAATGTAAATATAGTTGAAATGAAGTTGTAGATCTCAGGTGTACTATTCAGTCAATTTTGATGATTATGCCTTTTATTAATTTTTTGCATATTTTAATTGATATGTGAAAATAGAAATAAGATTAAATAATTATTTTAATTATTTGTTTAAATAGTTGTCTTCCTTTGCTCTGTTTCTGTGTATTAATAAAATCCACATGTATTTTCAACCCATATCTTTTTTACTCAGATATGTTCTCAAACAATAACCTAGTAGTGGAGGTAATCTTTTATATGAGCTTCTGGTGTCCTTGAATAATTTCCCTTCAGAAATGGACTGTTAGTGTTGGAGCTACATGGAGTGAATAAATTTCCTGGGAGGAAACGATAATAAAATATTCAGGAAGTTATTAGGAAATGAGAACTTGTGTTCTTGTTCATTCAGATAAGCTACTGAGACCTTTTGTGTATATCAAACAGTTTATATTAGAGCAAGGACTGAGAGGTTTGGCAACTTTTTTCTAATAGTGTTAGGGACTTTGGACTATAGAATGATGGAATGTATAATGCATAATTGAAAGAAAAATTTCCCCAAAGCTAAGGTGTTTGAGAATTGTTTTTTCTGTGTTTGAGTGTTTCTGTCAGGGAAGAAAAGTGAGAGCTTTCTGGAGCTGGGCTATGTGAGTAAGAACCCAATGGGGAACAGTGTTCCTAGGGGAGCCTGATGGCAGCGTGCTTTTAAGAGTGTATACGGGAAGTGGATGAGTATACATTCCCCCCACTAACAGTTTTCTTCCCTATGTTCTCCTCTCATGTCATCATTAGACAGTTTGGCTCTGTCCTTAATTTTAGCCCCTTTGTTCTAAAGTAACTGGGATCACTATAACTCTCTAGGCAGTATTTTTCCTTTTACTGACTGGAATTGGTGAACCATTTGTTTTGTTTTATTTAACAAACCATGTTTAGAGGCTTGTTTTTTTCCTCCACATGTGTTCATGGCAGGAAGGATTTACCCTTAAGTTGATGAATCTGGATCCCCTCACTTGCAGAGGCCCCGTCTAGGGCCTGGGAGATGCTCTAGCAATGTGTGCCATATTTATGTATTTCTGCAAAGTCTGCAAAATTGAATTTTTTCTTGTATTCTTTTTCCTTAAAAAGGGTCCCCGAGTGATATATTCTTCAAACATCACAGAATTCACTTCAGCCCTGGTTCATGAAACAGGTTGAGTGTTGATTTCTAGTTGTGGCTGAGGTAGATTTGAAGGATACCAGGAAGGAAATATGACTGAGGAAGTGGAGCTGTTGCCTGGTGTTTGTAGTAGTCAGGGGTCTTTCTGGAGGCAGAAGTCGGAACAGGAATGGTGGAGGGGGGCAGTGAGAAGATCGGGTGGTCTCCTTAGATTGAAAGGATTTCTTTGCAACTAAATTCCGATGGCATTTTAAAATAATGAAGAGCCATCCCAGGATAGTATATTTCATCTTAAATTTAATAACATGTTTTTAGAATTTTAGAATAATTCTATTGAAAAATCTGAAGTCAATTTCTTAATTAACTAGTTGACTTGAGATTAAGGTTTTTATTGATTAGAAAACTATTTTGGGGGCCTGGGTGGCTCAGTGGGTTAAGCCACTGCCTTTGGCTCAGGTCATGATCTCAGGGTCCTGGGATCAAGCCCCACATCGGGCTCTCTGCTCCATGGGGAGCCTGCTTCCTCCTCTCTCTCTGCCTGTCTCTCTGCCTACTTGTGATTTCTGTCAAATAAATAAATAAAATCTTAAAAAAAAAAAAAGAAAACTATTTTGCTGGAAACACAAAAATGTCACTGGTTCTTTTGGGATGCTCTTAACTCGGTTTACAGCTTCTAGGTTTGAGAAGTGCTTCTTCTTTCCTTTGTCCTTTTTTCTTTTCCCACCGTGTCTTTTTCCATACTTCCTTTTTATTTCTTGTTTTTTACTTTTGTATTCGAAACTCGCTTTTACACTTCTGAGGATTTTGAATAACTGGACTGGATAACCACATTTTAAAATTGCATTTTAGTGTTCTTTATTTAAAGATAATTGTGTGCTCTACGTGGCCTGGAGATAGATTAAATAAATGTGTCATGTCGTGAGAAGTAATATGTAATGTGTTTACAATTATCTCACTTTTTCTAAATTTCTTTCTAATTGGATTTCTCAGGACTGAGGAGAGCCTCTCTCGAAAGTTGTATGGATCTGCCACCTGGTGGTGAAGTTGCAGCGCGTGCTGGATGTGTGAGGAGTTCAGTGACGGACTCTCCCCTTTGTGGGCGTCATACTTAGATTAGAGTCTGCTTAGACGCTTTAGACACAGAATGTTTTCCTCCCCTAAGTTTTTCAAATTAAGAACATGTTACTTAACTGTGATAGAACAGGGAAATTTTGGCTAATGTGTTTCTGTCTACTGTATTGTATAGGACTCTTCCTGGCTCATGAAATGTGTTTATTACGGAGTTGAAATAAACTGTGAGCATTTTGAGAATGTACTTTCTTAAATTCAAAAGCTTTTGAGAAGATTGTTGTTAATTCTAAATCTTTTATATGGATGGTCATTGACTTATAAGAAAAACAAAGAACATAGGACAAAGGCAGTTTTTTGGAGAGAGAGATAAAGCATTTGTTTATTCCCTTTAAATACCGGCAGCAGGCATTTTAAAGCTTTATTTTTTAGTGAATAGAAAGATTAACGGTGTTTTATGGCCCTCAATTGGAGTATTAATACAAGTAAGTAGTATATATTGAGCACTCTGTTAGGTATAGAGGAGAAAGTAGCAACACTGAACATATTTTGTCCTTATGGAGTTTATGATGCTAGCCAGAGGCAGATTTTAAGCAAGTACTTCCAGAAGTAATTGATTACAGTGTTGGTAAGTGCTGTCAAGGACAGGTCCATCACAGAGAGACCTGTCTCTAGCTAGCACGTCAGGGAGAGCTTCTGTAAGAAGGTAACATTTCAGCTGAGACCTGACAGATGCTGATCCAGTCAAATGTGGGTACATATCCCCCTGAAGTGGGAAGGAGGTTGGCAAGTATGAGGAGTTGAAAGAAGATCAAGACGGCTGGAGTAGTGAGAGAGAGGGATTGCGATGTGAAACAAAACAGGAAATGTAGGATGGAGTAGATCAGGGCCTTGCGGGTGTGCCTGGGGCTTTGGATTTCGTCATCAGAGTAATGAGAAGCTGTTGAAGTGTGTAGGCAAGGAGTGTTAGAATCAGATTAATGATGAATGAATTGGATAGGCAAGACTGAGGGGAGGGCCATTGGTTAGAAAGCCATTATGGTAGTTCTGGCTTGGACCAGAGAGTATTACTGATGTGGTGAGAGGCATTTAGGATGCGACTGAAGTAGAATAGATAAGACTTGGTGAATGATTGGATGTGGTGGTCAGTTTTTGTGTCTTAGTTTCCTCATCTGTAAAATGAGGATATTACTTGGATTACTTGGGTTGTTGGGAGGATTAAAGGAGTGAACTTGTGTAATATGTTCTATTTTGTACTTTTTTCCCTTTTATTCAACATGGTGTTTTCAGGATATATCTGTGCTGTTACATGTGTGCCTAGTTAGTTGCCTCTGATTGCCATGTAGTTTTCATAGTATGTATCTATTATATTTTACTTACCTATTTCGCAAATTGTGATTCCTAGCTTTGCCCCAGCTTCCACTGCCACAAATACAGCCATGCTCAGGTTTTATATGTGAATCCTTGCTGACCTTTGCATATGTTTCTCTGAGAAATCCAGGAGTGGGATTGTTACATCAAATGATGTATGTTATAATTTAATTTCACTAAATGCAGCCTGTTTTCTAGAATGTGTGCAGTAATTTATACCATCAACAATACATGTGAGTTCCTGTCTTCTCCATCCTAGCCAGTATCAAATAGGACTTACCTTCTAAACTTTCCCATTTTGACTTGGGTATAAAGAGTTATTTCAGTATCAGTTGAATTTGCATTTTTCTGATTACTAATGAGGCTTGCAATGATTGTAGCCATTTAGCTGTTTGCTTCTAGTGGCTTTCCTATTTATATCCTGTATTCATTTTTGTGTCATGTTTCTAGTCTTCCTTGTTGATTTCCAGGTCTTTGTACGTTCCTGATACCATTCCTGTTGGTTCTAGTCATTGCAAATCATTTTCACTGTCATTTGTCTACTTTGCCTGTTGTGTTCTTTGAACAGAGATCCTTAGTTTTAATGTGGCTAAATCCATTGATTTTTTTTTTTTTTAATTTCACCTTACTTTTTTATGCTTCTTTGTGCTAGTGACACTAGGTCTCCCTTGCTTTCTTCCTTCTTAATGTAGTTTTAGATTTCACATTTAGATAACAAAAGCAAGAGCAAAAGCTTTAAGTTTGTTGAGGCTTCATTTGTCAGTTTTGTCTCTTTATGAATTATGCTTTTAGTGTCATGTCTAAGAAGTCGGTCTGATCCAGATTTACAGAAATTTTTCTCCCTGATTTTTTGTAAGGAACTTTATAGTTTACATTTGATATTAGATTTATGATCCATTTTGAGTTAACTTCTCTATCAAGTCAAGGTGCTTTTTCTCTTTCTTCATCCCTCCCTCTCTGTCTCTGTCTCTCTCTTTTTAAAAATTTTTTTGGCATATGAATGTCCTAGTTATTCCAAATCTTATTTGTTGAAAAGACTCTCCTTTCTTCATTGAATTGTATTTGCACTATGTCAAAAATCAATTACCATAATTGTGTGGGTCTGTCTCTGAATTCTCGGTTTGGTTACAGCGATCTCTGTGTCTGTCCTTTTGCCAATCCAATATTATCTTAACTCCTGTAGCTTTTGTAAGTCTTAAAATGGGGTAGTTTGAATCCTCCAACATTGTTTTTCTTTTCTGCTTCATTTGCTTTTTCATAAAACTTTTAGTTTTTTGTCTTTATCTACAAAACTTCTGGTCAGGATTATGATTGGAATTGTATTAAATCCATAAAACAATTTGGGAAGAATTGGCAGTTCACTTATATGAGTCTTTAAATCCAGGTACATAATGTCTTTTCATTTATTTAGATAGCCTTTATCAGAATTTTGTAGTTCTCAGATACCTAAGTATTTCATGTTTTTGGAGCTATTGTAAATTTTCCCCCCTAATTTTGATTGCCAGTTGTTGATTGTCAGCTTAGGAAAATATGACTGATTTTTTTGTGTGTTAACTTTTTGCCCTATGACCTTGCCTAACTCACTTAAAAGTTCTAAAAGCTTTTTTGTAGATTCGTGACTTTCAATGTAAGCAATCATGTTGTCTGCATTTGTGATGGTTTTTTTTCTTTCTTTTTGATCTGTATGCCTTTAATGAATTTCCTTGCCTTATTACTTTGGCTAGAATTTCCAGTACAGGTCTGAATAGTGGTGGTGAGTATAGATATCCTTGCCTTGTTCCTGATGTTAGGGAGAAAGCAATTAGTTTTTTCATTATGAAATATGATGTAAACTTAAGGTTGTGTGTTTTTTTTTTTTTTTTTTTTTAGAAGGTCTTTATCAAGTTAAGAAGTTTCTTTCTGGGGTGCTTGGGTGGGTGGGTCAGTCGTTAAGCATCTGCCTTCGGCTCAGGTCATGATCCCAGTGTCCTGGGATGGAGCCCCACATTGGGTTCCCTGCTCTGCAGGAAGCCTGTTTCTCCCTCTCCCACTTCCCCTGCTTGCATTCCCTCTCTCACTGTCTCTCTCTGTCAAATAAATAAATTAAATCCTTAAAAAAAA
This sequence comes from Lontra canadensis, assembly GCF_010015895.1. Classification (NCBI taxonomy): domain Eukaryota; kingdom Metazoa; phylum Chordata; class Mammalia; order Carnivora; family Mustelidae; genus Lontra; species Lontra canadensis. The sequence goes on from NW_022631022.1 coordinate 17,521,230, forward strand.
AAAGTCTCTTATGGTTTGTCTCCCTTCCTGGTATCATTCAAGCAGACTTCTTGCTGAGCACAGAGCCCAATGCTGGGCTCCATCTCAGGACCCTGAGATCACTATCTGAGCCAAAATCAAGAGTTGGACATTTAACTCACTGAGCCACCCAGGAGCCCCAAATGGGTCTTTTTTTTTTTTTTTTAATTAACATATAATGTATAATTAGCCCCAGGGGTACAGGTCTGGGAATCATCAGGCTTATACAATTCACAGCACTCACCATAGCACATACCCTCCCCAATGTCCATAACCCAGCCATCCTCTCCCTAGCTCCCTCTCCCTGGCAACCTTCTGTTTTGTGAGATTAAGAGTCTCCTATGGTTTGTCTCCCTCCTAATCCCATCTTGTTTTCATTTTTTCCTTCCCTACCCTCCAACCCCCCGTTGTTGCCTCTCAAATTCCTCCTATCAGGGAGATCATATGATAATTGTCTTTCTCTGATTGACTTATTTCACTCAGCATAATACCAAATGGGTTTTTAAAATGTAAAAACATTCATTATCAGAATAGTAACATTTCTATTGTAGAAAACTTAGAAAATATTGTTAAAAAGTTAGTAACTATAGAAACAAAGAGAATAAAAATCACATATCTCACAATTCAGATGATTTTGTTAAAATTTTGGTGGTTTTTTTTCTAGTTTTCCTCATCTGCATATATACTTATACATATTTAAACTGCGTGTGTGTGTGTGTGTGTGTGTGTGTGTGTGTGTGTGTTTAAAGCACAATTAGGGATCATATTACAAATACTGTTTTATACCTGGATCCAGTATGGCTACCTAATTTCACTGTGTGCCATAATTTCACATAAACATTACTCTAATGTTAAAAGTTTGTCTATGTTCTTTTTTATTTAAGATTTTTTCCTGAAAATTTATTTAAGATATATTTCTGGAACTAGAAAGGATTTGACATAGTGAAGTCTCTTTATACATATTGTCAAATTGCTTTCTAGGAAGGATATATAAATTTTTACTCACTAATTGATACTTTAAAAACTGTGCATGTATTTATATTTTATGCATTTATATATAAATGCATGTAAAATATATTAATATATATATCTCTGTTATATATATATATACATGGTTTATTTTAAGAAATGTTAAGGAGTGGAGTATATTATTCTTAAAAATTTAGTTTTCCAAATGAGTATACTATATTTTATGACTATACACACTTGCAGAGTCACTTTTGGTATAGAGTTGAAAGCTTTTGAATTATGAGTGTGCAAAAATACTGGTATTCTTATCAAAATAACAATGTGACCTGTGTGATTCAGTCTGTAAATTTATTCTCTGTTGATTTTTTTATCATCAAATATAATTTGCACAAAATAATTTTAATGAAATCTTGCTTGAAATTATGTGCTTTAAGTTTTTCATAGGAAATATTTATATAATTTGTGTCAGAGAGACATTTTGATTTATGAAATAGATTTTTTTGGTGAAGAAGTATGCAAGATTCCCAAAATAGAAGTAGCCAGGAATTTTTAGGTGTATTTCATTAAGGTCACATATATGTAGAGTTACCATGGGTCCTGGTTTGCTTGTTGTTCCTGGTATAATTATTTTTAGCATGCCCTCTTGCCCTCAGAAATGTCCCGATTTGGAAAATAAAGTATATGTTAACCCTGTGTTTATGATCGATTGGGTCTTTCCAGAGTATAAACTTGTCAGAATCCTTGAACGAAGTTTAACTAACCAAGGACTTTAAAATTAGTGTTTAGGAAATTATGTGTGCTCAAGAAAAATAGTATTTTTGGATTTCTGGTAATACTTTATCAACTTTTAGTGGGAGTTCTGAAAAAATCTGGTTTTGTATTTGTATACATTTTAAAATTTGCTGTCTCAAAGTATGTTCAGTTCTATTTTTTTCCCTTTAACAAAGTAACAGGACAGCAATTACCACTTCGGCCCACTCACTGTAGACTGTGTTTTCAGGTCTTTGAGGTAGTTCAAAGAGCAGAGATTTTATTTCCATGACAATCTTGGTGTATGTACAGATAGACTTCTGGACTCAATAAATGAACTTAAACCGTGCTGAATTTGTGACAAGCATTTTGCCAATATTTGCAAAATGAAAGAAGAGTCCAAATACAAAAAATGCTCTATTTCAGGACAGTGAGAAAAGAAAGTCTGTATAACAAAATTATGGGACATTTAACAAATTTACTTTATGCATACTATGTTCTAGGTCTAGGCTCTGGGATAAGCACTGAATAAGACAGACATAGTCTTTGCCCTCATGGGGCATGAAATCTAGTGGGTAAGTCTGAACATTTGAACACAAAATTTTTTTTATTAACATAGAATGTTTTATTTGTTTCAGGGGTACAGGTCTGTGATTTATCAGACTAACACAATTCACAGCACTCACCACAACACATACCCTCCCCAGTGTCCATTCCCTTCCAACCCTTCTCCACTCCAGCAACCCTTAGTTTGTTTCCTGAGATTAAGAGTCTCTTATGGTTTGTCTCCTTCTCTGGTTTCATCTTGTTTCATTTTTCTGTCCCTTCCCCTATGATCCTCTGTCTTGTTTCTCAAATTCCTCATATCCATGAGATCAAATGATAATTATCTTTATCTGATTGACTTATTTTGCTTAGCATGATACCCTCTAGTTCCATCCACGTTGTTGCAAATGGAAGATTTCGTTTTTTGATGGCTGCATAGTATCCATATATATATGTGTATGTACATACATACACATATATATATATACACACACACATACATACCACATCTTCTTTATCCATTCATCTGTTGATGGATATCTAGATTCTTTCCATAGTTTGGCTATTGTGGACATTGCTGCTATAAACATTGGGGTGCCCGTATCCCTTTGGATCACTACATTTGTATCTTTGGGGTAAATACCCAGTAGTATGATTGCTGGGTCATAGGGTGGCTCTATTTTCAACTTCTTGGGGGAACCTCCATACTGCTTTCCAGAGTGGCTGCACCAGCTTGCATTCCCAACAGTGTAGGAGGGTTCCCCTTTCTCTACATCCTTGCCAACATCTGTCGTTACCTGAATTGTTAATTTTAGCCATTCTGACTGGTGTGAGGTAGAATCTCATTGAGGTTTTGATTTGTATTTTCCTGATGCCCAATGATGTTCAACGTTCAGCATCTTTTCATGTGTCTGTTGGCCATCTGGATGTCTTCTTTGCAGAAATGTCCATTCATGTCCTCTGCCCATTTCTTGATTGGATTATTTGTTCTTTGGGCATTGAGTTTGATAAGGTCTTTATAGATCTTGGATACTAGCCCTTTATCTGATATGTCCTTTGCAAATGCCTTCTCTCATTCTGTCAGGTGTCTTTTGGTTTTGTTAACTGTTTCCTTTGCTGTGCAAAAGCTTTTGATCTTGATGAAGTCCCAATAGTTCATTTTTGCCCTTGCTTCCCTTGCCTTTAGTGATGTTTCTAGGAAGAAATTTCTGTGGCTGAGGTCGAAGAGGTTGCTGCCTGTGTTCTCAGGGATTTTGATGGATTCTTGTCTCACACTGAGATCTTCCATTCATTTTGAGTATATTTTTTTGGTGTGTGGTGTAAGGAAATGGTCCAGTTTCATTCTTCTGCATGTATCTGTCCAATTTTCCCAACATCATTCTTTGAAGAGACTGTCTTTTTTTCATTGGACATTCTTTCCTGCTTTGTTGAAGATTAGTTGACCATGAAGTTGAGGGTCCCTTTCTGGGCTCTCTGTTCTGTTCCTCTGATCTATGTGTCTGTTTTTGTGCCAGTACCATGCTGTCTTGATGATGACAGCTTTGTAATAGAGCTCGAAGTCTGGAATTATGATGCTACCAGCTTTGGTTTTCTTTTTCAACATTCCTGTGGCTATTTGCGGTTGTTTATGGTTCCATTCAAATTTCAGGATTATTTGTTCCATTCCTTTGAAAAAAGCTGATGATATTTTGATAGGGATTGCATTAAATGTGTAGATTGCTGTCAGTAGCATAGACATTTTCACAATATTTGTTTTCCAGTCCATGAGCGTGGAATGTTTTTTCCATTTCTTTGTGTATTCCTCAGTTTCTTTCATGAGTATTCTGTAGTTTTCTGAGTACAGATTCTTTGCCTCTTTGGTTAGGTGTATTTCGAGGTATCTTCTGGTTTTGAGTGCAATTGTAAATGGGATGAACTCTGGTGGTGTACAGAAATACAACTGATTTCTGTGTATTAATTTTATATCCTGACACTTTACTGAATTCCTATATGAGTTCTTAGCAGTTTTGGAGTAGAGTCTTTTGGGTTTTCCACATAAAGTATCATATTATCTGCAGAGGGTGAGAGTTTGACTTCTTTGCTGATTTGGATGCCTTTTCTTTCTTTTTGTTGTCTAATTACTGAGGCTAGGACTTGTAGTACTATGTTGAATAGCAGTGGTGTTAGTAGACATCCCTGTTGTATTCCTAACCTTGGGGGGAAAGCTCTCAGTTTTTCCCCATTGAGAATGATATTTGCTGTGGGTTTTTTATAGATGGCTTTGATGATATTGAGGTATGTACCTTCTATCCCTACAGTGTGAATAGTTTTGACCAAGAAAGGATGTTGTACTTTGTCACATGCTTTTTCTGCATCTATTGAGAGTATCATACAGTTCTTGTTCTTTCTTTTATTAATGTATTATATCACATTGATTGATCTGTGGATGTTGAACCAACCTTGAAGCCCAGGAATAAATCCCACTTGGTCGTGGCGAATAATCCTTTTAATGTACTGTTGGATCCTATTGGCTAGTATTTTGGTGAGAATTTTTGCATCCAGGTTCATCAGGGATATTGTTCTGTAATTCTCCTTTTTGATGGGGTCTTTATCTGGTTTGGGGATCAAGGTAATGCTGGCCTCATAAAATGAGTTTGGAAGTTTTCCTTCCATTTCTATTTTTTGGGACAGCTTAGGAGAACAGGTATTAATTCTTCTTTAAATGTTTGGTAGAATTCCCCTGGGAAGCTGTGCAGCCCTGGGCTCATGTTTGTTGGGAGATTTTTGATGACTGCTTCAATTTCCTTACTGGTTATGGGTCTGTTCAGATTTTTTGTTTCTTCCTGGTACAGTTTTGGTAGTTTATTCATCTCTAGGAATGCATCCATTTCTTCCAGATTGTCTATTTTGCTGGCATATAGTTGGTCATAATATGTTCTGAAAGTTGTTTGTATTTCTTTGGTGTTGGTTGTGATCTCTCCTCTTTCCTTTTTGATAAGTCTGGCCAGGGGTTTATCAATCTTACTAATTCTTTCAGAGAACCAGCTCCTAGTTTTGTGGATCTGTTCTGCTGGTTTTGTTTGTTTGTTTGTTTCTATTTCATTGATTGCTGCTCTGATCTTTATTCTTTCTCTTCTCCTGCTGGGTTTAGACTTTATTTGCTGTTCTTTCTCCAGCTTTTTTAGGTGTAGGGTTAGGTTGTGCATTTGAGACCTTTCTAGTTTCTTTTTTTTTTTTTTTTAAGATTTTATTTATTAATTTGACAGAGATCACAAGTAGGCAGAGAGGCAGGCAGAGAGAGAGGAGGAAGCAGGCTCCCAGCCGAGCAGAGAGCCGGATGTGGGGCTTGATCCCAGGACCCTGAGATTATGACCTGAGCCAAAGGCAGAGGCTTTAACCCACTGAGCCACCCAGGCACCCCAGAGACCTTTCTAGTTTCTTGAGAAAGGCTGTATTGCTATATACTTTCCTCTTAGGATTGCCTTTGCTATATCCCAAAGATTTTGAACAGTTGTGTTTTCATTTTCATTTGTTTCCATGAGTTTTTAAAATTCTTCTTTAATTTCCTGGTTGACCCATTCATTCTTTAGTGGGATGCTCTTTAACCTCCATGTATTTGAGTTCTTTCCAACTTTCCTCTTGGGACTGAATTCTAGTTTCAAAGCATTGTGGTCTGAAAATATGCAGGGAATGATCCCAACTTTTTGGTACCGGTTGAGACCTGATTTGTAACCCAGGATGTGATCTATTCTGGAGAATGTTCCATGTGCACTCAAGAAGAATGTGTATTTTGTTGCTTTGTGATGGAGTGTTCTGAATATATCTATGATGTCCGTCTGGTCCAGTGTGTCATTTAAAGCCTTTATTTCCTTGTTGATCTTTTGTTTAGACGATCTGTCCGTTTCAGTAAGGGGGTGTTAAAGACCCTTACTGTCATTGTATTATTGTTTATGTATTTCTTTCTTTGATTTTATTAATTGATTTATATAATTTGCTGCTCCCATGTTAAGGGCATAGATATTTTAAATTGTTAGATCTTCTTGTTGAGGAGACCCTTTAAGTATGATATAGTGTCCTTCCTCATCTCCTATTATAGTCTTTGGTTTAAAATCTAATTTGTCTGATATAAGGATTGCCATCCCAGCTTTCTTTTGCTGTCTGTTAGCATAGTAGATGGCTTTCTAACCCCTCACTTTAAATCTGGAGGTGTATTTGGATGTAAAATGAGTTTCTTGCAGACAGCATATTGATAGATCTTGTATTTTTATCCATTGTGATTCCCTCTGTCTTTTGATTGGGGCATTTACATTCAGGGTAACTACTGAAAGATATGAATTTAGTGCCATTGTATTTCTTGTAAGGTGCCTGTTACTGTATATTGTCTCTGTTCCTTTCTGGTCTTTGTTACTTTTAGGCTCTCTCTTTGCTTAGAGGATCCACTTCAATACTTCTTGTAGGGCTTTTGGTCTTTGCATATTATTTTAGTTTTTGTTGTCCTGGAAGCCTTTTATTTCTCCTTCTATTTTCTTTTTTTAACATTTTATTTATTTATTTGACAGAGATCACAAGTAGGCAGAGAGACAGGCAGAGAGAGAAAGGGGGAAGCAGGCTCCCTGCTGAGCAGAGAGCCCGATGCGGGGCTTGATCCCAGGACCCTGGGATCATGACCTGAGCCGAAGGTGGAGGCTTTAACCTACTGAGCCACCCAGGATCCCCTGTCTCCTTCTATTTTTAATGACAGCCTAGTTGGCCATAGTATTCTTGGCTGCATATTTTTCTTGTTTAGTGCTCTGAATATATCCTGTCAGTCTTTTCTGGCCTGCCAGGTCTCTGTGGATAGGTTTGTGGCCAATCTAATATTTCTACCATTGTAGGTTACAGACCTCTTGTCCCAAGCTGCTTTTAGGATTTTCTCTAGTAAATTTGTAAATTTTACTATTAGATGATGGGGTGTTGACCTATTTTTATTGATTTTTGAGGAAGGTTCTCTGTGCCTCCTGGAGTTTGATGGTTGTTTCCTTCCCCAAATTAGGGAAGTTCTCCTGCTATAATTTGCTCTGAGATGCCTTCTGCCTGTCTCTTTCTTCTTCTGGGGTCCCAAATATTCTAATGTTTCCTGTTATGATATCATTTATCTCTCGAATTCTCTTCTTGTGATCGAGTAGTTGTTTATGTCTCTTTTACTCAGTTTCTTTATTCTTCATCATTTGGTCTTCTGTATCACTAATATTCTCTTCTGCCTCATTTATCCTAGCAGTTAGAGCTCCATTTTTGATTCCACTCATTAATAGCCTTTTTGATTTCAACTTGTTTATATTCCTCTGGAAAGGGATTCTCTAGTATTTTCTGTGCTTTTTTCAAGCTCAGCTAATATCTTCATAATCATCATTCTGAACTCTAGTTCCAACATCTTACCAATGTCCGTATTGATTAGGTCCCTGGCAGTCGGTACTGCCTCTTATTCTTTTTTTTTTTTTTTTTTTTGAGGTGAGTTTTTCTGTTTTATCATTTTGTCCAGAGAAGAATAGATGAATGAGAGAACAAAATGCTGAAAGGGCAACAATGACCCCAGAAAAATATACGCTAAACAATTCAGAAGAGACTTGAAACTGGGCAGGGAAAGAAAGGAAAAAAGAGAAAAAGGAATATGATCAGGCTGGTGAACAGAACAGGGCCACACAGTAGATTCTGGGTATATTGTGGTCTGTTAGAGGAAATTGCTTCCCATAATTTTAAAGAAGGAAAAACATTTGTATATAAAAATCAGGGTAAATATGATGAAGGATGGACTATGACTGTAAAAATGAAAATTAAAAAAAATTTTAGAAATGGAATTGATATGTTGATTGAAAAAAGAAAGAAAATAATTTTTTTTTAAAATGGGAGAGAAAGTGATCAGGCAGGAGACTAGAACAAAGCCACACACTGGATTTAGGGTATAGTTTGGTCTCTTAGAAGAAACTGTATCCCAAAATTTTAAAGAAAGAAAAACTTATATGTATACGAAAAATAAGGTTAAATACAATGAAGGGATGGAATATGACTGTAAAGATGAAAATTAAAAAAGATCTAAAAAGAATTGATAAGATGTTGAAAAGGAAAGAAAAAATTTTTTAAAAATATAAAGAAAATTTTAAAAATTACCTTTAAAGCTATGAATTTTATGTGCTGCATTCCCCTAGTGCTTGGAGTTTTGCAGTTCTTGTTGATTGGTAAATTTGGTCTTGGCTGGATGTTCTTGCTGATCTTCTGGGGGAGGGGCCTGTTGCAGTGATTCTCAGATGTCTTTGCCCAAGGTGGAATTGCACCATCCTTGCCAGGGGCCAGGCTAAGTAATCAGCTCGGGTTTGCTCTCGGTAGCTTTTGTTCCCTGAATGCTTTCTGTACTGCTTTGGAGGGTGGGAATGAAAATGGCGGCCTCCCAATCTCTGGCCCCATAGTAGCCGAGAGCTCGGGGCCCCACTCCTAAGTGTGCCCTCAGAGAAGAGCAGTCAGTCCCTTCAGTCTCCCCGGTATCCACCCATGCTCTGTGCTTAGCCGGTCTGTGACCAGCATTTCTATCTCTAGCACATGGCCCCAGTTGGAGTCTCCAAACCCAGCAGATTCCTGTGGTGCACTATTGCACCGTCCTCCCGGGGCAGGAAGGGTAGTCTCCCCAGATCTGCCGCTTTTTGGGGTCCCTGCTTGAAGACTGGTGGCATGACTGTGCGGCAGATCACAGTTTCTGGCAGCCCCCAGCTGAGAGCCCAGTCCTTGCCTCCGTCTTTGCAGCCAGCTTCCCCACTCTGATACTTGGGAGCGCTGCCACATTCAGGCACCACTGGTCTTTCTGTGACTCTGAGGGTCTTGAGACCACACTGTCCCAGTGAGGGTTCTATCCCCAGCTTAGCCACTGGAGCGATGTCCCACTACAGAGCAGACTTCTAATACTTCTCATTTTTGTGCTCTGCTGCTCTACCACCTGCCGGGAGCTGGCTGACAGAGGCTCCCTCCCTTCTGATATATCTTCCCAGAGATCTCCTCGGATTCACTTCTTTGCAGGTCCTACCTTCCAGAAAGTGGTTGCTTTTCATAGAATTGTTGTTACTCTTTATTGTGATCTCCTGTTGAGTTTGTAGGTGTTCAGAACGGTTTGATAACTATCTAGCTGAATTCCTGGAACCAGATGAAATTTAGGTCTCCTCCTCCTTCTCTGCCATCTTGCCAAAAAGTCAACACGTAATCTTTTTAAAGGATTTTATTTATTTATTTATTTATCTGAGAGAGAATGAGGAGAAAAACAGAGCTGAGTGTGGGGCCTGATGTTGGGCTCGATCCCATGACCCTGAGATCATGACCTGAGGTGAAATCAAGAGTTGACCCTTAACCAACTGAGCCACTCAGGTGCTGGCCCTAAACACATAATTGTCATGAAATTGTAGATATTTACGATGATGGTAAAGAGATACTCAAAACGCCCAAACACTAATCATATACTTTACTAAAATTAGGCATTAAGTACCCAGAACTTAAGTCCTAAAACCCTAATATCATGGTGTGATGTGTTATACATGCACTCATTCTTATATAATTTACACGAACCTATACAGAATGGAAGTGCCTAAGTCCTGGAATTTAATCAAGCTAGATGCATTTTTATGGTTGTTCTTGCTTACTAATTTTATGTAAATTGTTATATAGGTTTAAATGTAATCAAAATCCTGGTATTAACAACTTTTCTTATCAATGACAAATTTAGAGTGTTCAGTTTTAAGTCCAGTTACAGAGAAGTTTTATTCTGGATCTACTTAAAAGCAAGTTAATCTGCATGCACAAAGCATTTGTCATTTAAAGATTTTTTTTTTTTTTTACTGTGACATTTGAATGTGCTTATAGTTTGTTGCAGTATACATTTTATATTTAAAGACGACTGAATATTTTAAGAATTCTTGAGGCTGTGTTTAGTATAGTAGTCACTATCTGCTTATAGCTTTTGAACACTTGAAATGAGTCTAGTTCAATTTCTGATTTACTGTGAGTGTAAAGCATACACCAGATTTCAAAGACTTAATGTAACAAATGTAAAATACCCCACTAATACTCTTTATTGATCACATGTTTAAGTGATTTTTGGATACAGTTGAGTAAATATAATACTAACTAATTTCATCTGTTTTTTTAATGTGACAACTAGAACATTTAAAGGTATATATGTGGCTTTCATTTTATTTCTGTTGGACAGCACTGTCCTGAAGTATCTCCTCAGGGTCTCACATTCTTTAGAATATAATGCTTTGGGCCATACCCTCTCAGTTTACATTTCATCTCATGAACTGTCACGTAGGAAGTGCAGTTGGGTTTTACATCAGATTGGAACAGAAATATGGTACTGTGAGACTACCTCTGTAACTTTATTTAAAAGTTTTTGTCTTAAAACAAGAGGATCATAGGAAACGAGAGGAAAAAATGAAACAAGATGAAACCAGAGAGAGAGAGAGAGAGATAAACCGTAAGAGACACTTATTCATAGGAAACAAACTGAGGGTTGCTGGAGGGTCGGGGTGTGGGAGGGATGGGTTAACTGGGTGGTGGACATTAAGGGGGGCACATGATGTAATGAGCACTGGGTATTATATAAGACTGATGAGTCATAGGCCTGCACCTCTGAAGCCAATAATATGTTATATGTTAATTAATTGAATTTAAATATTAAAAATTTTTTTTTTCTTAAGTGAATATGCATGGAATTCTGTTGTTTGTAATCAAAAGTGCCTTTTACTCCATCACATAAGTGTAAGACTTACTTGTCAAACAGGGTTGTAAACTTGAGGACAAAGATGGTCTTGTATTTTTTGCAAACAGCCAATTGCCTTATAAAAGCAGTAAGTTACTGTTGAGCTGAAGACGTGCCGACACACCACCACCGTCTATAGCAGTGATTTTCAGAGTTAGAGGAGATAGAGAACATTTGTGGCTATATGGTGATCTGTGAAAGTGACATGGAAAAGGTAGAGTTTGAGCTTCTACCTGTAACAGTCATAAAATTACCTAGCATTGCAACAGCTGACACTTTCAGAAGGCTTGAATGGGGCCATGATACGTTTGCCATCACAGTGAAGATGGACGAAGCTGCACAAAAGTCTTTTTCAAATAAAAGCGACGCAAAGAGGATCGACTGCCCCTGAACTAAAGACAAAAACTGAAAAGCCAGCACATGAAGTTCACCAGACTTGTGATTCACCAGCATCTATGAAGAGAATTTCATCTTAGAACATAGTTTTATGTTTCTGTGAGGCCAGAGTTGTCTCAATATCATTTAAAATCTTTGCTCATGAAGTTAAAATAACAGTTCAGGAGAAGGAAGGGCAAGAAGCAATAAGGAGGGCATAAGCCCTGTATCAGTTAGGATCCAAGCAGATACAGAAGTCATACCAGTAATTTGAGCAGGGAAATTTTAATAAGAATTGTTATTCAGGTTAAAGGCAATTAACTACTAACAGGAGTAAAAGAGAACTCTAAGGCGTATAGAGAGGTATGTACATCCCTTTAGCACCTTTGTCTTGGCTAAGCCTGACAACAAGTCAACTGTGAGGAAGCACAGAGTCTAAAGAATTCAGTTCTAGTAGAAAAAAGAAGGCCAAATAAGGATAGATTTAAAACTTAGAGGGGCACCTGGGTGGCTAAGTCCATTAAGCTTCTACCTTCGGCTTGGGTCATGATCCCAGGGTCCTGGGATCCAGTGCCACATGGGACTCCTTTTTCAGCAGGGAGCCTGCTTCTCCCTCTGCCTGTAGCTCCCCCTGCTTGTGCTCTCGCTTTGTCACTCTCTGACAGATAAATAAATAAAAATCTTTGAAAAAAATGAAACTTAGAAGTAATAAATTAATAACTGATACAAGCCTTGAAGGAGAAGGAGTGTTTATACAAATTTGGAATAATGTTTTGGAAGTATCAGAAAGTTAGGAAAGTGCTGAGCTCACTTTCTGTTCTTTGGTTTCAGGATGTAGAGAAATGACCAGATTGCCCTTGGGTTTCGGGACAGGTTTCAGGAGAGGAGAACTATGAACATTTCAGGGTGGATAGGAGATTTGTTTACAGAGAGGTGAATTTAGTAGGATACTACAGCATCTTCTCAGAAATTATTTTGGTAGTTGAGGCCAGAAAATGTGCACAAATTACCATGGGAAAAGAGTATAGAACAAGAAAAGAGGAAAGTAAGGGCTGATCTTTGTGAAATAGTTTGGTTTAGAGAATGATAGAAGTGTCGGGAGGTAGAGATAAAGGAGAGCTTTGAAAGTGCACTGTGACAGGACAGGAGGGTGAGGGGAAGGTCAACATGAAACACTTGAAGACTTCAGAAGTTAAAGGCTTTGATTTTTGGTAAAATGTTGATTGTTGGTAGCTCCAGAAAAACGTTTCAGTAGAGCGGATGAGTGGATAAGCCAGGTTATTGTTAAGGAATGGGAAATAAGGAAGATGGAGGCCAGAGTGCAGACAATTTCAGAAAGTTTGACAGAGAAGGGAAGGCGTGAGAGAAGTGTAGCAAGGATAGGGGAAAGAAAGATTTAAAAAGTTTTTTTTTCATTTGATAAGTGGAGATCAAAATCAAGGCAGAGAGACAGTAGGAAGGAAGAGATTGAACAGGAGCAATGGTGCAGGAGTTGTTTCAAATGATAAAGTAGGGTCTAGGTGAAAATGTAAGGGGGAAAGTGATACCAAGGAGAGAAATGGAGAGATCAAAGGAATTGGACCTCTTTTAGGGTTGAACCATGTGAAATTGCTGATACTAACCAGTTTTTACCTAACTTTTTAATTTGAAATGGTTTAACCTGATGTTTGTGACACTAAATAGGAAGGATGGAAATAAAGAAAATTTGAAGTGTGAAGACAAGTCCAACTTATATAAAAGGGATTGCATATTATCTTCATAGAATGGGCTCAGGGCAAAAAGAGTGAAAAGTTTTGGTGTATATACTTTAGAGAATGTGAAACTAGAGAGAGACAAAGATGAGTTAAGAGGCAGTGGTCTAGGTCTAATGAAGACTAGGATTAGTGGAGAGACTCTAGGAATAGGATGGGCTCATTCACAAGAGGTCACTTCAGTTAATTTGGTAAATTCAGTGGGTCTGAGAGTGAGTGATGTAGAAAATAATGATGTTTTGAGACTAGAGGAGTAGAAAAACAATGATGCTTTCAAAGAAGATCTAGACAATAAGGAGAGAGAGATGTTAGGTTTTAATTGGTTGAGCTTGAGTTGATATGAAGGAAGAAATTCATTTTTGTGCATCATTGTTGCAGCTAATAATTGGGAGTCTGGACGAGGAGTAAATGGCTTGAGGAAATAAGTACAGATAAAAGGTAATTGTATTTTTATTGGCTAATAAATCAACAGTGCCTGATATTTTCAGACTACTTATCTTGCTATGCTTTTCTTTTTTTATTGAGATATAATTGACATATAACATTTCTTACATGTTCAGCATAATGGTTTGAGATATATACCCATATATTTTTTATTTTGCAGAATGATTACCAGAATAATGTCTATCAACATATAGTTAAGTTTTTTTCTCTTGTGATGAGAACTTTTAAGATCTCTTTTAGCAACTTTCAAGTATACAATATAGTATATACTGTAGTCCTCATGTTGTACATTACATCCCAAGGACTTACTTGTAACTGGAAGTTTGTACCTTTGACCACCTCTATCAACTTAACCCACCCATGTTCACCCTCCTGCATCAGTCTCTTTTTTGTATCTCTGAGTTCAGTATATAATTTTAGAGTCCATATATAAGTGAAGTTGTATAGTACTTGTTTTTCTCTGGCTTATTTCACTTAGCATAATGCCCTCAAGTTTCACCTATCTTGTCTCAAATGTCAGGATTTCCTTCTTTTTATGACTGGGTAATATTGCATTGTATATGGATTCCACATTTTCTTTATTAATCCATCCATTGATGGACACCTAATAGGCTACTACAGCATCTTCTCAGAAATTATTTTGGTAGTTGAGGCCAGAAAATGTGCACAAATTACCATGGGAAAAGAGTATAGAAAAAGAAAAGAGGAAACTAAGGGCTGATCTTTGTGAAATAGTTTCATATAGAATATAATGCTCCTTGCTAAGTAATATCATTTATTTATTTATTTATTTATTTATTTATTTATTTATTTAAAAGATTTTATTTATTTATTTGACAGACAGAGATCACAAGTAGGCAGAGATGCAGGCAGAGAGAGAGGAGGAAGCCGACTCCCTGCTGAGCAGAGAGCCCGATGCGAGGCGGGGCTCGATCCCAGAACCCTGGGATGATGACCTGAGCCGAAAGCAGAGGCTTTAACCCACTGAGCCACGCAGGCACCCCATATCATTTATTTTTTGAGGTATTTTTTCCATGTGTTGGTATTGTAAATATGCTGCACTGAACGTGGGGATTGAGATATCTTTTTGAAATCATGCTTTTATTTCCTCAGGATAACTGTCTAGAAGTAGAATTGCTGCATCAAATAGTAGTCTGTTTTTAAATTTTTGAGGTAACTTTATACCATTTTCCATAGTGGCTGTACCAGTTTGCATTCCCACCAACAGTACACAAGTGTTCCCTTTTCTCTACATCCTCTCTCCCACACTTACTTCTTGTCTTTTTGATAATAGCCATTCTGACAGGTGTGAGGTGATAATCTCATAGTGGTTTGATTTGCATTTGCCTGATAATTAGTGATGTTGAACACCTTTTCATGTACCTGTTGGCAGTTTGTGTTCTCTTTGGAAAAATGTCTTTTTGGTCCTCTGCTTTTAGTCGATTGTTACTCATTTTTTTTTGCTATTGAGTTGTGTGAGTTCTTTATATATTTTGGATATTAACCCCTTACTATGCATATGCTTTGCATATTTTTTCTCCTGTTTGGTAGGTTGCCTTTTCATTTTGCTGATTGTTTCCTTTGCTGTGCAGGAGCTTTTTAGTTTGATATAGTCCTAGTTGTTTTGCTTTTGTTGTCTCTGTTTCTTGGTTATGAGTGGACACTAGATTTTATATATGATTAAAAATAATTTCTTTTGTCCCCTCACGCTCTTTTTAGAAGTGGGGAATTTTGCATTTTTAAAAGACTGAGCATAATTGTAGGAGTTGGAATACAGATTAAAATTAATTTTCAGGGTGCCTGGGTGGCTCAGTGGGTTAAGCCTCTGCCTTCGGCTCAGGTCATGATCTCAGGGTCTTGGGATAGGGTCCCGCATTGGGCTCTCTGCTCAGCAGGGAGCCTGCTTCCTCCTCTCTCTCTCTGCTTGCCTCTCTGCCTACTTGTGATATCTGTCTGTCAAATAAATAAATAAAATCTTTAAAAAAATAAAATTAAATTAATTTTCAGTGATTTGTAAATAACCTGATAAAATATTATCATTGTTTTTGATATCTTAGACAAAAAAAGTCTGTTAGGCAAGACAGGTTTTTTTGGATATAAATGAAAGTGTTTTGAAATATGATAGAAGTCAAACTAGTGGACTAGTCACTTCATTTTTTTCCCCATAGATTTTATTTGTTTATTTGACACAGAGAGAGAGATCACAAGTAGACAGAGACAGGCAGAGAGAGAGGGGAAGCAGCCTGTCTGCTGAGCAGAGAGCCCGATGCGGGACTCGATCCCAGGACCCTGAGATCATGATCCAAGCGGAAGGCAGAGGCTTAACCCACTGAGCCACCCAGGTGCCCCAGTCACTTCGTTTTTTAGATATCTACCTCACCATAAGGTTGTAGCTAAGGTTCTTTCCTGTCCTTAATTAAAATAATTTTTAATTCTATAATTTTTAACTTTTGAAGTACTTTTAGGAAATAGATTAAAGACTATGATAAGCCAATAAAAATACACAATGCATGGAAAATGACAAACATGGTAAAAAGATAATTGACTTTACCCATGTTGAGGGGGCTGCAAAGTAAAACAATTTGATATCATTTTTTGCCCATTATCTTGGTAAACATTTAAAAGCTACCCAGTTTTGACAAAGAAAAGGGGGAAAGTCTATCTTATATTCTACTAAAGGGAATATAAATTGATACAGCCTTTTTGTAGGTGGTGGTATTTATCAAATAACATTTGCATTATTAGAAAGTCTTTCACAAAAATCAGCAGTGAATTCAGCACTGTATTTGGTGCCTTCAAAAATTCTGCTTCTGTTGATAGGAGCTATGTTCTTTCATATGACCTCTGCAAGAAAAGCAATTTAAGTGAACACTTAACATGATTTGTGATTACTCAATCAAATTGCATGAAGTTGAACTTTATGTTCAAATGGAGAAATGTGTGTGGATAATCCCCAAGTTCCTTGTTTGCCTTTGGCATATGCATTTATGTTTGTATTGAAATAGAGTAAAATTACAGGTTCATAGAGAGAAGTCACATTAGTAATTTAGGAAGTGTTGGATTGCTTTCTTTTTGGACCAGTATTAGTTACTGCTCTTTTGTTTTTGGGAGATGGAGTTTCAATTTAATAGATGAACCTAAGTACTAGACTAGAGTCAGCTGTTACAGTTGTGTTGAGGGAGGCAATTCAGAGCTTTATTTTAGAGCTCACTTGCTGGATTTGATGTCTGTTAAAATAAGAGCAAAACATATGGTTATTTAACAACTTAGAATACTCCTTGCTAAATAATATTTATTTTTTTGAGGTACTTTTGATCTTTCTACAAAATTTTGCATTAGATATAGCATTTATTTGGTGAGTTTCATTGTAAATGTTCATTATTCCATTGATCTTGAACATAGTGTTTGTTTACTCAGGGTAACTTCTGTATCTGTTCTTTTTCATTGTTTATATTTTTAAATTTTTTGTTTCAAGTTTTTCTTTAAATTCTAGTTAACATATATGGTACAGATGGTTTCAGGTATAGAATTTAGTGACTCATCACTTACATAGACACCCAGTGCTCATCACAAGTGCTCTTCTTTACATTTTATGTCAGTCACAAAGATTTTCACACATTAAAAAATGACAAATGAAAATAATTACTGTATCACAAAACACCCAGTTAGTGTTTATATTTCCAATTGTTTTATAGGTGTCATAACTGTTTTTTAACAAACTTTAATTTTTATTTTTTAATTTTTATTTATTTATTTTTAAAGATTTTATTTATTTATCTGACAGACAGAGATCACAAGTAGGCAGAGTGGCAGGCAGAGAGAGAGGAGGAAGCAGGCTCTCTGCTGAGCAGAGAGCCCGATGCGGGGTTGGATCCCAGGACCCTGGGACCATGACCTGAGCAGAAGGCAGAGGCTTTAACCCACTGACCCACCCAGACACCCCCAAACTTTAATTTTTAGATCCGTTTTAGGTTTACAGAAAAATTGCAAAGATAGTACAGTCTTCTCATATACTCTACACCTGTTTCTCTTATTATTAACATCTTACATTAGAGTGATACATTTGTTGCAATTAGTACACTTATATTGATACATTATTATTAACTAAAGTCTGTACTTTATTCAGATTTCCAGTTTTTACTTAATGCCCTTTTTTTTTTTTTTCCCATGTTTCAGAATCCTATCCAGCATACACTATTACATTTAGTTGTCATCTCTCCTTAGGCCCTCTAGACCTAAAGTGGTTTCTCAGACATTCCTTGTTTTTGCTTTTGTTTTTAATTTTGTTTATTGATTTATTTAGTGTTCCAAAATTCATTGTTTATGCATCTCACCCAGTGCTCCATGCAGTACATGCCCTCCTTAATATCCACCGCCAGGAGACATTCCTACTTTTTGATGACCCTGACAGTTTTGAGGAGTACTGGTTGGGTGTTTTATAGAGTGTCCTTCTGTTGTGATTTGTCTGATGTTTTTCTCAGATGGGGTTTATGGCTTTAGGTGAAAGACCACAGAGGAAAGATGCCAGTTATAATTATCAAATCATTCATTTCCAGGGTGTCTAATATTAACATAACTTATCACTATCAATGTTGATCTTGATCAACTTGGCTGAGTTAATGTTTGCTGAATTTCTCCACTGTAAAGTTAGCATGCCCTTTTCCCTCTTGAAAGGAAGTCACTGCACACCACCTACACTTTTAAGATACCCACCTTGAGGGTGGGTGTCTATGCAAATTCTTCTACATGGGAGAGATTTCTGTTTTTAAATTTATTCAACCATTTCTTTCTGTATGAACTCATGGGTATTTATTTTATACTCTGGACTATCATATAATACTTTATTTTGTTGCTCAAATTGTTTCCAGCTTTGGCCGTTGGAAGTTTTTGGCTCATTTGTCCCTTTGGCATAGCTCCATCCTTTTTTTTTTGTTTTGTTTTTTGTTTTTGTTTCTAAGCTCTTCCTTACTTTCTGGCACCACAATATACTCTAGACTTACCTGTTATATTTCATGCCCCAATCCTAGAATTAGGCATTATTCCATGGAGCCATGTTCTTTTCATAACTATTATTTTTAAATAGCATCTTTATCAAGATATAATTTATGTACTGTATAATTCACCTATTTAAAATGTGCAGCTTAATTTTAGTATATTCACAGAATTGAGTAGGTATACCACAATTAACTTTAGAACATTTTCATCACCCTGAAAGAAACTCTGTGCCCATTAGCAGTCACTTCCCTTTCCCTGTGTTCTCTCCCCTGCCACTGCCCATCTGTCCTATAGAACACTTTTTGTCTCTGGATTTACCTGGTCCAGACATTTCATATAAATGAAATCATATAGTATGTAGTCTTTGGCACCAAGTTTCTTTTACTTAAGAATGCTTTTAAGGGGTGCCTGGGTGGCTCAGTGGGTTAAACCTCTGCCTTAGGCTCAGGTCGTGATCCCAGGGTCCTGGGATTGAGCCCCAAATTGGACTCTTCTCAGCGGGGAGACTACTCCCCCACCCCTCTCTCTGCCTGCCTCTCTGCCTACTTGTGATCTCTGTCAAATAAATAAATAAATAAATCTTTTAAAAAATGCTTTTAAGGTTCACCCATGTTATAGCTTATATCAGTACTTTATTCCTTTTTAAGGCTGAGTAATACTCCATTACAGAAGAAGGCATGTAATATGCATTTGGGTCTGTTTTGCTGTTGCTCTTAGTCATCAGTGTTCAGCAAACTATAGCCTATGGGTTGTATCTGGTCTGTGGCCTGTTTTTGAACATCCTATGAGCTACTGATATGTTTTACATTTTTAAAGTATTGTTTAAAAAAAAAAGAGTTAAAACAAAGGAAAATACGGGACAGAAACTGTATGTAGCCTGCAAAGTCCAACATATTCACTATCTGGCCCTTTTAAGAGAAAGTTTGCTGATTACTGGCCATTGATGTTTATTACCCAGAGCTGTCAGTTCATTAGGGGCTGCAAAATGGTGATATTGTATTGCTCCCTTATTATTAGGTGGAATACTTCTATAAATAGAAACTAACTTTTATCAACCATTTAACTGCCATAGAAACAATTTGATTAGGAAAAATGCTTATTTTACTCTTATATGCCATTTTTCAAAATAATGATCTGGTTTTGTAACAGTCTTCAGAGGTGATCAGTTTGTTTTGTTTTTTGTTTATTTGTTTGTTTTGTTTTGTTTTTGAGGTTATTGTAAAGTAATGGAATTCAACATATTAGAATGTTTCAATTTATTACTGTCATTGTTGATGCTTAACTGTTCTGTATTGGTCAGTAAAAACCTCTTGAGTCGTCTGTGATGACCCTAGTATTCATTTTGATAGCTTTTTTGCAGTTTCATCTTCTGTTCCAGTTGCAGGCCTGGAATTAGCCAGTTTTTTTATCCTTTTTTTTTTTTTTTAAGATTTTATTTATTTATTTGACAGAGGTCACAAGTAGGCAGAGAGGCAGGCAGAGAGAGGGAGGGGGAAGCAGGCTCCCCGCTGAGCACAGAGCCCGATGTGGGGCTCGATCCCAGGACCCTGGGATCATGACTGGAGCGGAAGGCAGAGGCTTTAACCCACCCAGGTGCCCCTAGCCAGTTTTAAAGGTTCTTTTGTGTGGAAAATGAAATTTAGAGCCAAAGTCTTGTTGTGGAGAGTACTTAATCATACTGGCTTGGTCATTGTTACTAGGCCTTTTTAGTCAAGTGAGCTAGGAAATACATATTTTTTAGACAAGTAAAATACAAATTCATATTGGTACTTAAGATTAAAACTGAGGGATAGATGGTTTTTACTTTAGCTCATTGCTTTTTTTTTTTTTTTTATAGTGATTCAGAACTTCCATATAACGCCTGGTGCTCGTCACAAGTGCAGTCCTTTATCCCCATCACCTATGTCACCCATTCCTCCACCTACCTCCCCTCTGGTAACCACCAGTTTGTTCTCTGTAGTTAAGAGTGCTTCTTGGTATGTCTCCCTCTCTTTTTTCTCCTTTGCTCATTTTTTTTTTTTTAAATTTTGACTGACTGACTTTACTTAGCATTATATTCTGTAGCTCCATCCATGTTGTTGCAAATGGCTAGATCTCATTGTTTTAATAGAGCTGAATATATATACGACTTCTTTATCCATTCATCTATTGATGTATGTTTCGGCTGCTTCCTTATGTTGGCTGTTGTAAATAATGCTGCTGTAAACAGAGAGGTGCACATATCCCTTTGAATTTGTGTTTTTGTATCCTTTGGGTAAATACCCAATAGTGGAATTGCTGGACCAAAGGGTATTTCTGTTTTTAACTTTTTGAGGAACCTCCATACTGTTTTCATGAGTGACTGCACCAGTTCTTATTCTTTGCAACACTGCACAAGGGTTCCTTTTTCTCCACATCCTTGCCAACACCTGTTGTTTCTTGTGTTGTTGATTTTAATCATTCCAAAAGATCACCTCATTGATTTTACATCTATATTGCTTTTCTTCCACACTGAGAATCCTGGTTTGTTTGTTTGCTTGTTTTTTGAGAATCCTGTTCTTCATGACGTTAATGAAATTATTCATTTGCTTTATCCTACAACATGCACGTACACCCACCAGTCTCAGAATATCATTACCAATAGTAACTACAACAAAATGGCTATTAGAATAGTTAAAATTTTTTGTAGTTCCTTTGGTCCTTAGGGCATATTCCACTAAGTATAGTTTGGTTATTGTGTTCTTAAATTGTCTTAAGATAGTTCCTGTCTGGGTGGTCATAATGACAACTAGAGATTTAGGTTTGTTTCACCACCACTTTCAATATTTAGGGATTTCTAAGATTTAGTTTTGTATTTTAAATTTATACAATATCCGATCCCAAACTTCTATGTACAAGTTCTGTTCAGAGACCTCTAGCTTCAATTCCTGTCTCCTCTAACTGTATTTCATCCCCTGTATGGGTTAAAAATTACGTGTGTATCATCTATTACTATCCCTTCTCTCTTAGATAAATATACCCACTTCTCTCCAATGTTGCTTTTCCACTTAATTTATTCTAGGGATCACTCCCTGGTAGAAGATAAAGTTACTCTGTTGCCTGGTTTGTAGCTGCACAGTACCTCACTGTATCCGTGAACCACCATGTGTTCAGGGCTCTCTCCCTGCTGCTGCTTTGCATAGTGCTGCAATGGTTTCTCTTGCTTGTACCTATTTTCGTATTTTGGTCAGTGTATTTTCGGGATAGATTCATAGACATAGGATTACTAAGTCAAAGGGAAAATGCAGTTATAATTGTGCTAGATATTGCAAACTTTCCTCTCTAGCGGATATGCCATTTTACATTCCCCTTAGCCTGTTCCCCTGTACTTTGCCTACAGAGTATGTTGTGAAACATTTGTATTTTGGCCAACATGTTAGGTGAGAAGTTGTATCTCAGTGTAGTTTTAATTTGCATTTCTCTTATTATGAGTGAGGTTGAGTATCTTAAAATGATTAAGGACCATTTGCATTTCATTTTAGTAATGAATTCTAATCTGTGTGAAAATGGTATGCAGTTATAGCATGGAAAAGTCTTATTTTACTCTCACAGATGTATTTACAACTGCCTGGCTAATACATACATGGTTTCATTGTGAGTATTCTGGGGTTTCTGTCTTCTCCTTCTCATACTGTTAACAACTTTCATGGATTTTTAGGTCTCCTTTTCTCCTCCCCCAAGGATTATTTCCTATCAGGAATATGTTATCAAGAGAGTAAGAACTCAGTGAATGAAATGTCAATTTGTGACTTAATATGACAGCTTACTAATGTAGGCTTGAATTAGCTTTAGGCTAATCAGGCTTTATCAAGTTTTTGAATTCAGTTTATTTCCATCATTAAATACACAGTTGAACAGAAGAATTCCAGAACCTGGTCTACAGACCTTGTGAAACAATGACATGATCTTTCTGAAACATCTGTTTACTTTGCATTGAGGGCTTATGCACACACAGCTTTCTTTGCAGAAAATGGCTCTGGTATTGAAAGATTCATTATTACGGATTCTTAGTTTTGTGTTCTTCTCTTTTGCATATATTTAAGTTGTTAGATTGTCCTCTGGGATTTCATAAATATTACTTCTGTTAGTAAAGCTGCTGATAGCAAAAGCTTTCAATAAATTATTCATGTGCCATTTGTTTTCTGTGTTCAAGAATTAGCATCTTTACTCAGAATTTTTTTTAGCTGAACTCGGTAGCAATTCATAAACATATGGTGGTATAGTCACATAAAATTTGTAATGCTTGTTTTCCATATGAGAAAAGTACTCTATTAGCAGTATTTAGAGCAATATCAGCTCTCTAAAACATAGCTGATTACTGAAGAATAATGGAAAAATCACTTTAAAAAATGTGAAATAATTACTCAAAAATTGCTGTACTTTTAAGATATAGACCACTAAATTTTATGTTTTGCTTGTTCTTTGTGTACTTGATGTTCACTTTCATTCATTGAAAACTTTAGGTCTTGTTTTACAGTCTTCTCTATTGCAAGTCTGTCATTGTTCTGGAAACTGAAAATCTGCTTGACTTACTTTCTAGTACCATCTTCAGTTCTTCACTTTCTTTATCTCCAGTGGCTTCTCTTTCATGCCAAATACCAGCTTCCAGAATTGCATCCCAGCCCTTGTCATCACTCGACAGTGCTGAAATATCATTAAAATAGTATCATGGTCTCACCACAGTCTCCTGTCCTTCCACGTTTCTCACATTGTGCCGGCACCACTCTTACCCGTGTTCTGTTCACTCTTGTGTATTTCCTTCCCTGTCTGTCTTAGATTCTATTGACAACCAGGTGCTGGTGTCTTCATCTTCAACCCTCTTCATTTTTACTTGTCACTCACTACTTATGAAGTTTCAGTTTTAAATGTCTGTGTTCTCCCACCAACAGTGTAAGAGGGTTCCCCTTTCTCCACATCCCCTCCAACACATGTTGTTTCTTGTCTTGCTAATTTTGGCCATTTTAACTGGTGTAAGGTGATATCTCAATGTGGTTTTAATTTGAATCTCCCTGATGGCAAGTGATGATGAACATTTTTTCATGTGTTTGATAGCCATTTGTATGTCTTCATTGGAGAAGTGTCTGTTCATATCTTCTGCCCATTTTTTGATATGATTATCTGTTTTGTGTGTGTTGAGTTTGAGGAGTTCTTTATAGATCCTGGATATCAATCTTTTGTCTGTACTGTCATTTGCAAATATCTTCTCCCATTCCGTGGGTTGCCTCTTTGTTTTCTTGACTGTTTCCTTTGCTGTGCAGAAGCTTTTGATTTTGATGAAGTCCCAAAAGTTTATTTTGGCTTTTGTTTCCTTTGCCTTTGGAGACATATCTTGAAAGAAGTTGCTGTGGCTGATATCGAAGAGATTACTGCCTCTGTTCTCCTCTAGGATTCTGATGGATTCCTGTCTCACAGTGTGGAGATTCCTCAAGAAATTAAAAATAGAACTTCCCTATGACCCTGCCATTGCACTACTGGGTATTTACCCCAAAGATACAGATATAGTGAAAAGAAGGGCCATCTGTACCCCAGTGTTTATAGCAGCAATGGCCACGGTTGCCAAACTGTGGAAAGAACCAAGATGCCCTTCAACGGACGAATGGATAAGGAAGGTGTGGTCCATATACACTATGGAGTATTATGCCTCCATCAGAAAGGATGAATACCCAACTTTTGTAGCAACATGGACGGGACTGGAAGAGATTATGCTGAGTGAAATAAGTCAAGCAGAGAGAGTCAATTATCATATGGTTTCATTTATTTATGGAGCATAACAAATAGCATGGAGGATATGGGGAGTTAGGAGAAGGCATTTGGAGGAAATTGGAAGGGGAGGTGAACAATGAGAGACTATGGACTCTGAAAAACAATCTGAAGGGTTTGAAGAGGTGGGGGGGTGGGAGGTTGGGGGAACCAGGTGGTGGGTATTAGAGAGGGCACGGATTGCATTGAGCACTGGGTGTGGTACAAAAACAATGAATACTATTATGCTGAAAATTTTTAAAAAATGATCAAAAAAATGTCTATGTTCTCTTCACTTTATAGTCTGCAGATCTATGTTCTCATATTTGCACTTCTTTTTAAATACAGTTAGTGTTGTGCTGTCAGTGTGGGCAGAACAGTAATCCTGTTCTCCTTTTTGGTGCTCCTGTCCATTCTCACGACAGCTCCTTCAGATGTTTACCACCACGTGCAAAACTCTCACCCTTCCTGACAGCCCAGCCTGCCCACACCAGCAACAGTTGTGCTCACCTCCTACTTTAGTGACTGTACAGGGAATTAACTCTGACTCCCATAGCTAACACCAGGCTTACTCATATCCTCATCTTTCCTTCTTGTTACAACAAAAGAAGTGTCCTTTCTCTGATCCAGAATTAATTGTCTGACATTTTTGTTTGTTTGTTTTTATTTGATTATTTTTATTAACATATAATGTATTATTTGCCCCAGGGGTACAGGTCTGTGAATCATCATGATATGCTTTTTTTTTTTTTTAAAGATTTTATTTATTTATTTGACAGACAGAGATCACAAGTAGGCAGAGAGAGAGAGAGGAGGAAGCAGGCTCCCCACTGAGCAGAGAGCCCGATGCGGGGCTCAATCCCAGGACCCTGGGATCATGACCTGAGCCGAAGGCAGAGGCTTTAACCCACTGAGCCACCCAGGTGCCCCATGATATGCTTTTTTTTAATATGGACATTTAACGCTTGAAATTTCCCTCAAAGCATTGCTTTAGTCACATTGCACAAATTTGACATGCTGTATTTTAATTTTCATTAAGTTGAAAATAATTTGTAATTTCTCATTCTTCTTTGATCTGTGAGTTATTTAGTAGTACGTTGCCTAATGTCCAAATATTTTAGAATTTTCCAGCTATCTGTTACTGATTTCTAGTTTAGTTCCATTGTGGTTAGGAGATATACTTTGTACAACTTCAGCCTCTCATATGTACATTAGTGGTCATCCACAGATTCAAGGGGACTCTTATTGCCAAACTCCAGAGGTCATGTGCATCTCTCTCAGCAGCTCCTCCTCTTTTGTACTCTGTAGATTGTAGTGACGTTGGCCTCCTCAGCTCTGATCTGTCTCTTTAACTGTGAGATTTCAGAGGTCTCTATGCTTTCCCTTTCTCATGCTGAGGACTGGAAGGGATATCTGCAGGGTAAATGGGGTGATTTTATGGCTCATCTTATCTGTTTCCTATCTCTCAGGGGTCACAGTCCTACATTGTATGTTGTCCAGTGTCTGAAAAAACATTGTTTCATAGATTTTTGTCCAGTTTTCTAGTTGTCTAAGGCAGGATGGTAAGTCTAGTTTCTGTTACTCCTTAATGGCCAAAATCCTCGATCACAGTCTTAACCATCTTTTGGCCTGAATATTTGATTTCACCCTCTGTACTGGTTCTTTCCATCTTTCAACATGATCCAGTCTCTCTTCCATTACAAAGAATATAAAAGAAGACCAAGCTCAGGTTTTCTTTATTTACCAGTCTCTCTCTCCTCTGCCTTTTCTAATGAGTCTCTTTCCCTATTCTTGGTTTTATTTTATCCAGTTTTCTAGCCTTCTACCAGGGAAAGCAGGCCTTTAAAACAGAGAGACAGGGAATTGCTGGGAAGAGCATATAAAAGGTAGGATTAGGAGACTAGGACCTTCACAGAGCTAGTTGTCAGGGAAGGCCTCTGTACAAGTGACAGTTGGTAGAAACATGGTGAGAGGAAGCTAGCTAGCTGTGTGATGGAAGGGTGGGTGCAGAGCCAGTGTTCAGGCAGAGGGGACAGCAGAGGCAAAAACTGTAAGATGGGAAAGAACATGGCTTGTGCAAGAACTTGAAGAATGTGACCAGAGCTTGTTGAGTTGGAGGGACCGTGATGTGAGATTAGGTTGTAGAGAGGCAGGGACCAGATCCTTCAGCCCCTTTTGAATGTCATGGTAATGGGTTGGATTTTACATTTGCAGTAATGGGGGAGCTGTTGCAAAATAAGGCAGAGGAGAAAGATGTTTAGACTTGAGTTTTAAGATCACTTAATGTTATATGTAATTGTCAAAATGTGATTAGAAGTAAAAAAAAAAATATGATCCATATTTTGCATAGCAGTTTCTAAAATGGGATTGGTGAAAACTAAGGTGCTAGGTATTAGCAGTTTGGGAGAAAACATTGTAGGCTTTTGAAGTTTTTCTTATGGACTTGTTATCTGCCAAGCAGTAGGATACGGACTTTATACCTGTCTTCACAGAGATTTCCTTGAAAGGAGGGCATTATTTTTCCTGTTTCACAAGGGAGAGAATTTTAGACACAGAGAAATTAGCTAGAATAGCAGAGCTAGAATTCAAAATTATGTTTGCTTGACTTCATTTTACAAAAGAGCCTTCCACTGTGGCTGGTTTTTTTGTGTGGGAGAGGGGAGAGGAGGGAGGCTGAAAATTGAAGAAAAGGAAAGCATTTTTACTATAACAAACGTTTCTTGAATAAACAATTTCCGGTATTTTTCACTTGGGGGAAATGGTTGGGAAAGTAGATGATATAAATTAAAATAATCAAATTGAATTTCCCTAATAGGATATTAGTAGCCTGAAAAATAATTTCAGCTCCAGCTTTGGTTAGAAGTTGACATCTACTGTTTTATGGTATACCCGCACCATGACAGTTTTTCATGGCATATGTGTATCACGCAAATAAAACCATCCATGTAATATTAACAGCTAACTACATACCTTACTTGCAATTCCAGGAAAGGAGTTCTGCGTCTCTCTAGATTCAGTCTTTGGAGAAACTGGCTGTGCAGGGCAGAGAGGGGTGAGCTCTGGAGCTGGGGGCCCTAACTGTTATGTAGCAAAAGAAAGTGGAAAACATTTAACTTTAAAGTATTGCTTGTTCTTAATCAGGAATGTGAATATATTATCTTTTTGAGTACTTTGAATCGAGTTTTATTTTAACTTTCTAATTTTTAGACTTTTTGATTTTAAATTGAGAACTTGAAACCAGAGACAGTAAGCTATATGGCAAGAGTGGACACCAAAGGCTCAGGAATGATAAAATGTAGAATTTACAGACTGAGTGGATAGGATAGGGTAGTCAAAAGTAAAGTTATTAAGGAGTAAAAGAGGTATGAAGTCCTCTGGCATTAGTTTCTTAGCTTACAATGAAGACACGATTGTTAAAGGATGAGTAACATTATATATAGAATTCTTACATTCATAAGTATGTAGAAAGACTGGCTTATCTTTCCGTCCTGCATTTCTGATGCTGTCAAACTTTGAACCTCTGTGGGCAGTAAGACAGATTTCATTTTATTTCTGCCAGTATCCAAATACTGTATGTTATTTTTTAACTCTGTGCATGATAAAATTTAGAATTATTGGCCATGTTGGTGTGCAGTGAGTGATACGATTTGTTGATATTCGGGGGTGGGGGAATTACAACTGAGATAAGTTCCCTGTGGATGTTTTCCTTTCATAAGATGGAATTCTATCAAGAAGTGTGAAGTATTTTATCAAAAAGTGAGGAATAAAAAAAAAAAGTGAGGAATAGTCTATCAAGAAGTGAGAGCTATTCCATTAAAAAGTGAGAAATTTGTGGAGACCGGGGAATGTAGAAGAGATCAGACAGGATTGTTAAGCCTGTTTCAGGGTAGTGGGTATCAGGACTGTGGTCATAGTAAACTAAAATTAAGCAAATTTAAGTGGATAGGGAGTTAGGAACCTGGTGGGAAGTATAGGCCAGTTTTTATACAAAGTCAGCCAAGGAGTGAGTGTCTGATAACTCTCTACTGTGACAAAGGAAAAATGGTTAAAGAAGCAGAGATAGATCTGAGTACTGGGCGTTGTAAGTGATAAATCACTGAATTCTACTCCTGAAACCAATATTGCACTGTAAGTTAACCAACTAAAATTTAAATAAAAATTAACAAAGGAATGGTGATCTTTTTTTTTTAAAATCTTCTGTCCCAAGAAAGGATTATTTACTACCAATAACAAAAAGTTACTTTGTTATTAAACAGAAATAGATGACCAGAAGAATGCATAGCAATCGTTCATATTTTAAGAAGTAAGCAGTACAGAAATCCATGGATCAAAAAGCCTCCACCCCGCCCCTGTATGCTGTCCATCAGTAGCTGAATCCCACTAGTACCCCAGGAGAAAACATTGTTAAACTGTTCAGTGTTTATTCTTTTAGCCCTTTCCCTACATTATTTTTTTTTTTAAGATTTTATTTATTGGGGTGCCTGGGTGGCTCAGTGGGTTAAGCCTCTGCCTCCAGCTCAGGTCATGATCTCAGGGTCCTGGATCGAGCCCCGCATCGGGCTCTCTGCTTGGCGGGGAGCCTGCTTCTCCCTCTCTCTCTGCCTGCCTCTCTGCCTACTTGTGATCTCTCTCTCTCTCTGTGTCAAATAAATAAAATCTTTTTTATTTAATTTTTAAAAATTTTAAGACTTTCATCATGACCCTTTTAATTAATTTATTTTTTTATGTTCAGTTAGCCAACATATAGTACATCATTAGTTTTTGATTTATGTTCAATGATTATTTTAAGAGAGCATGTGTATGAGCAGGGAGGGGAGGCAGAGGGAGAGAGAGAGAATCTCAAACATACTCCTTGCTGAGCTCAGAGCCTGATACGGGGCTTGATCCCCCCATCCCAAGATCATAACCTAAGCTGAAATCAAGGGTCAGACTTAACGTACTGAGCCACCCAGGTACCCCTTCCCTACATTATTTACATTTAAATATATGCATACACACATATATGTACATGTATATATGTTTTTATGTAAGTGGGGTCATACTATATGTTTTTTGAACTTGAGTATTTTTTATTTAACAGGACATCTATTTTAACAGTTTTTGAATATTGGCATGTGAATATGCCCCAGACTTTTCATATTGTCCCTCTCCTATGCAGACTGTATATGAAAATAGCTTTATTTCTGCTTGAACAATACTGTGTTTCATGTAAAATATTCACACAATAGCAAGGTGAAAGAAAAAATTAAACATCAACTGAAATCTCACCACCCTGAGATAATCTACATTTTAATGACCAGTATTTTAAAAATTTACCCCATTAGGTATCTGCACAAATGTGAACATACACCCACACCTACCACAAACACGTGTAATATTTATAAAAGGGATATACACACAAATTGATTTTTGTTATGAAATTATTTTCTGTGTACTTGAAGATTTTTATCTACCCACCTCCTCCATCTCCTCCCACTAAATCAGTGGTAACAACCTGGTATACTTCTACTTTTTCAGTGCTCAATCATATGCACATGACATTATTTATACTTGTCTGCATTGTTCATTTTTCTTGGAGTTCATTCCAGATCAGCTGATATGTGGCTCGTTATTTTTTCCTGGCTAAATATTCTAAGGCAGGAGGAGTCAGTAAACCATAGTCAATGGATCAAATTCTTCCTGCTGCTTGTTTTTATAAATAGAGGTTTATTGGAACATGGCCGTATCCATTTTTCGTGATGTGACTTTTAAAATTCTTTGTTGTGTGTGATATATGTCGTCTCAGTCTTGTCATATTTTGCTTTATGATATTTTTGCCTTAAAGTTTTTAAAATTTAAATAGAATGAAGTGAAAAATATCTTTTCTAACTTTGAAGTTCCCTATTTTGATTTGAAAGGTTACCTGACTCCAAGGGTTATCCTTGTATTTTCCTAAAATCTTTTTTTAAAGATAGATAGATAGATTTATTTATTTATTTATTTATTTATTATTTATCTGAGAGACAGAGAGAGAGAGAGAGTACAAGCTGGGGGTGGGGGGGCTGGAGGGGCAGAGGGGGAGGGAGAAGCCGACTTCTTGCTGATCAGGGAGCCTGACTCGGGGCTCCCTTCCAGGACCCTGAGATCATGACCTGAGCTGAATGCAGATGCTTAACCAGCTGAGCCACCTGGAGCCCCCTAAAAGTCTTTTACATAGTTTTTTTTTTTTTTTCTGTAGGTCTCAAATGTATTTTTCTGTATGTATATGAATGGCTTTATAGTGTAGTGTGGTTAAGATCACAGACTGGTTCTGTTACTACCTGTGTGACCTGGGACAAGGTATTTAACATTTCTGTGCTTTAGTTTTCTCCTCTAAAATGAGGATCATAATAGTACCTATCATTAGATTGTAGTGGAGATTAAATGAGTAGTTAGTATGTAGAGAATGTTTAGAGCAGTCTCTGATAAATAGAAACATGTTAAGTGTTCACTGTTATTACCTGTTGTAAGTAGGCTCTGTTTTTTCCCTCATGTGGATAATCAGTTGTCCTAGAAACATTGAGTAGTTCATCCTTTTCCCCAGTTGATATAAAATGCATTCTTTGTTGCATATTAAGTTTCCAAATATATGTATATCTATATATATATAATATATATATTTTTGGATATGTATTTATAAATTATATATATTTATAATACATATAAATTTGTATTTAGATTTATATTTATACATTGAAATATATATATTTGAATATATATTCTATATCTATCTATCTATCTATCTATGGCTCTATTTCGTGGCTCTCTAGCTCATGGAGCTCTGTTTATCCCTGCTCTAGAGCCATAGTGACTTAATAAATACTGAAAACTGATGAGTGCAGTCCCTTTACTTTGTTCTTCTAAATTATTTTAGCTCTTCTTGGCTTTCTTTGGTCTTCTGTATAATTTTTTAAGGACTCATCAAAACTTACAAACACCTGTTTGTTTGTTTTATCATAGAAGAAAGTGATACCAGTTGGCTAGTATTGAAATGGAACCTGTGGTCTCATTGATACTTCAAGCAGTGGAAGTTCTTAGAGGTTGTCTGGTTGTATCATCTAAAGATTAATACCATCCTTTCCTAAACTCTATCTCAAGATACCCCAAGGCACCTCCACACTACTCCCAGGGATATGTTAAGCTTTCTAAGGAAATGAAGTGACACCTGTTGGACACTGTGCAAACTTTGAGGTGAAGGTAGTTTACAGTTTCAACATTTGATTCTACTACCTTCATTTGACTGCTGTGATGTTTATGAAATTGGGTTTTGGTGGTTGCTTGGATAAAAACCAAATACCATGCAAAAATCAGTATGGAACAGGAAATGAGGATGGCAGTATTCGATTTGATTTCAAGGTTTGAGAACTGATGCAGTGTCCAGTTAGTGCACACATCCCATAATAACTAATTGTTTAAAAGTTAAAATATTTTTCAACCTGTCTGCATTATTTTTTTCAATAAGATACTAACTTGTTAGGTTCAAACAAATGAATCAATGTTTATGTCCTAACTATAACATAAAACTGTTAGGTATTTCTTTTAGCTTGGGGAATCCGTGAAAAAATTTTAAAAATAAGGGCTCCTGGAGCCAAGAAATTTTGAGAATTTCTGTGCCCTAACAAACAAGTTAATACAAATATTTAAAGATTAAGAACATTTGAAGTGCTGTGTAGGTACATGCTGGCTTGTAACAAGGTGGAACTAATCTTGTCTGGGCACAGAGACAGACAGCATTTCTGAGAAAGTAGTATTTAAGCTGAGCTTGAAGGAAGACTCAGGAGTTAATGGGGGAGGGATGGTGGGAATAGTTTGTGCAAAGAGGGCAGGAGCTGTGGAGGATGGTGACGGATGCAGCAAGCCTTAGAGGGTGAGGGGAGAGTGTTGCTCAGGGAAGGCTGGAGAGTAGGCAGAGGCCAGATCACACAGTGACCTGCAAGTCCACTTAGGGAGTTTATTTTAGTTAGTAAATGACAGTGGCAAGCCTTTGAGGGATTTTAAGCGAAGGAACAGTACCTTAGGTCACTGTGTATTTACTGAGGGAATAAAATACAAAGATGCTATACATAAATACTTAAGTAATGCTGTATTCTAAGTAAAACAGAGTGTATATTTGTGGTAAAATTTTGAAGGGCCTTGATTTTCAGAGGCATTTGTAAACTTCCCTGTAATTAAAAAAAAATTTTTTTGAAGGCATATACTCTTGTTCAACTTGCTTGATATGGACTTTTAAAATGCAAGAAAGTCAGGGTGGCTTGGTTGGTTGGTTAAGCATCTGCATTAGGCTTGGGTCATGATCCCAGGATCCTGGAATGGGACTCCACATGGGGCTCCCTGCTCTGCGGGGAGTCTGCTTCTCCCTTTCCCTTTGCTCTTCCCCTGGCTTGTTTTCTCTCTCGCTCTCAAATAAATATAAAATCTTAAAAAAAAACCAAAAGCAGGATAGAATAATATTAAGTTGTGAAACATTTACATTTATGTACTTAATATTTTTTAAATGACAAAAGCTGTCAAATTTTAAAGTGAAATTTTTTATTAATAATTATTTTAAATTGATAATTTGCATTTTTGACTGCCAGTCTGATACATTTATCTCTTAAGTTCCTGAATTCTTTAATTTGGGTGGTATAATAAAGATTTAACATTACACAGGAATGGTATAAGAGTAATTTCTCTTAGTTTAGCTATTATTTTGTATTGCCCTGGAGTTGATATTTTTATTTATTTTACTATAGTATCAATGTAACATTTTTTACAGTAATAAGCAAATCACTTCAGGTTACTTCTGAAAAATTCCTAAGCTCATTTGAGTTTTAAGACTCAAAGAATCAATTTCATAATCATCAAATAGGGATGGAACCCACTTCGTGGTGATTGGAAAAGGAAGATGAGTCTGTTTGGAATTTGATTCTCATTGTTAGAAACATTTAAAACAACTGAGTATTACTCTCCTCCCTCTACCAATGTGTTCCATATTTATTTAGAACCACTCTTTCATTATGTAGTAAAGAACTAGTGTCATTCTTAAATTCATAGTGTAAATAAATTATAGGTAGGGGGTGTGTAGATATATTTTAAAAACAGTCTTGGTTTCATCTACTGGACTAAGCCTCCCTAATTGTTCACATGAAGAAATCTGATTAGAACTGATTACAGTGTGA
The DNA here is from genome assembly GCF_010015895.1 of Lontra canadensis. Lineage (NCBI taxonomy): Eukaryota > Metazoa > Chordata > Mammalia > Carnivora > Mustelidae > Lontra > Lontra canadensis. Next base: position 17,554,763 of record NW_022631022.1, read on the forward strand.
TTACAAGGGAGTTGGTCGGTACTCTTCTTAAAAGAGGTAAAGCTTTCAGTTGGAAAGTTTTATCTGGCCGGGAATATAAGATTTATAGAAATTTTTTTATTATGTTCAGTTAGACAACAAATAGTACATCATTAGTTTTTGATGTAGTGTTCGTGATTCATTCATTGCATATAACACCCAGTGCCCATCACACCTGCCCTCCTTAATACCCATCACCTGGCTACCCCCTCCCACAGCCCCCTCCCTTCTGTAACTCTCAGTTTGGTTCCCGGAGTCTAGAGTCTCTCATGGTTTGTCTCCCTCTCTGATTTCTTCCCATGCAGTTCTCCTACCCTTCCCCTATGGTCCTCTGTGCTATTCCTTATGTTCTGCATATGAGTGAAACCATATGATAATTGTCTTTCTCTGGTTGACTTATTTCACTTAGCATAATCCCCTCCAGTTTCATCCATGTCATTGCAAATGGCGGATATTCATCCTTTCTGATGGCTGAGTAATAGTCCATTCTGTATATGAACCACATCTTTATCCATTCTTCTGTTGAAGGGCATCTCGTCTCCTTCCACAGTTTGGCTATTGTGGGCATTGCTACTATGAACATTGGGGTGCGTATGCCCCTTCTTTTCACTACGTATGTATCTTTGTGGTGAATACCTAGTAGTGCAATTGCTGGGTCATAGGGTAGTTCTATTTTTAGCCATTGGAAATACAAATCAAAACAACAATGAGATTCCACCTTATGCCAGTTAGAATGGCAAAAATGAACAAGACAGGAAACAGTAAATGTTGGTGAGGATGTGGAGAACCTATTTACACTGTTGGTGGGAATGCAAGCTGGTACAGCCACTCTGGAAAATAGTATGAAGGTTCCTATAGCAAATTTTTAAAAAAATTATGTTCTTTTCATGTTCAAGGAACTGGCCAAGGACTTAGAAAAATTAAACTGATCCCTCCTGTGCTCTTTACAGCAAAATGAATTCTAGGGGCACCTGGGTGGCTCTGTTGGTTAAGTGTCTGACTCTTGATCTCAGCTCAGGTCTTGATCTCAGGGTTGTGAGCTCCTTACTTAAAAAATGAGTTACAGATGAAGATTAAATGTAGAAAATGAAATCATGGACGTACTAGCCAAAACAAAGCTGAAATTTTTTTATAATCTTGGGATAAAAATCTTTGAGTATAACAGATTTAATTTTATGAGTTAAAATTTGCTTTCTTATAATAAAAATGAAGTCAAAGTGGAAAAAGGAATATTTGCAAAACATGGTAGGTAGGCCCAAAGATTGCTAGGTCAATAGGATGAGTAATCCACTAGAAAAATGGACATAGTGTTTTTATGGTGAATTTATGAAACAAATACATACCTTATTAATAACAAAGAATCATTTCAATTTTGTGCTTCTTTTATGTTTCATAGAAAATTTCACTTTGAATAAAATATTTTTGAATATTTACAAATCCCATGGTAGGGTTTGAAATAAAACTTTCATTAGATATTCATGTAATCTAACAAATTTGGGTTATCTCATCTGGCAGGGTCTTTTTTTTCCATCTTTTAAAGGGGTCGTATTTTGATTTCCTAGTAAAAGAAATTTTATTCATTGGATACTTATAGTGAAATGACTTTCATGTATCATATCCAAACAGCACAATTATTTAACAATAACTTTTATACAAATTATATTTTCTTACAGAAATAGTAGAAGAAAGCTTTGCTTAACTTTGTTCTTTTTATTATTTTTGTAGGATCCAGCATTCGAACATTCACTCCATTTTATTTTCTGGTGGAACCAGTGGATACACTCTCAGTTAGAGGCTCTTCTGTTATATTGAACTGTTCAGCATATTCTGAACCTTCTCCAAAAATTGAATGGAAGAAAGATGGAACTTTTTTAAACTTAGTATCAGATGACCGACGCCAGCTTCTCTCAGATGGGTCTTTATTTATCAGCAATGTGGTGCATTCCAAACACAATAAACCTGATGAAGGTTATTATCAGTGTGTGGCCACTGTTGAGAGTCTTGGAACTATTGTCAGCAGAACAGCCAAGCTCACAGTAGCAGGTACGTTTTTTAAAAGTAATTTATTTGTATTTTTAAATTTTTATAAAAGATATATCTTCATAAAAAGCAGTATTATCCTAGAGTTTTCATTTAACTGGTGACAAGAAATGTACTCATTTAACAAGTACCAGTTGAGCATCTGCTAGGTGCACGGCATTATGCTAAGACTTGCTTAGTGCCATAGGGAATGAACTCTTTCTGTCATTTAGATGGCTTATAGTTGCAGTCAGAAGTATTAAATCCATTCTTTTCTTCTTTTTAACTTGGAAATGACGGAGGAAGTCGTATAGGAAAATTGATTCCCTTTGATTGCTAACTTTTATCCTCCCCAGGATAACCACTTAGTATGGCTTTGTAAAACTTGCAGTGTCACCAGAATCTTGGTTCCCTTATGTCCCAGCCAAGGAAATGACGTTTAATTGGATTAATTATTTAAAAACCTGTGGGATGTGGGTATTAAGGTGAAGAGCAGGAAGTTGTAAAGAGACAAACATTCACTCCCTTTTAGAGCATTTCTTATTTGAAGAATAATGGAAGTGTAAGCTGAATAAGTCATACCTGCCTTGTAGTAGACACTGGTCTTCTTCGGGTCAGTGTTCCTTCACTCGAGTACTAGAGGAAGTAGTTATTGTTAAGGGTCACACTGTACAAAAATCGTCTTATGTTTAAGTCTTATATTTATATTCATCTTTGTAAAATGCTGACATGTAAGAAAAGAACATGAGGGGGGCGCCTGGGTGGCTCAGTGGGTTAAGCCGCTGCCTTCGGCTCAGGTCATGATCTCAGGGTCCTGGGATCGAGCCTCGCATCGGGCTCTTTGCTCAGCAGGGAGCCTGCTTCCCTCTCTCTCTCTCTCTCTGTCTGCCTCTCTGTCTTGTGATCTCTCTTGAGATCTTGTGATCTCTTTACTTGTGATCTCTCTCTGTCAAATAAATAAATAAAATCTTAAAAAAAAATAAAAAATAAAAAATAAAAAAAGAACATGAGGAACAGAGTAGTTTCCCATCTCATTGCCACTGTAGAGTGATGGTTCCCCATTTCCCACTCACTCCAGGCTGTATCTGCTCATTCATTCAGAATATGATTCATTCAGAGTATGATCACCAGATACTCGAAGCTGAATTTGAGTGTGATATAAAGCTACTATAATTATTCCCTAATCACAGACTGAGGATGGAAAAAGAAAAGGGGAAAAAAGTCACTTCTTTTGATTATTAGTCTTTCCCCCCCCCCCCCCCCTTTCTTCTTTTCCTTCTTTCCTTCCTTTTTTCCTTTTTCTCCCTCCCTCCCTTTCTTCCTCTAATCTGCTTGCCAGGCATTCTCCAACATGCTGACAAATAAGTTAGCATTGTGGCTGCCCCTACAGTGTCACTTAGGTAAGCTGTTTATCATTTACGTTCTTAAGCTTGGCTTTAATCGTGGCTCCTTCCTTTCAGCAGTCTTCCACAGCCATTCACCAAATCCAGTGAATTCTGCTTCCTGGTTCCCGTGTATGTAGTCCTGAAGCTTGTCCTCACCATCCCTCACCACACACAGCCTGTCACTGTCCGCTGCCTCGTTCTTTCCCTCTTCCAGTCCAGTGGTCAGGCTCTCTCCTCACTCTTCAGTAGCTCCTCAGTGACAACATCAAGTAGATGACTAAACTCTTGAACAGGCCTCTAGGTCTTTTCATGAGCTGGCCTTCACTTCTACAGCTTCCTGACTAACTGATATCTTCTCTCCCTCCCTTCCTTCTTCCCTCCTTCCCTTCCTCCCTCTTTTTCTCTTCCCCCTCCCTTTTAAAATATTTATTTATTTATTTATTTATTTGAGAGAGAGAGAGAGAGAGAGAGAGGAGTGGGGAAGGGCAGGGGGAGAGGGAGAGAATCTTAAGCAGATTCCCTGCTGAGCATGGAGATGGATGTGGGCCTATATCCCAGGACCCTGAGATCATCACCTGAGCCGAAATCAGGAGTCGGATGCTTAACCGACTGAGCCACCCAGGCGCCCCTCTCCAGCTTCATTTCTTAGCACTCCGCCCTGCCTCTGTCCCTGCCCTCTTCCATCAGCAGCAGCAGGACCACTTTCATCACATTTTAAGCTCTGCCAGTACCGAATATTTTCAAATCCCTTTATTCTCTGTCTCTGGCCTTTGCTCATGGCTTCCCCACTGCCTGTTACACCTGTCATCTGATTTTTCCTCTCTTTCTACTCTGCTGGGTTTGCCCATCCTTCTTTTTAATTTTAATATCATTCAGGAAGCATTTTTTGGTCTAATGTCCTAGTAAACAGCCAATTTTAATACAATATAGTCAGTTTTTTGGCTGCAGACAAGATTCTGTAGGAGAGTTATTTAACCCACTCATGGCCTGAGTATCAGAAGGAAAGAAGATCTCAGCTAAGAGATGAATAAAATTTCTTTTAATAGTTGCGTAATGTCCATTGTATAGATATACTGTGATTTATCCAAAGATTCCCTTTTAGATGAACAGTTACATGAATAAAAATTGTCTTATGTTAAAGGCAGTAATAGAGTAAACAGTCTTTTATAAATCTCTGTAGATAAGATGATCAGAATTAGTAATTGTATTAATTGCTGGATCATAGAATATACTTTGTGTGTGTGTATATTTCAAAAAGAGCATGGACTGTTTGGCTGCTCCTCAGAATATTAACCATCAAGTTACCTGATGACTGAGCAATTCCATTTCTAGGTATCAACCCCAGAGAAATGAAATGACAGGTCTGTACAACAATTTGTACATGAATAATTATAGCAGCATTATCCATGATAGCCAGAAAGTGGGAACAGTCTACCAAGTTTGGCTAACCAAACTGTGGACTATTCATACATGGAATGTTTATTCAGCAAGAAAGAGGAATGAAATTCTGATATGTACTGCAATTTTGGACCAACCTGAAAAACATGATGCTAAAGTGAGAGAAGCCACATATCATACGACTTCGTATACATGAAATGTCCAGAAGCAGCAAATAAAGGGAACCAAGAAGTAGATTGGTGGTTTTCTAGGGCTGGGGTAAGGGCACAAGGGGTTGGGCGGGTGAATCCAGGGAATGGGGGATGACTGCAAGCGAGTACACAGTTTCTTTGGAGGATGATGAACATGTTCTCCAGTTAGATTACGGTGATAGTTGCACAACTTTGTGTGTATACTAAAAACTGTTGAGTTGTGGACTTTAAGTGATAAAAGTTACGGTATATAAATTGTATCTCAATAAAACTAATTTTTTTCCAAGAAGATACTGCCACATTGCCATTCTAAAAGAACATTGGTTAGTGTTCTTTGGTTGCAAGCGATAGAAGCTGATTCTGGCCAAGTCAACTAAGAAGGGAAATTTTTGAAAGAACACAAAATAGGTAGTAGCTCATAAAATTAAATAGAAGTGGGGCACCTGGGTGGTTCAGTGGGTTAAAGCCTCTGCCTTCGGCTCGGGTCATGGTCCCAGGGTCCTGGAATCAAGCCCCGCATTGGGCTCTCTGCTCAGCAGGGAGCCTGCTTCCCTCTCTCTGCCTGCCTCTCTGCCTACTTGTGATCTCTGTCTGTCAAATAAATAAATAAAATCTTTAAAAAAAAAATTAAATAGAAGTGTCTTCCCTGCACTCATTTCTCCACAGTAGGAATTTTTGTTTTACTGCCTGGCCAGTAGCCTGGTTGGAGTGTTTTGTGCCTAAAGGTGGAGGAATTGGATGGTCTGAATACAGACATAGTTAATCTCTTCTTGTGAAGCCGGTGTCTGGCTCCTCCTAATCCCTCTCTTTTCGGTAATTCTCTGGAAGCAGCATGACAAACTGGCCTCCTACTTGTGAAGAGGAAGCTGCAGCATGATATGTCCGTACTGGTTCCTCCATCTGCTTTCCCTGGTCAGAAACTTGGAGAAATCTTTTGTCTGCCAATGCCACATATGTTGTTTTATCCCCTTGATATAAAAAATGAGTAAAATTTGTAAGAAAGCTAGATAACTTGCATGTTATTTCTATACGGACTAATTCACCATCATAAAGCTACAAAACCTGGAACTGTCTCTCATAATTTACTATGTTTCTTAGTCTTTAAAGAAACATTTTGTTGTGTTCTCCACATCTCAGAGTCACCTTTTAGATGTTACTGCTAATAATAATAGCAGTTACTATTTGAATAATTTTTTTCCAGATTTACTTATTTATTTTAGAGAGGGAGAGAGAGAGAGCATGAGCGGGAGGGGCAGAGATGGAGAGAGCATCACAAGCCGGCTCTGCACCGACTATGGACCCAGACACAGGGCTTTATCCCAACACTCAGATCATGACCTGAGCCAAAACCAAGAGTCAGATGCTTACCGATCATGCCACCTAGGTACCCCTACTATTTGAGTTTTTATATGCCAGGCAGTGTGTTAATACTTCATAAATACTTCAGTATTTATGTTAAATATTAACCTTTTTAACACCATAGGAGGCCTCGTATTCTCATTTTACTAATGGAGAAACTGAGGCTTCGAGGTTAAGTAACTTGCTAATGTCACACAGCCATGAAGTGGTAGAGTTGGGATTCACATTCAGGTTATGTGACTCCAGAACTTAGGCTCTTAACCACTACATTCTGTAGCATCTACATTTTTCTTAATATTTTATTTTGAAATAATTTCAAACTCATATAATTATTGCAAGAATGAAACCAAGAAATCCCATATATTCTTCACTCAGATTACTTAGTTGTTAACATTTTACTTTGTCTGCCTTATAACCCCCCACAAACATACCCAAATCTGTTTTTTTTTTTTCTGAATTATTATGGCTAAGTTGGAGGCATTACCCCCACCTAAATACTTCCATGTATATTTCCTAAAAACAAAAATACTAAATAACGATCCATCAATTTTAGGAAATTAGCCTTAATACACTACTACCATAGAGACCATTCTGATTTTACTGGATGTCTCAGTAAAGTTCTTTTTTTTTTTTTTTTAAGATTTTATTTATTTATTTGACAGACAGATCACAAGTAGGCAGAGAGGCAGGCAGAGAGAGGAGGAAGAAGGCTCCCTGCTGAGCAGAGAGCCCAATGTAGGGCTCAATCCCAGGACCCTGAGATCATGCCTGAGCTGAAGGCAGAGGCTTTAACCCACTGAGACACCCAAGCACCCCATCAGTGAAGTTCTTAATAACAAAAAACAAAAGCAGGAATTTGCCGCTCTGCCACTCCTTTCTGGTCCAGGATTACATGTTGTGTTGAGTAGTTTAGGCTGTTTTGGTCTCAAACCATTCTTTAGTTTATCCTTGTCTCATTTTGTGTTTTCTGAGTTTCCCCTATGAATAGACTCAGGTTTTGCATTTTGGGAAGGAATATCACAGAAGTAAGAGATGCTGTGTTCTTCTTGGTGCATAATATCAGGAAGTGTCTGATGTTTTGTTTCCTGGTGATGTTAATCTTTATTAGTTTGTTAATATGGTCTATGCTGTGTTTCTCCACTGTAAAGTTAAATATTTTGTATTTTTATTAATTAGTAATAAGTATTTTGGGAAAAGCTAATTTGAGACTCTCTCTCTATCCTATTCCTCATCCAACTTTGACCAGTGAGTTTAGCATCCATTCCTTCTTTTCTGCATCAATTCTTATTATCCCAGTTTTAGCCAGAGGAAGTACCCTTCAAATGACTTCTGTGTCCTTTTGATGTGTCCATATTGCAAATGGCATTGATTTTGGACTCTCTCTGGACAGAGCCAGGAGATTTATACATATATATATATATATATATATATATATATATATATATATATATATATGTAATGGCTGTATATGAAATGTATATATATTTTACATATACATTTATATCTGTATATGTGTTTAGCTATATTTGTGTAATTATATAAAACTAAGTTTATACTGATGCCTCAATTCTACCAGTACCGTGGGCTTTATTCTACCCTTCTGCTTTTCCACATTTGTACCTTGCTTCTCCAGCTGTGAGCAATGTGACTGCAGTTATCCTAGTACATTTACTTATTTGACCTGTATCCCTGTTGTAGCCAGTTTCCTGACCCACGGACCTTCTGTTTGACCATACATACGACCACATGGGCTGACTTGCTCCTGGTTCCTATGACTACATTTTAAAAGTAACATTTAACTACATTTTATTTCTTCTTTTCCTTTATTGTCTAGGTCTTCCAAGATTTGCCAGCCAACCAGAACCTTCTTCAGTTTATGCTGGGAACAGTGCAATTCTGAATTGTGAAGTTAATGTAGATTTGGTCCCATTTGTGAGGTGGGAACAGAACAGACAGCCTCTTCTTCTGGATGATAGGGTTATCAAACTTCCAAGTGGAACACTGGTTATCAGCAACGCTACTGATGGAGATGGGGGACTTTATCGCTGTATAGTTGAAAGTGGTGGGCCTCCAAAGTATAGCGATGAAGCTGAATTGAAAGTTCTTCCAGGTATTTATTATCAGGACTTGTGGTTTTATGTTTATTAATGGATAAAAATTGTACTGTTAGAATTATCTCTTTTAATAAAGACTGTTAAATATGTGGTGTGACAAATTAATGTCAGCATAAGAAGTCTCAGTTTCTCACAAGCACAGAAAAGAAAAAGTGCCAGAAAAGTTCACTCTTAGGTGAATACATTAGTAGAAATTTATCAAGCGGTAAAGTATATTTAATATCTATGGCATTCTTCTTGGCCAAAGACACACTAAGTCCGTGTTTTGTCTAGCCTCTATCTGTTCCTTCCCTGTAATGGGGTACTTTATATAGTTAGATCTCTTGTCAGAATCCGGACTCACTCAGGCTAGCTCAGGGGATGGGCAGAGTAGTAAGTGGTACAGCAGCTCTGGAAGACACCGGTAAGCAAGGTTCTCAGATCTTTATAGCTCTCCCCATTTTACTGTAAACTCAGCCCCTTCCTCCCTGTTTGTGGGTTCTCACTCTTTCTGCCCCTGCTGACTCTCCTTCTCTGTTTCATGTGTCTTTTCTCAGCTGTGTACCTTCTGCTTACTCACAACTTCCTCTCACGTGTTGCTCACATGACAGCCTATTGCTGTCTCCTGGCCTTTCAGCTTCCGTTCCCACTGCTGGGTGCCAGATTCCATATTTCTTCCTTCAAACCAGAGTTTATGAATATAATGGGGCCATCTTTACATTGTTTGGGCAAACTTTTTTTTTTTTAATATTTTATGTATTTATTTGACAGAGATCACAAGTAGGCAGAGAGGCAGGCAGAGAGAGAGGAGGAAGCAGGCTCCCTGCTGAGCAGAGAGTCTGATGAGGGGCTTTATCCCAGGACCCTGGGATCATGACCTGAGCCGAAGGCAGAGGCTTTAACCCACTGAGCCACCCAGGCGCCCCAAGGGCAAACTTTTTTTATAAACATCTACTTCATAGGCTCATTTTTAGTCTATGGCTTGGCTTGCAAGGTGAGCCCAGTGTTGTGAGTAGTGATGCCTGAGGGTGTTCCTGATGGGCTTTGAACTGATTTTTTTTTTTTTTTTAAATGTAGTTTCTTTCTTTGTCATCATTGTCCACGCCTTTGTCATTTTTCAGCTTGGCAGCCACAATTATTTTTTAAAATGTTTATTAGATTGTAAAATAAAGTGTATATTAGATCATGTTACATCTTTGCTCAAAACCTGATGGTTTCTTATCTTAGAGTAAACATTAAAGTCCTTGGCCTGTCAGGCTTTGTATAACCTTAATGCCACCTCCCTCCCTATCTTTCTCCTTCCATCTGGTACTCTGCTCTCCCTCACTCTGTGATTGTGGCCACCTTATATTTCTAGAACACTCCAGACATTAGTAGAAGACAGTATCTTCTACTCGCCTTTTGCTCTGCCTGGAATCCTCTTCCTCAGATATCTGCCTGACACAAACGTCTTATTTCTCTGCTCAAATATCACTTCATTGTTAAACCTTCCTTGGCCACTGTTTAAAACAATAGTCTTCCATATCTCTGCTGATACTTTCTTCTTTCCCTCTTAATTTTATTTCAGAACATATCCATTGTCTGATACACAATGTCTTTTATTTCTTGTCTCTCTCCCCTAGTGGTATATAAGGTCAGCAAGGGTAGGGATTTTTGTCTACTGCCACGAGTGGTAACTGGCACATAGAAGCCAGTAAATATTTGTTCAAATTTATTTGTTTCCATCAAAATATGATTAAATTTAGCTAAATCCCGATGGAAAAAAAGGAAACTATTGCCATATTGCAGTGTCCCCCAGCCCACTTCCTGACTTGCTTATGTATGGCAGAGGTCCTATTTCTTCTCTGTACCTGGGGTACCATTCAAGGAAATCCTCAAAACCAGATCCAGGGAAACAAGGTTTTCAGTGTCAGAGGAGGAACCACCACTCCATATCTGAAACAAAACCAAATTACTGAATGTTTTATTTACTTCAGTGAGGGAAAACCTTAGTTATTAAGCATTGCTTTCTTAATGCAAACTGCTGATCGCATAAAGAATTTGGGGGAAGACGTATATGGTGTGTTGGTTAAGGAGCAAGAGTGGGTTGATTGTGGGGCACCTGGGTGGCTCAATGAGTTAAGCCGCTGCCTTCGGCTCAGGTCATGATCTCAGAGTCCTGGGATCGAGTCCCGCATCGGGCGCTCTGCTCAGCAGAGAGCCTGCTTCCCTCTCTCTCTCTCTCTGCCTGCCTCTCTGCCTACTTGTGATCTGTCCCTGTCAAATAAATAAATAAAATCTTAAAAAAAAAAAAAGAGTGGGTTGATTGTCAGCCATAGAAGCATGTTTTACGGTTGGTTACAGATGTGAGAGCAAGTTAATGTCCACTATAGAAGCAAGTGATTCCACTGCTGAATGACGGACTTTTAAAGCCTGAAGCTGTCACTCATTGGCTGGCTTTCAAAGGCTTGTTCGCTGAAGCGAGCTGTCACTCATCCATTAGATAATGTTTTCTTGTTACCGTGGCTACAGAACTGTCATTCATTAGTTACACATGTTTAAAGCCAGGCCTGGTGGTTGTTACCATGGCTGTAGAACACCTTTTTCTGAGAGTATGGGGACAAGGGTCCTACCTCTTTGAGAATGGACTTTTTCCCTCAAAACTGAACCCTGGAAATACCACTCCGTCAAGTAGAGAACCCTGTCTTCTAGCCATCGGAGTGTGGCCTTCTCAGATGTTCATTAGAGGAGTAGCTGTATAAAGTGAACACACACAGTGGCAGCCTAATAGTCGTACCATTATAAAAATCAAGGGATTGGGACGCCTGGGTGGCTCAGTTGGTTAAGCAGCTGCCTTCGGCTCAGGTCATGATCCCAGCGTCCTGGGATCGAGTCCCGCATCGGGCTCCTTGCTCTGCAGGGAGCCTGCTTCTCCCTCTGCCTCTGCCTGCCATTCTGTCTGCCTGTGCTCACTCTCTCTCCCTCTCTCTCTGACAAATAAATAAAATCTTTAAAAAAAAAAAATCAAGGGATTGACAGACTAAGTGAGTGAGTTAAAGAGATGAAACTCAAGAAAGATTTTCAGAAGTAACACACAGATGTAGGGATGGAAAGGAAGCCTCTTATGAAATCCCTGTGAGTGGAGAGGGTGCTGTTAAGGATCCTGAGCTTGCACAGTCTTTTCTGTCTTTGTACCACTCATGAAACATTTACTTCATTCAATGTTTTTAATGTGAAGGGGATTCTTGTTAAATATCCCTCAGTTGACCAGTAAGCACCCTGAAGTTAGGAGCTACAACTTCTACATCCTTGAGGTCCCCAGAGAGCCTAGCACAGTGCTTTAAGTGACTAAGGAGATGTTTGCTAATTTATTTTTTAAGATTTATTTATTTAATTGGGGGGTAGAGGGAGGAGGAGAGAGAGAATCTCGAGGAGATTCACTGCTGAGCTCAGAGCCTAAAGCAGGGCCCAATCTCATGACCCTGAGATCATGACCTGAGCCAAAATCAAGAGTCAGATGCTTACCCAACTGAGCCACCCAGGCACCCTGAAATGTTTGCCAATTTAAATGGACTTTTTTTTTTTAAGATTTTATTTATTTGACAGAGATCACAAGTAGGCAGAGAGAGGAAGGGAAGCAGGCTCCCTGCTGAGCAGAGAGCCCGATGCGGGGCTCGATCCTAGGACCCTGGGATCATGACCCAAGCTGAAGGCAGAGGCTTAACCCACTGAGCCACCCAGGTACCCCTTAAATGGACTTTTTTTCTGTCACTTTTTCTTAAAATATTTTGTTATGCAAAACCACATAGGGTGCCTGGGTGGCTTAGCTGGTAAAGTGTGCAACCCTTGATCTTGGGGTCATGAGTTCAAGCCCCACATTGGGGATAGAGTCTACTTAAAATAATAAAGCAACACAGACTGAATAGGAATTTGCCATCCTTCATCATTAAAGTAGTAAAGTGCTTTCTTAATTATTGTCCTTCATTTTTTAAATTTTTTAGATCCTGAGTTCACTTCAAACTTGGTATTTTTGAAACAACCTTCTTCCTTAGTCAGAGTCATTGGTCAGAGTGTGGTGTTGCCGTGTGTTGCTTCGGGACTTCCTACTCCAACCATTAGATGGATGAAAAATGAGGAGGCACTGGACACAGAAAGGTAATGTCTGCCTAAAAGCCTTTTCAGCCTTGGCTTGAAAGTTGGTCTAATCTAATTGGGGACTACTGATTAATAATGAAAAAAAAAGATTATCTATTTTTATTTAAGCACATTATAATGCTCATTTATCATTCTTGAAATAGTTTATATGGTATATATGATTAGGATGTTTAAAGAAAAAATTGCTTTCAAAATTTCAAAATAAGGAGTAATTATTCTGTTTGTTCTTTCTAAGCTATAGGATACTTAGCTTAAGGCCTCAAGACCTCCTTCCCTAAATTGCTGCAGGAGTTTCTGGTCCTGACTAGCCTGACTTCTCATTCCTTTTCATGTGCTTTTTTGTTCACAATAGTTTTTTCCTTTATTCTAACAATAAAAGAGAATGCATGCCTCATCCTTCTGTTTTTGCCTTTTAAAATCATACCAGCTTTCTTCTATGACCATAAATCCTTCCTCTTCCACAAAAGCCATTTCTCTTAACGTCAGCCATCCCGTCATCCATCCCTCATTACTTCCGTGTGTAATGGACACTTGACATACGTAATGGGTGCTTTTCTCTGTTGTATTCTGATAAAAGAAACAAGGTGGTGGTGGTGGTATTTAGGTATATTTTGTTTCCAAAGCAAAGTCATTTTGTGTGTTGCAGGATGTTCAGTATCTTCCTTGGCCTTTATCCACTATATGCTAGTAGCTCCCCCTAGTCGGGACAACCGAAAATGTTTCTAGATGTTGACAGATGTCCCCTTGGGGGACAGAATGGACCCCAATTGAGGACCATTGTTGCAAAGCAGTGCTGTCCAATAGAAATCTGATGCAGCCGTGTATGTAATTTAAAATTTTTGGTAGCTAGATTAAAAACAAAAACCAAGATGTAACCCCCAGTACTAAATACAATAGTAATAATTTTTATGATGCACCAGTTAAAGTGAAATGTAGTTCTATCAAAACAGTAAAGTTGTGGTTAGAGTTGCTTCAGCTTTTACATTTAAATAAAAATTAAATAAAATTCAGAGTTCAGTCTTCAGTCTTTCTAGCCACATTTCAATTGTCAGAGACCACCCGTGGCTAGTGGCTGTTGATTTGGACTGAGCAGGTCTAAAGATTCCCAACTGAGTAATCCAAAGGAAGCAGACAGTCTTAATTTGTGTACTGAAGTAACCAAGACCTGGGAAAGGGTTAACTCTCTAGTTAGCTTGGTGATCAATCTTCAGTGATAGGTGGGAATGATAGAATGCACTAAGGTGTTTCATTAGCAAAACTGATGGTATCATCTCTAGTATCACCTTTTCTTTCTCAGCACCCACCCAGTCACCAACTACTTCTGCCTATATTTTACTTTCTTTCTTCCCACTCCTTTCCCCAGCTAAATATTATGCAAAGAATTTATAAGACTTCTAGGGAATATTTAAAACTTGTGCTAATTGAAACATAGGGAACCTTTAAAAAGGGGATAAAAATTTGAAGCTCTCTTACGGTAGAAATTTACTTTTTTATTTTTTTTAAAGATTTTATTTTTTTGACAGAGATCACAAGTAGGTAGAGAGGTAGGCAGAGAGAGGGGGAAACAGGCTCCCTGCTGAGCAGAGAGCCCAATGCCGGGCTCGATCCCAGGACCCTGGGATCATGACCTGAGATGAAGGCAGAGGCTTAACTTACTGAGCCACCCAGGCGTCCCTAGGGTAGAAATTTAAATTGGCTACATGTTAGAACAAAATCTTTATCAGGAGTAGGAAAGCTGAGGCTCCTGGGTGTCTCAGTCAGTTAAAGGTCCAACCCTTGACTTCTGTTCAGGGCATGATCTCAGGGTGATGACATCCAGCCCTGCCCTGAGCTCCACACCCAGTAGGGAGTCTGTTTGGGATTTTCTCTCTCTCCCCCTTTTCCTCCCCTCCTGCCCCCCCCCTTCCCCTGCTTGTACACATGCGTTCTCTCTCTCTCTCTCTCTCTCTCAAATAAATACATCTTTAAATTACTTTTTAATTAAATTTTATTTATTTGATTGAATGCAAGTGGGGAGAGGAGCAGAAGGGGAGGGAGAGGAACAACTAGATGCTGCACTGAGTGCGGATGCTGACATGGGGCTGGATCTCAGGACTCTGAGATCATGACCTGAGCCTAAACCAAGAATTAGGTTACTTAGCCACCTGAGCCACCCAGGTACCCCAGAAATAAATAAATCTTAAAAAAAAAAAAAGGAGAAGGAAAGCTGAAATAGGTTCTTTTTAAAGTTTTTGTATTTTATCATCATAGAAGGGAATTGTGAAAATAAGCAGATCACAGGTGCTGCAGAGGGTAGGGAGCCCTGATCATGGAGAGAGGTGAGAGAGAGAGAGAGAGAGAGGAGTACACAGGAGATCGCACAAGGAAAATTCTTCCCCCAAGTGGGAAAACTAGAGGGGCTGATTTTTGTGAGTTTTTAACAACGAATGAGGCTCAAAGATTGGAGTTTTAGAGGGCCGTGGCATGGTTGATATGGAGCCCTGAGGGCATTGCAGTGCTTCTGTGGAGGAGGAGGACAGATAGGCCAGGGGCAGATGGTGAAATCTGAGGGTGCACTGGGAGAGACGATTCCCCCTTCTTGGAGTGCATGTGGAAGAGATGGCATTGACTCTCTGGGAACAAAAGAGCCACTTTCCATGCCCCTCAGCATAGGTGCGGAGCTACCTGCAGAGGGTGGCTGATTTGGATACTGGCTCTTCACTGTGCTTCTCTCCAAACACCACACCCCTGTGCTTTTGTACAGCTGCACTTCTAGGACAAACCTGAATCAGTCCCAATGCAGTGAGACCCTCCTCTAGAGGACCAGTGGGAGCCTCTACCATGTCAGGTCCCAAATATTTGGAGTTTTAAAACTCAGCCTGCCTGACATAGAACATGGGTTCACTGAGCTGCCAGGCAGGCAGATGGCCCAGACGCAGATAGGATGAAGGCAGTGAACTGAAAGACACCTGGGACACATGAGGGAAGATTGTTCACTCTCCTGGGACGGCTTTCCAGGCAGCAGTGGTTGAGAACTCACCTCTCCAGGGACAAGGGAGGGCACTGGTACCATTTCTCTCCCCTACTTCTCAGCATAAACTAACTTCAATAAGTAGCATAGCACCAGCAGTGGCAGCCTAATCCAAGCAGCCTACACCAAGTCCCACCCCACTGCACTCTGCAGGTGCTGCTTTTCATAGGCAAGTGTGCCTGAGAACCAGAGCAGCAGCACTCTCCCCTAGAATATCAGCATAAAACCCCTGCATGCACCAGGTCTCCTGACTATAGAGCTCTGCAAAGCTTCAGCTCTAGTGGAAATAGCATTAGGTCTCTCTTAATAAGCAGACAAATCAGAGCGCACCTAGTTAAAAACCGCCACACTCTGGCCAAGGTCCAAACACTTCCCACTGCAGGCAAGGAGAAATTCTGCAGAGGACTGACCTGAGGGAAAAAGCAGCCAAAACATAGCAGCAGAGTGCATATAGCATACACCAGAAACACCTCCTGAAACACCAGGCCCTGGACAGTATATGACCTCTTCCTCATAAAGCCATTTATCTCAGTAGCAGGAAACAGAACATTCTGGCTTTCCTAACACACAGAAGACAGACACCTAGACATAATGCCAAGATGGAAGAATTCATGCCAAAAGAAAGAACAAGAAGAGGTCATGGCCAGGGATCTAATCAAAACAGATAGAAATAATACGCCTGATCCAGAATTTAAAGCAACAATCATAAGGCTACTAGTTGGGCTTAACAAAAGCATAGAAGATACCAGGGAGTCCCTTTCACAGAGATAAAAGACATTAAAACTAGTCAAGCTATAATAAAAAAAAAATGCTATAACCAAGTTGCAAAACCATCTGGATATAATGACAACAAAGAAGGAAGAAGCAAAGGAATGAGTAAGTGGTACAGAAGATAAAATTATGGAAAATAATGAAGCTTGAAGAGGGAAAAAAATATGGGATCGCAAATGTAGACTTAGGGGACATGGTGACTCCATAAAACATAATAAAAAAAAAGCATAATAACATTTATATTATAGAAGTCTTAGAAGAAGAAGAGGAAAAAAGAAGTGGAGGGTTTATTTGGGGGAAATTATAGCTGAAAACTTAGCTAACATGGGAAAGAAAACAGACATCTGAATCCACGAGGCACAGAGACCTCTCATCAAAATCAGCAAAAGCAGGCCAACACCCAGATGTATTGTAGTTAAATTTGCAAAATACAGAGATAAAAAAATCCCAAGAGCAGCAAGGTAAGAGAAGTCCCTAACTTACAGTAGAAGACAAATAAGGTTAAGTGCAGATTTCTCCACAGAAACTTAGCAGGCCGGGAGAGAGTGGCATGATATATTCAATGTGCTGAATGGAAAAATATGCAGATAAGAATACTTTATCCAGCAAAGCTGTCATTGAGAATAGGAGAGATAAAGAGTTTCCCAGACAGACAAAAACTAAGGGAATTCATGACCATTACACCAGCACTGCAAGAAATATTAAAGGGGCCTTTTTGAATGGGAAAGAAGGACCAAAATCTTCAGAGACTAGAAAGAAACAGAAAATCTCCAGAAATTACAGAACACTAAATTCATATCTGTCAATAATCACTCTGAATGGGGGTATGGAGAGGGTGGTTGGATTATGGACATTGGGGAGGGTATGTGATATGGTGAGTGCTGTGAAGTGTGTAAGCCTGATGATTCACAGACCTGTACCGCTGGGGCGAATAACACATTATATGTTGATAAAAATAATTAATAAAAAAATCACTTTGAATGTAAATGGACAAAAAGCACCAATCAAAAGACATAGGGTGTCAGAAATGGGAAAAATTGCTATATGCTGCCTATAAGAGACTTATTTTAGACCTAAAGACAGGAGCAGATTGAAAGTGAGGGGATAGAGAACTATTTATCATGCTAAGGGACATCAAAAGAAAGCCAGAGTAGCAGTACTTATGTCATACAAACTAGATTTTAAGCTGAAGACTGTAACAGGAGATGAAGAAGGGTACTATATCATAATAAAAAAGCCCTAGTCTTCCAGCAAGAAGACCTAACAATTATAAATATTTATGCTTCCAATTTGGGAGCACCCAAATATAAGTAACAAACATAAAGGAATTCATTGATAATACAATAATAGTAGAGGACTTTAACACCCTACTTAAATCAACAGATGATCTAGGCAAAATCAACAAGGAAACCGTGGCTTTGAATGACACACTGGACCAGATGGACTTAAAGATATGTTCAGAACCTTTCATCCTAAAGCAGCAGAATGCACATTCTTATCAAGTGCACAGGGGACATTCTCCAGAACAGATCACATACTAAGTCACAAATCAGACCTCAGCAAGTACAAAATGATTGAGATCATACCATGCATATTTTCTGACTGTAACGCTATGGAACTTGAAGTCAACCACAAGAAAATATTTGCAAAGACCACAAATACATGGAGGTTAAAGAACAAAACAATGAATGAGTCAACCAGGAAATTAAAAAATAAAAAAAAATATGGAAACAAATAATAATGAAAACGTGATGGTCCAGAACTTTTGGGATACAACAAAAGCTGTCATAAGGGGGAAGTGTATAAGAATACAGGCCTATCTCAAGAAGCAAGAAAAATCTCAAATATGGAACTTAACCTCACACCTAAGTGATCTAGAGAAAGAACAACACATGAAGCCTAAAGCCAGCAGAAGAAGGGAAATAATAAAGATTAGAGCAAAAATAAATGATACAGAAACGTACACATGATAGTAGAACAGATGAATGAACCCAGGAGCTGGTTCTTTGAAAAGAATAAAAGTGACAGACCCCTAGCCAGATTTAACAAAAGAAAAGAGAAAGAACCCAAATAAATAAAATCACAAATGAGAGGGGAGAGATCCCGGTCAACACCACAGAAATACAAACAATTGTAGGAGAATATTATGAAAAATTATATGCCAACAGATTGGGCAATCTGGAAGAAATGGATAAATTCCTACAAACGTATAAACTACCAAAACTGAAACAGGAAGAAATAGAAAACTTGAGCAGACTGATAAACCAGCAAAGAAATTGAATCAGTAATCAAAAATATCTTGGGGCGCCTGGGTGGCTCAGTGGGTTAAAGCCTCTGCTTTCGGCTCAGGTCATGATCCCAGGGTTCTGGGATCGAGCCCCACATTGGGCTCTCTGCTCAGCAGGGAGCCTGCTTTCCTTCCTCTCTCTCTGCCTGCCTCTCTGCCAACTTGTGATCTCTGTCTGTCAAATAAATAAATAAAATCTTTAAAAAAAAAAAATCTCAAAAACAAAAAGTCCAGGGCCAGATGGCTTCCCAGGGGAATTCTACCAAACATTTAAAGAAGAATTAATACCTATTCTCAAACTGTTCCAAAAATAGAAATGGAAGGAAAACTTCCAAACTCATTCTACAGGGCCAGCATTACCTTGATCCCAAAACAAGATGAAGATCCCATTAAAAGGGAGAACTAGAGGGCCCTATTCCTAATGAACGTGGGCGTAAGAATTCTCAATGAGATTCTAGCAAATCAAATCCAACAGTACGTTAAAAGACTCATTCCACGATCAAATGGGATTTACTCCTGGGTTGTGAAGGTGGTTCAGTATTTGCAAATCAGTCAATGTGATACGTCACATCAATAAAGAAGAGTTAAGAACCATATGATGCTCTCCGTAGATGCAGAAAAAGCATTTAATGAAGTACACCATTCATTCTTGATAAAAACTCTCAATAAAGTAGGGAGAGAGGGGATGTACCTCAACATCATAAAGGCCATGTATGAAAGATGCACAGGTAATATCATTCTCAGTGGGGATACACTGAGGAGCTTTTCCCCTAATGTCAGGAACATGACAAGGATATCCACTCTTACCATTGTTTTTTAACCTAGTACTGGAAGCCCTAGTCTTCAGCTGTCAGAAAACAAAAAGAAATAAAAGGCACCCAAAGTGGCAAGGAAGAAATCAAACTGTCACTATTTGTGGATGACATGATAATCCATGTAGAAAACTCAGAAGACTCCTAACAAAAAATTGCTAGAACTGATACATGAATTCAGTAAAGTCACAGGATACAAGAATCAGTTTACAGAAATCTGTTGCATTTCTATACACCAATAATGAAGTAGAAATAGCTATCAGAGAATCGATTGCAATTATAGTTGCACCAAAAACCATAAGATATCTAGGAATAAACCTAACTAAAGGGGTAAAACATCTATACTCTGAAAACTATAGAACACTTAGGAAGAAATTGAAGAGGACACAAAGAAATGGAAAAAAATACTATGCCCAAATATTGCTAAAATGTTTATACTGCTCAAAGCACTCTACACGTTTAATGCAATCCGTATCAAACTGCCAACAGCATTTTTCACAGAGCTAGAACAAACTCTTTCACAAACACAGAGCCTAAAATTTGTGTGGCACCACAAAAGACCCTGAAAAGCCAAAGCAGCCCTGAAAAAAGCAGAGCTGGAGGCATCATAATTCTGAATTTTAAGCTATATTACAAAGCTATAGTCATCAAGATATTATGGTACTGACACAGAAACAGACACATAGATCATTTGAACAGAATAAAAAACCCGAGAAATGAACCCACAACTGTATGGTCAACTAACCTTCAACAAAGCAGGAAAGAATATCCAGTGGAAAAAAGACAGTCTCTTCAACAAATGGTATTGGAAAAACTGGACAGCAATATACAAAAGAATGAAACTGGATCACTTTTTTATACCATACACAAAAATAAATTCAAAATGGTTGAAAGACCTAAATGTGAGATGGGAAACCATCAAAATCCTAGAGGAGAACGCAAGCAGCAACCTCTTTGACCTCAACCGTAGCAACTTACTAGATATGTCTCTGAAGTTCTTAACAAACATGTGCTCTCTTTAGCCGGAGGACCCGGAAGGGGAAAGCATAGCAAGACAAGAAGTGTAATACTAAAATCACTCCTGCTTTAACCAAACACTACAGAAGAAACTGAAGCCCCACCTTCACCTACGTGAGCACAAGCCAAGTGGGAAGGCTAACCTGCCATCCTTACCAGCTTGTAATGAAATCCCGCAGCCTGTATGGGATCAGAGGCTAAATAAGGAACCCTCTCTTTTGCTGTGTTAGTAGAAACCATATAGGGACCATGGACTTTAATCCCACCTGGCAGTAGAGACATTCCTTTCCTTTCCCCTGGGGATGTATTAAAGAGGCCCTGTGGAGAGTCAGAACTTTCATCATCATGTAGTATTGAGGGCCCCCCTCCATGGTGTCAGTGGACACCATGTGGGGAATGATAGTGAGGTATTCCTACTGCACCAGCCAGAGGATAGTATCAGTGAAGGCCTAGTGGGGACTCAGAACTCGCAACCCTGTTAAGGAATAATAAGAAATCCACACCTCCCCTTGGGTATTAAAATGAAGACTGAATCAGAAACCTGTACTTCCACTTCCCTCTGACAGTAATGAGGTGGTTCCTCCCCCTTCCTCTTGAGCAGTATCAGAAGAAGCCACCTAAAATGAAAGGTTTGTTAAAAATGCGGTCTTTCCTCCATTGACCTGCTTTCATATCTTTGTCAAAATTTAGTTAGGGATTTTTGTTTGGTGAGATCCAGAGTCTCATAATATACCCCAGATAGCCATATTTCAATTTAAAATCACTCATCATACCAAGAACGAGGAACATCTCAAATGAGAAAAAACAGATGCCAACATTGAGATGGCAGGTTTTAGAATTATCTGATATATTTTAAAGCAGTCACCGTAAAAAATGCTTCAACCAACAATTACAAACACACTTGAAAGAAATAAAAAAATAGAATATTTCAGTAAAAACGTCAAAAGTCTTCTCAAATAAATAGCAGGTTTCAAAAACCAAATAGACAATTTTGAACTTAGATAATAAAAAAATAAAGACAACTACTGTATGGTCTCACTCATATGTGGAATTTAAAAAACAAAGTTTAAAAAAAAAAGAAACCAAGAAACACACTCTTAACTATAGAGAACAAGGTGATGGTTACCACAGGGGAGATGGGTGGGGGAATAGATGAAATAGGTGATGGGGATTAGAAAGCACAATTGCCATGATGGGAAAAAAAAAAAAATCTAGGTTATAAAGCAGAAATTAGGCACCAGGAAACAAGATTGGGTTAATTCAGACCAAGGCAGCAGAGGACAAAGCCAAGCCAGGGTAAGCCAAGTGTGTTTTGAGAAGGGCAATTCATAGTCATTGAAGAAAAGACATAACCTGTTACTGCTCTTATTTTCTCTTCCTGAAGGCTGCTCTAACCTCAAGTCTCATTGAAGAAGAATTAAGACAGTTTTAATCCTTGAGAATAAGGAGGAGGAATGGAGAACATTCCTGGCCACTGGGAGCAAACTAGCTGGCCATCTTTCAGAAATGGAGGAAAACTGCCTAAGATGATCTTGGCTGTTTATAATGAACAAATACTCAGAAATAACTTTATGCAAAGGAATTTGCATTTTTGGAATTCTTGTTTATGAAGCAATTCTGAGCATATAAGTGTGTATCTTCCCATTTTAAAAAATTTTGGAGAAAAAAATAGAGATGAATGGACCATAAAGAGAAAATCATTTGTATTTCTGTATACTAGCAATGAACCTGTGAACACCGAAGTTACAGATATAATAGTATTTACTATCACTCACAAAAAATTGAAATGCTTAAGTTAAAAATCTAACAAAACTTGTTAGAGTTGCATGCTAAAAGGGACAAAATAGTAATGAAAGACATCAAGATGATCTAAATAAATAGACCTTTTGTCTCTTTGGATTAGAAGACTCAGTAGTAAAGATACCAGTTCTTCAAATTGATACACAGGTTAACTCAATTCCTGTCAATATCCCAGCAGGATCTTCTGCAGATATAGACAAGGTTATTCTAAAATTCAGATGGAAAAGTGCAAAGAAACTGGAATAGTTAACAGTTTTTTTGAAGTGAGAAGAATCAGTCAACCTGATACCAGGACTTCGTATCTAGCTACAGTGATCAAGACTGTATGGCCTTGATGGGGGGATAGTCACATATATATCACTGGGGCAGAATAGAGAATTCAGATTTAGACCATACAAAAATCCCTAACTAATTTTTGACAAAGATGTGAAAGCAGGTCAATGGAGGAAAGACAGCACTTTTAACAAATGCTGCTGGAGCAGTTGGTCACCTGTCTCAACCTGTGTCTCACACCTCATATAAAAAATTAACTCATGGACCTAAATGTAAAACACAAAATGAAATTTGAGAGAAGAAATACAGGAGAATAC
Organism: Lontra canadensis; assembly: GCF_010015895.1. Taxonomy (NCBI): domain Eukaryota; kingdom Metazoa; phylum Chordata; class Mammalia; order Carnivora; family Mustelidae; genus Lontra; species Lontra canadensis. The sequence continues at coordinate 17,577,647 of NW_022631022.1, forward strand.
CAGGATCTAGGGCTGGGCAAAGAGTTACTAGATCTGACACTGAAAGCACAATTTATGAGAGGAAAAGTTGAAAATTGGATTTCATCAGAATTAAAAACTTTTACTCTGTGAAAGACCCCGCTTAGAGGATGAAAAGATAACTACAGAGTGGAAGAATATATTTGCAAACCACACCTTTAACAAAGGACTAGTATCTAAAATGTATAATAATCTTTCAAAACTCAACAGTACAAAAGCCCTTAATCCAATTAGAAACAGGCAAAAGACATGAATAAATGTTTTACTGGGAAATATGTGGAGATGGCAAAGAAGCACAAGAAAAGTTGTTTAACTTCATTAGCCATGAGGGAAACGCAAATTAAAATCACAGTAAGATACTGCTACGCACCTATCAGAATAGCCACACTTTGTAAAGATTGACAGCATCAAATACTGTTAAATGGGATTAGTCTGACATTGCTGGCTGGAATGTGGAAATGGCACAGCCACTCTATGACACTGGCCTTTTCTTTAAAAGCTTACCATGTTGGAACTACCATATGACCCAACATTAACACTTTGGGGCATTTATCCTGTAGAAATGAACTTCATGTTCCACACGTCTGCCTATCTGTATTCACAGCAGCTTCATTTGTAATAGCCCCAAACTAGAAACAGCCCAGATGTCCCTGATTGAACGAATGGTTAAACAAACTAAGGTATAGCCACACTGTGGAATTCCTGCCAAGCAATAAAAGGAAGGAACCATTGTTATATGCAACAACCTGGATGGATCTTTGGAGAATTATGCTGAGTGAAAAAAGCCAATCCCCAAAGGCTATATACTGTATGGTTTTATTTATATAATATTCTCCTTGAAATGACGAAATTGCTGAAATGGAGAACAGATTAGTCGTTGCCAGGGGTTGTGAGGAGGTGGGAGGAAAAGGAAAGGGGGTGTGGCTATAAAAGGGCCACAGGAGGGGTCCTCGTGGTGATGGAAATGTGAGTGTTCTGGTTGTGATGTACTCTACAAGGTTACCATTAGGAGAAACTGGGTAAAGACATACGTACAGTAGGTTCCTGTATTAGGGTTTTTGTTTTTTTTTTTTAAGATTTTTTTTTTTGTCAGAGAGAGAGCACACATGGAGGGTTAGCACAACAGGCAGTGGAAGAAGCAGACCCCAGGACCCTGGGATCATGACCTGAGCCCAAGGCAGATGCTTAACTGACTGATCCACACAGGTGTTCCCCCTCTGTATTCTTAAAACTGCAGTTACCTCATAATAAGTTTAATGAAAAACAACAACAACAACAAAAGAGAATACGTATTGTTCCCTTCCTTTCCTGGCTGTTTTAAAAGAAGAGATGGCCTTTTGTGCTCTGGATTTTACTACTTTCCACTTTCTCCAGCACTTTTATGAATCTTCTTTTCAAATTTTTTTTCTCTCCATTGGCTCCTTCTCTTTTTCCTATAAAAAGGCTCACCTCTCACTCAAATAACAACACATAAGAAACTAAATTAAGCAAATTTCCTTTTGTTGGGGCGCCTGGGTGGCTCAGTGGGTTAAGCCGCTGCCTTCGGCTCAGGTCATGATCTCAGGGTCCTGGGATCGAGTCCCGCATCGGGCTCCCTGCTCAGCAGGGAGTCTGCTTCCCTCTTTCTCTCTGCCTGCTTCTCTGTCTACTTGTGATCTCTCTCTATCAAATAAATAAATAAAATCTTTAAAAAAAATTTTTTTCCTTTTGTTTTTCCCTTTCACACATACTACCCTAACCTTAAGAATCTTCCTGGAGAGGGGCACCTGGGTGGCTCAGTGGGTTAAAGTCTCTCCCTTCAGCTCAGGTCATGATCCCAGGGTCCTGGGGTCAAGCCCCGCATCGGGATCTCTGCTCAGCAGGGAGCCTGCTTCCCCTTCTCTTTCTGCCTGCCTCTCTACCTACTTGTGATCTCTGTCTGTCAAATAAATAATTAAAAAAAAAATCTTCCTGGACATGAATTTCTTCCTCAGCTTCTCTAATCCATCTATAAGATCTGTCATAGAACCTCCTAACCATCTCTGAAAACCACCAGTTACCACAGAACTCTCCAGTTCTTCCCATACTTACTCTGGCTTCATTCCACATACATCTTCACATTCCTGCCAGAGTGATCTTTCCAAAGCTCAGATCTCATGACATCATTGTCAACCCTCTCCCCACTTTAAAAAATATTTAATGGATTTTCACTGTTTTTAAGTTAAGGACTCAAATTTTTTAAAATGACTTTCAAAACTTTGTATGGTCTGGCTCCATCTCATCTTTCTCTTTCTTTTTTCCTCTCTTAAACTTGGCCACACTGGTTATTTTCAGATCCTGAAACACTGTGGTACTTTCTGCCACCATTGTCTTGAATATGCTACTCTTTCTTTCTGAAATCTTTTTCTCCTTCTCATTCTTTAGATCTCAGTTCAAGGGTTACTTTGGTCAGAAAAATTTCATTCCTAATTTCCTGGTAGGTTCTTCTGGTATAGTATTTTTTGAAATTATCATCTTTCATGTGTGTCTTTCCCCCTGAGTTGCACAGAAACACTGGTTGTGTTTTTGCTCACTGTTATATCCCCAGCTGCTGTCTGACACACAGAGGCACAGCAGTAAATATTTGCTGAGTGGATGAATCCCTCTCCTTCATTGTCCATTGTTTTTAAGACTTGTCAGTACTTTTCGCCATCTTTTTACCTCTGTTGTTACTGCCAGAGTTCATCTTTTTCTCTTTAATTCTGGACCATTACAGTAATTTCACAATCAAAGTTTCTGCTTCTAGTCTTTTTCCCATTCCTCTTGTCCTTCACTAAATCGTGTGATTTATCTCCTTCAAGGCCTTTCCTTTGGCAAAACAAGCCATAAAGTCTCCTTAGCACACCAAGGTCTCCTAGACTGACCCCTTACTGCCCGGGGACACACATACTTCCTTTGTCTAGCAGCACTCAACCTAACTTGGGTCCAGTGACCATGTTTACTTTTCACATACTGTTCCTTTTGCTATATCTTTGAATTTTGGAGTTCTAAAGACTTGGTTGCCATCTTATTGGAAGCTATCACATCATCGTATGAACAGGTTTAATGAGTTCTGTCAAACTAACAGCCATTCCTCCTCCCAGGCTTCTTTCAAGGGAGTAAAATCAATTCCATTAAGAAAGATTGACTTCTGTACTGGCACTCAGTTATGGCAAATTTGAAACAAAGCAAGTATCAGGAGTATTTTTTAGTATAATTATTAAATAGAAATTACTGTATCTCAGTTCAAAAGTACCCTACCAAACAGTATTTCAAATTACGTTCCCCTCAGCTGGGTATCATGTATATTGCTGATTTTTTTCCATTGTTTTCCATTTCTGAAGACTAGTACTGATTTTTTCTCGTGAAATAGAGGATTTTAAATTTTGTAAATTTTCCTTATCTTGTGAGGCATGGAAATTGTCTTATCTCTCCGTTTTATCCTAGTAGTTCTTGCTCTGTTCCGTGATGTTCATTGCTTCTCTATCTCATCATGTTCAGTTGAGATTTGGGGTCTAATAGAAGGCCACTTGATAAAGTTGAGTCAGGATCTCTTGCAGGGTGTTTCATAGAGAAGCCACCAAACCTGATTCTGGTTTTCCTCTTTCGTTGTCCAGAAACTTAATCTTGTTGATCAGTTTTGGGAAGCTTAATTACTCAGGTTCAGAGTATACTGAAATTTAAGCCAGAATAGCTCTTGACTTAAGATGAGAATTATAAATGTAGCACAGACCAAATAGTCATTTTCTCTTTTTTCCCCATCAGGAATTCTATATGAAAAGCCATGTTTTTTGTTAAGTGTAGATACAGGTACGAAATGTGACAATATTAAGATTTGAGAGAAATATCTGCCTATGAAAACTAGTTTAGACATAGAACCTCCAAATAAAAATAAAATTATAACTCCACAAACTTGGATCCAAATCAACTAAACTTGTTTACTTTATAAAAACTTGATGAGAATATTGATTTCTGATTTTTTCCCCTTGATGTTATAGGATCACTTTTTTTTCTTTAAATAGTCTCTTTAAAAGATTTAAATCACTATACAGATTTAGGTTATCGTGGTCAGTGTCCTTGTTGATAATGGCATGATAGCATGTTCTTACCTGGTAACCACACCCAGGTTGCTGCTCTCTGCCAACTCTGTTCTCTCCCTTCCCTGTCCCTTTTCTTCCCTTTCCTAGCCAAGCCACCATAGGAAACTTTCAGTAGGCAGGGTGGCCTCACTACTTTGTGTTTCTGATCTGACATTTTACTTTCTCCAGTAGTCCTCTCAGTGTGGCGTAGCTGTAGTGGAGTGACAGATTGATTCCAGACTTCAAAATTAAATCATTTGCAGGAAAAAATGGGGAGATCTGGGAGGCAGGGATAGAGTGTGGGGAGTGGAATTGGCTACAAAATTTGTATACTTTTGAGAATAATTAGATATGTTTAGAGATAGGGGTGCCTAGGTGACTCAGTTGTTTCAGCATCTGACTTTTGATTTTGGCTCAGGTCACCATCTCAGAGATGTGAGATCCAGGCCCGCTTTGGGCTCCACACTTGGTATGGAACCTGCTTAAGACTCCCTCTCTCTCTCTCCCCTACCCCTCTCCACCCCAAGCTTGCATGCTCTTCCTCTCTCTCTCAGAAAAAATACATGTTAGAGATAATTCATTGTAACATTTTGATTTGTATTTGTGATTATTTATGGATGTTAAATAAGAGCAGAGTAAATTGGACTAAATTAAATTCTGCTAATTTTGTTATTCTCTCTGTAGCCATGTAAATAATAATGCATTTTAAGTGTTTTCTCTGTTTTATGTGAAGAGTTTCTCAGTTACTGTTTTCCTAGTTCTGAAATGTGCCAATGTTTTTTTTTTTTTTTTTTTTGCAGCTCTGAAAAACTGGTGCTGCTGGCCGGTGGTAGTCTGGAGATTAGTGATGTTACTGAGGATGATGCGGGGACTTATTTTTGTATCGCTGATAATGGAAATGAAACAATTGAAGCTCAAGCAGAGCTTACAGTACAAGGTATGTCATTATTGCCTGTATAAATAAATTCTGTATACTTTGTGGGTTTGCTAATTGTTTAACATTAAAGTAGAAGAGACAACACAGCATAAAAACCTGAGCTTTACACCAGATTGCTTAGGTTCAATTCTTGGTTTTATGTTTCCTACCTATATAACTATAGGAAACTTACTTAACCTCTCTGATGCTCATTTACCTCATCTGTAAAATGGAGATAATAAGAGTATTTACCTCATTGGGGTTGTTTAAGGATTAAAAGAGTTAATACTTATAAATTCCTAGAATATGTGACTAGAATATGATAAGAGCCCAGTTAATTATTGCTATTATCTGTAGTAGTAGTAGTATGGGGAAGGCTGTGTTCTGGGGCATCTGGAAGGTTCAGTTCACTTTTCTTATCTCAGAGAGACTTCTTACACTCTGACCTAGAACCGTTTATCTCCTAAGCATTGGTGTTCCTTCCTTTCAGGAGAATAGATCACCCAGGATGGAATGCACTATGTCTCTCAATGTAACATGGTCATCTCTTTGATGACTTGATGATTTATCTCTTCCTGTTCAACTAATGTTGGTCCTCACAGCATCTTCCCTTACAGGTTCTCTGATTTAGAAGTCAGAGAAAATGAACATGGCATTATCTCTCCTTTATCTCCATGTCCCTTATTCTTCCTCCATATTGAAATGTACCGTGAGAGGAATATTTGCTATCTTGCCTATAATTTATCTACACCTTCATTTTACCTTTGTTTCAACTAAAAAATTTTAAGACCTTTCCTGTTACTTTCAGGAAATCCAACTTTGCTTGGATATGTAGAGGTGTATTTTGGCTCATAATATTCATTATTACCCTGTCTCAAATTGTATTATATTTGATAGAATACTTCCTAATCTGTGGTTTAGGGTTATTCCATATTTTTATGAAAGTTTGTTTCTCTTGGCTCACTGGTGGGTTTCAGAGTAGGAAGTATGATAGCCACACTTATACTTCCAGTAGTCACCAGAGGACTCAAATTTGTTTTGTTTTATATATAAAACATATATATTTATTTATTTTTGCTAATCTCTACACCCAGCGTGCAGCTTGAACTCACGACCCCGAGATCAAGAATTGCATGCTCCACTGACTGAGCCAATTTGAAGGGTTCAAATTTGTTTCTGATAGGAATTGGGGAATAGACTGCTTGGGGTTCTCCTATGCTGGCAAAAGCACAGAATGTTTATGTTCTCTGTTGCTATTTGTGGATGGATTCATCATCTCTGAAAATCAAAAGAGCAAGCCTTAGACTGTAATTATTATAGTTAATTACATAACTATTGCCTCACTTGAGCTCAACCATCATTCTTGGCTCGGTCGAAGGTTGGCTATGACCAATTGTAGAATGACCAATTTCTATTTCTATTTTATTTATCTGTTCATCCATTTTATTTCTTTACCTCTGTGTGTGGGTGGGATCATACAAGTAAAATATTAGTGAACTCCATCTTATTTGGTCCCGGTGCCTCCCTTACTAGATGTTTTCTCTTTTTGTTTTTACCATTAGTCAGATTCTTGGTCTAACACTCTCTTCTGTTTCTTACCCGTGCCTCAGTTTCCTCCACTGTAAAGTACCTTGTTATTAACCTCAGATGTGAGGCATAGTGTCTGCTGTATATGTCGGTTGCATCTGTTCATCTGGTGATTTTCTGCTTTTTAACTTTCATTTATTGTTTGGAATTGAATTAAGACTCTTCTAGTAACTTACTATATTTTTTTTAGTTGTAAGATAATACATACATATTTACAGTTTGTACTAGTTCCATCTTAATCTGTGCCTCTAATTTTCGAGAAAGTGCTCTTTAAATGAGTACATTCTAGAAAACTGAGGAAAGAATAAGAGTAAAGAAACCTACATATTAAAAATTACCACGACCTTTTCTAATTAAACAGATGGTATTGGCCCAAGAGTAGGCGACCAAAAGGAATAAAATCCAGCTATTATAAGTAATTCTAGAACTTAAAACTATTATCAAAGTAGCAATTCAGTTCAGAGGGGAAAAAACTTTTATTTACTAAAGGGTATTGGTAGAATAGATTTTCAAGCAGGAGAAAATAAAGTTGGTCAAAATATGAAAAAATGAAGAACATGTTTTAATGTTTGTATTATCTGTGCTGGAAAAGATAGTCTGAGAACAGGAAAGAACATGTCAAGCAAAAACCAACAAATGTTGACAACATACAATTTTTTTTTTAAAGTTATATAGAAGAGCCCCTGTAAATAAAGGCTAAATGCAAATGATAGACTAGGAATAGTTGTAACACATAACTGAAAAAGGGTGAGAATCCTCAAAATAGAGTTTCTAGAAACTGATTATAAAAAAAAATCTGAGGAAAATTGATAAAGAATATGAACAGGAAGTTCACAAACAAGGGTTTATTAATGTTTGCATTTCTTCATTGGCAGATAGTCAACCATACTACTAGTGAGAAAAATACAAATTTAAAAGGTAACATGCTTCTCAACCATTATATTGGCAAAAATTGAAAAGATTTTGACCTCCAGAGCTTGTGGCGGGGTATTGAGAACTGAGAATTATTGTTGATAATATATCGCCAGTTGAAAACATTGCCTCGTTGGTACTAGATATTGTATTCCTCAGTGGGGATGACCTCAGTTGGGGAACGAAAATTTCTCTCCCTCTTAGACTTCTCCGGAGCGCCGAATGCCATGTTTTGCGCAGGGGTAGGAAGGGGAGTCGTGGTGCGGGACTCAGGGTTCCCCAGGTGGAAGCCCCGAGGGACAGGACCCTGGAAACAGAAGGCTGAGGGAGTAGGCGAGGGTTCGTGTCTGGGACTCCGGGCAGGCCCAGCCCCAGCGGACAGGGCCAGGTAGGGGACCACCACAGACTGAGGAGGCGTCGCCCGCGCTGGAGCCTGACTCCCAGAGGGATTCCTGGCGGGGCTCGGACGCGACGGCTCACGAGGCCGGGCCAGGCCCAGGGGACTGCCCTGAAGATGTGCGGCGACCGAAGCGAGTTCGCCGGGCGTTTTCCGGCCAATTCTCACGAGCGTTCTGCCCAAACCGTAATCGGTTTGGGCAGAACGCTCGTGAGAATTGGTCGGCGTTGGGCAGCCATGCAGACCGCTCTGCTCCCCGTGGCCGAGGGCCCTTTATCGCTCGGGGCGAAATAGAAGAAAGGAAGTAAAGACAAGAGCAAAATTAATAAAATAGGAAAAACCATTCAAAATAGAGAGTTTCAGCAAAGCTAAGGGTTGGGTGTCCTTGTAAAGCACAACAGCATTGTTAAACACCTGACAAGACTTAAATGTAAGTCTTGATGAAGGTCCTTAGTTAAAGGGTGTGCAAACTACAGCTCATAGACCAGATCTGTCTGACTGCTTGTATTATATAGCCTGTGAGCTAAAAATAGCTTATACAGTTTTAAATGGTTGAAACAGGAGAATAATATTTAGTGATATATGAAAATTTAATGAAATTCAGTTTTATTGTCCATAAATGAAGTTTTATTGGTACACAGTCATATTCATTTATATATTGACTGCTTCATTTATATATTGGCTGCTTCTGTGGAGTTGAGTAGTTGTGAGAGACCTCATGACCCACAAATTCTAAAATATTTACTCTCTCCGGTACCTGGGTGGCTCAGATAAGGTTAAGCGTCTGTCTTCAGCTCAGGTCATGATCTCCAGGTCCTGGGATTGAGCCCCATGTTGGGCTCCCAGCTCAGTTGGGAGACTGCTTCTCCCTCTCCCACTGCCTCTGCCTCTCCCCCTGCTTGTGTTCTCTCTGTCTGTATCTTTCTCTCAAATGAATTAAAAAAAAAAAATCTTTAAAATACTTACTCTCTGGTCCTTTTCAGAAAAAGTTTCGACTCTTGATGTATACCCTGTAAAGACTCTTACAGATCAACAAGGTAAACAAAGACAGATAAACCAGTAAAATATCATCAAAAGACTTGAGCTGCTACCTCACAGATCTCCAGATAGCTATTGAATAAGTGGTTATCATCATTCGTTTTCTGAGATATGCAAATAAAAGCCACTCCACCAGAGTGGCTAAAATTAAAGAAGCTAATCACAGAAGTTGGTTAGGAACGCAGTGAGGTACTGCTGTTAGGACTATACATTGATAAAATCACTTCAGAATAGTATTGGGCAGAACCTGCTGAAATTACGTACAAACATATCTTATGATATAATGGTTGTATTCATAGGAGTATGTGCACCAGAAGTATATAAATATATGCATCAAAAATCACACAGTAATGTTCTCGCCAGCTTTATTCACAGTAAATCAAAACTGGAAACAGTTAAAACATCCTTCAGCAGTAGAACTGATAAGTAGTGCTCTAATCCTACAGTGGCATATTATCAACAGTGAAAACTGACAGACCTTTGCTGCTTTCAACCACAGAGATCAAACAAACATCATTGAAGGAAGGAAGCCAGTTACAAAAGAATACATACTGTATGATTCCATTTTTATAAAGTTCAGAAATAGGCAAAATTAATCTATGGTTTGAGAAATCAGGATAGTGATTACTTCTGGACCAAGGCAGGGTAGTGACTGAATGTGGAACAACAGGACTTCTGGTGTGTTCTGTTTCTTAATCTGGGTGGTAGCTAAAATAATTGAATCTATACTGTTAATGTGTCACATGAGGTCTTTTCTTTTTTATTGTTTACAGATAAGAAGTTACTATGTACAATGAAAGTTTGGAAAATTTTACTTTGAACTTTGTCCCATAACTGAAAGTATTTTCTTTTTCAAATGGGGAAAGCAGTTTATGAGAAATAGTTGGAGATTATACACACACACACACACACACACACACACACACACATAAAGTGTTTATATAGTTATTTCTGTATATGTGGTCATACCTTTCTGACTTCTGTTATTTTTTTAAGAAGTTTTAGCCACAGGAAATGCCATAGTGAGTGTTAATGCAGAAAAAGGTTATAAGTTCATTCTTCATCTGTTAAATATTTCAAATTTATTGTTTTATCATTAACTCCTGGGATTTCTACACATGCTGTGACGTGAATTAGCCCACCGTGTATTTCCTGTCATCTCAGATTGCCGATAACACCCACTGGTCATGAGTTGTTGTGTTTTTTTTTTTAAGAGGAATTTTTCCTTTTCTCTTACAACATTCATAACAGTCTGTGATACACATCTCCACTCCCTCCCCACACACAAAAAGGAAGAAAATTTTCCATTTGTATTCTTGTGGGATAAATTGGTAAATTTGAATTGGCCACCTCCTTGACTTTGTCAATACTCATAACAGATTTGTAACTGATTCTACAGTCTTCCTCTGAAGTCAGAGCCTAATGTCATTCCACATTAAACCTTCTACTCTGTCTGATCTCTACTTACATTAAGACATTGATCTCGCCTTTTTTGCCAGTCTTCTGCTTGATTTCACTTCCTTTTAATTCATGATGAATTACAGTAGTCTTCTCTCATTTGATAGAACTCTCAGTTCTCGATAGACATAGGAAGAGTTCTCTGTATGAGCTTCTGCAGATCTCAAAGCATCTCATCCCAGGGGCATAGGGACGCTGGCTGGTGGAAACAGGAAGAAACAGGGCCTCCATAGACACCGAATAGTTGCCCTTCCTGCTGGGGAAGAATCAGACTTCTTCTCTGCGTGCTGGGAGATCTGCTGTAAACATCTGTAACACTGGGACTTTTACCACCAGTTATAAGGTCTTTGTAAGAAGTTAACTGGAAAAAGTAGCATTCAGTTAATAAAGTTCCTGGGACCATGTAATTCTGTTTTAGTTCTTATTATGGCTATTTGTGGGTGTGTGGGGGGTAAAATATACATAAGATTTACGATTTTAAATAAAAAGAACTCTCTGTTTTCTTGGCTTAGGATAAAACAAACTCCTATGGCTTATGTATAAAACATAACCAGATCCTTCAGATAAAGGCAACTTTTTCATTGTTTTAAAGATTTTATTTATTTATTTGACAGAGAGACACAGCAAGAGAGGGAACACAAGCAGGGGGAGTGGGATAGGGAGAAGCAGGCTTCCTGCTGAGCAGAGAGCCCGATGCAGGACTAGATCCCAGGACCCCAGGATCATGACCTGAGCCAAAGACAGACACTGAACAACTGAGCCACCCAGACACCCCACCTTCTTCATTGTTAACTGAGAACCAGAGTAGTTGAGAGCAGTCTTTGGACCCAGCATGCTTGGGTCTCTCTTTATATGAACATGAGCTAGTTATATAACTTACCTTTGTCTTAGTTTTTTTTTTTTTTTTAATCAGGTTAGTAAGTTGTTATAGGGATTAATAAAATTAACTGGCACTGTTCCACCTGAATCTGGGATAGAAATGAAGGGGATCTTTACCAAATTATATATAGCTTCCTGAAAATACTGTGCTATTTGATGGCTCTGTTCCACTATATCCTCACACCCTCAGTGGAAATTTTCTGATAGTCCAAGATTAGTTCTAATCTTAATCTTGCTATGAGGCTTTTTGTAACCATCCTCTCACCCTCACATTATTATGATGTCTCTCAAAATAGGTCTTCTTTTTTTACCAGTAGTATTTCTCATTGATTTGTTTATATGTCTTTTCCCACTACTACTGAACTGAGATTCTTACCAATAGGGACTGGTACCAGGGCACCTACTTGGTTCAGTCAGTAGAACAGGTAACTCTTGATCTCAGAGTCATGAGTTCAAGCCCCATGTTGGGTGTAGAGATTACTAAAAATAAACTTAAACCAGGGACTGGTATTAACTATGATTTATCATAATAGATTATCAGTAAGTAGTTACTGAATGAGTGAATGAAACTTTGTAGTGAAATTGTGAACTGTGGCAATAGGAATGATTTAATGTTTATGATTACTTTATTACTCATGTTTTCCTTTGCACCTTGTTTTTCATAGATTTTTATGTAAAAGAAATTGGGATAAAAAAAAACTTACTAAAAGGTTTTTTTGGAGGAAGATGAGTCATTACCCTAACATATAACTGAGGCCATAATTGCTACATTCATATATATGTATGTTTATAAACAGTGCTTTATCATCTTTATTAATTGCCATTCTTGATCTTTTGATGCCTCCCATAACCAACATAAAGCTTAAACAAAAGTACCGAAGCCATGAAAGATGAGCTTTCTTCCAAATGGCTGCTTGAAAACCCTTATATTCCTTGTTTGCTCTCGTAGTTCAAGACTGTGTGCATTGAATCCCTTCATCTTTACCTCCAACCCCATGAGATGCTCCACTGTATTATCCTGTTTCTCCTTTTATTTCTGTCCATTCCTCTGCTTTTCTTTTATGAGGATCTTTTCTTCAACATGCTCATTAAAATATTCTGTCTTCAACTGACAGCTCTTCATGCTCATGGTTTCTGGTATAACTGACATAATGATAACTCCCAGATTCCTCGAGCAGACCCATTGCTGAGCATTACGCATTTCCAGCTGGGTGTCCCATAGGTCCCTCAAATGTCACATACCCAAAGTTGAACTTAACTTTCTTCCTTCAAAATCTTTCTCTGGTTTTCTGTATCTTAGTGGTGCTACTGTCTACTTCTTCCCTTGTGCTAGAAACACAAGAATCATTTTTTTATCATTTCAGTCTTTTTTAATTCTTCCCACTTCCAACTCAGGTTCTCTTTCTCCTTGTCTTTACTCCCCTGGTTCAACAGCTTAGTTAATCTCCTTCCTAGGCTACTTCATTAGTGTCCTAATTGGTGTTTCTTGTTCTAACCTAGTTTTCTTCAAACCCATTCTTCAGAATGGCAGAAATGAACAAAATCCTTCTGTTAAAAACTTGAAAAAAGGGGCACCTGGGTAGCTCAATGGGTTGAGCCTCTGCCTTTGGCTCAGGTCATGATCCTGGGGTCCTGGGATCGAGCCCCGCATTGGGCTCTCTGCTCAGCAGGGAGCCTGCTTCCTCCTCTCTCTCTGCCAACTTGTGATCTCTGTCAAATAAATAAAATCTTTAAAAAAAAAACTTGAAAAAATAATTGGCACAGATTAAAGTTGAGTTTATAAATTAAAAAGACCAAATGAGTGCCTAAGGTGAAAAAAGGGGAGAGAATAGTCTGTTCACATAAACAAGGTAAAATGGAAAATTGACCTGAAAAAGTTCAACTTCATGAATAGTAGAAGAAATGCAGATTAAAGTAGCCCTTTTTTTGGCTCACAGGTAGAGTTTTAAAATAATAAACTACTCTTGGCAAAATTACAGTAAAATGAGGATTATTACATTGTTTGCTGGTAGTACAAATTAACGTAACCTTTTTGTTAGGGCAGTTTGGTAACATAATCAGAAGTCTTAAAATTTGCACATCCTTTGGCCCACAATTCTGCTTCTAGTAATTTCTTTTAATGAATTATCCAGAATATGTGCAAAGATTTATGCATAGAAATTGCAATGATATATATTTGTTGGAATGATACATATTTTTAATGAGAAAAATTATGAACCATCTAAATGGCGAACAACAGGTGATTGGTAAAATAAATTCTGTCCTATCCATATATCAGAATACTATGCATCTAACAAAAGTCACATTCTAGAAGATTATTAAATGGCAAGATTAAGTGCTTTGAGTATATTAAATAACATTATTTGTGTCACAAAGTTATGGTACAAATTGGGCCATGTCCTTTGACTTTCTTTTACAAATTACCACAAACGAATTAGCAAGAAGCCTTCTATGTCTTCCTTTTGAAGTCTTATCTAAAAGTCTCAGAATACTGGATGTTTACTTGTCTTGATGGGGTCATTTTTCTTCTAAATGTCAAGCAGAATGAGAATTAGAGTCTGAGTCTGATCAGTCCAATGTAGTCATGGCATCTTTTTTTAAAATACAGATTTATTTATGTATTAGAGAGAGAGGAAGAGAGAGCACGAGTGGGGGTAGAGGAAGAAGGAGAGAGAATCCCAGGTAGACTCCACGCAGAGCCTCATGTGGGGCTCGATCTCATGATCCTGAGCCAAAACCAAGAACTTAACCAACAGGCCACCCAGGCGGCCCTTTCCATTGCTTCTTAAGGTATTTTAATTTCAACAACAGCTGGCTTCTTAGAAACCTCATTTAGTTCTTTTGTTTGTGCTGTCCCTTCTGCCTGGAGTCTCTTGGACCTGCTTGTCTGGCTTTCCTGAGAAATCTCTGAAGCTCTTGCTCCCGTTTACTCCTGTTGCTTATACCGATCTTCTCCATACTTTCTTTGATTTTGCTGATGCACTTCATATATCTTTCTTGTTTGACTTGTCATCCTTAAGGTGTTTTTGGTTTTGTTTTTTCAATTTGTTTATCTTTCTGTCCTACCAGACTGAGTTCCTTTAGGACAGGCCTGCATCATGTCAGCTTTTTGATCCATAGCACCTAATACAGCACCTGACGCTACATTTTTTACAACAAATGGATAAGATATTTGGACATTTTTATAGTTCGCTGTCTATATCAGGGTATTTCACAATTTGCCTCCATAGAGGTTTCATTTTTTAAGCCATTGCTGTAAATTAGAAATTGTTTTACAGTTGTTTTATAATCCTGTATTGGGACCTGAATCATTTTAAATTGGTTTGCAGTTCTTCTTATATTTTTTATCACATCAGTGGTCATGTTAGCTTTCAGGTAAATCCCATATTTTATGAGCTTGAAATAATTTTCTAATAGTTATGTAAATTTATTCTGACATACAATAACCTCATTTCCATGGTAACTAGCCTCCTTCAGGAGATGACCTGCAGGTATTCTAGAAAACATGAGGAGTATCCGCATGAAATAAAATGAAATATGATATAAAGTTAGAACCTAGATTTATGTGGACTACAGATACATAGTTTCTGACCATGAAAATGCTGCAAAATATAACAGCCATTCATATGCCTGAAGATCCTGCCTGTTTGTTGTTCGTGCATTAGTCAAAGTGCAGCATGAGAAGAAGTCAAATGACCCTAATCAGGAGGAAGCTTTGTGGGACAAATAAGCAGGAATCATGGAGTAGAAACGGATCGCTGGTTTCTCTAAGACCACTAAGAGATCAGCATTGCACCTTGTAGGAATATGGTATGATGAAGAGAGCTCTGTTTTTGGAGGTGTGTCCCGGTTTCCTAGTCTCTGGCAAGTTAATCCATTTACTTGAGGTTCATTTTTCTTATTTCTAAAATGGAAATGAGAATGCCTTATTTGTGATGATGACATAAGATGCCTGTTACAGTGCCTGTGCTCTGTGGGCATTTAGTAAATGTGCCTCAGCTAATGTCCCTGGGGTTCAAAGAATCTTTTCTTTCTATCTAAACCCACTTCACTTGATTCTTTCTTTGATTTCTTTTTTGCCTATTTACCCCGATTCTGCTTCCTCCTTGGATCATTCAAATGGACATCTCAGATGACATTCTGTTTTGGTTTTGTCGCATGCCATAACCAGCAAATATCCTTGGCTCCATGTTTTGTTATCTGTGAGGCAGGCCAGCCATACTCCACTCTTATGCCGAATCCAGCTTCTTAGGCTCTCACCTAAATCCATGCATGCTGTGTTCCTGCTTGTCTGCTCTGGCAGGTTGGATGAAATATTAGTAAACACTTCTCAGTATTTATTTGAGAAATAAGAGGATAGCATTATGGGCAAAGTCATGCCTTTTCCAGCTCAGAAACCAGTGAGAAGGTTTGGCTGTCATCCTTGGCAGTCATCTTCTTCCTAGTAAAGTTACCTGTCTTGACCTCAGAATATAAAGCTTTGCTTACTCGGTGTCTCTTAGTCATTAATTTTAGCTGTCTTTTCTTGACTCTATTATATATTCAGTCATCGAGGAAATGTGTTCCATATAATATTTACTGTTTTACTTATACTAACTATATTTCTTTTACCTCAAGGGATGTTAGGGAATTTTCCAGATTCAGTAAAGAGATTCATGCCAAAAAGTATTTTAGTAATTTTAGTCATATTGGCTATAAGTCTCAAAATAAATATATTGAATCACTTAAACTTCCCATTCTCTTAATTTTAGTTATCTTCCTCTTTCTTCGTTAAAGAGATGATAGCCAGAATTAAGAATGGCAGGAAAAGGGGAGCAATTTTATGAATTAAAAAATGTCACCTTTTCACTAAAAATTGAACTCAGAAGCTCCAGAATGGTCAGTGGAAAGATAATCTCCTAGTGGGAAGAGCAGCCAAGACAAGTTTCTTCTTTAGTATCGATTTCTTCCCACTCCCACCCCTTCCCATGAAGTGTTTATTGATGTAACACTTTCAGGTAAACTCAGTATACACACAGGAATGGGATCTTGCCCCAACAAGAATATCTTATCAATACAGCGGTTACCCTCAATGTATCTGAAAGCTAACTGCCCTGCATTGATCTAAAGTCTGAGCATCGCTGACAAAAAGCCTAATGAAACTAAATCTCTTCTGCTTTTTTCCAATCCCCATTGTAATGATAATGAACAATTTATTGGTCTTTTTGTCCAGAGAAATTTCTAAAGGTGAGATCATGTCACCTTTAGACTTTTTTGTGTGTAGATGGTGGGGTGGGGGGAGGCAGGGAACTCAAGAGCTTACTTTGTAAGCAAGAAATGTAAAATAGATAAATGTGGAACTAGTCTGATGGAAGCTGAGTATGATGGGGACAGTCTCTATTCCCCTTCTCCTCCATTCCTTGGATTAATATTTTTCTTACTTATGATTACAAATACAGTATTTCAATGGCTATCTTAAAAGTGATACCAGAGATAGTTTTCAGTAAATATTTATAAATATTATTCAGTACATAGTGCAAGTTAAGCAGAAGGCAGAATCTAGTATTGCTGGAGACAGAATGGCAAATAGGATGCAGTCTTCATCCCTAAGGGTACAGGAGGTGACACAGTGAAGTAATTAGGCATTTTTAGCCCAGGATGATAAAAGTTCCACTATTATGTGTCCGCTTTGTCTCCAAGACTCATTCTTGTCTAGTTGATTTCAGTGATTCTTGGTCAGAAAGTAGAAGAAGAAAAATGACACTAGTAGTTTTTAACAGATAAATGTATTCCTTGAATTCTTGACATCAGAAATAGATAATCAGCAGACTTTATTTAAACATTGTTTTTTGCCATTTTCAACATAGATGGACCCTGAGGGGATTTTGCTAAGTGAAATAAGTCAAAGAAAGACAAGTACCATATGATCTTACTGATACATGGAATCTAAAGAAAAAACACATCAAAAACAGAAAACCTGAATTCATAGATACAGAGAATAGATTGGTGGTTGTCAGAGGGGGTGTGTGTGTGAAATGGGTGGAGGTGGTGAAAAGTCACAAACTTCTAATTATAAATAAATCCTAGGGATATAATGGATAGCATGGTGACATAGTTAATAATACTATATTATATATTTGAAAGTTCCTAAGAGCAGATCTTAAAAGTTGTCACCACAAGAAAAAATTTGTAACTATATGTGGTGTTGGATGTTAACTAGAATTATTGTGGTGATCATTTCTCAATAATACATATATCAAATCACTACCTTGTATACCCAAAAGTAATACAAGGTTATATGTTAGTTTTACCTCAATAAAAATATTATTTAACAATGGCATATATATATATATAAGATAAAATTCAGTAATGATAACAGGCCTAAATTGTTTTCTTTTATAGTTTTGAAGCAGAATTTTCTTGGACAGAATTTGTCTTATAAACTTTGAAATACTGAGAAATGACTACAGTCAGCTAGGTGTTCTCGGTCATTGTCAAAATCATTTGTCAAGATGCTGATCTTTTTTTTTTAAAGATGTATTTATTAGAGAGAAAGAGTAAGCACCTGAGTTGGAGGGGTAGAGAGATTCTCAAGCTGACTCCTTGCTGGGTGTGGAGCCCAGAGTGGGATTCCATCCCCCTACCATGAGATCATGATCTGAGATGAAATCACAAGTCAGACGCTTAACCAACTGAGCCACCCGGGTGCTCCAAGATGCTGATCTTTACCACCCATTTCTACTTCTGTCTTAAAATGATAGTACTTTTTTTTCTTTCAGTACTCTTAATCATAGTAGTTTCCTTGTTGTATGAGTGATGGGGTGTTGAAGAATATCTTTTTCCTAAGGAAAAAATCTTCTCCAAATTTTGCAACATTTCTGTGTGTTGGAAAATTTTTATTAAAAAAGTTGAAGGAATTTTACAGCAAACACCCACCAGTTGGAGTATTCAATTCACATTTTACTGTAATTGCTACATCACATGTCTGTCACTCTATCCTTCCATCTTAATTTTGATATGTTTTAGAATAAGTGGCAGATGTACCCAGATACTTCAGTGTTTGTATCATTAACTAGAGCATAATATTTGTTTGCAGTTCTTTTTGAGGTAAGATTTATATACTGTGAAATGTATAAGTCTATTAATGTGCTCTGACAGATACGTATTCCTGTATAACCAAAATCCCTATCAAGATACAGAATATTACCATCACTGCAGAAAATTCCCTTATGTCCCTGCCCAGCAGATCCTCTCCTTACCACCCCAAAGGCATTGCCCTTTATTTCCCACAGGGCATATTAGTTTTGCCTGTTCCAAAGCTTCATATAAATGTAATCCTGTCATTGGTTTGTTTGTTTATATAAGGCTTCTTTTATAAAGCATATTGTTGTGTGTATTAGGAGTCTTTGTCTTTTTTTTGGTAAGGAGTATTCCTGTTTTGCCTGATCTTTCCCAAAAACGATTGTACCAGTTTATATTCCTGCCAAGAGTATACGTGAATTCTTTTTGCTCTACATCCTGGCCAGCATTGAGGGTTGTCAGTCTTTAATTGTGATCATCCTCTGGGTTTATAATGGTATTTCTCTGTTGTTTTAATTTGCATTTCCCTGATTATTAATGATGTTGAATATTGTACTATCTGCTTATTGGTCATTTTTGTATCTTGCATTGTGAAGTATTTTCTAAGTTTTCTCACAGTGTTGATTTTATATGTAGATGATGCATCTGCTTGTCAGTCATATTAGAGAATTCTTTATTGTGTTAAGGAATTGTCCATTTATTGGTATCAGAAAGACATGGGGAATAGAAAAATTAGAATACCAGAAGTGCCTGGGTGGACCAGTTGGTTAAGCATCTGGCTTGGCTCAGGTCATGGTCTCAGCGTCATGAAATTGAGCCTTACATCAGGCTCCGTGCTCAGCATAGGGTCTGCTTGAGACTCCTTTCCCTCTCCCTCTGCCCCTCCTGCCCAATAAATCTTTAAAATATTTATAATAGGGGTGCCTGGGTGGCTCAGTGGGTTAAGCCTCTGCCTTCGACTCGGGTCGTGGTCTCGGGGTCCTGGGATCAAGCCCCGCATCCTTCTCTCTGCTCAGTGGGGAACCTGCTTCCTCCTCTCTCTCTGCCTGCCTCTCTGCCTACTTGTGAGCTCTTTCTCTCTGTCAAATAAATAAGTAAAATCTTTAAAATATATATATATATAATAAAAATTTTAAAAAGAAAATTTTAAATTTTAATATTTCCAGCCTTTGCTTTTACATGTCTTTAGGAATAGTTAAATTTTAGCTATCATTATGACTTCCATTATTTTTGGATTTGAAATTTTTCTCATTATAGGTATATGAATTTCTCTTGAAGGAGCAAGAGAACAAATGTGCTATGAAATATCAGTAATTTACAATTCAATCCCAAATATGTTTTCATCTATAAACTGCTACTTCATGGTATCTCTTACCTAGTGTAAATAATTAATTTGGCCTAGTATATTAGTCTTCATCAATTATAAGTATTTTTTAAAAACCTAATTATAAAATCTAGTCACTGTATTAGCAGAACTAAAATACCATTTCTTCAAAACCCTTGAGAATTTTTTATTTTCATATTTGGGTGGTAAATTGTTTGTGGAGCATTGGCCCTGAGCTCTGACCAAAGAGAACTGTAGGATTTACACCAAATTACACTAGTGTGTTACAGTGAGAAGATAGTATGTAAGCAAGTTGTTACATTGGCCAGAATTTTATTGTCAGCCCTTTTCAGGGGAGCATGACTGATACATAGTGATTGTATAACAGAATTATACTTAACATATAAATGCACTTTATATTTTGAGACTCTAAAGAGACTATAGATAAAGTACATGTTCTAATACCTGACTCATAGCTAATACTCCACAAAGTGTAGTTTCCTTTTCTCTTATAAAACTCTACAGGAGATGGTTACTAATCTACTGATTGATAAAACTTCTGAAAGTCCCCAAATGATATTTTCCTCTTCTGCCTTTTTCTTGGGATACTGAAAATAGCTTGCTGGTGAATTTTTAAGTATTGGCACAGGATGGTGGAATTACGAGACATTTTATTTGCCAAGAAATTTTATTATAGTAGAAACATCATCAAGCACCTTTTATTTTATTCACAAAATATGATCTGTACTTTATTACATTTCCATGGTATGGGTATACCGGCAAATTCTTTAACTATCTTTTGTATTAACAGATTTTTCACATGCATATTCTTATATGAAGGAAAAGTAATTTCCCTAAAGTCACAAAACATACTTGAAGGCAAAACTAAAATTGAAAATTCAGAACCTCTCTTCCTAGTTGAGTATTCTTCAAGCAGCGTATGCAACTTCATGAGGGTCATTATTCTCTCCCAGTGGTTTTTAGACATTTTTAACTACTACAGAGTAAGAAATAGATCTTATGCCACAATTCAATATATGTATATATTGAATATAATTATATATATATATAATTGGATCTTACATCTTTCTATTTATCTGTATCTATAATCTCTGTATAGAGATTATTATCTCCAAATTAAGTGTTTTACACACTGTGTGAGATGCACTATTTTCTTTTCACCCCACCCTATCTCTTCCTGTTCTATATTTTTAAAAATTGATTTCACGAAACATCACTAGGTCAAGTGACAAAGGAGGACTAGTCTGCTCTGTTGGGGAGGAGTCTTTTGTCGCTGACATTGTTGAGAATTCCTGGCATATGGGGTTAATAAAAAGCAGACCAATTTTAGCTTTAAGTCAGTTTGCTTATTGTTTTTAACCTCTGTAGGCAGTGTCCTTTCTATTGCCTGCACCAGAGTTGACTGTGCCCACTGGACCGCCCTTGGTACACCAGTGGGTCAACAGTTTGTAAAACAAATATTCTGCTTTGTATTGAACTGCTGAAGCTTGTGATTTACTGAACGTCTACTAAGAACTAAAATGCTTATTTTCAACTGCTGTGTGGAATTTTCAAATAAACATGCTTTAATTTGCATATGGACAAAGTGTACAAAGATTTTTCTAAGCTAGGCCCATTTGGAGCGTTTTCATGACTAGTAAGGAGTGAAAAAGAAATATGCCAGTAGTAGTTTGATAAATCAAGAACAAGTTTAAGAACAAGCTTTTCATCTTTGGAGATGAGGAATTAGTTCAGAATAAGCTTAATGATCATTTACTGGGTTTGATTGGGTTATTCTTCGGGGAACTGTATTCATTCATTCAAGGTTTCCATAATGAGATTACAAAATTATTTCTTCAGAATGTAAATTGACACTACAAAAATAATCTTGTCACTTTTTTAGGTTATAAGGAATAATTGATATTTATATTCCCTCTGCAAAAGCAAAAGAAATCTGGAAAGTATAAAGAAGAAAAATAAAAAGTTACCTATAATTTCATCCACAATTAGCATTATGGTTAACATTTTAGTTTATGTATGTATTTCAAACTACTTCATGAAGTGATACCATTCACTCTGACTTTAAATTTTTTTTAATTGGGTATAATGATCACATATTTCTGTGTCAGGATATACCCATGTATATTATACATAGTAGCCTTTAGCCATCAGCAAACTTTTTCTTAAAGGAGTAGATAATAACTGTTTTAGTCTTGTGGGCCTTTTGGTCTCTGTCACAACTACTTATTTTTGCCATTGTAGCAGAAAACAGCTACAGACTGTACCTAAACTAATAAGTGTAACTGTGTTCCAGTAAAACTTTATTTGTAAAAATGGAACACAATTTGCTGACCCCTGCTGTATAGTATTCCAGGGTTTACATTTGTTTATCCAGGCCCCTACTAAAATATCTAGATGGAGTCTAGTGCTTTACTATCATAAATAACACTGCTGTGATCATCTTTGTACATACACATTTGTACACTTTATCTTTTTATGATAACTGCTGAAATAAAGGTATTCATGTTTTAAATATTGATACCTCGCTAGGTTGCCATGCAGAAAGGTGGTATCACCTTATCTACTCACCGGTAGTACGGGGTTACTAGTTTCCCCACGCCTTACCTGGTATTAGCAGCCATCAAGTCTTATAGTCTGCAAATAACAATGGGAAAAAATGTTTTGCCTTTTTTAATTCATTGGAAGTTTGTCATCTTTCAGATTTTTATTGACTGTTCTTATTTTCTTTAATTGTCCCTTCTGATTGGACATTGTTTGAATTATCTTTTATTGACTTGTAGAATTTTTAAATATATTCTGAATATCAGTTCTTTGACATATGAATTACAAATAAGTTATTCAAATATTTCACGTTTTTTAACAGCTTCGTTGAAGTATAACTGACATAAATGTACTGCATGTATTTAAAATGTACAGGGGATAAAGTTTATGTTTACACCAGCATGAAACTGTCACTGCCATCTGAATAATTAATTTATTTTTCACTCCTGAAGTTTTCTGATGCCTCTTGGTAATCCCTTCCACCTGGCCTTTCACACTCCCTTATCTCCAAGTAACCACATTTTCTGGAATTTTATGTATATGGAATTGCATGGTATACACTCTGTTTTTGTCTTGCTTATTTCATTCAGCATACTCATTTTGAGATCAGCCATGTATCAGTAGTTCATTCCTTTTTTTGCTGAGTAGTATTCTGCTACACAAATATACCATAACTGTTCATTCATTTTGAAGGACATATGAGTTCTTTCCAAATTTTGGCAACTTAAAGCTGCCAAGAACATTCCTGTCTTTTGTCTTTTAATTTTGAAGTGTGTTTTATCGTACAGAAAATTTTTATTTCTAGGGAGTCAAGTATGTTGGGATTTTTCCTTTTGGAATTGTATCTTGATCCCCCTTATTCAAAAAAATCCTTTCCCATTTTCATCTATTACTCTGTAGTTTATTTTTACTTTTTGGACTTTGACCCATCTGGAGGGTTTTTTTTTTAATGGTACTATTTCCCCAAATGGATTACCCTTTGGCCCAACATTCTTCTTACCCCCCAGTTATTTGAAATACCACCACTTTATAATGCAAATTTCCAAAATTGTATGGGTCTTATTTCTAAACTCTTTTACTGATCAATTTGTCTATTACCACATCAGTAATACACTGTTTCACTTACTGTTTTGTTACTTTGTTAGAAGATCCCCTGTTTTTTTCTTTACAAAAAATAATTTTTCTCAGCATTTTGTTTCATCTCAGTTTACTGTGGAATCAGCTTGTCAAATATTCTTAAAATTCTCTTAGGATATTAAATGGCATTTGAATGAATTTGTAGGTTGACTTTAAAAGAGTTAGTACTGAACTTTTTGCACCATCAGGTCTGCCTAGCCAGGTGTACGTATGTCTCTCCACTTCTCTTATTTTTAGTTAAAGATTTTTAACAGTAATATATGTAGACGATAAAAAATGATAAATGATGAAGTATTACCCAGTGGCCTGGTCCCCCTTTACAGAAGCAACAGCTAGTATTAATTTCCTTTATATCCTTACAGCGATATTCTGTGCCTCTTCAAGCAAATATGTGTACAAAAATTGCATTAAGTGTAACAAGCAAATCTAGCTTCTGTGGGACCTGAAGTGAAAACTGAGGCCTTGTATAAGAAAACGAATGTCTAGTTAGATACAGAATGAATAGTTATTTGAAATGAGAAAAGAAACCACAACAAGTAAGTTTCTAAGAGAACTGACAAAAGTACAAACAATCCAGAAATCCAGAAAAATAACACTTCTTTTTGAGTGTCTTATATATACTTACATTTGTTTTAGCTGTATTTTATTGGGTTGTCTCCTCATGTGACAATGATTTTTAAAAGTCATTCTCCGTAAGAATAGAAAGTTAATTTGGTCTTTTTCCTCCATTGTTTAGAATGTGGTCCCGTGATATGACTCTTCCCTTTTGTGTCTCAGCTGTTTGTTTTTGTAGTGTGAATGAGATTTTTTTAAATTACATTTTTTTAGTTGTATAAGAATATGAGTGACAGTGAAAAATACATTAATAATTTTTCTGTTTATAAAAATTTATATTTCTAATAGCTTTTCAGTTTATTAGTTTGGTTTTTATTTTTCTTTTTAAAATTATATAAGTAATAACATTATTAAAGCATCAAACCATATTAAAAAAAAAAGCATAAACCATATCAACAAAGTAAATCTCCTCCCTCATTTCCCCTTTCCCATTCCTACCCCCTGTCTCAGAGGTAACCTTTATCATTAGTTATATTTACTGTTTATTTAATTTTAATTTTTTATTTAAATTCAGTTTAGTCAACATAGAATGTATTATTAGTTTCAAGGGTAGAATTTAGTGATTCATCAGTTGCTTGTAACACCCAGTGCTCATTACATCAAGTGTCCTCTTTCATGCCCATCCCCATACCCCCTCCCCTCCAGCAACCCTTAATTTGTTCCCTATAGTTAAGAGTCTCTTACATTTTGTCTCCCTCTCTGTTTTTATCTTATTTTATTTATATTATACATTATATTTATATTTTATTTATATCAAATATTTCATTTCCTTCCCTTTCCCTATGTTCATCTATTTTATTTCTTAGATTCCACCCATGAGGGAAATCATACGGTATTTGTCTTTCTCAACCTTTGTCCCTGGAGTGTATACTTCTAGATGTCCTGTAAAAGCATTTACATACATATACACCTAGAAATAATATTGTTTTTGTTAGCAAATAGGATCATACCATCTGTGTTGCTCTGCAAATGCTTTTTGACTTTTTAATCTTTAGGTTTTAGCATGTTTGTATGTATAAGACTATATCAGTATTTAAATGCTTGAAAGCATTGCTTATCAAAAAAATTTTTTTAAAGACTTTATTTATTTGACAGACAGAATAGGCAGAGAGGCAGGCAGAGAGAGAGATGAGGAAGCAGGCTTCCTGCTGAGCAGAGAGCCCAAAGCAGGGCTTGGGATCCCAGGACCCTGGGATCATGACCAGAGCCGAAGGCAGAGGCTTTAACCCACTGAGCCACCCAGGCGCCCCACTTATCAAACTTTTAATGTTCATGTAAATCACCCCCCAAGAGTATAGCAGTGAACACTGAAATTTCCTCATGAGAGAGATTTTCTTGAATGTTCTAAGTAGACAGTCATTGCCATTGTATACTGGGGGCGGGGAGGAGAGTAGCAGGGGACAATTTCTCCAACCCCACCCCTGTATTTGTATTTCTTTTTTTTCTTATTTCATTGCATTATTAGAACTTCTAGTAGCATGTTGAATAGTCTCGTTGATAATGATTCTCTGACAGGAATGTAAAACTGATACATCCATTGGTATTATTTACAAATTTTTTAAATATGAAAATACCTTGAAGTAATTATTCCTTTTAGAAATCTAGTCTTCTGAAACTCTTAGACATGTGTACAAAGATTTATGTAAAAAGATGTATAAAAATGCATATTAAAACACTGCTTGCTTGTAATGGAAAAATTATAAGTAACCTAAATGGCCATTAGTAGGAGAATGAACAAATTGTGGTATAGTCAGACTATGGGCCTCTGTGCTACTGTCAAAAAAGAGATGGTCATAATATTGCTATGTCATGTTATTAAGAGAGAAATACAAGTTGTAGAAGAGTATTTATTGGCTGATTCATTCTATATTTTAAAGTTCATGTGTGTGTGTGAGAGAGAGAAGTGTGTTTGAAGTACACAGAAAAAAGTTTGGGAAGCTTACACACCAAACATATTAATAGTGTTTATCTCTGGTGAGGGTAGTGGTATTGACAGGTATTTTGGGGCTAAGTATAGGGGAGGCTTTTCTGTTTCCTGTTTACAGTTTCTTTTATGTGTTGTTTACACCTTCTGTACTAAACACTTAGCTTTTAAAATTTGAAAATAATGAAAGTAGAGAGAAGGAGAAAGAAGCAGAAGACACTCCCAGTCAACAGAAAGAATTAGCTGAAAGAATACCAGGGAGAAGCAGGGAGCAGACAAATCCAAATCATCCAGTGGCCAGTAAAATCTTCTTAAATAGGCAGTCTGTGAATCTGGAAAAAATCAAATGGTACAAAGGTATATATGGTACAATAAAATACCATCTCACACCATTTAGGATAGCTACTCTCAAAAATAAAACAGAAAATAACAAGTTATAGATGAGGATGTGCAGAAATTGATTGGAACCCTTCTGTACTATTAGTGGGAATGTGTTGCTGCCTTGAAAAACAGAATGCTGATTTCTCAATAAGTTGAAAATAGAATTGCCGTATGATCCAGTAGCTCCACTGCTGGATATACACTCAGAAAGAATTAAAAGCACAGTCTCTAGGAGTTAACTGTACATTCATGTTCACCGCAGCATTATTCACAGTAGTTAAAACACTAGAAGCAACCCAGGTGTTCATCTGTGGATGAATGGACACGCAAAACATGGTACATACATACAGGGAAAATGTTACTCAGCCTTGGAAGGAAGGAAGTTCTCACACACACTTCTTAACATAGATGCACCCTGACCTTATGCTTAGTGAAATAAGCCAGTCCCCAAAAGACAAAATGCTATATGATTCATTTCATATGATGTGCCTGGAGTCGTCAGAATTGTGGAGACAGAAAGCAGAAGGGTGGTTTCCGGGGGCTAGGAGGGGAAGAAGGAAAGGGGTGTTACCGTTTAATGGGTATAGAGTTTCCGTGTTACAAGATGAAAAGAGTTCTGGAGATGGATGGTGGTAATGGTTGCCCAAAAATGTGAATGTACTTACTATCACTAAACTGTACACTTAAAAATGGTTACGATTGTACATTTCCTATACTGTTGATTTTACCACAGTTTTAAAATTTGAGGGGAAGAGTCCAACTCTCTTTACTTGCCAGTTTCCCAGTTACACTCTTGTGAGGTAACCACTGGACCAGTTTTCTGTATATTCCTCAATGCATCAGTAGTTAGTTACAGCTCTTTCTTTTGAATTCCCATCTATAACACTTATTAAGCATATCTTTATTATCTGTCTCCCTCACAGCATCCACTAAAGTGTCTTTGTATTAGTAGCTGCTTACTGAATATTTGTTTAGTGATTGAGCCTGTGAATGAATTGAGGGGTCCCAGAAGGCACAAGAATCGGGGAGCTCTCTGTGTATATGAGCTGTGATGTATATAGTCCTCTCTTTCAGTGACGCCCAATGCAGTCTTCTCCCACTTCAGCGTGGCTGAGAATACTCTGAGACAGCTTGTTCAAATGCAGAGTTTGTGGTCTCATCTTTTGCAATTCAGGCATGTGGTGAGAGCCCAACTATTCAACATTTTTCTAAGGCCCAGTACTCAACTTTGTGTATCTCTTCAAATAGTCTGTGGATCTCACTCAAAGAAGCCTCATCCCAAGTCATTTGTATGCTTCTACAAGGCTTTATGAATTGAATTCACCTATTTAGGGAGCATTTCTAATGTACTTATGGAAGCCTTCGTACCTTCTCTGTTGAGGTGTGGTACAATGTTCATCATAGTAATATTGTGACACCATGCAAAGACTAAGTACGTTCAACCTTGTTAAGGAAGGAGAGCCTGTATTTAGTAAAGATTTTTGTGAATTCTTCAAAATAAAAAAAAATTACATGTAGAACACATTCTTAAATTTAAGGTCTTTAAGGATTATAAGACCCCAAGTTTGAGAAACATTGCTTTGGGATTGAATTCTGTGATTACAGAGGCAACTGGTAAACATGAACATGAATATGAATGCTAAAATTACATGCTATTAAAACTTCATGTTGTCATAAACATTTAAAAGTAAATTTTAAAACTCATGCAGAAAATTTACATATAATAAAGAATGAATTTATGAACTGTTGGAGAAACAATGATACAAAACCTTGAATCTGTGAGAAACTTCAGAATCCTTGAAAAAATTCTTATTCTGAACATCTTTACTCTTACAGTGCTGATAAATGGAAGTTTTAGAATTCAAGTAATCATCTATTTCAACAAATACACATTTAGCATCTATTATGGTTTAGGCCACTGGGGTTTCAGTGGTAAATAGGGCAGTGGTGGCCAAGAATGGGAGGAGAAGTGGGTCAGGAAGTGTTTTTTGGTTAAGATCTGAAGGATGAGTTAAGTTTTAGCCAAATTGAGGGATAGAGTTAAGGAAATGTGATGAACTGGACTTCCCCACATCTCCAGCTTCATCGCAGAAGAACTACAGAACACTCATGAAAGAAATTGAAGAAGACACAAAAAGATGAAAGACCATTCCATGCTCATGGATCGGAAGAATAAACATTGTTAGAATGTCTATACTGCCTAGAGCCATCTGTACTTTCAGTGCTGTCCTCATCAAAATTCCACTGGCATTTTTCAAAGAGCTGGAACAAATAATCCTAAAATTTGTATGGAACCAGAAGAGACCCTAAATTGCTAAGGAAATGTTGAAAAGGAAACACAAAACTGGGGGCATCACGTTTCCTGATTTCAAGCTTTACTACAAAGCTGTGATCACCAAGACAGTTTGGTACTGGCACAAAATCAGACACTCAGTGGAACAGAGTAGAGAGCCCAGATATGGACCCTCAACTCTGGTCAAATAATTTTTGACAAAGCAGTGGAAGAAAGTCTCTTCAATAAACAGTGCTGGGAAAATTGGACAGCTATGTGTAGAAGAATGAAACTCGACCATTCTCTTACACCATACACAAAGATAAACTCGAAATGGATAAAAGGCCTCAACATGAGGCAGGAATCTATCAAAATCCTAGAGGAGAACATAGTAACCTGTTTGACATCGGCCACAGCAACTTCTTTCAAGATATGTCTCCACTTTCAGGAGCAGGACAAACCATAAGAGACTCTTAATCTCACAAAACAAACTGAGGGTTGCTGGGGGGAGGGGGAGTGAGGAGAGGGTGGTTGGGTTATGGACTTTGGGGAGGGTATGTGCTATGGTGAGTGTTGTGAAGTGTGTAAGCCTGACGATTCACAGACCTCTACCCCTGGGCAAATAATACATTATATGTTAATAAAAATTTAAAAAAAAGATATGTCTCCAAAGGCAAAGGAAACAAAAGTGAAAATGAACTTTTGGGACTCCATCAAATCAAAAGCTTCTGCACAGCAGAGGAAACAGTCAACAAAACAAAGGGGAACCCACGGAATGGGAGAAGATATTTGCAAATGACACTGTAGACAATGGGCTGATAGCCAAGATCTATAAAGAACTCCTCAAACAACACACACAAAACAGATAATCACGTCAAAAAATGGACAAAAGACATGAACAGACACTTCTCTAAGGAAGACATCGAAATGGCTAACAGACATATGAAAAAGTGTTCATTGTCATTAGCCATTAGGGAGATTCAAATCAAAACCACATTGAGATACCACCTTACACCAGTTAGAATGACCAAAATTAGTAAGACAGTAAATAACAAGTGTTGGAGAGGATGTGGAGAAAGGGGGGAACCCTCTTACAGTGTTGGTGGGAATGCAAGTTGGTGCAGCCACTTTAGAGAATAGTGTGGAGGTTCCTTAAGAAATTAAAAATAGAGCTACCCTATGACCCTGCAATTGCACTACTGGGCATTTACCCCCAAAGATAGAGATGTAGTGAAAAGAAGGGCTATCTGCCCAATGTTCATTGCAGCAATGGCCACAGTCGCCACACTGTGGAAAGAATCAAGATACCCTTTAACGGACGAATGGATAAAGAAGATATGGTCCATAAATATAGTGGAGTATTATGCCTCCATCAGAAATGATGAACATCCAACTTTTGTATCAACATGACGGGACTGGAGGAGATTATGCTGAGTGAAATAAGTCAAGCAGAGAGAGTCAATTATCATATGGTTTTGCTTATTTGTGGAGCATAAAGAATAATATGGAGGACACTGGGAGATGGAGAGGAGAAGTGAGTTGGGGGAAATCAGAGGGGGAGACAAACCATGAGAGACTGTGGACTCTGAGAAACAAACTGAGGGTTCTAGAGGGGAGGGGAGTGGGGGATTGGGTGAGCCTGGTGTTATGGAGGGCACATACTGCACGGAGCACTGGGTGTGGTGCATGAACAGTGAATTTTGGAACACTGAAAATAAATTAAAAAAAAAGATGAGGAAAATATTCCTGACCGTGAAGGTTAGGAAATTTTAGAAAACAGAAAGGTTATAGAATTTTTTTAAAAAAGATTTTACTTATTTATTTGACGGAGAGATCACAGGTAGGTAGAGAGGCAGGCAGAGGGAGAAGGGGAAGCAGGCTCCCTGCTGAGCAGAGAGCCCAATGTGGGGCTCTGTCCCAGGGTCCTGAAATTATGATCTGAGCCGAAGGCAGAGGCTTAACCCACTGAGCCACCCAGGTGCCCTGGTTATAGAAATTCTTCTATGAATGTTATTAAATCTTTATCATATTTCTTATTCTATTTATAATCTTGTCTGTACATGAATATTACTTAAAATATAATGTTTATTTTCCTATTTTGAATGATTCTGTCACTGGAAATAAAGCATTTAAATCTGAAAAAATATATAATTTCAGTCATTTGGCAACTGTGTTCAGAATGTTGCTTCATAGTTATAATTTCTCCTATTTCCTTCTGGAGATTAAGGAAAATGGATTCACCTTCATTGGAATGAAAAGCTTTCTTAAGAAATGTTGGAGGATGCTAATGTATTTTTGCTTTGTTAGTTGAGCCAGTACTTAAAACAGACTTGTGATTAGATTGTCAAACAACGTGGTGAAGGGATTTAAGGTTGTTAAAATGCTTAGGTTTTATTGTTGGTTTTTGTTTTGTTTTTTTTTAGGACTTACATGTAATTTTGTAAATTGTTGAAAAGAAGCTTAAGAATAGCAAGTGTGCAGTTTAACATAAAATGGGTAGAATTGATTTATTTCTCTACTTAATGAGCTTTTTAAGAATTCCAGTGCTTAAACCTTTAAAATCAAACAATAGAAATTCCAACAATGCAGAGCTAATGTAAATGAAAACTGTTATAATCTTCCAAATAACAGCATAATAAAGTAACCTTGAAACATTGTGTTGGCCCTACATTGTTTTCTGTTTGAATTGAGTGGCAATTTCCAACGTTGCAAAACAGTGATGGAATTAAGTGATGTTTCCAGTAAAAGAATTTTGCAAGTATAATATGTTTTAGTATTAAATTCTTACTTGTACGTTTAGCAATTAAAATTATTCTTGTAATGATGATGGCATTAGAAGGAATAGGGAGCTGTCGAAGAGAATTTGAAGCTTAATTATCTCTTTGGTAACAAAATGCATAATCTTCCATTACAACGCTTATTTTCTTATGGTAATTGACTCATTTACTCTCTGGTTATCAATTTAACTTCCCCAACACAAACATCTGCTCTTACATTGTGTTTAATTGGTGTGAATACTAGCTACAGAGAAGCTAAAATCCCAAGAACATTTTAAAGGCAATATTTTATAATTCATGAAAGGGAAAAGTAAATGATGAATTGAACATTGTTAGCATTTATTTCTAATAGTCTTTGAAAATCTGTTTACTAAAAATGCATACTAATGTTATATTAATTGGATTTTTTTGAGAAGGGTTTTGCTGTATTTTCCAGAATCACTTACTCTGCCTAAGGGGGCATCTCAGTCCTTTATACTCAAGGATATAGCAAGCACTTCCTCAGAAACATGGTACCTGAGGGTTAAGATCACAGGCTTTGGAGTTGTTTTTTTCAGTATGTTACCATTTAATTTAAAGAAGAGGGACAGGGATG
The DNA here is from genome assembly GCF_010015895.1 of Lontra canadensis. Taxonomy (NCBI): domain Eukaryota; kingdom Metazoa; phylum Chordata; class Mammalia; order Carnivora; family Mustelidae; genus Lontra; species Lontra canadensis. Next base: position 17,609,574 of record NW_022631022.1, read on the forward strand.
AATTGTGTGTGTGTTTGTTTACAATCTTTAGAATGAAAATCTAAACCTTAAAATTTTTATATGGCTACCTATGGGACAGAACAGGCTGGGGAAAACAGGGTTAGAAGCAAGATTTGTTTGAATATACCTTGTTTTTGTGGATTTGAAATTTTACAAAGTAATTCTAGAAAGGGGAAAGTAAAATGGAACAAAGGACTATAAATGTGTATCTAGTTTGTAGTATAGCTACACAGAAAGCTACAATTCCAAGTGGAAGTTATTACAAATAAATTTAAAATAGTAATTGAACCATATATACCTAATGAGATATACTCGAAAGACAAAAACTGCAAAAATCTTCAACTGTTTTCTGTTATTTTTGGTGTGGAGATGTTGGTGTAGTTATTCTGAGACTACTGAATAGAAGGTAAAACCTGGAGGTAATTAAGTTGGCGTCATTGAGAATGGATTTTTAGCATGAGAGAAAAGAGATACAGATGTAAGATTATTAAGATCCAGTTAAAACCTATAGCCCTAATTTAATTGGATAACAGAATGAAATCATGATGAATTTATTATTTAAAAAGTACATAATTCTTGGTTTTGTCCATAAGTAAGGCCTAAAAACAGTGACCAGAAGATACTAAAGACGAGTAAGGTCCTGTTAAAAAGGACTCAAGCTTCCATTAGAGATGGGATAGTTTGAGAATCAAAAGAATAATAACTTGCATGGATTGAAACAATTCAAATACATTTTAATCCATGAATTCATAAGAATACTTTTTAAAAAAACCCTTCAGTGATTTCCTTCAGTCAGAATGGTATTAGAGAACCAGACCATTGTTTTGAAAATTGGTAAGTAAAGGGGAAAAAATCAGGCATTTAGCCTGCGCTTTCTGTGAGAGGTATATTTAAAGATAACCAAATAATTGATGAGGGGATATTTCTCTTTATAGAAGGAATGAGGGAGTAAGAATATTACTATTTGGCAATATCTAAGACTGTTAACTTCACAAAAAGATAGTCACACATTATGAACTCTCCTGAAGGACCATGACACTACTTATGAAGTAGTCTTGAAAAAATAAAAAGAAAGAGCCTAACTCCAATCAAGCTTCTACATTTAACTGTTAAGTGCAGGACTAATATGTTAAATCCACCATGGCATGCAGTCAGCACAGGAAACTTTATAGGACAAAAGACTTCTACAGCAAACAAATTGCAAACAAAGACAGGAAATAAAGGAAGATCCTGTAGATTAAAAGAAACATAAGTAAATTAATATTAATGCACTTGGTTTGCCCAATTCAAATAAATCATTCCTTTAAAATGTAGATTGAGATATTGAGAAATTATTGTAGATACCAACCTGGTGATGGTATTATAGTTTTGTTTAGAAATGGGGATTTTTCTTTTATAGTGGAACTTCCTTAAAAACTTATGTATAAAATAAAGTAATACTGGGAATTTGCTTGCAGAGTAATTGGGGAAAGACATGGGTTGGGTTACGATGTGGATGGAGCAGCACCAGCCATAATTTGGTAATTGTCAAAGCTATATGACAGGTGCTTAGGGTTTATTGTTATTTTCTCTGTAGTAAAAAGTTAGAGAACATAGGGTTTAAAGTCAAACTCCTAGGTTCAAAATCCAGATCTGTTGCTAAGTTTTGTGACCTTATGGAGCTACTTAGACTCTCTCTGTGTGTTAGTGTCTTTGTCTATAAAATGGAAATAATATAATAATACCTAGATAATAGGGTTGTCGTGGGAAATAATGATAATAAATGGAAAATATTTGTGAATGTTACCCATTATGGTACACTAAATGTGTAAACTAAAATCTAAAGTTGCTGTTGGTTAGAGATCTTGGTGTGTTTAGCAATAGTTCAGTTGAGTTTCTTGTTTAGTGTAGGAGCAGACTGAAACCCATGGCCAGCAAATGTCTACTGGTAGAACCAGAACCAGAACTCAGCTAGAAGTCTCTTGACTTCAGTCACTGCAATGGCTTCACAGTAAATCATTATTGAATAATATTCAAATAAACTTAAGTATCTGATCTTAAATAGGGAACATTTAGGATCAAAAATACATTAGTTTATAGAGGGTATTATGCTTAGTGAAATAAGTCAGTCGGAGAAAGACAACTATCATATGCTCTCCCTGATATGAGGAAGTGGAGCTGCAACGTGGGGGGTTTGGGGGGTAGGAAAAGAATAAATGAAACAAGATGGGCTCAGGAGGGAGACAAACCATAAGAGACTCTCAATGTCACAAAACAAACTGAGGGTGGCCGGGGGGAGGGGGGAGGGAGAGGGTGGTGGTGTTACGGACATTGGGGAGGGTATGTGCTATGGTGAGTGCTGTGAAGTGTGTAAACCTGGCAATTCACAGACCTGTACCCCTGGGGCTAATAATACATTATATGTTTATATAAAAATTAAAAATATATATGTATTAGTTTTTTCCTGCTTCTAAAACTTATTGCACTTCAAATGAAAACTCAAGTTTGTTCTTGTTTGTCTGTTTTCTTTGAGAAGGAACAGATATATGTGAACAAAGATGAGTCTAAATTCTTCTGGTATTAAAGAAAACTTAATGAACGATGTTTAGGAAAATTTTGAGGAAATAAAGGAATAAAAGGAGAGTACTTGTTCTACCAAATACATAAAAATATATAGTTATAGTCATTAAGTTTGTGGTTCTGGTGCAGGAATAGACAGATCAGTGAAACCACTTAGTATCCAGAAACAACTCACTAAAAGTACCTCAAGGGGTGCCTGTGTGGCTCAGTCAGTTGGGCGGCTGCCTTCAGCTCAGGTCTTAATCCTGGGTCTGGGGATTGAGCCCTGCATCAAGCCCCGTGTTGGGCTCTCTGCTCAGTGGGAAGCCTGCTTCTCCCTCTCCCTCTACTTGTGCTCTCTGTCTCCTTCAGATAAATAAATACAATCTAAAAAAAAAACCTACTTCAAATCAGGTACTCTTATTGGGACTATGAGGTTGTTGCCATTTAGAAAAATGTAAAGCTGGATATTTAGTAAAGTCCAGATTATTTCATTGACATGCTACAAGAAAATGGAAGTGAATATTTTTGTAGTATGGAAGCAGGGAAAACCTTTGGAGTAAGAATAATAAAATATAGGTACTAAGAAAAATGGGAGGACTGATAAATTTTACCACATACAAATTGAAACCCTTGGTAGAATGGGTACCTTAAGTAAAAGACAAAAGAAAAAACAGAAGAAATACTGGCAGCATTATGAGACCTACGCTATTAGTCCAGGGCCAGGCAGGAGCCAGAAATCACACCAGGAATTTGAACAAGGACAGTTTAATATCAAGAATTATTAACTAGTAAAAGTGTTTTAACTACTAAAAAGGACAAAATAGGACTCTAAAGAATACAGAAATAGTAAATATAAGGATCAGATACTACCTCTAGAGCCAAAGGAGAGAATCAAAAAAGTGAACAGACTTGAACGAGGGCCTCCCTGTTTGAGGTTGCAGTTCAGACCTTGGAGAGGACATAGTTCCTGCCAGAGGACACAGCCACGGGCCAGGCTGGTCCACAGATTTCCTTTGGATTCCACAGACCTGAGCGCATGTGTGGAAAGTGACCCACTGGGGTGCCACAGACTGACTGATGACGAGCAGGAAGTTACTTCTTAGGATTAAACATTCTTTCACTCCTTTGGCTCCTACCACTTCCTGGGGTTCTACACACTTCCTATACTCTTGCTCTTCATTATCCCAAATTATAAAGCTTATCTGGACCTCTTCCCAGGACCTGCCCCACTCTAGCCAGTGTCGTAGGCAAGAAAATGAAAAAAAGAGGAAAGCAGATTGGAAAGGAAGAAATGAAACTGTCTCTATTCACAGACACCATGATTGTTTATGGAGGTAATCCCACAATTGTCTGTAAAAAGCTGCTAGAACTGATGAGTCAGTTTAGCATGAGCATAGGATAAAAAGTTAATATATGTAAATCATTTCACCTCTACGTGTTAGCAGTGGACAACTGGAAACTTAAAAAAAAAAAAAATTAAGTACCACTTAACAGTGGCATCCAAAAATGTGAAATACAGAAACACCCAATAAAGTATGAACAAAATTTGTATATTGGAAACTATGAAACAATGATGGGAGAAACTACAGAATGAAATGAAGTTAACCCATGTTCAGGATAAGACTGACTCAGTATTGTTAAGATGTCAGGTTGTAACAAGTATAACATAATCCCAATCAAAAGCCCAGCAAGCTAAGCACGTTTTAGCTCAACTATTGCTGCCTTGTGATACAGGGAGGCTTATCATTTGAAACTTTGAAAGAGGGATCAGTGAGACCACTTGTCAAGGAAGTCCTTTAGGAAATTACATTTAGTGGGAGTTTAGACTAGATGATCTGCTCTTACTCTTCTAATTCAAAGTCTTACTCTGTGATTTATAAGTCAGTGTTTTACAACTTGGGAGCCAGAAGAAAGAGAAATACTGGAATATGTAGTCTTTTCAAGCATACTTCGCTTTTCCCCAAAGATCCTGTCACTCTTTCACCCTTAAACACTATTACATGCGATGAGGGATGTTACAAATGGAGGGTGTTATATGACTGAATTCTGTAAGGCCTCTAATGTGACATTTGTATGCCTTTTTAAAAAAGTTGTTGTTGTTATTTTTCAAGCTGATTGAAAAGAAAAATAATGTCAGCTTACTCATTTTTTAAAAATTATGGTTCTTCCAAAATGATATAAGTCTTAGGGAAGTAGTCTTTTAATACTCATTTTTAGACAGCTTAGAATATTCATTTTGTCAATTTCTTCAACATAGTCAATCTAGCAAATATTTATCAACAAGGAAACTCAGAAATTAGAATTATCCTTCCAGTTAATTGTACCAGAATATCAATTCTTAAAGATACTATGTTCCTATCAGATATTTTAAATTTTTTTAAAAAAGTTTTATTTTAAATAGGCTCCACACCCAGTGTGGGGCTTGAACTCATGACTGAGATCAAGAGTTGCATGCTCTAGCATGGAGGACAAGGGGAGATGGAGAGGAGAAGGGAGTTGAGAGAAATTGGAAGGGGAGGTGAACCATGAGAGACTATGGACTCTGAAAACAGTCTGAGGGTTTTGAAGGGGCGGGGGATGGGAGGTTGGGGGAACCAGGTGGTAGGTATTGGAGAGGGCACGGATTGCATGTGGCACTGGGTGTGGTGCAAAGACAATGAATACTGTTACGCTGAAAAAAAAATTTAAAAAAAAAATGGAAAGACAAAAAAAAATTGCATGCTCTACCAACAGAGCCAGCCAGGCACCCCCTAATATATATTTTAAATATATATTTGTTATATGCTTTGGTAAAAATATGTGAAAGCCTTAAATAATAAGTAAAAATCCTTTAAATTCTAGGATTTAAAAAATGCTTGAAATCTGAATAGCTATTTTTATTTTTATTAACATCCTAATCTCCTTTCTGTTTTAAAGCCCAACCCGAATTCCTGAAACAGCCTACTAATATATATGCTCATGAATCAATGGATATTGTATTTGAATGTGAAGTGACTGGGAAACCAACTCCAACTGTGAAGTGGGTGAAGAATGGGGATATGGTTATCCCAAGTGATTACTTTAAGATTGTAGTAAGTATTTTTCAAAGGACACTTATCTCTAAAACCTTTAAATGTCTTTAAATATAATCACTAAGAGATCTATTGTCTTATATACACCAGATTATGTACTATAGATGAAGACAGGAAAATACACATAGAATGTAATCTCTTCATTAGCTGATGAGAAAGCTGAGCCTAGACGTATTTTGGTAGCTTATATAAGATCACATAGCTAGTCAGTAGTTGAACCAAGCCTGATGTCCAGAGCTCCTGACCAACAGTCTGGTATTCCAACTCAAACATGCTAGTACTCTTATTAAACACCGTTGTCACTATTTTCTTGGTAATGATTATCCTATGTGTGCACCAGTTGTCTTCATAGCTCTCCATCTAAAGAACAGAGATCTGTCCTTCATACACTGATGCTCAGGCCTTTCAAAAGAAGTATGACCTAGGGTTGGACGATTGTTGTGACAATAGATAAAAAGATTCTGAAGAAGTAAATAATATTAAATGTTTAAGAATATTCAGCCATTATTGCTTTTTTATTTGATATGTGGTTAAATCCTTAGTAATCCTTATTATTATCATTATCTAAATGCTAATAATAAAATTATTTAAGTTTTGGTAATAAGGATTAATGTATTCAGGTGTATACATGACATTCATAGAAATAATCAGAAGTAATTATGGTTGTTACTGATGTAATGTCTTATAAATTTTTCATATAAGTAATTCATTCTTAGTAGGAATATATTTTCAATTATAAAATGCATAATCTCATGTTACAAAAAGTAATTTGCAAGTATATTTAACTAATTGAAAAGCAATGTGTTATAGCTAAATGAGCATTTTTACTCTTACCAGTTTCATATTCTTAAAAGTTTTAAAACTATATTAATAACAATATTTGACATTTATATAGTTCTTTATAATGTAAGGGAAGCTTGTATATATGCATCCTCATTTAACTTCTTGTAGACTAGTCTGTTAGAACTAATGATATTAGAGGTAATTTTAAGAAAATGCCTTGAATTCACAAATTCAGACTTTTACTATGGTCATGTGTGGTACTGTATGTCAGATACTTTTCCAACTAAAGGTGTAAGTCTATAAACACTGTGGGTAGTACTTTCCATAAGGATTAAGTTCTTAATTGGTTAGTTGTGTTTCCTGTTCTAGTCAGTTAAATCAGTACCTTTTCAATAAAATTGAGTTAACAGGTACGTAGATAGATAATATTTAGTAGCTTAATCATACAATTTTACTTACTTTTTCTCCCTAGAAAGAGTGTATCCTTGAGATTTTGGACTAATGTTCATCAGTCGAATCATAAAATTTTATTTATGTTTTTCTTTCTCAGAAGGAACATAATCTTCAAGTTTTGGGGCTGGTGAAATCAGATGAAGGGTTCTATCAATGCATTGCTGAGAATGATGTTGGAAATGCACAAGCTGGAGCCCAACTGATAATCCTTGAACATGGTAAGAGGGGCTGAAATAGTAAAATGAAAGAGGCTGACTGTGTTTGAGGAACTCATATCTATCACGGTACTCTAGGATACCTCATGATTAATAACCTGTTTCTAAAGACCAGGATGTGGCATAGCTTAGAGGAAAAAAAAAGCCATTTAAGTATTTACTGTTGCTTAAAATGACCTAGAAACACAATTTTGGATAATATTGAAAAGAAGAACTGAACTGTTGCAGTCTTACACAAATGAATGTTCTTCATATTTTAGTCCTTTTAATCCCACAAATATATTTCTGCTCTATTAAAATAGAAAAACTTAAAGTACTTTTTGTTTTGCATTGAATTTTTCCAAAATAAAACTAACATGCCTTTTCTAATTATCACACATTTAAATATGCTTATTATGAATTCAGACAACATTGAAAAATAAAAAAGGGGGGAAAGCCATAGCCTTTATCAGTCAGAGTCCGTTCTGGGGAAATCACACAATAATTTGAACAGATAATCTTGAATATAAAAAACTATTAACTGTAACAGGATTAGAGTAACAAGGGGTTGGCTGGCAAGAAGTAGAGACAACTCTAGTGAACATAAGAATGGCAGATATAGGGGCACCTGGGTGGCTAAGTGGGTTGGGCCTCTGCCTTCAGCTCGGGTCATGATCTCAGGTCCTGGATTCAAGACCCGCATCGGGCTCTCTGCTCAGCGGGGGTCCTGCTTCCCTCTCTCTCTCTGCCTGCCTCTCTGCCTACTTGTGATCTCTCTCTGTGTCTAATAGATAAATAAAATCTTTAAAAAAAAAAAAAAAAACCTAATGGCAGATGTAGAGAGAAGTCACAAGCTATAGGTCTGAGAGAGAGAGCATTAAGCTCCTCAGGACTGAAATCCAGACTGTGTTGGAGAGGGTGTGGCCATGTTTTACTGGACAACAGAGAAGTTGCTATGCTGTTGGAAACCTGCTCAAAACCCAGGGTCTGGTATGAACAACCAGTCACAAGGAGGTGTCTCCTGGAAGACATTTGGCTACAAAACCACCAGAGGGTTGGGTGTTGGGAGAAGCTTCTCTCCAGCTGATAAAATTTAAAACATAATGTCCTCTGCAAAGAAAAGATAGATAAAGGGCCCATCTTCATTTCTGCAGAGCAGACAATAAGGGATGGATTTGGAATTGAGGGGCAGTAAATTGATAATGGCACATGCTCCAAACCCTGGTTCCTAAGAGTACTACATAAGAACATGCACTGATGTGTGTGTGGTTTGATGAGGCATTTTCTTGGAACAACGTGCTGTGAACATCTTCTCATGTCAGTAAATACATAGATCTGTATCAACTTTTCCATCACTGAACAGTGTATTTGCACTTTGTTTTATGTAAGTGATTCCCTATTGCTTAACATTTAAATTGTTTCCTATGTTTTACTGTTATGAACGGTGTTATGCTGAACTTCTTTTTATGATTATTTTCTCATATTAAATTAGTAGAAGTTGAATTGGTGGATAGTCTGTGTCCCATTGATAAGGATGCCTGTTGGATGTATTTTTTATTTGTTTTAACAAGAAGAATACTTTTCATTTTGTGTAGTTCTCAAGAATACATGAAAAAAATCATGCTTTAGACATGAAGTCTTGTGTCTGAGTCAAATAAAGTTCAGGTTCCAGTTTGGCCCCGGCTCGATAGCCTAGCTGCAGAAGCTCATTGGTGCAGATAGTGCCTACTCTGGCTTTCCACTAAAATAACATACAAGATTTTTATAAGCTCTTTCTTGAAAATGTATATAAAAAGGAATAAAATACTAGAACTGTTCTTTTTTCTTCTTATGTTTATGATTATACCTTTCCCTGTTTATTGAAAAATATTTATAGAAACTTGTCACTTTTCCTTCTTGGCAAATGCCTGAATATGATTGCCAAATCAGGCACTACAGTAGATAGGATTGTTCCTTTTTTTTTTTTTAGGATTTTTTGGATTAGGATTTAGGATTTTCCTTGGTAAAATTTGTAGATCTCTTGGGGTGATTTACATGGAACTAAATAAAGGAATTTCAGTGTATGTGTGTTTGGAATTACCATTATAGATTTAACTCTAATACTATAAATGGTTGGCTATGCAAGGAGATCTCTAAACTAATCCTAATTGGATTTTCATCTGAAAATATTTGGATAGCATAATTATAGTTGCAGTATGTGTTTTTTTTTTTCCTTTTTGAGACATTTCAAAAATAGACATTTTGGGGTTGGCAGAAGTTTTTAGTAACTTTGTCAGGGATGAATTAAGAATGTGTAGATTATAACAGTCATTTTACTAATTTTGCTGTTTTAATTTGCAAGATAAATATGTGGGAAAGCTAAAAGGGAATATAACAGTTTATAAGCTCTGATCTCTGTCTTTCTGGAGTTTATAATATTGTAAATGATGTAAGAGATGTGTACAACTTAATACCCAGTCCGTAATAAGTTTTATTCTTATAATACAAATAAGGCAGCATACAGTTTGGGAGAGAGGAATTCTTTGTGTGATCAGGGCAGTTTTTTCATAGAAAGTGTAATCCCTTTTGTAACAGACCTTGAAGGATAAGATTTCCAGGTGTTAAAAAAAGGGTTTGGGTCAGTATGGAAATAGAACACTATTTAGGAAGTTAGCCTGTGAAGGCTGAATGGGATCAAAGTGATCAGGGCCTTGATTGTAAAGAGTCAAATACAATACTGTAGTAAGGCAGTCTGATGATAAAGGTAGGTTTAATTAGAAGTTGTTCATTTGACAGGCACGTGGGTGGCTCAGTTAGTTAAGTTTCGGACTCTTAGTTTCAACTCAGGTCATGATCTCAGGGTTGTGAGAGCAACCCCCACATCAGGTTCCTTGGGAGCCTGCTTGAGATTCCCTCTCTCCCTCTGCCCCCCCACCCTGCTTGTGCTAACCCTCACTCTCAAATAAATATAAAATCTTGTAAAAAAAAAAAAAAAAGTCCATCTGAAACCAGTCTAACACTAACTGGAATTAAAATAAAAAGCCCAAAAAATAAAAATAAAATCATTACACACACACACACAAACAAAAGAAGGCAGACTAGAGGAGGCAGCTAGTTGAAGGAATATTGTTACAAGAACCATTGTGAGATAAATAATTATACTAGAAAAATAGAAAGGATTCTAATAAGATATTAGTGATTTATCTAATCCAGACTTTATCGACTGATTGAATATTAAACACTGTTACAGAGAAGTCAGGGAAACTTGACAGGTTTTCTCTGGTTGACTGGAAGAGTGGTAATGCCTTTCCAAAACAGAAAAGGGATGTGAATTGAAGGGGAAGGGGGCTTCTACTCATGTAAAGAGTGGGCACAGAACATCCCACTCTTACCTACAATGACAAGCTGGATGATCTGCAAAACCCTAATTTCTCTGAGCCCATCAGAGAGCTCAGATTGCAAAGCAGCCAAGTAACATAAATTCGAAAGACTTGCACACCTCATTGCCCCAGAGAATGGGTCATTAATTTGACCTTTGGCAGATCATGAGAGAAAGAAACGGCTGACATAAAAGTTGGTAAGAAGAAATCAACTAACGTTTTAACTGATTGTTAAAGACTCAGTATGAACTAGTTTAGAGTATTGGCAGACCCCATATGAAAGGGAAATTCATACATGCTTGCAAATGCATTTCCCAGGAAATCCACAGAATACTCACTGTGAAAACTGGTGGCAAGGCAGAAACTTGAGAAGTCATTTTGGTAGTTAAGAGGTGAAATAGGTAATTTATGGCACCTGGGAGATAGGTGCAAAGCCCATCTCATTTATTCAGACTCCTTTAAGCCTCAAACCAGTGAGGGAGGACAGAAAGCCTTATTTCATAAGTTTCTGGGAGCGGATTAGAAGCAGACCTTTCTGTTTCTGGAGGGAAGAATCCTCTGGTACACAGGGCCTATCTAATATTGAGGCTGGACAGGGACAAACTGAAGATCCTACTTGCCCTATCACCAAGTAACAGACAAAAGCTTTTATGGCTGGGGAGAGGTCAAGAATATAGATCCCTTTGTGGTAGAGGTATCCAGAAATGGTTGAAAGCTGAGAAGAAAACAGATAAATTGAGAAAAGCAAAAATAAAAATTATGGCAGATATTTTATCAGAAATGGTGTAAGCCAGAAGACAATGGAGCAGTACTTCTAAAGTCCTAAAAGGAAGAAAAAAAAAAGTCAACCCAAAATAATAGAACCAACAAAAATATCTTTCAGAAATGAACGTGAAATAGAGAACTTTTCAGAACAAGAGCTGAGAAAATTCATTGTCAGCCGACCTGTGCTGCAACAAATGTAAATTTCTTTAGGCGGAAGTAGTGTGATAGCTGACAGAAACTTGCAGGTCTTCACAAAGAAACAAACAGGCCAGAATGGTTTAAAAACAAAAAAGTAAACATGAAAGTTTTTCTTATTTTCATCACTTTAAGAGATAATTTACTATCTAAACAGGAGAGCACCAGCCTTTTCAGCAAAGGGCTAGACAGTATATATTTTAGCTACTCAACTCTGCCCTTGTACTGTCAGATCAGCCATATAAATCAAAATACCTTGACTTCCTGGAAAACTTTATTTGCAGAAAAGAGGGGACATGTCCTTATTTGCTGATCTCTGATCTAAGGAAAAATAGCTTACAGCATATGAAAATTAAAATATATGATAAAACAGTGAAGTTTTTAACGAAAACTTTTTAACAAAAAATTACTGTAGAATTGAAAATAGTTTATAACATAAATATAATATAAAAATATAAACTATCAGTATGTTTCTCAGTATAAATATAGAAATATATATATAAAGTAGAAAATTTGTTTATAACATAAAATTAAAATATATGACAAAACTGAAGTTTTTAACAAAAACTTTTTTTATTATGTTCAGTTTGCCAGCATATAGTACAACATTATTTTAACAAAAACTTTTTTTAAAAACAAAAAAATTACAGTTGAGTTGAAAATAAAACTTGTAAGATCCTTATATCACAGATAATAATATTATATGAAGTAGACTGATCATTTAAAAATGCATATCATAAAACTTAGGAGACCTACTAAAAAGCACAGAAAGATTTAGCTAATAAGTGAATAGATTTAGCTAATTAATAATTAAGAATTAATCTAAAAGAAAAAAGGACAAAGAATAAATGGAACAAATAAAAAACAACAAGATAGTAGATTTGAATCTATATCTTTTATTGCATTAAATGTAAATCATTTAGGCCTTAAGTCTCAGATATTTAATAGCACTTAAATCATCCAAAGTATATTCTTTGACTTCAGTGGCATTAAACTAAAACTCAGTAAAAGATATTGGAAAAGCCTCACATATTTGGGAATTAAACAGCCTTCTGAATAATGCATAAGTCAAAGAAACAAGTCACAGGAAATTAGAAGCTATTTGAATTGAATAAAAATGGAAATACAACTTACTAAAATTTGTAGAATGCAGTTAAAAGCAGTGTTTTGAAGGAAACTTTTATTTATTTATTTATTTATTTATTTATAGATTTATTTATCCGAGGCAGGGAGAGAGAGTGCACATGAGTGGCAAGGACAGAGTGAGAGGGAGCAAGAATCCCAAGCAGACTCTGTGCTGAGCATGGACCCTGAGATCATGACCTTAACCAAAACGAACAGTTGGGTGCTTAACCAACTGCACCCCCCCCCCAGGTTCCTTCCCTTGAAGGAAGCTTATAAAAGCTAGATAAAAAAGAGCAAATTAAATCCAAAGCATTCAGAAGAAGAAAATGACGAGAAATAAATGAAATGGAAAACAGTAAATGAAACCAAGAGTTGGTCTTTTGAAAAGATCAATTTAATTGGAATATGTTTAACCACACTGATAAAGAAAAACAAAAAACTACCAAAATCAAGAATGAAAGGGAGGATATCATTACAGATCCTATAGACTTTAATATAAGTGAATATTAGAACAACTTTATGCCCATAAGTTTTAAAAAGAAGATAATAGAGCTGGTTTGCTCAGGACATAAAGCATCAGTTTAAGATGTGCTTGGTTTAGGTTATGATAAAAAGTTAGATAAAAACATCTAGAATCAGAGGGCAGTTCGTGTCAGAAGGTCAGGAAAGATGTTGAAGAAGACAACAGCAGACTTTGATTTTGATAGATTTTAAGAATTTTAACCAAACTCTTGCTACAAATTAAGGCAGCTAAATATTTTATTTTCTTGTATGTAGAAAATATCGTGTCCCCAATTTTTATGTGGTAGTCTTTTACACAATTGTAAATTAAAACTCCTTAACCTCTCTTTTGTAAATGGAGTTAAAAGGGATCATATATTATCTAGTCTTATTTCTCTGCCTCATACGATTGTCTTAGTTGGAATTCATCCCTGCATACTGTCTTGAAGATCTGCATGGATACCATTGCTATAATCTTTGGATAAATTTTTTGCCATGTATTATTTTCCTTAATGGTCAAAAAAATTCATTCTTGTTTCTGCCTTCAATCACCATAGTTTTCTATGGACTTACATCTCAACCTCTTTTTTTATCTACTTAAAGATAGTGTTTATTCCCTTATTGTTTTTTCCTTCTTGCCATTTCCAGGTATTTAAATTATTTCTAATAGAACCTCCTCTGTCCTGCTGATTTAAAAAAATCTTCTGTTTAATCCCATTCTTATGCATATTGAAAAAATATAGTGGCCTGTAAGAATCTGGGAAAAGAAACTTATATAGCAGAAATAGCACTTTATAATATTTGAATGTGTGAAAAAGTAGAATCACAAATCCATGTGGACTGAAAGATTCCTACATTACATGATGTGTGGAAAATTGATAATTTGTAAAGAATTAAATTATGAGGACACCTGGGTGGCTCAGTGGGTTAAAGCTTCTGCCTTCAGCTCAGGTCATGATCCCAGGGTCCTGGGATCAACCCTCGAGCATTGGGCTCTCTGCTCAGCATGGAGCCTGCTTCCTCTTCTCTCTCTGCCTGCCTCTCTGCCTACTTGTGATCTCTGTCTATCAAATAAATAAAAATAAAATCTTAAAAAAAAATTAAATTATGTATTACCAAGGTGTCAAAATAAAGAGTTAAATTTTTAATTGAATCCATAAAAATGTTGAAAGATGGTAGAAGAGTATTGCCACTTCTACATATGAAAGAAGAGAGAATACACTTGGAAAATTAGTATTTTAGGGTATAAAAATTTAATTCTTCTGTAAATGGAGTATGATAAATACCTTAGCTAAATTAAAGAGGAGACAAGGTAGGGAAAAATTTAATATTCTGAATATATAAGTGTGCACACAAATGGATATGATAAAATAACATAAGGATACAGTTCACAACAAGCAAAGATAATTTCTAAATGTTCCATTTCACAATCAGAGATACAAGATTAAGGCAGTGAGATGTCATTTTTGCCTTAATGAAGATTTTATCTTTTTATGAACATTACTTTGTAATGGGTAGTTAGGGTGTGGGGTTGTGCCTTTCTGTCACTCAGTGAAAATATAAATTATTACATCATTTACTAAAACCATTTTGACATATGTTAAAAATTGCTCAATCTATTAATCTTTTGGGATTTTTTTCTAAGGAAAAAAATCAAAATTTGGACAGACTGTTGATATCAGCATTTGTAATTTAAAAAGAAGAAGGGGTAAATAGAGAAAGAATAGGAAAGGACTTACTTGTCCCCAAATAGAGGAAATAGTTAAATAATTATAGTATAACATTGTGATGGAAAAGTTATTTGGCCATTAAAAAGTCACTTCTTTGAACACCCTTTAATGGTATCAGATTTTCAGGGTATAATGTCAAGTAGAGAAGTAAAATACAAAGCTATATATACAGATAATCTGAATTTAGTTTAAAAAATTATATACGTACTTTAAGACATTCCCATACCAAAATGCTAACAGTGGTTCTCTTTGCATACTAATGTTTTTTCAATTTTCTAAAATAATCATATATTCCTTTTATAATCTGTAAAGGTTTTTTCATAACTTAATACTAAAGCTACCTTTCAGTGCCTTCATTTAGAAAATACACCAAACATAATTTTGAGGACTTCCTCCCAAAAGCATCATAGATGGAAGACTTACAAACACTTCCCTTTGTAAGATTTGGGTTGTATTACAGGAAGTAAACGAGCAGTTTCCAGGAGAACTCACTGCTACCCCTGATTTGGTGGGACAAGTTTGAGAGGCGTGAGCAGCCTGAGGGAGGAAGGATGGAAACCTGGCCTACTTTGAGCCCCTTTCCCTTTGCATTCACTACCATTGTGAATCTCCAAGAGCAAAATAGAATGTGTGTGTATGGCTTCCCCAGATCTGTTTGACTGTGGAACTTGTCTTTTTTTAAGTAGACCCATCAAAATCTTAAGGAGCACAATTTGGGAAACACTGATGTAGAGATATTCAAAGGAGGATGGATAAAACAGAGGTTGGCAAATAGTGGCCTCTCTATATATATGTATATAGACACACATATATATACACACATACACACATATATGTTATATGTAATACATATATTAATATGTATATAATAGATACATTAAATAATGTATGTAATATATAATTTATATGTAATATATTACATGTAATATAGCACATGTAATATATGTAATACATATAAATAGTATATTTATATTAAATATATACTACAGTACATATTTATATATACTATATAATATATTTATTTATTTACCTTTATTTTAGGTAAAGTTTTATTGAGACACAGCCACACTTGTTTACTGATTGTCTATGTCTGATCTGTAGTTGTTTTCACACTACAATGGCAGAGATGAGTATTTAGACAGAGATTATATGACCCACCAAGCCTGAAATATTTGCTCCGGCCCTTTACAGAAGGACCTTGCCAGACACTGGCATAAATGATAGGAATCTTTCAGCCCTGATAATTTGTGATTCTAAGTTATTTCTGGTCATCGGAAGTCTTTTCCAAGTAAAAGTTTTTAAATGGAAAAAAAAGGGGGGTTAGGTGGAAAAAGGCAGAAGAAGGGCCAGGAGAATGACAAATACAAGGATAACAGGAGAAAGTGAGACTTGGTGTGTGAATAAGTAGGAAATGTGCAGTGGTGACTGACTCCAAGGAGGAGTTGTTAACAGAACTACAGACCGCAGAGAGTTTGCTAGCTCATCTTTGTGGCTGACATCTGAGAGACACTTAACTACTAGAAACACCATGCAGTAAATTATTGAAAGTGGAAAGAGGGGCACCTGGGTGGCTCAGTCAGTTAAGCCTCCAACTCTTGGTTTCAGCTCAGATCATGATCTCAGGGTTGTGAGATTGAGCCCCGAGTTGAGTCCTTTTTTTTTTTTTTTTTAAGATTTTATTTATTTATTTGACAGAGAGAGCACAAATAGGCAGAGGGAGAAGGAGAAGCAGGCTCCCCACTGAACTGAGCAGAGACCTGATATGGGGCTTGATTCCAGGACCCTGAGATGAAGGCAGACACTTCACTGACTGAGCCACCCAGGTGTGCCTCCCCACGGTTGGGTTCTGTGCTCAGTGTGGAGACTGATTGTACTTCTCCCTCCCCCTTTATTCCTGCCCCTGCTCATGTGTGTGTCTCTCTCTTTCTCAAATAAATAAAATCTTAAAAAGTGGAAAGCAATCTCTTGTGATGGTGTTTACCTTCATGCATCTGGTTTAACAATAATATTGAAAGTATTTTAGCATCTTTGAGACCAAGTCTTATTTTTAGAGGGAATTTTCTGATTTCTAGTGGGTATTGGCTATAAAACTGGCCATCAGCCTGCTGACTAGTGCTTGGTTGTAAAAAAGTACTTTGGAGCACCCACAGTTGGCCCGTGATATAATTTGGATGGCATAGTTTTTAAGTTAATTATTACCTTTGAATATAAAATGAAATTTTGTAATTACAGTTAAATAAAACACTGTTTTTAGTGTCTTATATAAGCAACAACACTAGGAAGCAAAATTTCTAATTGGGAAGTAGAATTGAGTATGAGTATGTTTCAAATGTACTTTCTCTTTATTCCTCCAGCTTTATTGAGATACAAAGAACACTTAACAGTGTGTAAATTTAAGGTGTACATATTATAGAATGTTTAGCACAGTAAGGTTAGTTAACACATCCTTTACCTCACATAATCAGCAACTTGTTATTGTTATGTTAACATGGCGAGCTCAACTCTCCTACAACTTTTAGTTACACGGTACAGTATTGTTTGCTAGAGTCACATTCCATCCTCAGACCTTAGTCCTTTGTAAGTGGAAGTTTATACCCTTTGACCAGCATCTCCCGATTTCCCTCACCCTTCAGTCCCTTGTAATTGTTATTGTGCTGTTTCTAGGATTTCAGTGTCAAACACAACTTCCTTAAAATATTAAAAATGCTATTTCTAATATTTACTTTTATGCATTTCTAGGAACAGCAGCTCTTGATTTTAAAGATCTTGTAGTTTTAAAAATACTTAACAATAACTATTTTTATTTGCTGCCAGTTTAATTAATAGTATCTGTCACTTTGTGCTAAAATACTTTCTCTTATAATTGTCTACAGAATGATTTTTTTAAGTATTGGCATTCTAAATTACTGCAGTTGAGAGTAGGAAGAATTAAGTAAAATGTGTTTTGTCCATTAACCTTTTTTTAGCCTTTCCTCCTGTCACTCTGAATTTAAAAATAGATTCCAGAATTATCTTGTAAGATTTAAATTTAAAAACACTAGAGTTTTTTTCTATTCACATCAAGTCTGATATTTGGCAGTTTTTTTATTTCCAGTAAGGGAAGATGGGCTGGTGAAAAGGGAGTAACATGAACTTGTTTTTAGTAAAGGAAATTCATACTTTACCAACTCATTAAATGACTTCTAGGATATTATGGCAGTGGTAGATAAGGGTACATATTGAGGTTTACTTTTTTTTTTTTTGGACAGAAATATGTCCCAAAAATTCCATATAATAGCTAAGGTAAATATTGAATAATAGAAGTTCTGGAATAAGTGACTAATGGCCTGGCATGATTAAAAGTTGGCTAGGTAGCGGGAAATCATTAGACCTTAGTGGAATATTTTAAGTCTGAAATACTAGAATGTGTGATAGTTGGTGTTGATTTTATTTTAGTTTTTGGTGTTGATTTTAATCAAAGGATAAATTCTTATCAGTTATTTTGCTTTTTTGTAGCAGTAATTATAACTTTAAGAAAAGTTTTAACTCAAGACAGCTATGATGAAATTTGACTTCTTAATCATGAATTCCATGGCTAGGAACTTTCTGTGATTGAAAATGCATCTAATGTCAATGCCTGGGTTCTAATTCTCATCTGCCCTTAACTTGCTGAGCGATTGGTTCTGGTATTGAAATGCTCTGATTTTTATTTTCTATAAAATGAAGGATTTAGATTATATAATTTCTTTATCACTCAAATATTCTATTAAATGCAGCTGTTTCAGAAATATGTGCTTTAGGGGAACCTGGGGGCACAGTTGGTTAAGCATCTGCCTTCAGCTCAGGTCATGATCCCATCCAGGGATCAAGCCCCACATGAAGAGTTTCCCTGCTCAGTGGGGAGCCTGCTTCTCTCTTACCCTCTGCTCCCCACTCATGATTGCTCTCTCTAGTGCTTTCTCTCTGTCAAATAAATAAAATCTTTTTAAAAAATTTAAAAAGAAATATATGCATGAAATATAAGATGAATTTCAGAATGTTTTTCCTGTCTAGGTATTGAAATAGATACATTGTTTGCAGAAAGATAAAGACATTGCCTTATCTGCCACAATGTGTGTAATGAAACAAACCTTACACTAAAGATCTGAATTATTGGCTTCATGTCCCAACCCCACTATGGATGAGGTAGTTAATCTCTCTGAGTATCATTTCCCTTATCTCTAAGTATAAACAGTAATCTCTGCACAGCACACCTCTGAGAGGCAAATAGAATAATAATGTTGACCTTTGAATGACCTGGGGGGGTTAAGAGCGCTGACCTTCCTGCACAATCAAAAATCTGTATATAATTTGATTCCCCCCAAACTTAACTAGTAATAACCTACTGTTGGCTGGAAGCCTTTACCAGTAAGGTAAATAATCAACTAACACATATTTTATATATATATGTATTTTAGACTATATTCTCAAAGTAAGCTAGAGCACAGTAACTGTTAAGAAAATAATGAGAGAAAATACACTCGTAGTACTATACTGTATTTATCAAAAAACAATTTGTGTGGAAGTGGACCTGCACAGTTCAAATCCGTGTTGTTCAAGAGCCAACTATATATGTAAAACATTTTGTAAATTGTAGGTACTCTATAACTCTAAGGTAATAGTAAATTGAAACAATGTACAACGGCAAAGGTAATGACTGGAATTTTAGTAGTCAACATTAAATTTAAATGAAGATAAAAAGTTTACTTCACAAAGCAAGGTTTGAGAACTTTTTCAAGTAGACAACCGTAATCTGTTTAATATTCAGTTAGATCATTTGGGATTGCAAAACAAGAAAAAAATCTTATGTGACCAGATTGCAAGGCATCTGAAATGGTTCGCTTAAAACTAAACTTGCACAAAATAGTTTTAAATAAACATAACACATGTTCATTGTCAAAAATAAGAATGTGTAATTGACTGAAATAAAAGTAAATGTACCTTTTAACCCTTCCCTTAATCTTTCTAGAGATAACCCTTGTTAACAAACATTATCCACGCATTCATTGAATATTTGTTGAATAAAATTCCATATGCTATGAGATTATATATTCATTGTGCTAAGTGGTGGGGATGAAATGGGCCTGAGTCTCAGCCCTCGTAGTGCTTACGCATAGGCAGACATTGAGCAAGTAAATAAATAAAGTAATTGTAGATTTTGTGTCTACTTAAAAGAAATGAAAAGAATGGGCTGATAAAGACTTATTGAGTTAGGGGCAGCTGAGTGGCTCAGTGGGTTAAGGCCTCTGCCTTCGGCTCAGGTCATGATCCCAGGTTGTGGGATCGAGCCCTGCATCGGGCTGTCTGCTCAGCAGGGAGCCTGCTTCCTCCTCTCTCTCTCTCTGCCTGCCTCTCTGCCTACTTGGGATCTCTGTCTGTCAAATAAATAAATAAAATCTTAAAAAAAAAAAAAAAGAATTATTGAGTTAAACAGGATAGGCAGAGAAGACCTTTCCTTTTCTTTTTTCTTTTTTTTTTTTTGACTGTACCACCCAGGCACCCTGGGGTCTTGTTTTATTTTTTATTTTTTATAATTCATTATTTTTATTAACATGTAATGTATTATTTGCCCCAGGGGTACAGGTTTGTGAATTGCCAGGTTTACACACTTCACAGCACTCACCATAGCACATACCCTCCCCAATGTCCATAACGCAACCCCCCTTCTCCATGCCCCCTCCCCCTGGCAACCCTCAGTTTGTTTCATGAGATTAAGAGTCTCTTACGGATTGTCTCCCTCCCGATCCCATCTTGTTTCATTTTAGAGAAGGCCTTTCTGATAGAATATGTCAGTTGAGACCTGAACCTGAGAAGAAGCCTGTGTGTGTGTATTTTATATACTCGCACATGTGTAGACACACATCATGTATAACCTTTTCATTTGCAGAAATGAAATCATATTTTTCTGTGACTTTACTGAACAGTGTTTTATGGACATGCTGGTACTCACTGGTTTACCTTTTTTTCTTTTTTTACCTGCTCTGTTACCATCAGACTGGAGTATGAGGAGACTTAAGTTTTTGTGTTCTTGATGGTGTAAATTTTTTTGAAATGCAGCTTAATAATTTAGAATTCATATACCCTTTCATCAAAGAACCCTATTTATAATAATTTGCCTTGCATGTATGCTACCAAATATTTGAAGATATTTATGTTAGACTAGAATAAATCTGGAGACAGTGTGGTCCATGCAGTTAATAAGGGGGCTGATTAAATAACATGAATACAGTGGAACACTAGGTAGCTGTTAAAGAAATAAAGTAGGTTGATGTAAGGTAAATACAGTAGATGTGGAAAAATATCTGAGTTACATTACTAAAGCAAGTTGCAGAAAAGTATATATAGTCTGATTTCATTTGTGGAATAGATAAGACAGAAGGATAAACAGTTGATCCTTGAACAATACCTGTGAACAGGAGCTCTGGCACCAACCCCGATGCAGTCAAAAATCTGCCTTATAGGGATACCTGGGTGGCTGTCATTAACCATGTGCCTTTGGCTCAGGTCATGATCCTGGGATCCTGGGATCGAGCCCTACCTCGGGCTCCCTGCTCAGCAGGAAGCCTGCTTCTCCCTCTCCCACTCCCCTGCTTGTATTCCCTCTTTCGCTGTGTCTCTTTCTGTCAAATAAATAAATAAATAAATAAATAAAATCTTAAAAAAAAAAATCTGCCTATAACTTTTGACTCCCTGAAAATTTTACTAATCATGTGAACCATGAGATTACTTTACTGCAGTAAACAATTTGCTGGAGAGGTGAACTGCTTATGTGGTTGGTGTCACACAGGGATGATTAGCTTCACACGAGGTTTTAAGTGGATACTTGCAACACCTTAGCTCACCACAGTGGCAACAGAGGTGGCCACAAAATTATTATAATAGTACTGTATGCACTATAGTTAATTTTATACAGTTAAGATTTAATACTGTCTTTACATTGCTTACATTTCTCTCAACTGTAAATGGCACCATGAATAGTCTGTATGTGCATAAGTTTTGATAAATTTTAACTTTGTGTATTTTAAATTTGTGTATATTTTATGGTAGTTAATGACAAAATAGGCTAGTATTTACATATATATTATGTATTCATGACATATACCTAGCTTTTTCTTAATTTTTTTTGGTATTTCTAGGCTGGGAAATTCATCTGTGAATTTTTTCAAATCGTTGCCAATCTCCAAAAAATCTCTAATATATTTATTGAAAAAAAACCCCACATATTAAGAGAACCATGCATTTCCAACCTGTGTTTGTTGTTCAAGGATCTACTGTTGGTGTATATATGCTTGTATGTTTAACAAAGTTTTATAAATCTACACAACAATCTGTTAATTGTGCTTATATCTGAGAAGTGAGATTGGAAATGCCTGAGGATGGAGAGGGAAGGACAATGTATTGTAAATATTTGAAAAGCCAAATAAAATTAAATTTTTATTTAAAATTAAGAAATTAAATTTGAAATATTGCAGTCAGGTCTGTACACACAGTGATTTTTCCTTTGTTCAGGATAGTTTAAAACTTTTTGAGTTTTTATTTCTTGAAAACAAAATGGTATGGGAGAAAAAATAGTTGTTTAGAGTATTGGGCAACTATCTCCAAATATTTTCTTGTCTTCAAATGTAGTATCTTCTATTATAGCACTTTTTTCCTGGAAGTTGAATCATGTCATATAAGTGCTAGGGCATATTAGGTATAGTTTATTAATATATTAAAGCAAATTTGTTTTGTTAAACCAACAAGTATTTTATTGAGTGTGTGTACCATGTAAATAAAGATTCCTAGTTACCTAGCAGAGACCCCTAGTACATAACACTAGATGGAGAGAGGATGTAAAATCTTAGCGTCTGGTTAGAATGGATCTTAGAGATCCAAGTGTCCAGCTGATCTGAACACTCAGTTAAGTGACTTGCCTTATATCACATCGCTAGTTAGCATCAAAAGACTGCTATCTGTGTTTTCAATTTCAGAATTCACTGTACCACTTTATCAAGTTTAATGTTTTCAAGACAAAAATCATTTACAGTCTCTTAATTTCAAGTGCAGTCCTTTGAGTCTACTATGGCTACCCTCATTTGACAAGTTTGGTCATGTGTACCATTTTGCAAGGGTGACCGTGCATTTCATGTGCCTGAGACAGTCCTAGTTCATGTCTGTTGTCCCAGCATAATTTCCAAAAGTGCTTTCTTGTCATTCTCATAGTTATCTGGCAGTCGACAGTATACTCTACAGTTGTTCGAATTATTGCCAATTTATTGGATGTGAAAAGTACCAGCATAGAGATTTGGATTATGAATCTAAAGAGCTGCTGTGTAAGCTGTGGTAAATGGTCGAGCGCTGCTGTAATTCTGAGTGGGAGGAAGAGATTGCTGTTAGGTGGGACAGACAAGGGTGGCTTCTCAAAGAATATGGCATTTGAGCTGAGCATAGAAAGATGAGTAGGATTGTAGATTGGTCAGGTTACACAGAGATGAAAAAGGATGACATTTTGGATGAATAAGAAGACTCAAAGTGCATTTGAAGAATAGCAAGGAGCTGAGTTTATCAGTGTTCAGAAAGTAGCAATAGAAGAATACACGTCCTGGAAGGTGTAGGTAGACCAGATTATTTAATATCAGGGCAAAAGGCTGGGTGGGATTTGCTAGCTAGACTATCCCAGCAAATTTTAGGTACACGAAGAAACAAGTAGCACTTTGTGTACAAGTAGTACACAAGGATTAGTCTATTGGAGGTGTATTGAGTGACTTGAGAGAGGAAAATATAAAATCTGTAATACTGATTAGAAGAGTCGTGTGCCACATCAGATAGGATGTTTAAGACCCTCAACTGAGTATTGACAGTGGAAAGAGAAATCTTTATCCTTCAGTAGCTCATACATGGTTAGATGTTCTAAAAGGAAGAGAGGACAAGATTCACAATTTTTTTGGATACTTAAGGGAGAAAAGGAGATTTAAGTCTCACACTAAATACAAGCAGAGAGATTCTCTGTATAAGCCAAAGGTTATGATCTTAGTCTACTTAGGTTAAGAAAGTTTGTCCCCATTACTGTTGAGTTATTCCATAATGACTGATCTGTTTTTAGAGAGCTTTGGAGAGGTAGAAGTATAAAATATGATTTGTTTGTTTAATGTTTTAACATTTCATCTTTGACAAAAATCATAAATTTTGAGGCCAGAACTTGTGAGGCCCAGATAATAACTTAGTGCCCCAATTATGAATTTTGGTTTTAAGCAATTAAATAAAAATTCAGTCATTGACCTTTCTGGACACAAAGATGGATTTAGACCTTATCAGAGAGCAAGCTTGAATTTTAATTAGGGACTGTTATTTTGCTATAAAGAAAGACTCTATTATGCAGTGCTAAAACACCAGAAGGAAGATAGTATGTCTGAATATCTTTTAATTGGTAGCTATATTTAAGAGATGATTAAATTATACAATAATGTCATAGTTGGCAGAATATCATTCGGGTCTAGAAGACATCACTGACAATCTGGCTGCTTGTAGACTTTATTTCATGTAGTTTCAATGCTGGATCAGTATGTTTTTCATTTTGGGTTATAGTGTTATTGATGTTGAGAATTATCTCCCATTTGATGCATGCTTAAGAGATGACCAGAAATTAAAAAGTATAGTATAATTTGATACGCATTTTGAGTTATGTTTTCCTATAGTGTTCACATTTTAAATGCTATTACTGCATCATAACTACTATAATGTTGTCCTCATATGTATGCATATTTTTAAAAAACCACCTTTGTTTACCACCAGAATCACTCTCTGAGTTTCCTTGTCTACAGTGCGTACCTGAGCATTGTAGACTTCAAATGATGAAAACAATGTGAAAGACTTTTTAGCTGGATTCTAGTATGATGACAAATTTCTTCTAATTTTTATGATTCCTCTTCAGTTTAGATTCCTTTACAAATTCAAGTAGTTGATGTTTCTTGTCAAACTTTAAAAAGATCTGGATTAAGTACTACTTGAATTCTATCACTTTTTATATAATCTGAGGAAATAAAAACTGCTAGAATTTGGGCTTCTGAATCTGAATCTTAAAAAATGCTAATGCTCTTTATCTCTCAACTATGTCTTAGAAAACTAGTTATTATTAGAGTTAATGTAAATCATTAAATACATTGGAACAAAGTCAGTTTTCTCTTTTTATTGGTCTAACTGGGTAATGAGCAAAAATATCTTTACACATTTTGTCTTTCCTTTTTTCTGGGGTGTTATGATCTTGTATTGAGGAGATGCCTTTTTTATTTAGGATGAAAGGAGAGAGGGCTGTCCTTTTTCTGGGCTCACTGCTGTGGTAGGTGCGTCACTAGCATCTGGCACACCTATTTTAATGAGTGCTTTTGATGTCAGGAAAATGTCAGATGACTTCCTTAAAATTGAAACATCTCTCCTGCACACAAGAATGGGAGGAGTATTTTGTGTTCATTTTATTTTATAACTTCCTTCAATTGTTTATATAAGTCATTTATTTAAACCAGCAGTTGACTGCAAGGGCTGCTTATCAGAGCACACACCCACCCAAACTCTCCACTAGAGTGTGGTCCTCTGAGAGCAGATGAGTTCTTCTCTCCCTTGGGATTTAGTTCCTCAGAGGAAGAGCTCTAACGTCTGTGGCATGACCACATGCAACTTTTATTCCATTGTTTTGAGACTATTTGGATACTCAAAATAGGTATTGGTAAATTGGTTAAAAAAAAAAAAAAGCCTTGGTAAAGTATTTTTATGAGTTTATGTTCACATTGTATTGTGCCCCTAACCAGTCTCCTAGCTGTGTAGCAGCCATGCTGGCAGACATTTCAGTTTGGAGTGTTCTGCTCTCTCATGACCCTGAAAGACTTACTAAATTCATAAGCACCAGCTTCAGTTGGGCCTCAGACACCTGCAGATCCCGTTAGGTTTTCCAGTCTACTCTTGCCCCTTTCTTGCATATCAGTTATTGTAAATCTCTACGTTCTTCAGACCCATTATTTTACTGCCAGCACTTGACCACCTTTCTCAGTCCCTTGGAATTTGAGATTGTTTTTGTGCTGTAATGCATGGTCCGTTTTTTGGTGTTATGTTTGCTAGATAGTATAGTTTGTGAATGTCTATTAGCTCAAACTTGTTAGTTGTGTTTATAAACTCCTTTAGAGCCTTATCTAATTTTTGTCTGCTTAATCTTCCAATTTTTAAGAAAATCGATTTCTGGGGAAACCTGGGTGGTTCAGTAGGTTAAAGCCTCTGCCTTTGGCTCAGGTCATGATCCCAGGGTTCTGGGATTGAGCCCCGCATCAGGCTCCCTGCTTGGTGGGGAGCCTGCCTCCCCCTCTTTCTCCGCCTGCCTCTCTGCCTACTTGTGATCTTTGTCTGTCAAATAAATAAATAAAATCTTAAAAAGAAAATCGATTTCTATGAAAGGTATGATTGCAAATTTATTCAGTTCTTGTATTTGTAACTACTTTTGCACTGTATACTCAGAAGCTGTTAGTAATTATGACTCACTTTCCTTGTGGATTACCATGTGTCATCAAATCTAAGAAGTTAAGATGCGTCCTGATTTCAGAGATTTTAAAATGTGAAAAAGTGTATCATAGAATCTAGAAAACATGGTATTTATTTTATCAGCAGGAAACATTCACTTTTCCCTGATTAATTCTTGTTATCTTCAGTTATGTTTTGTTTGATATTGACATTACTATACCTACTTTCTTTTTAATGGCATTGCCTGATAAATATTTCTTTTATTTTCAAACTTTTGGTATCCTTTTGTTTTATTGACTGTGGACACTTGACACTTACTGTTTTTATGTCCTGATGAGTCCTGCCAACCCATCTTTATTGGTTTCTATTTATCAAATGTTTACTTTAAAATTTTTATGTACCTATTTAGCCACATTTTTTATTAGCAGCACTTAGGGTTAACCATGATCTCTACACCCTCACCAGATAATTAAATACTTCATCATGCTTTCACTGCCTTCTTCTTCAAACACTGTGCCTTTCCCCAAATACATTCTTTGGACTACAATTTCCACTTTCTTGGGTTTATTTTAATTTACTTTGCTAGAGTATACATGGTAGTAAATTTCTCATAAAGGATGTGTAAAAAGTAAATTTAAGACCCCATATCTGAAAATATATTATTAGCTCTCATATAAAGCTTCATTATCTTTTTAGTATACTCTTTGGAATCTTCTTAATAATCATCTGTTTTATTCTCTCTAAGCTTTGGGATTTCTATCTTTCATCCTTTGAATTCTGCATTTTCATGATACAGATTATTTTCTTCCTCCACCTCCAGTTCATACTGTCCAGCAGTGAATGGTCCTTTTGAAACAGACTTCCATCTTGGGGTGCCTGGGTGGCTCAGTCGATTAAGCATCCTACTCTTCAGCTCAGCTCAGATCTTGATCTCAGGGTCATGTGTTCAAGCCCCATGTTACACTCAGTGTGGAGCCTACTTAAAAAAAGTAAAAATAAATACACACAATAAAACACTTATGTGTTTAGTTCCAGAAAAAAATTATGATGTTAAATATTTGACCATTTATTGCTCTTGCTGCTTGCTCTTTTATCTCCTCTTAAACTTGTCCTTTATGTGTCACCTATACTTGAGGGCTCTGGCAAAATCCCTGAAACTAATTCACAGTCTATTAATTTGATCTTTATTTGGGTCCAATTTTCTCTTGTCCATATTTTTAACAAAATTTTAATTTTAGAATAGCTTTTTAAAAAAATTTATTTATTTGACAGACAGAAATCACAAGTAGGCAGAGAGGCAGGCAGAGAGAGAGGGGGAAACAGACTCCCTGCCGAGCGAAGAGCCCAATGCGGGGCTCGATCCCAGGACCCTGAGATCACGACCTGGGCCAAAGGCAGAGGCCTCAAGCCACCCAGGCGCCCCTAATTTTAGAATAGCTTTAGATTTATAGAAAAGTTACAAAGATAGTACAAAGGGGTCTTACACATTCCACGCCATTTCCCCTATTATTGACATCTTACATTAGTACGATATTTTTTGCAGTTAATTAAATAATATAATGTAAGCATACTTTTTTTGTTAACTGAAGTTCATACTTTATTCATATTTCCTTAGTTTTTATCTAATGTCCTTTTTGTATCCCACAGTCCTATCCAG
Source organism: Lontra canadensis (assembly GCF_010015895.1). Classification (NCBI taxonomy): domain Eukaryota; kingdom Metazoa; phylum Chordata; class Mammalia; order Carnivora; family Mustelidae; genus Lontra; species Lontra canadensis. The sequence continues at coordinate 17,637,447 of NW_022631022.1, forward strand.
AATACCTCATTATATTTAGTCATCATATCTCGTTACCTCCTATTGGCTATGATAGTTTCTCATACTTCCCTTGTTTTCGATGACCTTAACAGTTTGAAGCAGCATTGGTCAGATAATCTGTAGAATGTCCTTTTATTAAGAATTATCTGATATTTTTCTCATGATTATACTGGGAATGTTGTTTTGAGGGAGGAGGCCCAAAGAGGTAAATTTCCATTGTCATCACATGTGATGAGATCACACATTCTTGCTAACACTTCAACATGACTGACCAGTGTGGATGTTGACTCCAATCACTTGGCTGAGAGTGGTACTTCACAGTGTCTCCACTGCGAAGTGACTTCTTTTTTACTTTTCTGTATCATACACTTTGGAAGAAGTCACTGTACACAGCCCACACTTAACAGAGTGGGGAGTCACATACCACTTCCTTTAGGACAGAGTATCTACATGAAGTATTTAAAATTCTTCTGTACAGAAGATTTGTCGATTCTCCCGCATATATTTATTTGGTCATTTGCTAATATTTTCTTAAGGATTTTTCCATCTGTGTTCATCAGATATATTGGTTTATAGCTTTCTGGTAATGTCTATCTGCTTTTGATATTAGGATAATGCTTTATAGAATGTGACTTAGTGTTCTTTCTGTTTCTATTTTCCCAAAGAAATTATGGGGAATTAGTATTATTTGTCCTTTGTGAAATTCACCAGTGAATTCACCCATGAAACCATCTGGGCCTGGTGCTTTCTTTATAGAAAGTTTTAAATTGGGGTGCCTGGGTGGCACATTCGGTTAAGCAAAGGACTCTTGGTTTCAGCTCAGGTCATGATCTCAGGGTTGTGAGATCAAGCCCTGCATCGAGCTCAGCTTGGAGTCTGCTTGAGACATTCTCTGTCTATCCCACTGCCTCTCCCCACCGCTCTCTCTCTCAAAAATAAATCTTTTTTTTTTTTTTAGTTTTAAATTATTGAATTCATTTCTTTAATAGTCATAGGGCTGTTGAAGTTACCTATTTCTTCTTGTGTGAGTTCTCATTGTTTTTTTAAGGACTTGGTCTGTTTTATCTAAGTCATTGAAATGTGGCATAGAGTTGTTTGTAGTATCCCCTTATTATCCTTTTAATACCTGTGAGAACAAGACTGATGGCTCTGCTTTCATACCTGATATTAGTAATTTGTGGCTCTTTATTTTTTTCTTGGTGCCTGGCTAGAGTTTATCAGTTTATTGATATTTTCAAATAAACAGCTTTTAGTCTTATTTTTTCTATTGTTTTCCTGTTTTCATTTTCATTGATTGATGTTCTAATTTTTATTATTTCATTTTTTCTTCTTGACTTAGGCTTAACTTGCTCTTCTTTCTGTAGTCTCCTAAGGTAGAAACTTAGGTTACAGATTTAGATTTTCTTTTTTAATGTATGCACTAATGCTGTAAATTTTTCTCTAAACACTGCCTTTGTTGTATCCCACAAAGTTTAATAAGCTTGTATTTTCTTTTTCATTCAGTTCAAAATATTTTCTAGTTTTCTGTGTGGCTCCCCCTTTGACCGATGGATTATTTAGATGTGTATTTATTTTTAAATATTTGGGGTTTTCCATCTATATTTCTGTTACCTATTTCTAGATTAACTCCATTGTGGTCAAAGAACATACTTTTTAAATGATTTTTATCCTATTAAATTTGTTAAAATGTGTTTCATGGCCCAGATGTTGTCTTAGGGAATTCCCATGTAAGTTTATGAACAACATGCATGGTGCTTTTGTTGGCTGTAATATTTGTTAAATGTCAGTTAGATCAAGGTGATTGATAATGCTGTTCAGGTCATCCATAGTCTTACTAATTTTCTTCCTGCTTGGTCTACAGTTTACTGACAGAAAGCTGTTGAAACTCTCCAGTTATAGTAGCGAGTTTACCTTTTTCTGTTTGCAATTCTATCAATTTTTTGCTTTATGTACTTTGGTACATTTTGGGGGGTACATATGTGTGTAGGATTGTTATATTGTCTTAGAGAATTCAGCTTTTCTTATGTAAAGCATTCTTTATCCCTGATAATCTTCCTTATTCTGAAGTTTACTTTGTCTAAAATTAATATAGCTAACTATTCCATTTTTCTTTTGATTAGTGTTAGCACTGTATATCCTTTATCATCCCTCTACTTTTTCTTTTTACTGAATTCATTATAATTTTTAGTCATGTAGTTTTCTAATCAAGGGGTATTTAAACTACAGCCACTAACACATGAAGATCTTGGGATCCTCCTTCTCAAATTTCGGAGTTATTGTTCTAATCTGTAACAAAAAGATGTTTCTTATTCATCTGAGCCTCCTTGAACAGGGCCTAGGAAGAGAATTTGTAATTCCACATCCCCTTCATTCCTTGAATAATATCATGTACCAGAATTGCCCTAGCCCATGATTTTTATTCCAGCTATCATTATCTTTTACTACTACTTCTCTCTCTTATCTTCTCCTGCCAATATTCCTTTCCCAGTTTTTTTGATTGCAGTAAAATACGTATAACATTTACTTTCCTGACCATTTTTAAGTGTACAGTTCATTGGCATTAAGTACATTCATCTTGCGGAACTGTAACTCTCATAGAGTGTCTGTCTTTTTGTGACTAGCTTATTTTACTTGGCATAAAGTCCTCAACGTTCTTCCATGTTACAGCATCTGTCAGAATTCCCTACTTTTCTAAAGCTAAACGATCTTCCAATGTATGTATATATCACATTTTGCTTATCCTTTCATCCATCAGTGGATACTTGGGTCGCTTTCACATTTTAGTGATTGTGAATAATGCTGCTATGAACATGGGTGTATAATTCTTTTAGATTTAGTGGGATTGCTGGATTGTATGAATTCTATTTTTAATTATTTTGAGGAGCTGTAATGCTGTTTTTCATTGTGACTGTACCATTTTACATTCCCACCAGCAATGCACAAGGGTCCCATTTCCTCTACATTCTTGCTAACACTTGTCATTTTCTGTTGTTTCTGTTGTTGTTGTTTGATAGTAATCATACTAATGGATGAAAGGTGGTCATCTCTTTACTTTTAAATGGGCTTAAAATGGGTTGGCTCTAGTCATGATCCCAGGGTCCTGGGATTGTGTCCCACAATCAGGTTTCCTGCTCAGTGTGGAGCCTGCTTCTCCCTTTATCTGCTGCTCCCCCTGCTTATCCTCTCTCTTTCTCTGACAAATAAAAATAAATATTTCTTTGGGTTACGTTAGTCACCATACAGTTCCTCATTAGTTTTAAAAATAAAATAAAATAATAAAATGGGTTTCTTGTAGACAACATATAGTTCTATCTTTTTTAAATCCATTCTGACCATCTGCCATTTATAGACATATTTAGACTATTTACATTTAAACTGATTATTGATGTAGTCAGATTTAATAGCGACTGTGTTTGTAACTTTTCTATTCATTGAATTTGTTTTTTCTTTCTGCTCTCTTTTTCTGCTTTTTATGGTTTTGAGTATTTTACATGATTCTATTTCATTTTCTCTCTTAATGTCAGTTATACTTCTTTTAAAAAGTTTTTGGTGATTTCTCTAGATTTTACAAATACATTTTTAACTAAGTTCATCTTCAGATAACCCTGTGCTTCCTTCCTTTAGTATAAGTACTTTATAGCAGAATATTTCTGATTCCTCCATCCCATTCCTCTGATTGCAGTCATCTGGTTCATTTATCTGTATTACTGCTTTAAGCAGTTACCTTGTAGATTTATTAAGAATATGAAAATCAGAAGACGTCTTCTTACAAAAAAATTTATTTTTCATTTATTCCTTCTGTGACACTCTTTTTAAATGTAGATCCAAGTTTTTTACCTATTTAATTTTTCTTCGCTTGAAGAACTTGTAACCTCTTTTTCAGGACAGATCAATTAGTGGCAAATTTAGTCAGTTTTTGTTTGGGAAAGTTAATTTCTCCTTCACTCTCTTTTTTTTTTTTTAAGAATATTTATTTATTTGTCAGAGAGAGCAGGGGGAGAAGCAGAGGGAAAGGGAGAAGCAGGCTCCTTGCTGAGCAAGGAGCTCGACAAGGGGGTCAACAGGGGGCTTGCTCCCAGGACACTGGGATCATGACCTGAGCCAAAGTCAGACACTTAACAACCAACTGAGCCACTGAGGCACCTCTTCTTCACTCTTGAGGAATAGTTTTAGGATAGAGAATTAGATAGATATAGAATATAGATACAGAATTCAAGGTTGGTGGTTATGTTTTTCTTTGAACACTAAAGATTTCTTTTCAGTCTCTCCTTATGTATCTTTTTGACAAGAAGTTTATTATATAATCTTAACTGTTCCTCTACAAACAAAGTGATTTTCTTTTCCCTGCTGAATTCTTTTAAGAATTTCTCTTTGTCTTTGGTTTTTAGCGGTTTGAATATGATATGTTTAGGTATAATTTTTTTTTTTTAACATTTATCTTATTTGGTGTTCTCTGAGTCTCCCAGATAGGTGGTTTGGTATCTGTCATTAATTTGGGGAAGTTCTCAGCCATTATCACTTCAGATATTTTTTTTCTGCTCCATTGTCTCTTTGTTCTCCCTCTGGTATTTCAGTTAATTAGACATATGTTCTGCTTTTTAAGTGTCCCAAAGGTTTTGGATGTTCTGTTTTTGGGTGGTGGTGTTTTTGTTTGTTTGTTTGTTTTCCCATTCTTCTTCTTTTCATTTCAGTTTGGGACCTATCTTCAGACTCGCTGATTCTTTCTCAGCCATGTCAAGTCTACTACTGATGAGTCCATTGAAGGCATTCTTCTTTTCTGTTAACTGTGTTTTTTATTTGAAGCATTTTGATTTGATTCTTTGGAGTTCTGTCTCTTTGCTTATTCATCTGTTCATATATGTCATCTACCTTTTTCATTAGAACCCTAAGCCTATTAATCATAGTTAATTTACATTTCCTATCTCATAATTCCAACATCTGTGTCATAAGATATTGTTCTTATGGTTGTTCATTTCTTCAGACTGTTTGTGGTGTGTTTTTCCCTTGCCTTTTGGCATACCTTGTAATTTGTTGTTGAAAGTTAGGCATCTTGTTTCAGGTAATGGAAACTGAGGTAAATAGAGCTCTAATGTGAGGATTTATGTTAATCCAGGGAGGAACTGGTTTGTGTTTAATGTTTATTATAGCTGTAGATACCAGAGGTTTCATATTTCCCTGTTGTACTCGATTTTTTGGCCTTTCCTCTTGACTTCGGAATTTTCCTATATTCTGTTCCTCAGAGAGTGTTTCTCATAGTTCTTTCACCTGTAACCCATTGTTACTTTCCTTGAGCTCCATTGTGTGGTGTTAAGATATGGACAAGGAAGGGGTGCCTGGGTGGCTCAGTGGGTTAAGCCACTGCCTTCGGCTCAGGTCATGATCTCAGGGTCCTAGGATCGAGTCCTGCATCGGGCTCTCTGCTCAGCGGGGAGCCTGCTTCCCTCTCTCTCTCTCTCTGCCTGCCTCTCCATCTACTTGTGATCTCTCTCTGTCAAATAAATAAATAAAGTCTTTAAAAAAAAAGATATGGACAAGGAGGACTATTTTATGATTAAGTCTCAGATTTTAAATGGCCTTATGGCTCCTGACTGTGACCATCACAAGTGGTAGAGCTTCCCCCGCCCACTTCCTGTTCCCTTACTTGCTGATAGTGTTTCCCCTCTGTTCTTTAAAGCCCCGTCCTGTGCTGACTGTAGGTTGTTGTATTCTGCCCTCTCTTTGCCCACCCCACCCCAGCCCACCCAACACCTCTTAGATGAAACAGGAAACCTGTAAGTTGGAAGGTAGAACTTCCCATTCTCTAGCTGGAATAAGGCTTCAAAATGGTGCTCTAGCAAATTCTTTTCTTCTGGAAAGTAGGCCTTTGTGATAGAAAACGCTCTGGGCATTTTTCACAATTGTTATTCCCCCCACTCCCTTGTTCAGGAGATCTTTTTTGGATCCTCATGGTGAGAACCTGGTGTAGTTTCTAGAAAGAAAACCCACAAAAATATAGCATCATCAGTAAGACTGTGGCCTCCAGGAATTTCTTATTCTTATAGTAGTCCACACTCAACCTCTAGCAATTCATCAAAATTACCATTTAAGTGTTCCTGTCAGTTTATGTCTCCAGTGACTTTGACTTCACTTAAGCAGATCTTGGTTGCTGTATCTCTGTGGCTGCACTGTCTCCGGATTTGAGGGTGGCACTCTGACTTGTAATCTTAGTTCTCTGAAGAATCCAAGAGAAGTTGTTCATTTTAAGTTTCTTCTTTTTTAAGCTTGTCTAGCTTTTTCCTGGACAGGAATGGTGACTTTCAAGCTCTTTACATACCAGAACTGAAAACAGACATATCTCCTGTCTATATTTTTAATTTCTAAGATCTCTAAATGTTTTGTAAATAATGGGCTCTTCTTGTTTTATGGCATTCAGACCTCCAACATCTTCTTTTTTCTTTTTTCCTAAGTTTTTATTAAATTCCAGTTAACATACAGTGTAGTATTAATTTCAGATGTACAATATAGGGATTCAACTTTTCCATCCAACACTCAGTGCTCATCACAACAAGCACACTCCTTAATCCTCATCACGTATTTCACCCATCCCTTACCCACTTCCGCACCCCAATAAAAAGAAAAAAACCTCTCAAAAAAATACTTAACATCTTTTTTTTTTTTTTTTAAGATTCTATGTATTTCCTTGAGAGAGAGAAAGTGCACAAGCTGTGGGGGGGGCACAGGGAGAGGGAAAAGCAGACTCCTCTCTGAGCACGGAGCCCAATGCAGGGCTCGATCCCATGACCTGAGCTGAAGGCAGATGATTAATGACTGAGCCACCCACCCACCCCGATCTTGAACACCTTTTAAAGTTTTCTGACATTTTCTTTTTCTGTTCTCTTGGTTATTATTTCTTTTATTGAATTTTGTGCCTCTTTTTCATTGTGTAAATTCCAAATGCCTTAGCTTTCTAGACATATTTATCTTTATCCTTGCTTGCTTATTATTTACCTATGAGTCTATTCATGAAAGTTTGCCCTAAGTACTCTTTTTGGGAAAAGGGTTTTAGGTGCAGGGTAACACCAGGGCATGTATGACTCAGTATGAGCAGAAGGTGAAACATTTGACCCGGGTATCTCGAAGATTGTTCTTTACTTAATTGCCTATGTGTTTTCTCATGTCTTTAGTCTGTGAAACATGTCTGGGCTTGCTCTTATCTGCTCTTTTGAAGAATGTTTTCTTCTTTTGTCAGATGGGGCTGTAGATTTACTGTATTTTTTTGTTTTCACCAAACCACTTCCTATTTTTTAAGAAGTCCTCAACATTTTAATTTTAATGATGGCATCTTTTATTATCCAAGTGTTTTTTCCTACAATTTCAAGATTTTTTGATTGGAGGAGAAGGCAGCTTAACTAGATTTAACTGTTACCATTGTTAATAATAAATTAATATTAATTGAACAGTTACTCTTACAGGATTCCTGAACTGAATTCCAACATGAGGAGAGGTGTCCCTGCCCACAAACACCAAAGTCATTCTTGGACACCAGCAAGGTTGTTCAAGAGTTCAGCTCAACTCTGACACTGTCTGCTCAGAGACAGTATCAGATTCCACAGGTTAAGGGCTCAGTCCTACAGTACTCCTCCCCCACCTCTCCTGATATCACCACCATCTCAGACATCATTCCCAAGCCCCAGGCTGTCACTTGTGCTTCTGACCATCTGGCTACAGATTACAGTTACAGTGATCTCCTTTCTTAAGTTCAATTAATTTGCTAGAGTGGCTCACGGAACCTAGGGAAACACATTTACCAGTTTACTAAAGGATATGATATAGTATATGAATCAACAACCAATGAAGACATACATAGGTCAGGGTGCCAAAGGAGCTTCTATACTCACGGAGCTTGGGGCCTGGCTTGTTGATGTGTGAGAGTTTTTTGGTTCCCCAAGGGTAGAAGGTCCCCCGAAAAAGGTTAAAAAGCTGTCTTCTTCTTCTTCTTCTTCTTTTTTGTTTTTTTTTAAGATTTATTTATTCTGGGGGCCCCTGGGTGGCTCAGTGGTTTAAGCCTCTGCCTTCAGCTCAGGTCATGACATCAGCCTCCTGGAATTGAGCTCCGCATTGGGCTCTCTGCTCAGTGGGGAGCCTGCTTTCCCCCACCTCTCTCTGCCTCTCTCTCTGCCTACTTATGATCTCTCTCTCTCTGTCAAATAAATAAATAAAATCTTAAAAAAAAAAAAGATTTATTTATTCTGAGAGAGAGAGAGCATGCAAGTGGGGGGAGGGGCAGAGGGAGAGAAAGAATCCCAGGCAGACTCCCCATTGAGTGTAGAGCCCGAGCAGGGCTTGATCCCATGACTGTAAGATCATGATGTGAGCTGAATCCAAGAGTCGCATGCTCAACCCACTGAGCCACCCAGGTGCCCCTGTCCTCTTGGGTTTTTGTGGAGGCTTCATAATATAGTCATGATTGGCTAAGTCAATTGGCCATTGGCTAATTCAATCTTCACCCCTCTTCCCTCCCTAGAAGTGGTGGGAGTTGAGAGGTGGACTGAAAGTTCCAGCCCTTTTATCATATGGTTGGTCCTCCTGGCAACCAGCCCCCAACTTTCAGTCGGGTCCAGAAGTCACCTTCATTACTAACAAGATACCCATTTACCTTTATGGCTCTGAAGCATTTTCAGAAACTTTGAAGACCAGACAGAGTTCTTAAAATATATCCCAGTGGGGCACCTGGGTGGCTCAGTGGGTTAAGCCTCTGCCTTCGGCTCAGGTCATGATCCCAGGGTCCTGGGATCGAGCCCCGCATCGGGCTCTCTGCTCCGCGGGGATCCTGCTTCCTCCTCTCTCTCTGCCTGCCTCTCTGCCTGCTTGTGATCTCTGTCTTTCAAATAAATAAATAAAATCTTAAAAAAAAAAAATATATATATATATATGTATATATATATATCCCAGTATGTGCCAGGGAACTTGCTAAATGCCATTAGTATATTATCTCTTTTCATCTTTACATCAACACAGTAAAATGGATGCTGTTATTTGTATGTCTGCTTAGGAAAAATGAAGTTTAAAAACATTAACCTGCCCAGGATCCCGCAGCTAAATATGTGTCTGAGCCAGGATATGAACCTAGCCTGTCCAGCTGATGGACAAACAGATCCGTTTATAGCATAATCCTGTGGATATGTCACTGCTACCCAACCAAACCCATTAACTTCAGTTCCTCACCCATCTTACGTTTTTATCACTTAAGTTGTTGCGCTCTTAAAATCAGTTCCCTTCTACTAGGACCAAATCTTGTACCTCTTTCAAGGCCCAGTTTTAAATGCTACCACAGCTGTAGCACTGTTGGCAGTCTTCCAGCTGGAATAAATTGCTTACTTTTTACCTCATTTTACATTTATTTGATCTCCTTTCTAGGACTGCCTACTTTTCCTTTAATATAGCCATTGGATGCATACAGTTCTTCCATGCGAAACTGTAAGGTCACTGGGAAAAGGATTTGTGCCTTTTATTATTTGTGTCCTGTATCTGTATGATTCCTAGCATTGCCTGACATGTAGCATTTCAGTAAGTATTATTAATAAATAATGTATATTTAGTCAGTTTAATTTTTGTCTTTATAACTGCATCCTTTTAAATCAGTTTCTGCATCAAGGTTGTTGACTTATAAATATTTGTGTGGATTTTATTTAAATATGAATAGGGATCTGGAGCATATCTGTTTTAATCCTGCTGATGGGATTAATATTTATGAATATCTAAGAAAGGGAAAGTAGTTTTAGAGCTAATTAGATGGAGACTGGCATCAATAAAAATATCTAAATTTGCATGAAAATTTCAAGGAAATTCAAGATATTTGGGAGTCATTTGCATGCTAAATAAACATTTTGATTTCTTCTTTTAGAAGTTAAATAATGTGACTTGTAATATGGAAGATGATTCCTAAATCAAAAGTAGGCAACAGATCATTGTTTCTGTCACATAAACCTAGAAGGAAAATAGCATGTGTCTGCCAAGGTTTTAAAATTCATGTCACAATTTCACAAACCAATTTGGTTGTAAACTATCTTTCTTTTTAATAGTACATAGCAATGAGAGTTGTGGCACCTCATTTTTTTTTAAAGGTTTTATTTATTTGAGAGAGATAGTGAAAGAGTATGGGATTGGAGGGAGAGAAGCAGGCTCCCCACTGAGTAGGGAGCCTAATGTGGGGCTCAATCCCAGGACCCTGAGATCATGACCTAAGCCAAAGGCAGAGGCTTAACCCACTGAGCCACCCAGGTGCCCCAGACTTGTGCCACTTCAAACAAGTGATATATTAAGCATAGAATAGCTAAGATTTATTAGCAAGGTCATTTTCTTCTGTTTCAGAAAATAATAGAATTTGATAATTCTAAGTTTTACCTATACAACGATTGTCTTAAGAATAACCCTTATCATTTTCCAGTGGTAGGACATTCTTTCTCCTAAGACATCCCATTTTACTGTTGGATAGAGTTTCATGTTTTAAAAGTTATTCCCTACTTTAAACTATAATGTTTTTAAAATCTCTGCTTTTTAGAGCTTCTTTCTTACCTGTACTTTGAATCTTTAGAATCTATAAAAACCTTAAGATTTTTAACACTGTAATTCTCATGTGGAGCATCTGGCAGAATGAGATAGGGCGTAGGCTGTGGGCCTATAGCTATTTCTTTATAGGAGTCTCCTGAAAGCAGATGTTTATAAAGCAGATTGTGACAGTCTAAGAGGATGCTTAAGCCTAAATCATCATTGTGTAGCATTATTCCTCTGCTTTGGTTTTCTTAATTCAATATCATTATATTTTAAATTTCAAAATAGTCATGAAATTGTATTAGTTTGAGAAAGGGGGAGGAAATCTGTCTTTTTCTTATGCCTCTCACTTAAAAGCTTCTATGAAATATGCCTAATCTGTTGAGAGACACCATTTTGAACAACCAGTGCGCAGCTTTGAGCTCATTGTAACTGCCACATATTTTTCAGTGGCTCCTTTATGTGATAGATTACTCTCAGGAGCAAACAGTTTGCAGCTCTTCTCACATTCTGTTAGAGTTTTTATTTTTAATAAAGTGCTATGATTAATAGCCTAATGTAATTGTTGTTTCCCCATTGAGTGTAGATACTTCATTTGTATGTCTTTAATCTGAAGGAACAGTTGTTTTATTGGACTCTTGTTGTTTTTCTGTGCTTCTCAAGGTTTTTTGATTGCTTTCTTTGGGCTATATATAGTGGGAGGAGAAAATGAACTTCTCTATCAGAATTGTGGAGTAGGGCCCAGTAGAGAAATGTTAAGGATGAATACTGACATGCTTGAACATTCATAAATATATTTTTATGATAATTTTGGAATGGGACAAACATCTATTGCAATTCTGATTGATTTTCCAGTGGCAATTATGAAAATACCTTGTCTCTTTGGACTACTGGTATTCTGATGATACTATATTATAGATGCTTTCCAAAATGCCAGCGTGCTTTCACCAAGTTCTTTGTTTTGTCGTTGTTGTTTGGGGAGGTTGATTTTTAAAAATTTTTTTTATTTTTGCAAATTAAAGTATAAGGTAAAACAAGGTAGAAAGGAACTATTGAAAAGTTGAGAAATTATGCATCTAATTTTTTCAAGAATCTGGTGCTCCACTCATCAATAGACAGTGGTTCATTGTTCTTTCTCTTGAAGTGGTGATACCCTTCAGCCTGGTCATTCCTACATCCACTCTCAGGAGTCTGGCTGGGAGCAGAAGTGTAGGAAACACTTCCGTGTAACCACAGAGCAATTTTCCTTTTGTTCAGAAATCCAGAGTTTGAGGTCAGGCTTCTTTGGCACTAACCACTGAGTACTTCATTAGCCCTAACCAGAAGCCGGCTACGTTTGTTAAGAATGTAGTAGGGTAAGAATTCAATACTGATAAGAAAATTTGAAAGCTTATCTTGTGACATTGAGTATTGAATCTGACTTTTATTAGGAAAGTAAGTTGGGTGAAACTTTTACAAAATAGAGAAAAATAGTTTAATAACATATGTGTTAAGTAGCATATGTGTACTTACATATAAACAGACATATTTCTGGCCTTTTTTTGGCCAATAAGGGTATTACTTTTACTTTGTCTTAGAATTTAGGGAGAGCTGCTTATTTTTGTATTTTTGAAAGTCTTTCTTTTCGGGGCCCCTGGGTGACTCAGTTGTTAAGTGTCTGCCTTTGGCTCAGGTCATGATTTCAGGTCCTGAGAGCGAGTTCCTCATTGGGCTCCCTACTTGGCGGGGGGCCCATTTCTCCCTCCCTCCTCCACTCCCCTTGCTTGTGTTCCTTCTCTAGCTGTGTCTCTCCCTGTCAAACAAATAAATAAAATCTTTAAAAACAATATTGAAAGCTCTGTTTATATGGAGACTTTTAAAAAACTCCTTAAAATAATTTTAGAATTGTCACAGTGTCACAACGAGCAGAGAAAGCCTTGTAGTATACTCTTCACCCAACTTCATCTAATGTTACCATCTTAAATAATTATGATATAATAAACAAAATTAAGAAAACCACAAACTTCATTCTGATTTTACCAGTGTTTCCATTAATGGCTTTTTTCGGTTCTAGGATCCAGTTTTGGATCCCACATTGCATTTAGTTGTCACGTGTCCTTAGTCTCTTCAGTCTGTGGCTATTCTTTTGTCTTTAATGCCTTTGACACTTTGACACTTAGGAAGAGTATTGGTCAGGTATTTTGTATAATGTTCTCAATTTTCATTTTATCTGGAATTTTCTCATGATTACATTAGGTTAATGGATTACATACGGTTATGGATTTTTTTGGACAAATATTACAGAATTGATGTGCCCTTTTCAACACTTCCATATCAGGGTTATATATATTATATATATCTTGTTATTTGGTAATGTCAGCTTGATCATGTGGTTAAGGTGGTGTCGGTTGGATTTCTCCCTTGTGAAGTTGTTTTTCTTTTTGTAATTAATAGATACTTTCGGAGATACACTGTGAGGCTGTACAAATATCCTATTTTCCCTTAAACTTTTAGGGGTGAAGCTTTTTAGTTGCTGGGCTTTATTATGGAATAATTGGGTAGTCATTCTTTTCTGTTATTGTTGCTAGGACCAGTATTTGTCAATCTTCTCAGCTGCTCAGCTTATCCTAAGAGGAATGCTTCACTCTCCTGCTTGGTGATAGGAAGCTTGGTTGCCAGCCTTCTGGAACTTGCTGGGGAGGGTGATAGGGAGTTTCACATTTCAGTACGTGGTCTTAATCTCCTCTGAGATTGGTCACCTCTGAGCCCAGAACCTCTCTGATTTAGTTTCTCCTGAGTATAAATCTCTTGTCTCCAGGGGTGAGGCGGAGGTTTAAGAGCTCCTAATTCCTGTCCCCCCATCATCCCTGTCTCCTGAAGTGCTCACAGTTCCTCACGGTCAGCTGGTTTGAGTCTCCTCAGTCTGTCCCTCTTGGTGTACCTGGAACAACTCTGCTCCATTGATTGTCCACTTTTTTTTTTTTTTTTTGGCATGTATTTTGGGTTGGGATTACAGATACCTCCTAGTTTTGTCCAAATGGAGTTTGTGTTCGTATTTCTTGTTGTTTGGGGGTATTATAAAGTGGTGTACCCAGAAATGTATTTAGCCGTCTGTCCTAAAACCAAAGCCAAGATAGGTTTTCAGAAGACTATTTGGCAACATCTCTGAAGCATCCAAATACACAAACCTTTGGGTCAGCATTTCACTTCTAGGAATTCATCTTATGGAATTATTTACACGTGTGCATGAAGATAACATGTATAGGAAAATTTTCAGAAACACTGTCTATAGAGCCAAAATAAATAAGTAATGGAATCAGCCTAAATGTAAGTCCTAATAAGGAGACGATTAAATAAATTGTGATATGTTTGTATTATAGACTAGTATGCAGCAGTCGGGACTAGTGAGGTTTGTTTATATATACTGATGTGGGAAACTCTTAAAGACAAATTACACCATAGAGCAATTCTCAGAGCAGCATTTTTGGTATCATTTTATTCTCATATTTTTTTTGTGTGTATATATAAGTACATAATTGAAAAAGGAAAATATTTGGAAGAATATAAGCCAGACCTTTTAATAGTGGTATTTTGGGAATGATGAAAAGTAGAACTTTAATCCTCTTGCTTTGTCTACTTCTTTATTGTATAAATTACTTCTGAACATAATAAAAAGGTGAGGACTTAAAAAAAATTACTTCTGTAACAGGCTTATTACATTTTGGTTTTTAAACAAAAATATGAAATAGACTGCCTACAAAAGTAGCTGAACAATGACTGGTTTTCAGACAGTCTCTCTCTCTTTTCTTTAATTAAAGATTTTATTTATTTATTCGACAGAGAGAGACATAGCGAGAGAGGGAACATAATCGGGGCAGAGGGAGAGGGAGGAGCAGGTTTCCCGATGAGCAGGGAGCCCAGTGCAGGGCTCAGTCCTAGGACCCTGAGATCATGACCTGAGCTGAAATGAAGGTAGATGCTTAATGGCTGAGGCACCCAGGTGCCCCCAGAGTCTCTTTAAAGAACTCTTCAAGACACTATCTCAGGTATCACTGAGGATCGCCAAACTGGGCTACTGTTTGGGAAAAGAGCTTTCACGATCATATAGGAATGGGAAATTCTGGGTTAACAAACTGAACAAGTTTTTCTCCTGTAGAATTGCTGGGAGTCTTTAACATGCTAAAATGTATGGCAGATCTGCACAATCTCACAAACATAATTGTTCTCTCTCTCTCTTTTTATGGCATGCTTGTTAACTTCTCCCAAAAGAAATGCTCTGTGGAACTATATTTTTGTTGACATTGCTATTATGTTTAGAGCAATAAAGCTCCATGTTAATTTGACCAGTTTTGAACAATGAATTTTGAATCATGCCGCTATGAACATTCCTGGGAAATAATCACTTTAGTATATTCTTTTATGCAAGGAAATGAAAGGATAGAAAGATAGAAATTTTTCCCAAGATACCTTCAAAATCTTCTGAACTCCTTCAAAAGGTGAGAAGGAAGTTTTAAAATTAATATGTTTTCAAAGGAAGATTATGAAAAAAGAACAAAATTTGGATTTCAAAAGAAAACTTTAATGTGCCTACTCACAGCTCACTTGGCTGGTGTGAGTGGGTGTCAAATTAGGATAATTGGATCCACTTAAGTGAGGGCAACATGCCCAGCACAGAACTTAATGATCTCTACCTAGAAACTGTTTTACATGCATAGATGGATTGGTTAAACTCATAAACTACTAAAAGTGACACTTCATCAATCACGAATCTAATGTATGATTAAAACCAGATCTATCAACCACAATGTAGCTGGAGTTGGAAAGTGATTTATTAGGAAAATGAAAATAGTTCTGATGATTTCCTCAAGGAGCACCAGGAAGAATACAATCCTTCTTTGGGGTCTCACACAGATCC
Organism: Lontra canadensis; assembly: GCF_010015895.1. Lineage (NCBI taxonomy): Eukaryota > Metazoa > Chordata > Mammalia > Carnivora > Mustelidae > Lontra > Lontra canadensis. Next base: position 17,652,871 of record NW_022631022.1, read on the forward strand.
TTTCAGTTGGTTCCACGTCAGAGCCTATCAAGGTCATTAGGTTTCGGTGAAAGTGCTGGTATGAAGCTGCTGCCAGCTTTTGGGCAGCTGCCAGCGGTTTGGGCAGCAGGTCAGAGCTCATAGCATTTTTGATCTTTGGATTTTGAAAGTTTAATAACTTTTCTCAGACATATTTCCCAGTTATGTTTGGCTTGATTCAGGTTTACGTGGTCCTGATTGCTCCAAATACAGTAGCAGTATGCCTGTAGGTACCGAAGTTGAACCGCCCATTCCTGTTCAGTAACCAAGCAGACCTCGAGCACAGCATGCAGGACCCTGACCTCTGCACGGGGGTGTTTGGACTTCATTCTGTAGGTAGTTTTGGGGAGTGATGTGTTCAGATCTTTTATTTTCAGGAGGCAAAAGGGAAAGGGAGCAGCATAACTCTTTTTTATTATTATTATTTCAGTTAGCCAACATACAGGACATCATTACAGTACATTAGTTTTTGATGGAGTGTTCAACAATTCATTAGTTGGTATAACACCCAGTGCTTATCACAACACGTTGTAACTCTTAATATAATCAGACTTAAGAAAAAACACCAAGGTTTCACTTATGCTTTGGGACCCTTGATGACTAATTGGTATTTGTAAAATCATTGAGTAATTTCTGGATACTTCATTTTTGTGAAGACTTCAGATAGATTAGTTGTAAATTCAGGTGTTTTGAGCCACAGGAATGTCCTAGTTTTCTGTAACTTGCTATTGTAACTCTATAACTGTCTTAACTATACACTGGAGAAAGTACGTTGAGTAGTTCCAACTAGCCAAGTTAGCGATTTCATTCTTCTTAATTATTTTATTTAAGTATGATTTACATACCATAAAATTCATGCATTGTAAGTGTACATGTCAGTAATTTTTAGTGGATATTTAGAGCTATGTAGTCATCATCACAAAATAGGTACAGAACATTTCCATCCCCCCCAAAATCATGTATATCTGCTTGCAGTCAATACCTCCTTTTGCCTCCAGCCACAGAGAATCAGTGATTGGCTTTCTGTTGCTTATAAACGTGCCTTTTGTAGTTCTTTTACATAAAAATGAAATCATGTAATATGTAGTCTTTTGCAACTGGTTCTTTCATTTAGGGTAATATTTTTGAAATCATCCACATTGTGGCATCTATCAGTATCTTCTATATTTTTATTGCTGAATAATATCTTTTATAGAGATATACCTCAATGAATCGTTGAACACTACATCAAAAACGAATGGTGTACTATATGTTGGCTAACTGAACATAATAAAAAAAAAAAAAAAGATGTATACCTGATAGTGTTTACCTGTTTACCAGTGGGTGGACACTTGGGTTGTTTCTAGTTTTTAAGTATTCTGAATACTGATACTGTGAACATTTGTGTAAAAATCTTTGTATGGACATTTGTTTTCATTTCTCTTGGGTAGATTCCTAGGAGTAAAATTCCTGGGTTGTATGCAAAGTCTATGTTTAACTTTTTAAGAAACGACCAGTAAAACACTCTGTTCACAGATGACATCACCTTATATGTATAGAAAATCGTAAGGAATTCACAAATAAACTATTAGAACTAATAAATGAGTTCAGCAAGAGTCAGCATCCATATACAAAAATCATTTGTATTTCTGTACACTTAACAGTGAGTGATCTGAGATTAAAATTAAAGTAATTTCATTTATGATACCATCAATAAGAATAAAACACTTTGGAGTAAAATAACCAAATAAGTGTAAACTTAACATTTTTGAAAGAAATTAAAGATCTAAATAATAAAAGACAATTTGTGTTCATCAGTTAGAAGACTTAATATGTTCCCACCAAAAACGTATGAGGATTCCAGTTCCTCGCTGCCCTCACTAACACTTATCAGTACTGTGTTGGTACAAAACTCGGAACCCTTTTTGATTATATCCATTCTAATGAGTGTGTGGTAGTATGTCATTGTGGTTTTAATTTACATCTCCTTAATGACTAATGATGTTGCACTCATTTTCATGAGTTTATTAGCTGTTCTTACGTTTTCTTTGATAAAATGTCTGAGCTTTTTGTTCACTTTTAAATTGTGTTATTGTTCTGATTGATTTATAAGAGTTCATTTTATCTTCTGGTCCTGAATTACATGTTCAAGTCCTTTATCGGATGTATGATTCAGAAGTATTTTCTGCCAGTCTGTGGTTTGTCTTGTCATTTACTTAGTTGTGTTTTTCTTAAAGTGCAGAAGTGTTTATTTTTAATAGAATGCAGTTTATCAGTTCTTTTCTTTTATGTCTTATGCTTCTGTTGTCATCTCTAAGAATGTTTTTCTAACCCAAGACTTGAAGACTTCCTCCTATATTTTCTTCTAGAAGTTTTAATTCTTCCATTAAGTCTGTGAGGCATTTTGAGTTAATTTTTGCTTGTGGTGCTAAGTAAAGATCTAAGTTCATTACTTTGCATATGGATATATAGTTGTACTCGCACCAGTTGTTGAAAAGACTGTTCTTCCCACATTAAAATTTCTTGACGCCTTGGCCAAAAACCAGTGACCACAAACTTAGGGTTTTATTTATGGACTCTTGGTTTTCTTCCATTGATCTTTATGCCTATTCATATGCCAATACCAGACTGTCTTGATTCCTGGAGCTCTGTTGTAAGTTTTGAAATTTGGGTAATGCAAGTCTTCCAGCCTTTTTTTTTTTTTCTTTTTCAGAATTGATTTGGCTATTCTAGGTCTTTGGCATTTCTATTACATTTTAGGAGCAGCTTGTCATCTTAATAACATTGTCGTCTAATCCATGAACATTTATTTATTTAGATCTTCTTTTCATTTAGGAATTTTTAATTTAGATGTTGTTTAATTTCTCTCCAGCAATGTGTTGTAGTTTTCAGGGTACGAATCTTACACTTTTGTAAAACTTATTCCTAAATATTTTGTTCTTTTTGATGCTATCATGAATGGAATTGTTTTCTTAATTCCATTTTTGGGTTGTTCACTCCTAGTATATAGACATTGAGTTGGTTTTCGTATATTGACTGCATTGTGTGACCTCACTAAACTTATCAATTCTAGTAGCTTTTTTTTTTTTTTTTTAAGATTAGAGAGTTTTCTACACAGATATAATTAGGTCATCCACAAATAAAGACAATATTCCTTCTTCCTTTCTAATCTTTATTTACTTTGTCTCTTTTTCTTGCTTTCCTGCACTGGCTAGAACTTTAAGTACAATGCTTATTAATACGAGAAATGAGAACTGACACCCTTGTCTTACATCCAACCTTAGGGGAAAAAAAGCATTTACTTTTTAGCCATTTAGTGTAATTTTCACTGTATGTTTTTCAGGATGGGGAACTTTGCTTCTATTCCTGGTATGTTGAGAGTCTTTATCATGAATATGTAGGTATTTGATTTTGTCAGATGCTTTTTCTGCATCTATTAAAGTGATCAGTTCTTCTTTTTTTCTCTACTGTGGTATATTACATTGATTTTTGGATATCAAACTAGTCTTGGATTCCTGTGATAAATCCTGCTTGGTCATGTTGTATAACCCTTCTAATGTGTTACCAAATATGGTTTGCTGTTATTTCATTAAGAGTTATTGTATCTGTGATCATGAGGGATATTTATCTATAGTTTCTTTTCCTTTGACTTTGATATTGGAGTAGTATTGGCCTCACAGAGTGAGCTGGAAGTGTTTCCCTTCTGTTTTCTGAAAGACTTGTAAAGGATTAGTATTATTTCTTATTTTAAATATTTGATAGCATTTACCAGTGAAGCTGTCTGGACTCAGACTTGTCGGTGTGGGAATTTTTTTTTTAAGATTTTATTTATTTATTTGTCAGAGAGAATGAGCACAGGCAGACAGAGTGGCAGGCAGAGGCAGAGGGAGAAGCAGACTCCCTGCTGAGCAAGGAGCCCAATGCAGGACTCGATCCAAGGACGCCGGGATCATGACCCGAGCCAAAGGCAGCTGCTTAACCAACTGAGCCACCCAGGCGTCTCTGTGCAGGAATATTTTTAATTACTAGTCAAATATCTCTATTTTTTGTAGTTCTACCCAGATTTCGTGTTTCTTTGTAAGTAGGTTTAGTAATTTTTGTCTTTCTGGGAATTTTTCTATTTCCTCTGAGTGACCTGATTTATTGGCTTAAATTTGTTTATAATTTTACTTTGTAACTTACCAATCTATATGGTTGGTCATACTGTTCGTTCTTTGATTCTTGATTTAGGTAACTTATGTGTTCTATTAATTTCTTAGTCTTGTGTCTTTTTTTTTTAAACTGGCTAAAATATTCAATTTAATTTTTCCCAGCTTTATTGAGGTATGATTGATAAATAGTAATATATTTAAAGTGTACAACATGATGATTTTATATATGTATACATTGTGAAAGGATTCCCACAATCAGGTTAACAGGTTTATTAAAACACCCATCACCTTACAGGGTTACTTTTTGTGTGTTTATGAAAATGCTTAAGATCGGGGCACCTGGGTGCCTCAGTGGGTTTAGCCTCTGCCATCAGCTCAGATCATGATTGTGATCTCTCTCTCTCTCTCCATGTCAAATAAATAAATCTTAAAAAAAAAAAAAGAATGCTTAAGATCTACACTCTTCACTAAGTAAAAGATTGCATAATTCATGTGAGGCTTCTTTTTTTATAAAGGTATTAAATTTCCCTTTAGGCATGGCTTTAGCTGCATCCCATAATTTTGAATTTGTTGTGTTTTTCTTTTCATTCAGTTAAATATTTTTTTTAAAGATTTTATTTATTTATTTGACAGAGAGAGATCACAAGTAGGCAGAGAGGCAGGCAGAGAGAGAGGGAGAAGCAGGCTCCCTGCTGAGCAGAGAGCCCGATGTGGGCTTGATCCCAGGACCCTGAGATCATGACCTGAGCCAAAGGCAGAGGCTAAACCCACTGAGCCATCCAGGTGCCCCTAAAGATATATTTTTTTAATTTTCTTGTGATTTCTTCTTTGATCCTTGGGTTACTAAAGAAGTGGGTTGTTTGATTTCCAAAAACTGGGGGTCTCCCCATATTTCTTTGAATTCATGTATTTTGGGGCCCTGTTTTTAGATGTATATGTATTTATAATTGATATGTTCAAAGAAAAGATACACAATTTAGTGATAATAATTGGAAATTTTAATATTCTCTCAAAAATGAATTAAAACAATTAGAAAAAGTTAAGAGTATAGAAGACTTAACTCTAACAACCACTTTGCCCTGACTGATACTCTAGAATCCCCACCCATCAACTACAGATACAGGTTTTTTTCAAGCACATACAAAACAATCTCCAGCATAGACCATATGCTGTATGTATGTAAAACAAGTCTCAGGAAATTTTAAAAGACTGCAGCCATACAATGTGTGTGCCTGATCACAACAGAACAAAATCAGATATCCACCTCAGGCCTGTTCTTTGGGGCTTGCTGTGGAAGTGGTGGATTCTTCAAGCTCAGGGGTCTTCTCCTGTAGCAACCTGCTGCATGTGTACACATCCGTCCAGGGCCTTCGCTTTGCCTTTGTGCGGCTTGGGGGGTTTGGGAGCTGATGAAAACAAACAAGAAACTCTAGCTATTGCTGTTGCCTTGAGTAATAAAGTTTTGTCTCTGATGCAACACTTGTGTTTCTGCCAGCGCCCATGACGCATAATAGCCTGTCTTGTTAGCTCATCAGTAAGGTAATCGCAGACCTGTGTGGTTCCTGACAGTTTTCTTTAGTTCCTGGAACATATTTTTAACAGTTGCTTTGAAGTCTTTATTAAATCTAATATCCAGAGACCCCCTGAGACCTTTTGTATTGACTGTAGTTTTTACATTAGCCTCTGAGTATAGGCCACACTTCGTTTCTTTGTATGTGTCTTCATTTTTTGTTGAATATTGGATATTTGGGATAGCGTATTAGAGCAACTGTGGATTCTGGCTCCTCCTCCCCTCCCCCAGAGCTGTTCTTGTCTTGTTGTGTACTAAGCCTGCTTGGACTAAATCCTTGACATCCATCTTCTCCACACTGCAACACTGATGTTTCTCCTTAGCTTTTTTGTTTTGTTTTGTTTTGTTTTTATCCTTAAGCCTGGCTTTTAGGGGTAACCCTTGTGGCTATATGGATTAGTGTTTAGCCAAAGATCAGGAGTTGTGCTCAGACCCCTCAAGCCAGTAGCCTTCCACTCTGAGCTGATGGATCTGGTGTGATTTGGGGCATGCATCCAAACTGGAGGTCGTTTTTTAGTCTGCCTCAGCTTTTGTTTTCTGCAGGGCTCCCTCACTGGTCCTCTGAATATACACATAGGTTCTGCTGGCCAGAGATATGGAGATATGTGGGTCCCCAGGACCCGCTGCTGGCTCTGCTGCATGTCCTTATGGCCTTTGAGCCCTCTTAGTGTTCTTCACTTTCCCAGACTCCCTCTTAAATCCTGCCAACTGTCGCCCACTGTTTTCTCCAGAAGATCACAGCCTCCAGCTGGGGGAGACCCTGGCCCTTCCTATTCCCTTGCCACTGAGATTACACTCTGACTGACCGTACTCACATCAGTGAGCCCTCTGACAGCCACGGCAGGACCACCAGCTTCCAGGGCCAGCCCTGCTCTGTTGACAACTGCTCCCCTAGAGTTGGGGACCTTGGAGCAGCTGCAGGCCGGAATGGTGCCCGCTTGCTGTTTTCATCTGAACTGCAGTGATTTTCACGAATAAATACTTCTTGGTTTGTTGTATGCCTTTGGCCAGTTTCCAGTCTTTGACAGTTTTGTCCAGCCTTGTAGTTGTTTTTGGGAAGAACATCTGTTGACATCCTCAAATGGTCATGCTAGAAGTCCAAAGTCCCAATCTGTATCATTTGCTGTTGATCCTGGTGACTGTGTGGTTCTCTGGGGTCACGTGAGACTTCCCTTAACTGCCCACCTAGAACCTGGAACAGCAGAAAAAGAACCAACTTGGGGAAAGTGGGTGTAAAACACTAGGACCAGAATGGACATGGATTTTTCCCATAGTTAATTAGGAATCATTTACGATGACCTGGCATTATTAATACTTTTATTCTAGGTATAACTGATAAAATATACTTGCAAAGCAAATGTTTATATAACATAATTATATAGTTATTTATATGTGCTTTGAATCAACTAGAAAGATTAAATATCATGTATGATGATATTCTAGCAACACTGGTCTCCATTGCACCAACATTCTCTCTGAATTTTCTTCCACTTATTAATTCAATAAATACACATTTGTTGATTATGTAGGGTATACGTAGGCACAATAAGTGATGCCAAGAGGAGGCAGGTACAGATTTTGTCCTCGAGGAGCTTATAGGTTAGCATGATTCATCATGAACATGAAAAATACGCATGGGAGTGCTGTTGCCTCTGAAGACTTACAGGTGTGTGCTCTAGGTCCGTAGCTAACCAAAGTTTCCCTGTCTGACGATTGTCACCCATTACTTCTGTCCCTGGTCCTTCCTGCTTACATTCCCCTCTGGGTGCCTTTATACTTACCTTCTTCTCTTTTTCATCCATTCGAGCGAATTGTGGTGATAATGTGTACCTAGTGCTTCCCACATGCCTTTTCTTACTGATGTTCATGTGGTTCCCATCAGCCTGGGATGTGGTTAGGGAGTGTTTCCAGTTTATACACAAGGTAACTAAGATCAGAGAGACTAAGTGACTTGCCCAGCTTCACATTATTAGGAAGTGGCAGAGTCAAGTTTTGAACACAGGGTCTTTGTGCTTGAAATCCTGGGCTTTTCCCAGTGTGCTATACTGCCTCTCACGTTACGAATTTCCTCTCCGCTCCAGCCAGCAGATAGGTGGGAAATACCTAGCTTAGTAAGTCAGGTCAGACTTGGAAGTGGCTTTTCCTTAGTGTGTTTTTGGATAGGCACACAAATGAGGCAACAAAGCAGGACTGTGTTAAGGCTACTCTTTGAACCGTTTCCCTCTAAGGGTTTTTAGTGACTTAATTTTATAATCAGAGATTCATATTTCCAGTGGCTTCTTACACATTTCTCTGGCAGATATTGGACCATTACTCCGGATCCAGCATGTTCAGAACCAAATTTGCCATCTCTCCCTCAGTCTCTAGTCTCTTTTAATGTTGCCGTTCTCCATGAGTGACCCCATCAACCAACCACACATTCTCCCAAGCCAGAAACCTGGGAGTCTTTGACTCCTTTCTAACCTTCACCCCCGCCTCCAATCCTGTCATTCCCACCCTACCTCATGGGGCTGCTGTGTGCATAACTGACATCATTGATGAAAAAGAACTCTGAAAGCTGTGAAGGAGGTATTTTCTCTGAAGCAACACATCTGTCGAAGCATCAGGAATAAGCATGAGACCTTACTGGCCATTCACATGTAACTTTCTTAAAACATGGACACTTGGGTCAGTGGAGTGTGGACTTGTGTCTTCCGGGACTTCATAGTCTTATATTCTGATGGCACTCTGTACTCTTCAGTGTACTTTCTCATAAGGAGAGGAAAAGAGAGAGTGAGTGAGTTGCCCACTGCCTCTCTTCTACTAATTTTCCCATTAAGGTTATCACACAACTCATTCGAACTCCTTTATTAAAAATTGTGAGATTATACTTCTACTCTCTGGCCCCAGGATGCAGGAGATTCTGGGTTCAGTACTGGGAAAATCAGAAGTGTCCAGCAGCAGAGTGGACTTCCTTAAGGAGTAATAAAGTTACCAATGACTGCAAGTGTACAAACGGAGACTTCTGATGAGCGGGGCTTTGACCTCCTGCCGCTTCATCTCCATCCAGTTCCTGAGTCTGCGGGCCATGCTAGTACATACTGCAGGGAGCACCGTAACGAACAGATCAGCTTCCTAGAAGTACTGTGGTTTTGGAATTCTTGATTCATGTTTTTATATATTTGTGGTTAAACGAGTTGAAAAAGGTAGCAAATGAAATATTAGGGACATGAGGAAGGTTGTCAGACTTGCCTGGGTCTTGCCGAATTACAGAGAGCAGGGTTTAATATGAGATAAAGTTAAAGATGTGGCTCTTGAGTCTCCCGCAGAGCTAAAGACCCCGGCTCTGCAGGGGGGTCATGACAGCCTGGGCCCGTGTCCAAAGCAACGAGGCTCATCCAGACTGCACATGTTATTCCATATTTGATAAAGTAGCTGAAAGTACTGAGGTGTTCTCATAGGGGAGACTTCTTTGTGCAAAGCTTAATAGATGTTGCATGCTGCTTTCGGAATTAAAGAAAATCACTTGGTCACTGCTGTGTCCTTCTGTGAGATGTTTTATTCTCAGCCGTCACCCTCCCTGTCCCTTGCTCACAACCATTATAGTGACCAGAAAGTCTGCTTGCTCTACAGTGATGTGTCTGAATAGTGCCCATTAGTTTTCAGTAGTTAACTCCGGCCTGCATGTTAGCCTTCAGTTTAATGGCCTTTTTTATGTTCATTCATTTTATTTTATTTCCCATCGTGGTTTTGTTTATTTCTTTTTTGTTTTTTGTTTTTTCTGTTCTCTTTTTTAAAACCGTCGTGGTTTGCCCTTCATATTCCCCAATGTTTGCACATGACAAGATGTTGCCATCCCAACATTACCTCCCACTTCACTGACCAGTGCCACTACTGACCATCTAGCACCAGCCACAACGGGACCACTGCCTTCAGCTCCTCGGGATGTCGTGGCCTCCCTGGTCTCTACCCGCTTCATCAAATTGACGTGGCGCACACCTGCATCAGAGCCTCATGGAGACAACCTTACCTACTCTGTCTTCTACACCAAGGAGGGGATTGCTAGGTAAGTGTCCATGTTCCGGAGCCAGTTGGTTGCGTCTTGGTCAATCCCAGGCCAGTCGTGCTCACCCTGGCTCCTTTTTGTGCAGAATCTATACCAGTTTTTGGTGCAGAAAAAATGATCACAAAGATGCATATTTCCCAATTTTAGGTCATTAAAATTTATCCCAATCAGACCGAAGTCCTGGTATTCATTCTTTTCCGCGTCTCTCAAACAACTTGGGACGCGGGTGTGGTATAGATAGAGATGTTTAGGTGGAAGTATTGGTATATAACAAGGCTCCTCTCTTTTCATACGGTTCAGTCAGCACAGCCGCTAGGACGTGGTTTACTTAGAACATTCAGATTCTGGAAATTAAGGTGGACTTAACTTCGAGCAGTAATCGTAAATGCATACTTGCCTGCACCCAAATGTGGATGTGGGCCGCTGAGCTTGCCGGGGGTCTCCTGGATGACACAAGAGTGATAGTAGCTCATTTCCCTAACTGCATTTTCATTAAGTTCCTCTCCATCTCCACCTCTTTCAGGAGCTCACATTGCTTCTTCTTTGCTTACGGGACATTGTCCAGAATCCCCAGGTCGCTTTACTCATCACCAGCTTTATGGTGTCTGTCCAGCCTTCCGCCTTTCTCCTCCCACTTTACCTCCCTTTCTGATGAAGCCTGTCTGATTCCTGTCCTGTGTGCTGTCTTTCTTCCAGTGTGTTCTCCTCAGTCGCTTACCCCCTTCCCAGCTGAAGCTAAAGTCAGTTTGTGGCCCAGATTAAGCCCCAGGACACCCGCATGCATTTTTCTCTACCTTTCTCAGCAGATACAGCCTTTCTCTTTATGTGTTCATGCCACTAATATTGGCACTTAATTATGATAACATGTGATCTCTTACTGCCATAAGTTGTTACTCTTCTGCTATTTTATGTGTATTTGTGTTGTTTTCCCAACCCAATTATAAAACCTTTGGGAGGAACTTGCCACACGCTATGTATTCTTAGCATTGCCAAGTAGATTTTTTCAGACCAAAATAAGAAAGCTAAAGTATCTGTTTTGATTAGGGCCCTTGAGCATGAAATAAAGCTTGTGTCTCTCCCAGGGTGCTTACATCTGATAAGCTTTGAATTTAATAACTAGACTGTCGAGTTCCACAAGGATCGGAACCTCCATCAAAATCACTTGATTTAACCCTCTTGAGAAGTCTGTGTCACCTCATTTGAGCCAGATAGATGGAGCTACTCACATTATGTTTTTTCTGAACATTGTACCAGATGTCTTGGGAATTATAAAGATAAAGAAACATAGATCTAGACACAGAAAGGCAAGACATTACTCCCAAATGGCATCTGTGTTAAAGTGTCTCCAGTAATCTTTCACATCTCACTGCTAATTCTGTAGTATTTCACAGAAGGAAAGAACACTTAGTAATTCCTCAGATTAACAAACTTCTTTCCACTCCGGTTCCTTTGCCTTTGCTGTTTCTTCTATCGGAAATGTATTTCCCTCACAAACAACTGTTTCTGGCTTTGTATCTGTCATCTTCAGATCACACCTCCATAGGCCTTCCTTGAAGACCCCCCCCAACTTCGCCCCCTTCAGTCCTATCACACAGTGGTGTTCTGGAGCCAGTTTGTTCCCAAGCCAGTTTTTAAAGTTTCAGGAAATTTTAGACCCGATGACAACGTGGTAGCTCAAAACAGGGCATGGCATGAGTATTTACTGGGACAAGTGCTACAAACCAGGGCTGGTTATTAAACATTTACCAGAAGACCACTGCTGTCACATCACCCTGTTTTGGGTGGTTTTCTGTTTTGTTTTGTTTTATTTGGGTTTTATTTTGTTTTCACAATGCTTTAACACTCTGCAGTCTTCTCTTTTAATTAACCTATTTCTTATGTCTGTCTTATTCAATAGAGTATCACCGGCACCTGGAACAGGGCCTAGCATATAGTAGGACTAAATAATTACTTGTTAAATGAATAAATTCATTTCAATCAATGGAGTAATAAAAGCTTATTCAAGAAATCATGTTGAGATAATTAACTCCATTTTGTGAAAAGAATGGAAGTTATATCTCTGTCTTATGTATAACAATAAATTATAGACAGATTAAGAGATTGTAAGGCTCATAAATGTATTAGAAGAAAATGCAGAAACTGTTTTATCACTTGAGTGTGAAAGGCCTTTTAACAGACGACAGGAAATCCAGAAGCCACAACAGGAGAGATCGACAAAGTTTATTACATAACAGTGTAAAATTTCACATGATAAAATATCATAAACAAAAGCTATCAAGTGATGAGCTGGGAAAAAGTTTGTAACATTTATAAAACATTGTGCTGCTATCTAGTCCATATAGAGCACCCTACAAATCTTAAGTAAAAGACAATGTCCCAAGAGGTGAGTGGTACAAATAGATTGATTAGCAGAGGTTAATGGAAAGCCCATTAAAGTTAAAAAATGTTTTTGCTGTTGCTCATGGTCTGGGAGATACAAAATAATACAAAACGTGAAACTTTTTTACTTTTAAGGCTGGCAAAAATTTTAAGTTGATAATATGTAGTGTTAAACAAGTTAAAATAGTGGGGAGAAATCTGCTCTAGGCTTTTGATGGCAATATAAGAGTAGCCCTTGGAGAAAGTGATTTGGCAGATTTTTTTTTTACCTTCTTAGTGCACACATCCATCAATAACAATAACCCAACAATAACACTTCTAGATGTTCTATAGAAAACAGATCTACAGGGCACCTGGGTGGCTCAGTTTGTTAAGCAACTGCTTTCAGCTCAGGTCATGATCCTGGAGTCCCGGGATGGAGTCCCACATCAGGCTCCCTGCTCAGCAGGGAGTCTGCTTCTCCTGCTGACCTCTCTCCTCACATGTACTCTCTCTCATTCTCTCTCTCTCTCAAATAAATAAATAAAATATTTAAAAAAAAAAAGAAAACAGATCTACATATATATAGGGCACTCATAAACATGTTTATTCTAACATTATTTGTAACAATGAAAAAAGGAAGAAAAGTCAGTGCCCACTGATGGAGGAATGGGCACATAATTAATATATGTATATCCATATGAAGTGTGATACAGGAATTTTTTAACAACATATCTGTGTATTTTGGTGTGCGTGTAAAAATGCCTAAAACAGTGATTCTCAGCCAGGGACAGGAATGACTTCATCTCCTCAACAAATTAATAGCAACATGGAGGGGGTAAAAAAGGGGAACAGTAGACCTATAGATTAGAGAATACTCAGTGGACACTTCACCATGTCTGCTGACATTTTGGGGTATTAAAGCTCAGATGAGAGAGGACGCCTCCTGGCATCCGGTGAGTAGAAGCCACAGATGCTGATACACGTCCTGCAGCCCCTTACAACAAAGAATTATCCCACCGAAAGCACAGTTGTGCTGAGGTTGAGAAAACCTGACATGAAGAGATCTGGTAAGATACTGGTCAGTTAGGTGTCCGGGAAGGACAGGTTTTGAGGAGAGACAAAAACTGGGGCATTTGGACTTTTTAAAACTATATATAATTTTGTTTTTAATGAGAATCTGTCACTTCGATTTAAAATTAAATTGTCAGGCAGGAAGACAAGGCAAGTATGTATAAGGGAAGAGGAGGTGCAAGGAGGATCCAATTTAATTTGCGTGTCTGGTGTTTGATGGGTGGGAAAAGTAGGAAAGTTTAACTGGCCCAGAGAGCTGGTAGGAATTAATAAGAGATTATAATAAAGTGGAAGTTTGGAGCCAAATGTCATAATGCCAGTAAGAATTTGGACATAATCAGTTAAGAAAGGAGCATTCTAGACTACTGAGCAAGTGTGCACTGTGATTTTATTAAATGGCTTTTTTTAGTAGTTTATGAGCACTACATAAAGACAAGAAAAATGAAGTCAGGGAGACAAATCTAGTTAATCTAGGCACGTGGTAAGTATGGCCTAGACGAAGGTAAGAGCAGTGACTTGGAGTGGACAGAATAAATCTAGGGAACAGTCAAAGGAAGATTCTTGGAGACCGTCATGTTTTTGTCCTTTCATTTGTGAATGAAGTTTATGATTTCTGAATACAAGCCTTGAAGGAGTAGAAAGAACACCAAGTCAGAAAGCTAGACCCTGCTTGTTTTGTAAACAGAATTTATTTAACCTTTATAAGCTTAAGTTTTCTCCTCTAAAAAAAATAAGAGTAGTAAATTTTCGTCACAGATTTAAAATGAGAAATCAGAGTGGGCCTGGAGCCACTCCCTGGATTTACAAATCCTACTTCTTCCTACACTTGAAAAATCAGCCACAAGGTGGCACTGTGTGTCTTGGTCATGAGGTGTAATTCTTCCGGGTGCCTGAGTTCCTTGAGATTTCAAAGGGTCCTTTGCCTTTTCAACTAGGAAATGTTCACCCTTTTTTAGTATAAATTGAGTACTTTTCTGATATTAGCCACTAAATGGAAAATTCAGAGTAAGTTCTTCCAGAAGTTAATAACATTTTAGAGAAGGATGAAGCCCCTTAGCTATCTTAGTTAAGCCCAGGAATTGGCAAGTTACAGACTGTGGGCCAAATCAGAGTTGTTATTTTTATGACCCAGGAGCTAAGAATATTTTTTTGTGTTTTCAAATCATTACATTTTAATAGATTTTGTAAGTAACTACATAATATTTTCCATTTTGTCTCTTAACCTGTAAATATTTACTATCTGGCTCAGAAGGAATTAGTGAGCTTGTCAAAACTAGAATGGAGCTCTTAGCACCTCGCCCAGCACTGTCTTAATAGAAAACGTAGCTTTTCCTTTCTGCTTTGACTCTTAGTTTACACATTCTAACCCAAGTTCCATCATAACCTCACACAACTGTGAGAATTGTACTTTTATAACTCACCCTGGGTCTTGTCCTGAAGTCAAAGTTTTTTCTAGACAGGCTCTTGGTTCTGGAACCTCAGACCAATCTAGAGTTAAAGTGTTTGCAGGTACTGGATATTTGTTCTTCCATCTTAAGGAATCATACGCGTTACTGATTCTTTTTAATTATAGGATTTCTGTAGAAATCTGTTCTAAGTTTTTCATTCCCTTCACTCATTTCTCCTGTGTTTTTTTTCTTTCACATAGGAATGAACAAAAGATGTACATATTATTACTATACAAGGTTTATGTAGAGAAGTCAAATTTCCATTCATGCATTCTTCACATATCTGTGACGCTGCTTTCCGTGTCTGAACTTTCTGCTAAGTTCTGCTGTAATATGGGAACGTGATTGAGACACTTCAGTTTAATGTAAAATAGCACCCCCCAACTATCTTTCTCAAGATGGTCTCAACTTTTTGTTTAAACTGTTATGTATAGTGAGCAAAACAGACCTATTCTGTGCTACTACACCTTGTAGTTTGGTGAGATGTCAAATACCATACTTCCTTTTAGGCAGCAATCAGTTGCCATCAGAGCAATCTGTCAGAAATTTCAGAGTGTAAGAAATTCGCTGATACCCCCTTTTAAATCTTGTGACTTAGAGGACTAGCTGAAGAGAAAATATCTGTCAATACCTCAAGGATCTTCGAGTAATAACTTCTGTTGCCATAGTACTCTTCTCTACTGGAACAAGCACTCTCTGTGAAGATGGTGTGGGTACTGTTGGTTTGGTTTGTTTTAAATAAAAATAAGGTAGTTTAAAAAACTAGAAAACTACTGAAAAACACTTAAATCTCTGAAATGCAAATATTCACATATAATCAGGCAAATTGGCATAAGTTCATGGAGAACTAAACAAATTTTATCAGTGATTTCAGGGAAAATAACCAATATCTTAAAAAATTTTAATTCCGCAGATTATGTAGTTCCAAGTAATTTTGTCCACAGAGTAGTTTTGGGCCTTTTTATTACTCTGTCAGGATAGATACAAATCTCTCCTTACATGATCGACAATTCTTAAAGGCCAGCGATTTGTCTAAAACAAATGAATTCTTCCACAATATTTGTTGAAACTCTTGTGTAATATTAACTGGTTTTTTTCTAGTACATACAATAGACTGACTGTAATTATGGGCCCAATTGTGGGACTCTCAGATCCCAGGTTAGTCTGGAAGCTTTTAAAGAAGCCAAATAACTGCTTTTATCTTCTCAGTTCATAACACTATACTGCTAGATTCTTTTGTCCTGTTGTCATAAAATTTGCTAAACATTTCAAATCAATTTAGATATCATTCTAAGAGTATTTGCCTTAACAAATAAATTATAAAAATCAGGGGCAGGTTTCACTTTTTTTATAGATTGGGTTATTTTAGGATCATTTAAATTTCTAATGTTCCCAACTTTTAAAGTAATAATCTCTAGCTTTGTTTTTATTGAGTCTTTTATCCAAAATATACACAGAATTCTTTGATATTTTCCTTGAAAACTGGGTCATGCTTGTAATTACCTCTGTCTCCCTGAAAAATCACTCCTTAAAACTCAGTGATTCCTAAAGCCTACAGAATTGATGGCCAGCTTCCCCCATTTGAAATGGCAATAAGAAGACCCTTGTTTGTTCCTTCTCTGAAAGGAAGGTGTGGTTATGACCAGAAAGTCAGTGATGTTTAAGCAAGGACATCAGCAAGGTATCAGACATGTGTGATATTGCTCTTGGCTACTCTCCATATTCTGTGCACTGTTCCACCCCCAAAGCCTTGCTTTCTGAAGAGTTAATTTGACTTAAATTAAGATTTTTTTAATTTAAATTCAATTAGCCAACGTATGGTACATCAGTAGTTTTTGATACAATGTTCAGTGATTCATTAGTTGCATATAACACCCAGTGCCCATCACATCACATGCCCACCTTAATGCCCATCACCCAGTTACCTCGTCCCCCCACTCACCTCCCTCATCCCCCCGACCCACCTCCTTTAACTCAACTGTGTCTGTTTCCCGGAGTCAAGAGTTAAGATTTTTATATGGCATTGTATCTATAGGAATTGCAATGAAAATGAAACTGCACATTCTAGAAGTATTCCTAATCAATGCTGTTTCTTTCCACATCCCTCTTTGTCCAAAGGGAACGTGTTGAGAACACCAGTCGCCCAGGAGAAATGCAGGTGACCATTCAAAACCTGATGCCGGCGACTGTGTACCTCTTTAGAGTTACGGCTCAAAATAAGCATGGCCCTGGAGAGAGTTCAGCTCCACTCCGAGTAGAAACACAGCCCGAGGGTAAGTCTTTCACCTGTCCATCAGCCCTACATGTAGGCAGATGATAAGAAGGTCTACCTTCTTTGTAGGCTTGTGTACCATGGCAGTGCGGAAGGTACAGCTCCTTGCCGTCAAGGACCTTATGAATTGGTTAAGGGAGAGCAAATTAATTCACATCAAACTGTGACAAATCATGGAAGGCAATAGGACTTTGCTGATACACACTCACATTTTATTGATTCTTTAAGACCTGGCTCAGATGCCTTCTAGACTTTTTCCTCTGATCCTATCTACCTAATATTATACCTCTGTAATTCTAAGGAAAGTAGGCAACACAGTCATTTTTTCAAGGAGTTTGATGAGAAGAAAGAGACTAAATAAGAATGTAGATGGAAGGGGGACCTGATTCTCTTGAGAGTATTTTAGGGATGGAAAGTGGCTATAACATGTCTTGGCAAAAGACGAGGTAAAGGAAAGAGATGTGTACTCCATCTAGAGGTATTCAGCCTGGGCCGGGAGGTGTAAATGTTGGAGGCAGCCCTCTGAAAATATTTTACACACTTAGCTGAACAAACCAACTTAAAATTTTTTCCATTTATTATGCCATTGTGCAGGTGAAATGAAAGAATTTCTTAGGGCCTTTTTAGGATCATGTTTGCTTATGTGTATCCAATGAATATATTGAAAGTATTTTCAAGGGAATCGGAGGATTGTTTCATTTTCCTTCCCCTTTAATAACTTAGAGGAAAGTTTTCTGTAGCAGCAGAAGTGTGACAAATCCCACCTGCCGGGCTGCACAAAATAATGCTCTCAACATTGAGTGAATAACATGATTCATGACTAAATAAAGCAAACAACTGTCAGAAAAACCACATTCAGGTTTCTCTGCTTCGGTAGCAAAACCGTCAAGCTGTGGTGCTATTCCTTAAGAAAGCTTGTTTGTTCTACATTTTGCCAGGTTTTTTTTCCTGCTCCTCAAATCTAATGGATTCTGTTACAGAAACACCGGCACCAGAAAAACGGTTTTCAAATATAGAATGTCTACCAAAGTGTAGACATGGGTAACCTCTGGAATTTGTGTATAAATTGGGGCTGGAACTTGACAGTCCATCAGTCAGATGAAAAGAATACAGTAAAAAGGTCCGGGAGCTGTTGTAGGAGTTAGAGAGAGACGGACAGTCAGTGAACAAACCATCAAGCCTTCCCGTCACAAACACCCCACGGAGGGCGTCGTGTCTCCTGCCTGGTCGGCGACACGTGAGGCCACGTGTTAGAGTCAGAAGGTGTGCAGCTCCGGGCTCCACCACTAACTTGGCCATCACACAGAACAGTCCTTAGCCAACCTCATCTGCAGACTGCGATGATCATAGTATCACTCTCGTGTGGGTTAGTGCAAAGACTACGTAAGACATAATTTAAATACATGTAAAGCACTTTCAGCTGCATTTTATATTTATTTATATTTACATTAAATACTTAAAGCACTTTCAGTAAGCATTCAATAAATGGTAGCTATTTTAAAAATCGTTATTCTATAGTCTTACTCCCTTACTGTTTTTCTTCCATGCATACGTTGACGTGTCCTTTCTAAACACGATCTGACCATGACATGCTCCTGCTCGTGACTGTTCAGTGATTACCTAACACCTACAAGGGATGAGGCAGGCTCCACAGCAGCACGTTGGAAGCTCTTTGTTACCCGGCTGTGTCCTGCTTCTCCGCATTCTCCCTCCCTTATTCATTCAGTATTTGCCCTGAACCACATTACACTGTCTTCTCACATATCCCACCCATTGACTAGAATAATTTTTCCCTTGGTATCTGAGGACGCTGTTCCTTCTGGCTCCCCAGAAGTCTTCCCCAGTCCTTCCCTTGCCTACACACTCCCCTCTCAAAGCTGAGTCGTGTTTTCTCTTTCTGTTTTCGTTAAAATCATTATGAAATCTGTTGGCATTTGTGACTCTCGCAACTATTTATATGTCTGACTTCCCTCTAGACTGGGATTCTTTGTGGGCAGGGGCTCTGTCTGTCACCGTATCCACACTGTCTGGCAAAAGAAGGCTCTTTTTTTTTTTTTTTTAAGTTTTTTCCTTTAATTGCAGAATAAGTAGCATACAGTGTTATATTAGGTTCAGGTGTATAGAGCAATTCAACAGTTCTACACATTACTCAGTGCTCATCGTGGTTAGTGTACTCTTTAATCCCCTGAAGACTCTGTTTTTGTGATGGCTACTTTTACGTGCTGCAGTCCTGCTCTAAAACTAGGCTTTTATAAACCACAGGAAAAATTTTGCAATGTTTATTCATTCCTTTGAATACATTTAAGATACTTCACAGATAGTTTTTGGTTATAATTTGAGTCGTAGAAAGGGAAATGCATTTATATATTATCCTAAAACCACTTCAGTCAAATCAGTTGTTTTCTCGGTTTTTAATGTTTTTAAAAACATGGCCAATATGACGTTATTGCTGAGACTGGTGATTGAAGAGTTCAGTAAATTTCATTCATATCTTGATGTCTCAAAATTTTCTTTCTAGTTCAGCTCCCTGGCCCAGCACCTAACATCCGGGCATACACAGCTTCACCGACTTCTATCACTGTCAGCTGGGAAACACCATTGTCTGGCAATGGGGAAATTCAGAATTACAAATTGTACTACATGGAAAAAGGGACTGATAAAGAACAGGTAAAAGATGAAGCCTTTTTTGGTAAGATATATTTATTTATTTGAGAGAGAGAGAGAGCACAGTGGGAGGAGCAGAGGAGGAGGGAGAGAGAGAGTCTTAAGCAGGCTCCACACCCAGCGTGGAGCCTGATGCAGAGCTCCATCCCAGCACCCTGAGATCACGACCTGAGCTGAAATGAAGAGTGGGATGCTTAACCGAATGTGCTACCTATGCACCCCAAAGCCATTTTTCAGTCCATTGATTGGAATAGTGGAGTTGAAATTTATTTCCCAAAATCAATACTTGCTTGTCTAGAAATCTCAGAATAAAAAAAGTTGTATACAGGAAATGGAAAGTCAGCAGACTCTATTTCTTTGTACCAGGTTATATTCTCTAGTTTTTATCAGGAAAGGTCACTAAACATCAAGCAATATTTCTCAGTAAATTGCGAGTGTTTCTCATTAATCTGCTTTGATTAAGTAGAATTTCTTAAAAGGGATAAAAATCTGCATCGTATCAAATGAAGAATTTGTGTAGTTAATTCTTTATTTTGCAGCATTTCTTTTGGCTTGAGTTGCATGCACGTAAATTGTTTTATTTTATCCAAGGATGTTGACGTTTCAAGTCACTCCCATACCATTAATGGTTTGAAAAAATACACGGAGTATAGTTTCCGAGTGGTGGCTTACAACAGACATGGTCCGGGAGTGTCCACAGAGGACGTGGCTGTTCGGACGCTGTCAGACGGTGAGTCTTTCTTCGTTGGATCACATACCATGCTTGGGGGCCCTGGTCAGGTCATGGGCTTTGATAGCAAGAAGATTCCATTCAAATCCCAGTTCTACCCCTTTTCTGGACTTTAGTCACTTACCATGTCTGAACATGCTTCTTTATGTGTAAAATGTAGATAATACCAACTTCATTGGGTTTAAAAGATTTACTGAGAGAGGGTGGGACATGCAGTGCCTGGTACTGAATAGTTTCTCATGTTTTCATTTTTAGTAGGAGCTTTTGTACAAGTAAATCTTATTGCTTGTTCATAACACGAACCCTTATCAATCATATTTTTATACCGAATAGCTCTTTTTAATTCCTCGCAATTTTGTGACAGTTTCATTTCTTACCTGTGGCTGAATTTCTAAGCTAAGTTGTATTCATGTAACTATGACCTAGAGCAGTATTTTTCAAACTACAGCTTGCCAAGGGGATTGAGTAGGTCAAGACTGGGATTTTCTGTTTTTATTTTTTTACTATTTTTTAGTTTAAATTCGGTTAATTAACCTATAGTGTATTATTCATTTTAGAAATAGAGGTTAGTGATTCATCAATCTTCTATAACACCCAGTGCTCATTACATCATGTACCCTCCTTAATATCCTCATCACCCAGTTACCTCCACCCCTCCAACCCTTCTCCCCTCCAGTAACCCTCAGTTTGTTTTCTCTGATTAAAGAGTCTCTTATGGTTCATCTCCCTTTCTGATTTCATCTTGTTTTACTTTTCTCTCCCTTCTCCTATGCTCCTCTGTTTTGTTTCTTAAATTCCACATACAAGTGAGATCATATGATAGTTGTCTTTCTCTGATTGACTTATTTCATTTAGTATAATACCCTCTAGTTCCACATACTTGTTGCAAATGGCAAAATTTCATTTTTTTGATAGCTGAGTAGTATTCTATTGTATATATACCACATCTTCTTTATCCATTTACCTGTCAGTGGACTTCCTTCCACAGTTTGACTATTGTGGACATTGCTGCTATAAATATTAGGGTACAGGTGGCCCTTTGGATCACTACATGTGTATCTTTTTTTTTTGTCATAAAATAATGGATATTTTATTCCAGCTCTGGGGAATGAAAGAAGGGGTAGTGGAAACACATCCGTCTACACACCATTCTAATTTAGCTGACATTAATTTGAAAAAGCTAAAGCAAATATGTGTATATATCTGTATAAATATTTACATATATACATACATATTTCACCAGTGTTTATATATTTACTCTATTTTTTCATAAACACCCTTAAAAATCATTAAATGCATCCCAATATTTCGGCTTCTTTAATCATTTAATATTGTCTGGATTAAATTCACAGTTCGTGTTTTAATCCCTTATGTGTGATTGGTCAAGCTGTACATTATATTAGAAGATATGAGAGAAAAACTTTGTTTAAAAGTTATACCCCGGAAAAAAAAAGTTATACTCTGTCAGTTACCCTTTACATGATTTTTCCATCATTGTTTTCAACTTCATACATGTTATAGTTCTCTACGCAGAGCATTTCAGCTTCTAGTGCTGCATGTATCTACGTCTTCTGGATGGGACTGCCCGCATCCATGAGCTGGGGTCAGGCAGAAACTGTGTAGCCCCAGAGGTGGATTCTGATTGTGACTTTGTTTCGGAGCTGAGTTCCGTGGGCAAGGGCACTGAGTATTTCGGCTGTCTGTTGTTTTGGCAGGTAGTTCTGTTGCATCAGAATTTCCTAACTTAGATTTTTCTTTAGGTTTAGGAAACGACTCTTTGTTGATTTTTGTCCACAGTGATTTAACTGCTTCATAAATTTGCTGGCGTATAGTATATGCCTTTTTCCCAGTTACCTTTGCAATTATTACTGACTGAACCTGGGTAGCAAACAGTTGCTCCTAAAGAGGCCAGTCCCAGTAGATAAGCAATTTTCTTAAACCTAGAACCTTTTCTTGCTGAAATCACACCTGCCAATCCTGAAACTGTAATCTCTCCAAGTTTTGGGAGAAAATCTTGAGGTGGATCCTTCAGATAGATATATGCATCTTTTCCAAATTGAACTGTACCCATTATTCCATTTTTCACAAACACATAAACACTATTGCACCAGCCAATATAATGACCATTTGTAGTGCAGAGGGATGCTAAGCCCATTTGTAAATGACCAGGCTGCTCTTTGACGTGTTTAAACTGCAGAGGTGGTGCAGTCCGTGTGGGGAGCTGCTCTGGCTGTACTAGCTGCTTTTTGTGTTTTTCTTCTGTAGCTGCAAGCGCAGTTACAGATGCACATATCAGACCTGCAGGTACGATCGTCAGCTTTCCCATCCTAACAGTCGCCATGTCTGTGACCTTCTCCACCTGAGTCCTCACATGGTGGGCAGAGAGCCCTACATTGGTATCTTTAAGACCAGCATTAAAAAAAAAAAAAATTATCTGTAGTAGAACAGAAAATAACAGTGTTTATTGCAGTTAATAAATATATATACTGTTTCCTGAAAGTTGTAATATTTTTCAAGAATTCAGGCCTGTTTGTGTTATTTGTAGAATTATCCTCGGTTTGGATATGTCTAACAGGGAAATTCTATCAAAAAAAATATAAATAAACTGGCCTGGCTTCTTAAAAAATACTAGTCTCATGAAAGAAAACCAGTGGGGGGGGGGTGGGCAATAAAAAAGTAAAAGAACAATTCAGAGAAAAAAATGGGAGATTATCATTCTAGAATCTAGGTTAAAGAAAAATAAAGACACATGGAATAAAATAAAACATGTAGTATCTTTGACTGGCTTCTAGATCTGGGGGTAAAATTAGCTATCAAGGACAGTATTACTTAATGTTGGGTAGATGTACTGTTAGGCAATTTTAAATATTAGGTATGTTATTAGTTATGTTACCTAATTTTTTAAAATTTTGACATTTAAAAAAAATTGTAATTCCAGTATAGTTACCACAGTGTTATATTAGTTTCAGGTGTATACAATATAGTGATTCAGCACTTCCATACATTGCTCACTGCTCACCATGATAAGTGTGCTCTTATCCCCTTCTCCTGCTTCACCCATCCCTCGCCTGTCTCCCTTCTGATAACCACCAGTTTGTTCTTCATATTTAAGACTCGGGGGGTTTTTTGTTTGTCTCTTTCTTTGTTCCTTTTTTTAAATTTAACATGAGTGAAATCATGTGGTATTTGTCTTTTTCTCTGATTTATTTCACTTATTAGCATTGTATGCTCCAGATCAATCCATATTGTTGCAATAGCAAGATTTCATTCTTTTTTTTACGACTGAGTAGTAGTCTATTGTATGTGTAGGACGTGTGTGTACACATACCACATCTTTATCCATTAATCTATCTGTGGACACTTGGGCTGCTTCCATGGTTTGGCTGTTATAAATAACGCTTCAGTAAACATAGGGGTGCATGTATCTATTTGAATTAATTTTTTTTATTCTTTGGGTGAATATCCAGTAGTTGAATTACTAGATCATATGGTAATTCTATTTTTAATTTTTTGAGGAACCTCCATGCTGTTTTTCCCAGTGGCTACACCAGTTTGCATTCCCATCAGGTGTACACAGGTGTTGCTTTTCTCCACATCCATGTCAACAGTTGTTTCTTCTGGTTTTCATTTTAGCCATTCTGACTGGTGTGAGGTGGTATCTCATTATGGTTTTGATTTGTATTTCCCTCCTGATTAGTGATGTTGAGCATCTTTTCATGTGTTTCCTGGCCATCTCTGTGTCTTCTTTAGAGAAATGTCTGTTCATGTTTTCTGCCATTTTTCATTGGGTTATTTGGGGTTTTGGTGTTGAGTTGTATAAATTCTTTATATATTTTGGATACTAACCCTTCATCAGATATGTCATTTGCAAATATCTTTTACCATTCAGTAGGTTGCCTTTTAGTATTGTTGATTGTTTGCTTTGCTGTGCAGGAGTTTTTATTTTGATGTAGTCCCAGTAGTTTATTTTCGCTTTTGTTTCCCTTGCCTCGGGAGACATATCTAGAAAAATGTTGCTATGGCCAATGTCAGAAATTACTGCCTATGCACTCCTCTAAGATTTTTATGGCTCCAGGTCTCACATTTAGGTCTTTAATCCAGTTTGGTTTTATTTTTGTGTATAGTGTAAGAAAGTGCTCCGGTTTCATTCTTTTGCATGTAGCTGTCCAGTTCTCCCAAAACCATTTGGGGAGTTGAAAATGTTGGGTTTTTTCCCCATTGCATAGTCTTACCTCCTTTGTTGAAGATTAATGGACCATATAATTATGGGTTTAGTTCTGGGTTCTCTATTCTGTTCTATTGATCTTTGTGTCTGTTTCTGTGCCAGTACCATACTGTCTTGATTACTACAGTTTTCTAGTGTATTTTAAAATCTAGGATTGTGATACCTGCAGTTTTGTTCTTCTTTTTCAGGATTACTTTGGCTCTTCAGGGTCAAATTTTAGGATGATTTGTTCTAGTTCTGTGAAAAATGTATTTTGTTAGGGATTGTAGTAAATCTTTAACTTGCTTAGGGTCGTATGGACATTTTAACAATATTTGTTCTTCCAATCCATGAGCATGGAATGTATTTCCAGTTGTTTGTGTCATCTTCAGTTTCTCTCATCAGTGTTTTATAGTTTGTAGAGTACAGGTCTTTCACCTCCTTGGCTAAGTGTATTCCTAGGTATTTTATTGTTTTTGCAACAACTGTAAATGAGATTGTTTTCTTAATTAATCTTCCTGCTAGTATATAGAAATGCAGCTGATTTCTAAATAATATTTTGTACTAAAATTAAATTTTCTGAATGTGATTGTTTTGTTATAGTTTTGGAGAACGTCCTTGTTCTTAGGGATATATACTATAGTATTAAAGAGTGAAGAATGATGATGACTGTAGTTATCTCTCAGATGATTCAGAAATAGTATGTAGACACATAAATATGTGTGTCTAAATAATGTGAAGGAAATAAAGCAGATGTGCCAGGACATAAACAATTCGTGAATCCAGGGAAAGAATATGTAGAAGTCATTGTCTTATTCTTGCGACTCTTTTCTGTGTGCTTGACATTTTGCAGGATTAAGCGTTGGGAAAAATAAATACAAACTATAGTTTGGGTAGCTAGCTGCATAAGCCATTTGGCCAAGACTTTTGAGAAAAGTTGAGGGAAAAAATGTTTAATGTAAGTTTTAAAATCTGTACCTGAACCAGTTCTAGCTGTACGAAGTGGGTTGGCATGCTGACTGCAGTGCCTGTCATGGGATCTGAGTCCATCTTAGCATGGGGGTTACGGCAGTTCTGTAGAGTATGATAAATCTTGGTTCCTCCATTAGCTGAAACAAATAGCTCAGTCAGCTTCACTGCCTCCTTTATAGTTTTCTCATCTATAAAATGGGAATAATTATAGAAACTCCTTCATGGAATTGTTGTAAGGATTAAGTACCTGCCATTTAGGAGCATGCAGCGTATCTTAGCTATGATGATGGTGATGATGATGATGAAGACACCAGCAACAGCCTATGTCGGCTGCCTCTGCAGCTAAGTCAGGGGTTCTGAATGGAACCATTCATAGACTTTTTTCAAAACACAGCTGCATAAGTCCTACTCCAAATCCTCTGTTCCTGGATCTCTGGGTTGAGGCCTGATGCTCTTTGATAGCACAAGTTACAACAATGAGCAAGATACAGTCTCTGTCCTCCAGAAGCAGACAGCGCGGTGGGCACTTAGTCAATATCTGTTCGCCAGATGTCCGAGAAAAGGAGAGAGAAGTTTCCATGGATGGACTAGGAAAAAAGAGTTAAAGTCAACATTTTGTGAGTGGAGGGGAAATTAATCAGGTTTACTTACATTCTTTTTGTTTGCTATAGTTACTACAAAGAGGGATGCTGGAAGGTGTGTGTGGATCATAAAATTTGAGATAGCCCTGTCTTGTGTTCTCATATGTGAGAAACTAAAGTAATGCAGCTGTTTGTTTAACCAGTACTTCCAAACTTCTCATGCTGAAATGAGTGTTCCCTGCTATAAAAGTGGCCTTGGGAAGTCAAATCGTCCCTTTGCTGAAGCTATCATTGTAAATACCTCTTTATTCTAATGGGAATTGCCTTCAAAAACCAGGTTAGGAACCCCACAAGAATGCAGTGCTCACTGATTTACGTACCTCATATTGTGGACTCGTAACAGCATTACCCAGTATGTTGACTTGCTGTTTTCATTAGAGCTGTTTTTAGAAAATTTGTAGCTCTTCCCCAAGATAAAGATATGCCATCAACAAGAATATTCAAAAGAATATGTTGAAGGTTCAGGATGTATCTGGGTTCTAGAAAAGTCTAGAGTTACTGTCATATCTTTGAAATAAGTATCTGACTTCTGAAAGTTTCTGACTTTGAAATAAGTACCTGACCTGGATATGGGTGCCTTTATAAGAATGTCTCTCTTTTCTTAAGTGAATCAAATGTGGCCACACCTTATCCACAAACTGTAATCAACATTAGAGGCATTGGCAGCTAGCTTTCAACCTTCGGGTTGCATAATTAGTGTTTGAGATGCACATTTGTGTAAAGTCTAGCCAGGAATATCACATGTTGGGGTGATACGTGGGTAACTGAAAAAAAAATTTTTTTTTTTTCCTGTCCAGTTCCCAGTGCTGCTCCTCAGAATCTGTCCTTAGAAGTAAGAAATTCAAAGGTAAACTTTGTATTGCTATTCATTTTTACTGGCATACTGTTAAGTCTCAGAAAGGCTTATGGAGGGGGAAGTTTGACATCAGCAGAATCATGATCAAGCAGAGAAATAAGGTGTCATAGATATTACCCCTGCCAGTAAAGCTGGACTTAGAAACCGACTCTCTGTTTTCTATTTAACTTTACTGCCTTTCTCTGATGCCAAGATTACTTTAGTCTTTCTGCAGATACATTGTGGTTTTGCAGATTCTGACATTATAGATCTTAGCAGTTCAGAACACTGGTGATAAAATGGGAAGAAGTAAGTTGTTTATGATACCATAGCCCCTTAGCACTGTGAGATGAGCCTACTGTGAAGTGAAGTAGACATCCATCGGAATGGTGCATAGGCTCAGACTCCCTCCTAGCCAAGTCCCTTGTACACTGAAGACCACGTGTACCTCTCAAAGGCCCAGAGCCACTTCTGGACTACATTGACAACTGAGACACTCAGTCCTTTCAAAAAGTACCATGGGAATCCTTGTCCTTTAATTAAAAACCAGCTATTAATTAATGATTCCTTTCTTGAAGAGTTTTAGGCAGAAATTATCTAATTTAAGCCATTTCACAATAGAGATGGAAGAAAACCTTACACCTAATCATAGTTTACTTCTAATCTATGTGCCTCTGACCTCATACTCTCCTTCTGAAAGCTTTTCTGAGTCTTTTGCCTAGTGTCTAAATACCCAGGAGAATAAGGGCCCAGAGCATACTGCCTGCAAATGTAATCTTCCCATTTGATCATTGAGGATTTTAAAATTAAAAAGAATTTTGAGTGATCCCTAATTAAAACTCTGTCTGAGTACCCTGCTACCTTTATGTCAGTGAATTCAGGATAATGATATATAAAACAGGACCAAGCTTTTGATATATTCAGTCTTCTCCCTGTAATCTTGTCTTTCCCAGAGTATTGTGATTCACTGGCAACCGCCTCCTCCAGCCACACAAAATGGTCAGATTACTGGCTACAAGATTCGCTACCGGAAGGCCTCCCGAAAGAGTGATGTCACTGAGACCTTGGTACCTGGGACACAGTCGTCTCAACTGATTGAAGGTAAGCTGCCTTGCGTATGGCTGAAGATGGGAGACGGCGTCTTTCTTAGGCACTGAGTTATGCTAGTCTAATGACTACTCTGAGCAGCTGATTTGAAATGAGAACAGTTCAAAATAATTTGTAATGGTTCAGTCTACTTCTGACTTGATAAAAATTAACGGAACACAATCTTATAGGTTCTGTCATCTCTATTGAGATTGTGTTTGAGTTTTATTTCTTGTGGTTTTCTGTATTTCCCATATTTTCTTTTATATATATATATATATATATATATATACATATATAATGTATATATATATATACACACACATACACACACAGATGTTCCTCAACTTATACTGGGGTTATGTCTCAATAAACCCATCAAAATTTGAAAATATCCTAACCCAAAAATACATTTAACACACCTAACCTACCAAAATCATAGCTTATTTTATAACAACTTACTGGATATCTCATGTATTTTATTGAATACTGTACTGAGAATGAAACACAGTGTTTTAAGTGTGTAAGGAGTTTACCCTCGTGATCTCAAGGCCGACTGGGAGCTGTCACTGCCCCTGCCAGGCATCACAAGAGAGGATTATGCCTCCTATTGCTAGCCTGGGTAAGAGAAAGTCACAACTCAGAATTTGAAGTACAGTTTCTCCTGCATGCATATTGCTTTTGTACCATTGTAAAGTTAAGAAATAGTAAGTTGAACCACCCGAAGTCTGTACTGGTTTTTTGCCATCTCAAAACAAGGTAAAACAAAAGCCAAAAATCTCCTCACTGTAGCTGGTAGCAGAGGTCTACAGAATGATTTTTATAACACTGATACCACTCTTGTATGTGTATGTGGCCTGAAACATTTGTGAATAGCAATGCAGTAATCTTTCTTACACTTGCTACTACTTGCTACATGATAAAGGTTTAGAGAATTCTGTCCTGGATAGCTACTTCTATGTCGTTTTCCCTTTGTGTGCAGCAGAGCAAGTGGCGTACTTGGTAACAGTGGGCCCTACTGCATCTCCATCACGGGCTTTCTCTATAGATGACAGAAGAGCTGCATCTTCTTCCCTCAGTAGGGGAAGTAGACTTGGCTCTGCAAGGGCCAGTTGGCTTTGTAGGAGGAGCATGGGAAGAAGAAGAAATGCTTTTTGCTCTTTGGATATAGGTGCTTGTAAAGAATAAAGATAAATGCCCCTAAGAAATTATTTTGGGGGTTTCTAAACCATAAGTGACTCTTAATCTCACAAAACAAACTGAGGGTTGCTGGGGGGAGTGGGGTTGGGAGGAGGGGGGTGGGGTTATGGACATTGGGGAGGGTATGTGCTATGGTGAGTGCTGTAAAGTGTGTAAACCTGGCGATTCACAGACCTGTACCCCTGGAGATAAAAATATATGTCTATATAAAAATAATAAAAAATTATTTTGGGGGTTTCTAACAGAACTAGTAGAAGAAAACTGCAAGAATTGGAGATATTGACATCATTATCTAAGCCCTGAGAATGAATTTCATCACCCTTGGGGAGCTCTCAGCTTCCCTTACGTTGCCCCCTTCTTGGTAGAGAAGCTTAACATCAACCACTTTCTTATGCCTCCAGCGGCCAAGTTCTTGAGAGGACCATCATCTAGGGTCAAAAGTGTAATGGGATGAGTTTCTAAGACTTGAGTGAGTCTCTTGACAGTGAAAACATGTACTCCAGTAATCCCACAAGCTTTTCTCCTTACTCCTCACCTCGAAGATGGGATTGGCTTCTTTCAAAATAGGTGAATGTTTGTCTCCAGGGGTAGCTTTCAGTCCTTGAGTTTCTTCACATGATCCCCACAGCTCTAAGCTGTGACAAGCAGGCATGGTTGCGGTGGTGCTGCTGATATATCTCACTAAAGGAGTGTTAGAGTACAGTCAGGTGTTCCTAAAAATCAGCTACCGTGAGAGACTCAACTCTGGGAAACAAACTGAGGGTTACAGAAGGGAGGGGCATAGGGGGAGGGGGCAGCCAGGTCATGGGTATCAAGGGGGGCACATGTCGTGATGAGCACTGGGTGTTATACACAACTAATGAATCGTTGAACACTACATCCAAAACTAATGAGGTGTACTGTATGTTGGCTAATTGAAAATTTAAAAAAGCAGTTGCTGATTTGACTCCAAATATGGATAACATTTCCGATCCGCAAGTCTTTTATTTTGAATATTTAGTAGTAGATATTTACTGTATACCAGGCACTGTCTTTGTTGCTAATAATGTGAAAACAATATAGTTCTGGGCCATAAGGAGACTGTTTCATATACATGTTATAGATATGTTACATAATGTTCCATATACGTGTTACATATACTATTTCATATACATCTTGTAACAGTTATAAAGTCTGTTTTGAGCTGATAACTTCAGCGTAGAAATTGCGTAGAAATATTTTACACGTTACTTGCCCCCCACAGAGGACTGTTCATTTTCTCAATGAAATGTTTGATGTGTAAGCAAAATAATCACCTTTAATGTAAAAATAGCTTTTTATTTATGGAGAAAATAATTGCATTTTAAAATCATATTTAGATTCATTTGCTTAACAGACTTTATTGAACTTGTATCAGCATGTGCTTGCACGAGGTATACAATGGTGAGCAAAAATGGACATCTTTGCTCTCTTGAAGCATTAACCTGAAGCTTGATCAGTATCAGAGAGGAATGTGGATTACGAGGATCCTTTCCTGAACCACAAACTACATGACTCTGTGCTAGCCATAAGTAATTGTTGTTTCTTCATTTTGCACCACTTACAGCACTTAACACATTCTGCCGTATCTTTATAATAACGAATTGTGGGCCTTCGTTTGAGTCTATGAACTCTGTAGGTTACCTGGGGGGAAAGGAACTCTTAGCCTCTCTACACACGCATCTCTTGCTCACACGTGTGTGCACGCACGCTCACTCTCTCTCACTTGCTCTCTTACACTGTAACTCCCCAGAGGGGAGGGAATGATAATTTGATTGGTTGAATTCTTTTAGGACCTCAGTGGAACCGTGTTTGCCAGTGGCCTATATTATTTGTCTGTTAACAGTGACAAACACATGCATAACCCTCTCTGACACTTTCTGGTCAGTGTATGCAGGAAGGTGACAGGTAAACTGACTTGGGTCCAGCCATTTTGCTTCTCCTTCTGCCTTGCTTATTGCTTTCTCATGGGCAGACAGCTTCAGGATGGGCCTGCTAAGAACAGAACCATCCATCTCTTCTGTCACCACGTGACAGGATACAGTAACTGAGCCGTCCTGCATCCTGGCCACGTTCTCTCTGCCCCTGTGGTTCTCTCTTTAGAGCTTCTGTGCATTGCTACTGGCCAAAGATCCCAATATTTCAGCATGGAGAGGTAGGATCATTTCTCATAACCTCGTAAGATGTAATGCGATGTCTAGTATTTAAATGCTCTAAGATGTATACATGTGAACTGTACACTGAAAAATAGTTAAGATGGTAGATTTTGTTATGTGTTTTAACATAAAAAAAAGAAAAACTGGATGCATGAACATCTGAATCGCTGACTGTATCATTGGCTGTTGCCCTACTTTGTAGGGTAGACTTTTATATGTGGATTTTGTTGCCTTCAATACACTGGTAAATTTATTACTGATAATACTATGAAAAACTGCATAGAAGAAAGGTTTTATTCCTCCTTTACTTATTATATATACTTATGGGCAAGTAGGCTGTTTTGAAATAGATTTGTAGACCATATTTGGTGTTTAAAATTGTTCTATTCTTGTTACGGGGTGGCTCAGAGAACAGAGGTAAGGTAACCCAGCAGGATTTACAGCTTTTAATTCTTTTCCCGTCTTGGGTGTCTTCTGAGACCAACTGACTTTATTCCTTTGTTATGACTCTTTCATTATCCTCGACCTCTTTTTGACATTAGCTTCCGTAGTAACAAAATGAAGAGATTACATTAAATGATCTCTGAGGGGACTTCAAGCTCTTAAAAAAAAGGCCGGGGGTGGGGGGGCCTGGCGAGGATCTGTACTCTCCTGGGAACTCTGCTCATTGGTTTTCCTGTTGATGTGGGTTTCAGCCTCTACTGGGGACCTGAGAGCTCCTCTGTGCTGTGCTGATGGGTTGTTTGTGCTCTATTAACTAACTGAAATTTTATCAAGATAGTAGATGTGTGCTGACTTGGCGGATGAGATACTTAATGATTAGGTGTTAATCTTTTGTTTTCCGAACTCTTATTTCAGCTTGTCTTTTTTTTTTTCTCTCTCTTTTTTGTTTTTTCTTTGTTTGTTTGTTTTTGTCATTTGGGTCCCAGGTCTTGATCGGGGGACTGAGTATAATTTCCGAGTGGCTGCTTTAACAGTCAACGGTACCGGCCCGGCTACTGACTGGCTGTCTGCTGAAACTTTTGAAAGTGACTTAGATGGTAAGAACAACAATCCACAAGACTAGGAGAAGCTAAGTACTAACTGTAGTCAGATTAGTTAAACTGGAAGACCACAGATGTGGGAGTGTGTCTGGCTTAAATCTGTGAGCTTTAACTTCAGTGCATTACACTGCTGTCATCACTGTAAGGCAGGAGGTCTCCGGGAGTGCTTCCCCACCCCTACCCCGGCCCAGTGGCTTATAGAGACCCTGTCCCTTTCAGCAGAACCAGAACAAATAAAAATGTATAGGTGTTTGTCCAGTTTTTTTAGCAAGGCCCTTGAACAGATGAATGATCTGAAGTTTAACACTGAGCCACATCATCCCTCCTTTTTCAGCTGCAGTTTGCCTTTTCCCTTAGTCCTGGACACTTTGCCCTTTTTCTGCCTTCTTACTCAGTGGGCACTTTTATATAGGCGTGTATATGCCTTTATGAGACACAGGTGCTGCACTTGGGAGACCAAACACCTGGGTCCTTATTCTCACTTTTGGTTTACTAATTTTTAAATTAAGACAGAAAGTTATGTCTTGAAGTAACAGAATTGAAAGATACTATAAATTGCTACCTTTTTTAAGCCTCTTGGTCTCCCACTATTTAAATCAGTATGTGGTTCTTAAGTTTCCTATTTTCTGACTTATATTACTTTGGGGAGTGAATAATTGATACAATTGCTGCAATGTGATACTCGATCATCCGTTGACAACAGGATTCTAATTAGTTGGTGTTAAGCCTTTCTCATTCCACCGAGGTGAGTCTGGGACTCAGATGTGGGACCACGCAGAAAGAATAACTACTGAAAGGCCATTTATTTGTTTCTCTCCATTGGGCAGAGGTTCTTCAATCTCTCTGTCTTCCCTTCCAAATTAATACTGCATTGTTTTGTATTTCATTTGTTTAGGTTTTGCTTTGTTCTTAGAATGTAGTAAAACCATGAGCCATACTTA
Organism: Lontra canadensis; assembly: GCF_010015895.1. Taxonomy (NCBI): domain Eukaryota; kingdom Metazoa; phylum Chordata; class Mammalia; order Carnivora; family Mustelidae; genus Lontra; species Lontra canadensis. The sequence goes on from NW_022631022.1 coordinate 17,686,276, forward strand.
CTATACATACAGATTCTCTGTGACTTCTTGGGCATAATGAAAAAATCTTAGCCCCAAATAATTTGGCAGGAGGCTAAACACCATGGCCCGAGGATGGTAAATATTCTAAAGTCTTGCTTTTCTACTCTCCTTCCCAGAAACTCGTGTTCCTGAAGTGCCTAGTTCTCTTCACGTCCGGCCACTGGTCACTAGTATTGTAGTAAGCTGGACTCCTCCAGAGAATCAGAACATTGTGGTCAGAGGTTACGCCATCGGCTATGGCATTGGCAGCCCTCATGCCCAGACCATTAAAGTGGACTATAAACAGCGCTACTACACCATTGAAAATCTGGGTATGTATGCCGAGTAGAAGAAGGAATTGCATGGGGGATTTCTTTCTTTTGACTTTTTATTGTATGATAATTTTATTTTTACAGAAAACTTTAAAAAATAGTACAAACAGGGGTGCCTGCGTGGCTCAGTCGGTTAAGTATCTGACTTTTGATTTTGGCTCAGGTCATGCTTTCAGGTCCAGCTCTGCACTGGGCATGGAGCTTGCTTAAGATTCTTTCTCTGCTTCTCTCTCTGCCCCTTCCCCACCCTGCTTACACTCTCTCCCTCTCAAAAAACAAACAAACAAACAAAAAAAAAAAACAAAGAATTTCTATATATTCTTCACTAAAAGTCCTCATAAGTTAACATTTCACCACATGTGCTTTCTCATTCTGTCTTCCTGTACATACATATTTTTTTCTCTGAACCATTTGAGAGTAAGTTACAGATGTGATGCCCCTCCACCCTCTGATACTTTAATGTGCATTTCCTAAAAAATGAGGGTGTTTTCTAATATAACTACAGTACGGTTACAGAGTCATCAAATTAACATTCAGACAGTATCTGTAGACTTTATTTATATTTTAATAGTTGCTTCATTAACATCCTTTATAACAAAAACATTGTTTTCCGGTCCAGGACCACTTGTTGTATTTAGTTATCATGTCTCATTAGTTTTCTCTGATACAGAACATTTCCTTGTTTTTTTTTCTTGAATTTTATGACTGTGACATTTTTGACAAGAACAGACCGTTTATATTTTATAGAATGTCTCTCAGTTCAGACATGTCTAGTATTTCCTCACTACTCTCAGCTTATGCCTTTTTGGAAGGAATAGCAGATATACATTGTGTTCTTGCCGGTGCATCTTATCAGGAGGCACATGAAAGTCTGATGCTAGCGATGTTAACTTTAATCGCTTGGTTCAGAGGGAATCTGCCACATTCCCTAAAGTTATTGTTTTCTCCTTCAAAATTAATAAATACCTTGTGAGGGGGGGATACTTTGAGTCTTTGTAAACATCTTGTTTCTCATCAAACTTTCATTCACTAGTTTTAGCGTCTTTAGTAACAGTTATTACTGTGGTGTTTCCCCAGTGAGTTTCTAATTCTCTAATTTCTTTTACATTTATCAGCATTTTTTTGGTAAAGAAGAGCTTTCCTTCTCTTCCTCACTGAAAGAATGGTGAATGGGAGTCTCTTTATGACTGATTGCTCTATTTGACATCTTCCATCTTTCTTTGAGCACTTTTTTCCTTTTGATGCAGCAAGATATAGTGGGCTCATCTGATATTTTCCTACCCTTAGCCCTTGAATCAGTCATTTCTCCAAGGAATGCTGGTTTCTCTTATGGAAAATGGCATTCAGAAACCCATATCTGAGCACTATACACACTCCTTGTAACCGGGGTATCTAAAATCCTGAGGCATATACAAAAAAGGCTATTAAGACTTAAAAGTGAGTTCAGCAAAGTCACAGAATACAAAGTTGATATACAAAAATGGTTATAGTCCCATGTACTAACAATACACAGTTGGAAGTCAAAATTAAAATAATAGTACTACTTATATAGCATCAAAAAATATGAAATACTTAGGGATAAACTTTAAAAATATGTACAAGGTCTGTACACTGGAAATTAGAAAATTATTGCTGAGGGTAATAAATTAATGACTTAAATAAGTAGAGGTACCATGTTTATGGATCGGATAATATTATTAAAATGACATTTCCCCCAGTGTAATTCCAAGTAAAATCCTGGCAGGCTTTTTTATGGAAGTTGATAAACTTAATTTTAAAAATCAAAGGAAGTAGAATAGCCAAACAGTTTTAAAAAAGAGGACTCAGGTAGTGTGGTCTTTCAACATTTCTTCAGATATCTTCTAAAGAGCCACATTATCTGATTTCAGGACTTACATAAAGCTGTAGTAATCGAGACACTGAGGAGGTGGTATTGGTGCAAAGGTAGGTATTATAGATCAATAGAACAGAATGGAGTCCAGAAAAAGACCCATATATATATGATCAATTGATTTTTGACAAACACACTAAGATAATTTAGTGGGGAGAGAGTAGTCTTTTCAACAGTGTGGGAAGAACTGGATATCTGTATGAGAAAGAAAGGGAACTTTCCCTGACCTTTATTTCACATTATACACAAAAACAGACCTAAAGGCAAGAGCTAAAACCATAAAACCTCTAGAAAAAGACAGGAAAAAACCTTCATGGCTTTGAGGTAGACAGGGTTCTCTCAGGATGCATAAAGCATAAGTTATAAAACTAAAAAATCTATAGCACTTCATTGAAATTTAAAACTTCCAACTTTTGGAAAGACACCAATAAAGTGAAAAGATGAGCCACAGACTAGGACAAAGTACTCATCATTCAAATATCTGACAAAGAATTTTGAGTCCAGAAAATACGAAACTCTTCCACCTTAATAGGAAGATGGTAATCCAGTAAAAGAGTAAGCAGAAGATTGGGATGGGCAGTATACCAGAGAAGATATACAAGTGGATCATCAGCACATGAAAAGATTCTCTACATCATTAATCATCAGAGAAATGCCAGTGAAACCACAGTGAATCACCAAGTTGCACCTGTGGAATTACACCACATGAAAATCCTATTTACTTCTTGTCCAAGCCCTCCACTGTACGGTAACATCACTAAACCACTGGTTAGTTGAGGCCAAGAGAGGATTCGGGCACAGCCAGCCTCACTCCTGGGACCGACTCCGAGATGTTGATCTCAGAAGTTTCTCTGTGCTGTGTCTGCTGACATCGCTGCATTTCCCCACAGCCTGGAGGAATCCCACATACACATTTTAAAATCCTCCTTGACTTCCTCCGCACTTAAGTTCATGCACTGTCACCCTTGAATTTTGTAAGTTCTGGAGAATTTTTTCCTAAGTGTTTTCACTTGTTTCCTTCCTTCAGATCCCAGCTCTCACTACGTGATAACCCTGAAAGCCTTTAACAATGTGGGTGAGGGCATCCCCCTGTACGAGAGTGCTGTGACCAGACCTCACACAGGTAAGCCATCCTGTCCATCTCTGGTCTTCAGCACTTTTTCCAGAAGCTCATGTGGAATGTTGGCCTGAGGTCTGTCCCACAGGTATCAGTGGAAGGAAAAGCATATGCCAGCATAAGCTGCAGGCTTCATATAGGAAAACAGGCTTTCAAAACAGAAATTTCCATTAATTTCTGTTTTGCTTTTTAGAAAATATTAACAATCCAGTCATTCATATAAATAATTCCATGTAGATATGTAGCACGTGTTTTTAATATGTTGGGATCTAGACCTATAGTTGTGAGAGAATTATTAGTGATTTGGGAGGCACCTGGGTAGCTTAGTCAGTTAAGTATCTGATTCATGATTTTGTCTCAGGTCATGATCTTAAGGTTGTGAGAGCGAGCCCTGCATTGGGCTCCATGCTGCGCATGGAGCCTACTTAAGATTTTCTCTATTATTCTCCCTCCGGCCCTCGCCATCCCTAAAAAAGTGATTTTTGTCTTTTGGTCATGTGAGTTATAACTAAAATGAGTGGGGAAAAAAAAAAAAAAAACAGGTCTCCGTATCTCTAGAGGAATTACATAGGTTACTGATGGTCTCAATAAATGTGTATGATCAGTGAATCCAGCATTTTCTTCACTAGTCACCTGAGGTGATTGGGAGTTTTATTTATATAGAGAGTTTATAAAGTCAGCAGTGGAATACTGTGCAGCCGTCAAAAAATGAAATCTTGCCATTTGCAATGACATGGATGGAATTAGAGGGTATTATGCTAAGTGAAATAAGTCAGTTAGAGAAAGACAATTATCATACTATTTCACTGATACTAGGAATTTGAGAAACAAGACAATGGATCATGGGGGAAAGGGAGGGAAAATGAAACAAGATGAAACCAGAGAGGGAGAAAAACCATAAGGGACTCTTAATCTCAGGAAACAAGCTGAGGGTTGCTGGAGGGGAGGGTGTGGGAGGGATAGGGTGGCTGGGTGAGGGACATTGGGGAGGTTATGTGCTATGGTGAGTGCTGTGAATTGTGTAAGACTGATGACACAGACCTGTACCCCTGAAACAAATAATACATTATATGTTAATTTTTAAAAAAGTATAAAGTCAGTTGTACTGTCCATTTGCTCAGCTGTACATTTATTATTATTATTATTATGAGACCAAAATATTATTTTTAGTAATAAAGGAATATTCATATGATGTAAAATTTCTGTAGATAAAACATCGAATATAGAACTGAGTGATAAGGTTTATTGAAATAAATATCTTAGACTTGTAAATTTTTCTAAAGGGTCCCCCAAACCCAAGAAATTATCATTTTCAGAAATGCTTTTTCCATCTGTTTTCCAGAGCTGTGTATCTCTATTGCCTACTGTATTTTCTGAATACTTTGTATAATGATACAAATTTCACATTATTCTTTTTAAAAAGATAATCTCTGCCCCCTTTTTTTTTCTTTAATGCTTTTACTTAACAAGACCAGCATCATCACTCATGTTTGGTAGTTCTGTCTTCTCTTCTCCTGTGTGCTTACAATTTACAAGTTCTTTTGCAAAGAGCTTTGATATTCCAGAAAGGGGGGAAAAAAAAAGTAAGGTGAAAAAGAGAGTATTTAAATAAGTGTTTTGCTACTTTCTTAAATTACCTATAATAGAAAAAAAAATTTTTGAAATTATTTTCTTATGTGACTTAAAAATATAGCCTTCTGGCTAGAAATATACAAGGAACTGTTCCTAAGTCATGTCACCTTGTTATCTTTTTCAGGAGTTATTACCAATAAAAAAAGATTCTCAAAGAAGTCTAATGACTTTTGCACCCAAAGGTGCATTTTCTATAACTAATTGGTTTGTTTCTTGATCTTTGAACAAAGCCCTTGACTATAATGTAGGCTGTTCCTCAGTTACTTTTAGTGCTCATTGTGTAGGAAATACACAAAAGGAGACTATTATGTTATTTTGGCACTTACTCATAAACAAGGTCCATGCCATTTCAGGTTTTGAGTTACAGGAAGGGCTACTCTGCATAACCATGTGAGAAACCCATTTTTAAACCTTAACTTCAAATAAATCAGTATGTGCGTACTTAGAAAACCTAACCAAGAGCTGGTAAAGCCCAGCGGATCCTGCTGTGCTGCCCTGGGCTCATGGTCCTTGTGTGCACATTCTAGCTTCTGCTTTGACAGTGAGCTTAGAGAAGGTGTCACCTGCATATGGCACAGGACATACATGAGTGTAGACTTCCTTTCTATCAAATAAGTACTCTGATTTTTAGCATTCATAAAGGCTGTCACTTGGACCCATATTATGTCATTTCCTATAACTGATTGGGATTCATTAGGTGGGTTATTCTCTGATTCTACTGGAGAAAGCATAACAGATATTCCTTCATGGTGTCAGCCTACCTTTCCCTCAGGAAGTGCAATGCCCTTGAGTTCCTTTTGTTTTATTTGGATGTGAGCCATTTTGTTGTACTACTTTTAGACCCAGAACATTCAGCAAATCTGAACTGGACCCTGTGTGGGTATCAGATAACCCTAAAACCAAGACCAGGCTAAGTTGCCATTGGCTGACATTCAGGACTCAGACTTGAGAGTAGGACCCTTACATGTCCATTGACCTGCACTGGTAAGCCATGTCCCCAGAATTCAGTCACATTCACTGAAATATCAAAATAGATCATGAGCTTTGTGTTGCTTGTTCTGAAATTACACCCTTGATTTTAAAAATAGTTTGTATCTTCTCACAATCCTTTTTGGAAAAGAGAGAGAATTTTCAAATAGTGTAAGGAAAATTCAAGTATGAATATGTTAATAAAATCACTGGATTATCGAATGTTAATATACTTACAGAATACAGTAGAGAATATCGTTAATTATTTCCCTAGACATTTTCTTGAAAATTTTTCCTGAAAGAACACACGTGGAAATACTCTTTTTATTGAATGGTGGTTATCTATTAACTCCAGATTCTCTTTCTCTTTCTCCATTTCTCACCTTTCATTCCATTATATTACCCTGCATTTTCCTTTTCTTTTATTTTTATGTTAAAAATGCCACTTCCCTTTTTTAATTACTTTTTACCCAGACACTTCTGAAGTTGATTTATTTGTTATTAATGCTCCATACACTCCAGTGCCAGATCCCACTCCCATGATGCCCCCTGTGGGAGTTCAGGCTTCCATTCTGAGTCATGACACCATAAGGATCACATGGGCGGACAACTCACTGCCCAAACACCAGAAGATCACAGATTCCCGGTATTACACAGTCCGATGGAAAACCAACATCCCAGCGAACACCAAGTACAAGGTACCGGTACATTTGCTCTGGGTGGGAAAAGCTAACTCTTGATATTTCCTAATTCTAAAGTTCTTGATTCCTATACTTCCAGAATGCAAATGCAACCACTTTAAGTTACTTGGTGACTGGTTTAAAAGCAAATACACTGTATGAATTCTCTGTGATGGTGACCAAAGGTCGAAGATCAAGCACATGGAGTATGACAGCCCATGGGACCACCTTTGAGTATGGTATGTGTTATCTGAATCTTAATACATGGCGTTTCTTTTCTTTGTAAGTCGTGAAAGCCAGTGGAAGAAAGGCTAGTGTTGGGCCACATTCCTACTCATGAGACTTCTCATCACCTGCTTCTACTACCTGAGGAAAGAATCGAGGGTGTGAATTAAACCACTTACAGAACATAGTGAGCAGCACAGCTGGGGTTCCATGTTCGCTTTTCCAGCTGATGAGTTATGTTTTCCTCATGACTAAACAAGAACATTACCAAATAATGGGATGATCGAATGCAAAGGATGCTAGATTTTAGAAATCAAGGGACTTGAGTTCAGTCCTAGGTCAACCAAATACTGCGTAAGTCACAAGTAAATCATCCAGCCTGTTGTTTCTTCCACCTGTAAAAGAGGGGCGACAATAACATCTGCTTTTCCTACCCTGTAGGCTTCTTGTAAGGTAAAATGAGCAGATGAGAAAGCAGCTGGCAGCAAGAAAGCACTGTGCAGATGTAAAGGATTAAGGTCATTAATCCCGATTTATTGCTAAATTGAGGTAGAAGAAATGTGAAGTGACCTGCTCTTGACCACCTGCCAACGCCAGGCTGGCTAGAGGCTCAGAACCTTACCAGGGAACCCCAAAGCTGCCCTAGCAGCTTTCTTATAAGTAGTATCTGCTAAAATCCCATTGGGGCAGCCTAAGGGATTTTGTCTGTAAGTAAACATGAAAGATAAAAGACACTGAAGCAAATTAAAGGGAAAGCAGGCCATCCAAGTTTGCAGTTCTCTTTGCCTTTTGCTCATTCATAGGCCTGCCCTTCTCCTTCTTGTACTTTTTCTAGCATGGGCTTATGTGTAACCATCAGGAGTCTCTGTCCCTTCCAGCCTTGTATGGCTTTTTTTTTTTTTTTTTTGCCTATATATAAATAATGAAAAAGTGGAGCTGCCAAGACTCCTGGACTGGACCTGGCCCTAAAGTCTTTGTGTCTCCTGCACAGTTGACAGACTACCTACAGAGAAAAGGGTTGCATCTGGAGAGCTTAGAAATAACAAAAAAAGTTTAAATAGACCTTGAGTTTTGAGTTTGCCTTCTTTGCTAGTTTTAAGAATATCTTTTTGCTTCATTCCAATCCGTTAGTTAATAAATAATGGTATGTATTCTCTCAGGATGTCTGAGGCTTCCTTCCATTTTATGCTAGGAAAATTTCAGTATTTTAGGAAGAGTAAATTTGAGGATGTACTTAATTTACTCATTTCTCTACTCGTACATTAAAAGTTATCCTATATGGATATCCATAACATGGAAGTACAAGAAATGCAGTGTTGTTTTTATTCTATTGGTGGTGTTTCTTTTTTTTTTTTTTAAGATTTTATTTATTTATTTGACAGAGAGATCACAGTAGACAGAGGCAGGCAGAGAGAGAGAGAGGGAAGCAGGCTCCCTGCTGAGCAGAGAGCCCGATGCGGGACTTGATCCCAGAACCCTGAGATCATGACCTGAGCTGAAGGCAGCGGCTTAACCCACTGAGCCACCCAGGTGCCCCTATTGGTGGTGTTTCTTAAGTAGCTTTACATTTCAGAGCAATAATCTCAATAGTTGAGAGTGAAAACTTAAAAACAGCATTTTTTCACTCATTTAGTCTTTGAGGGAATAGGGGGTTTCACACATTATATTTTGTTTGGAGAGACAACTATAAGTGGAAAGAGAAAATTATTTTACATTTGAAAATATTCTAATGAAATAATCCAAATATGAGGAAGTGGGACAGAATGTCATCTTGAGCAAATTACGTAACTTTTTTCATTATCAATGCCCTGATCTGTCAAGCAGGGATAGTGGTAAACTGCCGTTCAAGTTGCCACAAATATTAAGTGAAATACTATTTATAAAATGCCTGGTATAATGTGGATACTTGGTAATTAACTACAAAGGTCTTTTGATATCCCTACATAAGAATCCTATAAATTCTTGACCTCTAGGCCAAGGTGACAGTTCTATAGCCTCATAGTATGATGTGTTTTTCTTTGGTACTTTGCATATTCTTCTTTTTATTGGATCTGTTTATAGGCAGACTATGAGTTCTTTGAGCCAAAAGGCTTTAGCTTTTTTGCCTTACACCTCTTATTGCACCTTTTAAAAGGAAAGTGTTGCAGAAATGGTGAATGAAACTGGAATGGACAAGAGTTATTGACAGTCTTGTTATTTTGTAGTTCCTACTTCTCCACCCAAAGATGTGACAGTTGTGAGTAAAGAGGGAAAACCCAGGACCATAATTGTAAATTGGCAACCTCCCTCAGAAGCCAATGGCAAAATTACAGGTAAGATGCCTTTGAGTGTGTATCTGTTCTCTGCTGGGCAGAAGCACTCCAGCCCAGGACTGTGTGGTTGGAAGAAGTGGGAGTCCAAACGTTGGCTTGATCATTTTATGAGACTAAGGAAGTCAGGGTGGTCCTTGAAAGCGGACCAAGGGGGTGCTGTTTGCTCATAGTAATGTAAAAATGAATTGTCAGTTGATTGTTCCGACTCACTGTGTGAAAGTGTGATGGGTGATATTACATTAGACAATCTTTGGCTACAGTGGAGCCTTATGGACATATTTATTTTCATCGGAAAAGCTGGTCTTCTCTGCCTCTGACTAGATGATTTTTAGAGTTAAAGACCCTGCCTGATTCTACAGGGTAATACGCAATAAATATAGATTCAGCTCTTTTAACCTGAAGCCCCAAAAAGCCCATTAGACTTTTAATTCCATTTTTCCCCCAGGCCTGCTACTTCAGCTTCCTGTGCTCTAACACTAGAGTTAGAAGTTTGAATCGGCCTAAGTCTTTGAAGGGACCTGGGATTTTTCCTTGGTCTTCCAGAGAACTTTCCACAGTAGAGGACACTATGCTTTCCTCAGCTTCATCACGGAGGAAAGCCTGACTGGACTTAACTGTCAATTATTCCCCTTGGAACCTCTGCTCTATGTCGCTACAGCTTCTTAGGATACATCCTAAGGAACAGGCATTTGCTTTCTGAAGTTCCTTTGTGTGAATAAGGGAGCTGGAAGCATGAATAAGGAATGAATAAGGATGAATAAGGAAACTGAAAGCATTTCTTAATATTGTTCTGCTTACACTTTCAGTTAGAATTCCTTCCCATAAGGTATCTGTACCATTTGTTAGGTTTTTGATCTTACCTCTTCTATAAAAGAAGGAAGCATGAATTGACCTGGGATTACATTTCATTTTGTCTTTAAAAACCAGTGCATTTTTGCACTGTGTAGGTCAGGTAGGCATGTGGTTGTCTCTTCTTGCCTCGACCATAGAGAGTGACTGCCCCCTGGTGGGAGTCTCGGGTCATGTTTCCCTGTGGCTTCACTCACTTCCAAGTGTGGGAGAGCTTTAGTAAAAGGTACCGCCCACACCTCCCAGGTCTGCCAGAGTTTTTCTCCTGGGAAATCATACTGGTGAGAGCTAAAGCAGCACGCTGGGCCAGTGTCGGTTTTCAAAAGTGCGTTATTTTAATCATAGACCCTTGGTGGGTACATTTTTCAAACATTAAGACGTTGAAGTGATTGGGTTGTTTTCTTAGTTTCTGAGAGTTCTTAACCCTCTTTTATTATTGTAACTACTTTTATTGCTTTAACTGCTAATACAGATATTAACTTACAGCCTGGCAGTGTTGAAATTGTGGCTTTTCTCTATATGATGTTTAGAGTAGCATTTTGAATGCATTTTACTATTGGACTTTAATCAGTAACTGGTTCTGTATTTGTATATGCTATAACATATGTCTTTATTGACTTACTGATTCCAAAAGAAAAGGCAGGCATAAGATATCTTTTCTCATTTCCTTCTTTGGACAGGTTACATCATATATTATAGTACGGATGTGAATGCAGAGTTACACGACTGGGTTATTGAGCCTGTTGTGGGAAACAGGCTGACTCACCAGATACAAGAGTTAACACTTGACACACCATATTACTTCAAAATCCAAGCTCGAAACTCAAAGGGCATGGGGCCCATGTCTGAAGCTGTCCAGTTCAGAACACCTAAAGGTAAAGCTCCGCTAAATAGTGTTTTATTCCGTGTCTCGTTAGTGGGGCCATGTTTGCACCTATCACTTTAGCATATAGAGACTATGGAGAATATAAGAAGCCCTGATGGTGAGCTTATGAACCGATGTGTGAACATTTCCCTCAAAATGATCCCTCACCCACCCATTGACCACCAAGTCAGTGCTCCCTAGGTTACTGGGCTAACCGTGTCACATACAAGGCTGTTCAAGGCAGGTGAATGGCAGCGATCTCAGAGTTTTTAACCAGTCAGATCAGATGTGATGCTCTTGGTTCTCAGGTAGTATAATAGCATTTTATTGTGATGGACATTTCCCTTTCAACACATGCAGGCTCTTAACCTGAAAGTCTTACTTGTGGAGAGAAAGACAGTAACGAGAGCTTTGAAGAAAACTCTAGATGAGACAGTGAAGATAAAGTACTGAACCAAGTGAGCCTAGGAATAGTTAGTTGGGGACTGAGTCTGTGGAAATGTGGAAACCATGTATGGATTTCTTTTCTGTTAGTACTGAAGCTAAGACTCGATTTGTTTGGAAGTTTGTGGGGTTTTATTTTTTTTCCTTTAAAAATTCTGCTTGTCCCACCTTCAAAGCTTGTGATCCTTGCTCTTGTTTTTTCTCCCCCTGTGCTTGGCCTGTTAGCGGACTCCTCTGATAAAATGCCTAATGATCAAGGTAAATCAGTAGATGGCCTCTCTCTCCTTTCCTCTCTTTTGTGACCTACTCTTACTAGCATTTTGTGTTTTTGTTTCTTTTTTTTTCCCCCTGAAAATCAGTACTGTGTGTTAAAATCCACATTATTCATTGGCCAAAGTGGAGTTGAGTCCATGTTTGTGGCACTTGGGGTATCTGAAAAGCTGGGAATTGACTTAGGAGCTAAATAGGGGGAAACTGAGGAGAGTAAATGGAGTTCTGCATCTGTAGGAGATTGGCCTTAAGTGTGGGTCCCTTTGTCCTCTGTGCTATGATATTGAAATTCTGTAACCATGATAGGCATTTAGACCAGTATGACAGCAAGCATACCAGTTTGTCATACTCGTAGCATCTAGGATGATTTTTAGAGTATCTCTAGTATCTCTAGTATTAGTATCTCTAGATGAAAAGTGGTAATCAAATTCCGCAAATACCCTATTTTCCTCCCCCACCCCGACCAAGAATCTACACATTTACCCTACTGAATTGTGTGATAATCTGTGACAGAATTAGTACTATTTATTCTGTTAAATAAGCTTAACTCAGAGCTCTTTTTCTGTTTCTTCCCTTAAATATATCTGCTCATTTTAAAAGAGATAGGAACAATTTAAAATGGAAAGTTAGAAAGTGTAGGCCTGAGTGTCACCATTCTCGAAATTGTCTGTCAGCATAGTTTTCCCACTGTTATTGAGATGGTGAAGGGGTAACTGGACTGTGGTTTTCATCTCTGAGGAGTCAGCTAAAGTTGGTATCTGTTCTCAACACTGAGAGCAGTGGAAGTAAAGTTGACGGTTGCTTTCAAGGTTTAAGAGTAGTTTTTAGAAATAAAAAGTCTTGGGGTGCCTGGCTGGCTCAGTTGGTGGACCATGCGATTCTTGATCTGGGGGTTGTGAATTTGAGTCCTACATTAAATGTAGAGATTACTTAATAAAATCCTTTAGTAAAAGATTTTTTAAAAAGAAGAAGAAGAAAGAAGTCGTCTTTGGATCTTGTTAATGGCAAGGAAGAGTCAGACTTGAGGCATGTTTCAGGGCTTTGGAAATGTATTTGCACTCAGTGAGTCTTTTGTTGTATGCTGGATGTGTGTATGCGTAAGGCACCCTAATGATGGTGGACATTTTGACTTAAGTGTGAGAACAGGAAAGTAACTATACTGTGTGCACGCGGAGTACAAATGTGCTCATCGTTCTCCCCCACTCTTATCCCCACTGAATAAGCCAGAGTCTTGCTTGTGCCACTCCTCTGGCCTTTAAAATTCTTTACCTGTAGTTCTTTTTGGTGTTTGGTTAATCCTTGGAATTTCTATTCATAGGTTATATTTAAAAGAAAAAATACTGGGAAATAGGGGAATTAAACCAACCATTTTATTGGCAAAATACACTCTTTGACAATTATTTACATAACATGATACTCTGGATAGTTGGGCTCACGTGTGGGCTCCCTGAAAAGTAAGCACACTTAAGTCTGAAGAGCCTCACGGGGGCTAAGCCATCTCCTCCAGCTAGACTTCATCCCAGTGAAAAGAGCAGCTAGACCTCTAACATACGGTGTGTACCATTTGGGAGCAGTCACGGCCACGGAAGTCAGGGGATGAAGGAACAAGTATGGACAACAGAAAAAGGATCAGGGACTGAGTTTAATATGCCCTTTTGGGTACAGAACTTCTGTTCCTTTGGGAGTTTTGAACTTCTGGAAACAAAACATTGTTTTCATCTCTGTATTTATTCTGTTAAGTGAACTATATACAGAAATGTTCAGATTTTAATTTTTCATTTAGTCCAACTCTGATATGACATTAGCTGTAATGTTTTATAGAAACGCATCTAATTTGTATATTTCTAGTAAAGCTTTATTTGTAGAAATAATTATAAGTGTTTTCTGAAGCTTCATGCTCTGTGCCTCTGCAAAGGGAAAGGTGATGTTCTTCCCTAAAACTTTATTATATATGTGAAATAGCTAACATTTGTTGAACATTTGCTGTGTTATCAGGCAGTATTCAGAATATTTTATAGGAGTAAATTTCCATTTAATCTTCAACACAGTTTTGTGAAGTAGATGCCATTATCATTGCTGTTCTGCGATGAAGAAACTGAGACTCAAGAATAATGAATAACTTGCCGAAAGTCAAGTACGTGGTAGACCAGTATTCAAGTGCAGGCAGTGTGCTCTGTTAACCGTGAGCAGCTTTGACTTCACAGTTCTTTCACACTTTCTTCAGGAGGAATCCAAACGTTGGATTGACGAATGCCTTTGCTGTATTAGGAAAGGATTCCTTCTATTTGCTTTACCCAAGCAACTTTTCCTATAAATGTGGAGAGTAAAGTTCAGGACCAAGAATACAAATTACTAAAAAAACCTGATCTTTGTGTTTTATGAAGTCTGTTTTTGAGGTGGTCCCAAGCCCAAGATCAGCAACCTCACTCATTGTATTTTAGGACAGTGAATTAGGAGATGGTGTCTTGGTGAGCAACAAGAGGGAAGACTTTGTTTTTCCATCCTTGGGTATTTGGGTAACTGAGCAGGAACCAAGAACCTGATTTGAACGTCCACATACCTTCCTGCTCCTTCTTAGGGTATCCTTATATTGGAAAAGGCAGCTTTATAATTTGGGGGAAAAATCCAAACACTACTGACACCTACTAGGAGATCAACATAGCCAGGTCCTTTGGAAAAGTCCACTTCCATAATGCAGAAGTCAGCCTAACTGGTCCCTTGATTCCTTTTCTGAGAGAAGCTACTTTTGCCATAAGTGCTCTGAGTGGTCTTGCAGGAACTTTCCTGGGTGAGAGAAATGGGTGTGTTCCCACCATGTGAACAGCAAGTGGCAGTCTGTTTCCACACTAGATACAGCCATGGCCCAAGGGGGGTCAGCCTTTCAGATGCCTCATTGCATAGAAAGCTATACCTTAGTTTGCTTTGCACAGCCCATTTTGTGCCCTGTTGTTTATGTGCTACTTCAATTTCCTCATGGACAGAGTAGACTGAAAATATTTTTTTTTTTGTAGAAAACACTCACTAGCTGTGAAGTGGACTCATCCCACCAATGGCTTGGGTCATTACTGACATGATTTCTTCTCCTTCAGCCTCAGGGTCTGCAGGAAAAGGAAGCCGGCTGCCAGACCTAGGATCCGACTACAAACCTCCAATGAGCGGTAAAGCTTTTTTGCCCCACTGTGGGCATGACATGGTTTTGCTTGAATTTCAAAATGTCTTTTATAGTTTTCTCTGTGGTGGGTTATGCCATGTTAACCTATTTTCTTTTATTTAGTAGAATTAACTTTAGGCAGTTTTTGGCAAAAGTCTGCTAAACTACTGTAAACCCATTCATTATCCATAAATAAGGATCCATAAATAAGATCCATAAATAAGATCGTTTTCCCCACATACCCAACTTAAAGTAAGATTAGTTGTAAACAAATGAGTCTTCCTTTGTGCCCACTGCCTGCCTCTAGAAAAGAATTAGAATCTTGTTCTCAAAAATAAACCCTCTAATGGGATTATCTATCACCTAGAATAAGCCAAAGAAATGCTTCATGACTTTCTCTCCACACTGCTTACCACAGTGTTTTAATTTGGGAATTCTAAAAAATTCTTCCCACTCTCCTAGCCCGCTTAAGAGCTGGTGCCTTCTAACTCCTTAAATGATGGCACCTACTTCTCTACAGAACTTCACTATTTATAAGTTACTTTCACACCTGAAATTATATTTGATCCTCATAACACCGTAAAGCACAGAGAACAGATATTCCCATTTTACACATTAAGAGATTCAGTGGAGGGGCGCCTGGGTGGCTCAGTGGGTTAAGCCTCTGCCTTTGGCTCCGGTCATGATCGCAGGGTCCTGGGATCGAGCCCCACATCGGGCTCTCTGCTCAGTGGGGAGCCTGCTTCTCCCTCTCTCTCTCTGCCTGCCTCTCTGCCTACTTATGGTCTCTCTCTCTCTGTCTAATAAATAAATAAAAATAAAAATCTTTAATAAAAAAAAAAAGAGAGACTCAGTAGAGAAGTAATGTGCCTGAACTCACCCACTAATTAAGGAAGTCCTAGAACCAAATCCAGGGCTTCCGACTCCTGATTGTGACGTTTCCACTGTCACACGCAGCCTACAAGGCCTGGGGTTCTGTACCAGATGTGGGAATCTGAGTCCTAGGCCGAGTTCTAGGACTCTGCGCTTTTCCTCCTAGGATGCGTGTGTTGTATTTATGTGCAGTCCATGGTATAATATTCAAGGCTGTGAGGAAAGCAGCTGTTTCCTTGTTTTTCATTTATATAGTCATTCATTCACCCATGTTTATGAAGGTTCAGGTTCTTTGTAACAGGCTATGTATGGGAGCAAAAAGCAGTGAGTAACAAAGCAATTGGAAAGGGAAAGCTTCATAGAAGAGGGGAAGTCTGACCCAGATATGAAAGGATGCATGGAAGATGGCTAAATGTCACGGGGTGGGGGGTGTTGAGCATTTCAGGAAGCACCAACAGCACATGCAAATGCATGGCAGCCAAAACCAGCCAGCTCTCTCCAGGGATCACACCGCCTGGAGGTAGGCTGGAGATTGTCCCATTAGACCAGGTGGGAGGTTAGAACCAGCCTTCCAGAAACTCAGGTACCACTGCTGCGAAATGTGGGTTTCACCCTGCTCGTAGCATGTGTAAGACACCTTGTACCACGGGTGAGCTGTGATCTCCGTTTGTTGAGTACCGACTGTTATGACTCTGGTGAATGAAAAAAGAGTTGGGGCTGAGATAATGAAGTCAGAGAGAGTGGTTAAGCAGCTATTGCAGTAGCCCGTATGAGGCTTGAGAAATGGCCTGTCATAATGTCCCTGGCAGGACCTGCTCCCTCGGCAGTCGCTCTCACCCTCTCTTCAATGGGAGCTTTCAGTCCTCTCAGAAGCTAGAGGGCAGATACAGTTAAGTGGGAATTCATCTCTGGCAGGGGAGAGCTGCCGCCACCACCTCCGCTGGCCCCCGTGCCCCAGCTCCCCAGCTCTGAGTGCAGGGCCTGCCCCACCACACACCATGCCCAGTAACTCGGCACTGTTCTTAATAAAAGCTTTTCAGTTAAAGGCCCAGTATGGTCTAACTTTATTGGCCCCTAGTTCTGTAGTCTTTCCCAAATGTAAAAATGTTTTATTAAAGGTCAGTATGTACAATTTAAGTTGTCTATCTGTTTACTTTTTTTCTCAGAAATGAGGAATAAAAACGATTAAACCAAATGGAGAAGAAGAAGCTCTCAAGCCCTCCTAAATCAGCCCAGATTTTAGCACTGTGTGTGGATGTAGCCTATAAAAGCCATACGATCAGAAGTTGGGAGGTCAGCTAATGCAGTTATGGAAGGGGTTCCCAGTATAAGTACACCTTGAATTAGATAAAAAGTTTATAAACCAGGGTTGTATTTGAGAATCACTTGAAGGGCTTTCCTAAAACACAGATTCCCAAGCCATAGCTTCATGTTAGGAATTTCTTCCATAGTCTCCCAGACTTGTAGAAAGATTCTTCTTAAACACTTCTAGAAACTAAATACCCATTACTTGATAAGGCAGCTCATCCATTATTGTGCAGCTCTGACTGTTAAACAGGAGAGAGAGAATAGCTGGAAAGAAAGACATCAGCTGTCAATGGCAGTCAGAACCGTGTGGTAGGATTTCCCATGTTTTATAAATGAGCATGTGTGACTTTTATAATGAGGTGGGAAGGGAAGAAATGTGTTTCAGAAAATAGAAGAACAAGAGTTAGAATACAGCTAGATTACAAAACGGCCCTCATCCTGTAAGCAACGAGGAAATAATAACAGGAAGAAAAAGAAGAAAAGCTAAATTTCCTCAGGGTCTTCAATGATCTGGCCTTTGTACAATCATCTCTGTCTTTTCCTGCTCATTCTCTTCCCTCTAACTTTGCTTCTCTCCCCTTGCTTGAGCAACACTGCTGCCTTTCTCTTCCCTGAACATGCCAAGCTCATTCCTGCCTTAGGATCCTTCCCCTAGCTGTTCCATCTCTCGTGAACATTCTTCCTCCAGATCTTCGCATGGTGGGATCTTTCTTGTCACTCAAATCTCAGCTCAAATGCCATTTCCTCAGAGAAATTTTTTCCAACTACTCAGTCTAAAATAGCCACCCACTCTGTATCATATCCCCTCATTTTATTTTTTTCTTAGTAGTTATTACTGATAATTTCTTATTTATTTTCTGCCTGTACACCAGCAGTCATATCTTTGTTGTACACTGTTGCATCCTTAGTACCTAGAACAATGCCTGGCACATAGTAACTACTCAGTAAATATTTGTCAAACTAATGCATATGTACAGATCTACTCTTTCCTGAAACTGATTAAGAGAATTAACTTTGCAAAGACTATATTTATAAAAGCAAACTGTATTTTTCTTTTTTTTTTCCCCAGACTGTATTTTTCAAGTAGTTTTTGTGATCTCAAACATCTGAATGTGGAAAAGAACTTAGCTTTCTCTGAGTGTACATTTTTTAAATGCTTTTGAAAGTCATGATCTAAATGATTTACAAATGGTGCTTTATAAGACAAATTTATGCATAAGATAACATAAGATACCAGGCGGGGGGCAGGCCCTTTATTTATCCAAGTATAATGTTTACTTTAATTCAGGAAGCCATCACTAAACACCAGCTTTGTGCAAGGCGCTATGTTAAGAACTGTACGTAGTACATAGCCTTGGCTCTGTAGATTGCATGAGACACTTGTATCCAAGGCGATGACTGTGTTACAGAGACTCTCACATGAAGTTTCCGTACTCTGAGTGTATGCATTTTTTGAATTCTCGAACTCTAACAGACATACCGGTTTTCCCTCTACAGGTAGTAACAGCCCGCATGGAAGCCCCACCTCTCCCTTGGACAGTAGCATGCTGCTGGTCATCATTGTTTCTGTTGGCGTTGTCACCATTGTGGTGGTTGTGGTCATTGCTGTCTTTTGCACCAGGCGCACCACCTCTCACCAGAAAAAGTAAGGAGCCCCAAATGTGGCCCATGATTTTTGTTATCTATTCTTTTGTTCCTCTGTGACTTGTGTATTTGGAGTTGTACAAAGAAATTAAACATTCAGTATAGTTGACCCTTGAACAATGTAGGGATAGGGATGCTGACACCCCCCCATGCAGTCAAAAATCCACATATAAATTTTAAATTTTGACTTCTGCAGAATTTAACTATGAGTAGCCTACTATTGACTGAAAGCCTTACTGATAAACTATTAACACCTATTTTGTATGTTATATATTATATATAATACATACTATATATCATATATATATCACATATATGTATTATAGACAAAATATATATTTTTTTAGTCTTACAAAAAAGAAAGCTAGAAAAAAGAGTGATTAAGAAAATCATAAGAAAATACATTTACAGTGCTATACTGTATTTATCAAAAATAGTCCACACATGGATACCAAGCATTAACCCTAATCCTAGATCTGGAAAGTGGGTTCCTGAACACATGATAAGAAAAGCTGAGAAGCAGCCCAGTTATTCTGGAGAAGACCCCCAAATATTTAAGAATTGGTGGTATTTCTGAAAATGGATGTAAAGGTAAAGATAAAAACAGAAAGAAAAATTGAGTACCTCTTAAAGCATATTTAGAGCCCCAAATCCCTTCCTTGCCTCAGCAGTAGATGGCTGCATGTCTCTTCCTGCCCAAGCAGAAGTCTGGGGTTTTATTCTCTGGCGAGATCTCTGAACTATAGAGTATCAGGTACATACACTAGCCCAAACCCTAACCCCGATCCGTAACCCTCTAGAGAGGTCTCTGAATTGCAGGATATTAGGCACATACCCTCATGCTGGCCCCAACTCTAACCCTGGATATGAGGAGGAAAAATGGAAGATGTAGTGAGTGTGTGTGTGTGTGTGTGTGTGTGTGTGTATGTGTATACACACACACTGAAATACGCAGCCATAAAAAAGAGGGAGATGTTGCCATTTGCAACTACATGGATGGAGCTAGAGAGTATTATGCTAAGTGAAGTAAGTCATTCAGAGAAAGACAAATACCATGTGATTTTTCACTCTTGTAGAAGTTAAGCAAAACAAATGGGCAAAGGGGGAAAAAAAAGAGGCAAACCAAAAAAGAGACTGTTAACTACAGAGAACACACTGAGGCTACCAGAAGGGAGGTGGGCGGGGGATGGGTGAAGGAGGTGAAGGGGATTAAGGAGGGCACTTGTGAGGAGCCGGTGATGTATGGATGTGTTGAATTACTATATGGTACGCCCAAAACTAGTATTACATTATTATGTATATTATGTATATTAACTGGAATTTAAGTAAAAACTTTTTTAAAAGTCTGCGTGTAAGCGGACTCCCCACTGTTCAGTCCCATGTAGTTCAAGGGTTAACTGTGCACGAAAAATGATGTTTTAAATATTTGTAAGTGAAATGCAGAATGGTTCTTCTTATAAATGTGTATTGGTGTTCTGGCAGGAAAAAGGTGCACACTCAAAACGGCGGAAGGAAGTTTAATGAGGGGACTATTTACAGAGTCACAGGTGGGGCTAGGAGATGAGGCAGAGATGTTCAAGGACCAGCAGCCATGATAGGCCACTGTCACCCTTAGGCCTGAGAGGGCAAGAGGTCTTCCTGAAGAACAGAGAGCCATGTTCAGAAGTCTGAAGCAATAGGAAAGGGCTTCTTGAGAGGAGCTGGGTGTGGTGGGAGGAAGGTGTCCTCTGTCAGCTTCTAGTGCTACAGGGAGGGGACAGGATAAAAACACCTGCTACTCTCCAGTCTCTTGCCTGTGTCTTCACTCAGCCAGACCCATCAGAAACCAGGAGCAGGTTGCCAAGTAAGGCATATAGAGGTCATTTAACTCAACCTCTTGAGTCACAGAACCAAGGAGAGGAGAGGTCTGGAGAGGGAAGTGGACCGTGTCCAGCCTTGCCGGTAGCTGCTGTTTGTGTAAGCACACGGTGAGCCAGACACCCAGGAGTTTAGGGACATTCTTACAGGCTTTTTCACGGCACAGATGCCACCTGAAATGGAAGAGGACCATAGACCTCTTATTCTACATCTAAGTTTAAGAATATTTTTCAAGGGGTGAGTGGGTGTCTCAGATGGTTGAGCCTCTGACTCTTAATTTCAATTCAGGTCATGATCTCAGGGTCGTGAGACTGAACCCCACGTCAGGCTCCACAATCAGTGCAGAGTCTGCTTGAGTTTCTTTCTAAAATAAATTTTAAAATCCTTAAAAAAATTTTTTTCAAGAAGGGCTACCAAGTGTGGAAGCTTAGGACTGGCAGGGACAGTGGAGGGAGAATACTAATTTAGTGAATAAGATATTCTCATTTATAATTGGCATATCAAATTAGCAGAGGGGTCAAATGATCGTGAGCCCTGAACTCCTCTGGGATGTTGAGAGTTGTAATTGTCTAGAGCAGATAGCAAGGTGACTCAGTTATAAGACTGTCTGATAACAGCCTATGCTCCTAAACTTAAGAGGATCCCTGACCCTAGACAACTTTCACCTCACATACAGCATCTGGCCAGTGAGACAGAATACCAAAAATAAAAAGATTCCTGAGTTACCCCTAATAGCAAAAAACATATGTGGGCAATAAAATGACTTTAATTGGTGGATCCTAAAAGATGATAAGATGGAGATATTGCTCCATAAAAGAGAAAGACAAGTTCACGTCCGTGTTTATGATTATCCCTCAGACTTGGTTTGCCCAAGGCAAGACAATGCATGTGTTTAATGACAATAAATATGTTTGTTTTCATTATAGAGGACAAGTACAGACTGTCCTGTCATTGCCACTGGAGATGGCTTTATGTCACTTTGTGTATGTTTTTGTGAGGTTTTCAATTTTTCTTTTGCCCAAACAAAATAGCTTACCATAGCTTGCATTGCATCTTTTCCAAGGGAGCAGGGGGCTCCTTTTATAAACTTTCTGGTCACTGCCTCTTAAACCTCTTCCTGTCTCCTTTTGATATGGAAAACCGTTTCCCTTAACCACGTCAGCAATGATGTTATTTCTACTCTAGAACTTGTCTGCAGGCTTCTTTGTTCCGCATTTCAAATGTATCTACTTTCATGGACTTGGTTTTATATCTAGTTTCAGAAATCTTGATATCTTTATTTAAAAGAATCTAAAAAACAAAGTGATGGAATTCCTTAGTGCTTTGGGGATTTAAAAGGAAATTTAGAGAAGCGCTTAGTCTTCAGATTGAGAGGTAGAAAAGGGAGGTAGTAAGAGGCTCTGTACTTTGAATCTGCAGATCCTATAGATTGGAGTCCTTTTGCTTAGAAGAATTGTGTTGAGTCTTCATGGGGCTTTTCCTCTCCCTCTCCCAATGACCATCTTTCCAGCCATTCCATGAACCACTGAAAAATATGTATGAGCTTTTCTTCATACTTGTTTTCCCCACTGAGGAAGTATCTCCCATTTCAATTGTAGCTGCTTATGGATACTTAAAACTCAAAGCTGACGGAGCATTTACAGCCTAGCCCCTCATTGCTTCTCGACACATTCCTCATTAGCTACCTCACCCTTAGCAGATGAGAACTACCTCCAGGTACCACCACGTGATCCAAAACCTCCTTCAGTGTACTTCCTCCTACCGGAAGCCAGTTCTCCATTAACCCTCTGAATCTCAGTGGCTCTCATCTTTCTAAGAACTTACACTTGCTGTTCTCCCCTCCACACAGCTAACTTTTCACTCTCTTGGCTTTGTCTCTTCAACGGGTAAGTGTGCTTATACCTCTTTTATCTTAAATCATTATAATTACAACCCATATTCTACTCCCCACTAGCTGATTACAAAGCCATCCTTCCCATCACCACAGAATCTCTTGATTACTGTATATACTCGTGCATTCTTTCATTGCCTGCTGATGCTTTGTTTCTTGTCGATCTGGATTCTGCTCCTACCACTTCACTGAATTGCTTTTGCTGAGGACCGATGACCTCCGCATTGTTAAAGCCAGGAGACATTTTTTTCGTCCTTGTCTTAATCTCTCAGCAGTATTTAACTCAGCTACTCCTTCCTTCATGAAATACTCTCTTCTCCTGTATGTCATGATTATATGTTCTTTCTCACATCTCCTCCTATCTAACCAGGCATCAGCCCTTCCTCGGGACCTGATCCTAGACTTACTTCTCCTATGCTCTCCCCCAGTGCTATCTACTCCCATGGCTTCATTTTCTGTCTGCATTCCAGTTACTTCTGTGTTTCTCTCTCTGGCCAAAGCCTCTCTCTGAGTCTCAGACTTTCACACTCTGTTGCCTCTTCTACATTTTCTCTTGAATGTCTCAGGGGCACTCACCATGTTCAAGACAGAATTTATAATCTTTTCTGTCAATCCTGCTTCTACCTCCATTAATTCCAATATTAGTAAATGACTTAGCCTCAAACTCTTGCTTCTTTACTCCCACCCCACCCCACCCCACATCATTTATTCACCAAATCTTGTCATTTCTGCCTCCAAAATAGATGTCACATCTGCCTCTTCTCTCCATTCCACTGTCCTAGACCACTGTCAGTCATGGCTAAGACTGGTGCAGTAGTATCCTAACTAGTCTCCTATTCTTTCCCCCACCCCGTAAATCCATTTTTCATACCACAGTTGGAGTAATTGTTTAACTTGGAATTGGTCTTCTTACTCTTCTGCTTAAAACCACAGAGTGGTTTCTCATCTCATAGATGGAAGTCAAACTCTTGGCAGGTCTCCAAAAGCTCTTTATGATCTAGGCTACCTTTGCAGCATCATTTCATCATTCTCCACATTGTTCACTGTGCTTCTGCCACTCAGGACTTCTTACGGGCCCTCTGATATACCAGGCTGTTGTGTTCTGCTTCAAGGCTTTGACATAAGCTGATTTAATTACCTGCAAAGCATCTTCTTCCCTTCCTCCTTTAAGTCTTAACTTCAGTGTCACTTCTTTCTCCAGCTTTGTCCTAGCCACCTTATACCAACTATTAAAAAATAACTGTAACACTTGGCATTTCATTAAGCTCAGAATATTTTAAAATAATTAGATCGACATCTGTCTTCCTCACTTGTCCAGAAATGCTGAGGGCATAGCAGTCCAGTACAAGGATTGACTGACATACAGTGGGTACCTAATAAATGCTTATTGAGTGGGTAAGTGAGTGTGAGTTGGTGAATAGAGAAATTAAGGCACAGAAAAGTAGGCGCTGTCATCCATTCTTCATTTTTATCCATTTGGTAGTCTTAGATTTGGGTTCCCTGAAATGTTCCCTTCCTCTTTTATGAGGCACAGACTCCACCTCTATTCCAATGTTATATTTCTAATTAGTGTTCTCTCTATATTAATTGGAAGTTGAGAAACCTGCTTTAGAGACAACTTAATTTTAAAATGCTGTCTAGTCTGTTGATAATTAAAAAAAAAAAAAAGTCACAATGCAGTAGTCAAATATGCCCTTGTATGTATCTTGAAATATGTGTGGACAAAGCAGATATACCTTTACTGTTCACAAAAGTAAACTTCTTTCCCGTCTTCTGTTGTTTTGTATGTGTGTTTTTAGTTTCTGCCTTTGCTTAAGGCATCTCTCAGAAGGGCGGTTTTAATCATTCAAGCCTTTTCACAAATAAGTTCAAAAGAGTTACTTAAAAAAAAAAGAAACCCTCGGGGCACCTGGGTGGCTCAGTGGGTTAAAGCCTGTACCTTCGGCTCAGGTCATGATCTCAGGGTCCTGGGATTGAGCCCCGCATTGGGCTCTCTGCTCAGTGGAGAATCTGCTTCCTCCTCTCTCTCTGCCTGCCTCTCTGCCTACTTGTGATCTCTCTCTCTGTGTCAAATAAATAAAATCTTAAAAAAAAAAAAAAAAACCCTCTTAAATTTTTGCCTAGGAAGCGAGCTGCTTGCAAATCAGTGAACGGCTCCCACAAGTACAAAGGGAACTCCAAAGATGTCAAACCCCCGGACCTCTGGATCCATCATGAGAGACTGGAGCTGAAACCCATCGATAAGTCTCCAGACCCAAACCCCATCATGACTGATACTCCAATTCCTCGTAACTCTCAAGATATCACACCAGTTGACAATTCCATGGACAGCAACATCCATCAAAGGCGGAATTCTTACAGAGGTGCAGGTTGTCCCCAAATGTGGGAGAACTATTTCCATTTAAATCATTTTCCATTTCCTACAGTTGCCTGAATTCGGCGATTCCTATGTGAGGTTAGGTTTAAAGAAATGTGTATCATGGGATTTGGTCAACATCTGATAAAGAATAGATAGTTGGGAAAAACATAGCTTGTAACTGGGGAGAGGTCCCGTGCCCAGATGAGACAGCCTTCTAGATCCGTTAGGTCTCTTCTCAGGTGCCAGCAACTTGACACGGAAGCACTTGAGACAGCCTCACCTCTGTCTGTGCATTTCATCGTCTCCCTTCCTTGAGAGTCTGTCTGCCTCTCTTTGTAGCGGTTGGTCTGGACACTCCAACTCCAGACCGAAGCGTGGTAGGCGACGTCGCACCAGCTGCACGGACTCCCAGCAGAGACTCCTCTAATGGGCTCCTGATCGTTTTCCTCGTTTTTCACTTCCTGCAGAAGCACCTTGTCCCCATTATATTGTTTGCGAGTTCTGACCCCTCCACTGGGAGTGTTTTACCCCTGAGGCTGCTTAGTGGCCCGGGACACACGCTTATAACTAACCTCCATATTTGCTGTCTAGGGCATGAATCAGAGGACAGCATGTCTACACTGGCTGGAAGGCGGGGAATGAGACCAAAAATGATGATGCCCTTTGACTCCCAGCCACCCCAGCGTAAGTGAAAACCTCTCACTTCCCTTGTGCTGCCAGTCTACCCAGTTGTCCCGGGGAGCCACTAGAAATGATGTCTTTGATTTCATGTGATCCTGACACAAAAGATGACCCACTGAGGCTTTGGCACCTTGGCAAGAAATACCAGACACTTTCGTATTTTGCAATTTATATCTTTCTTGAGATAAATAAGCTAAAAAGCCAACTACCCCAGTCTCCCAGGAGCAGAGAAGTAACCAGTCTCCCTAACAGTAAGCACAGCATCTGTATAGGAGGATGGAGAAGGGTCATTCCAGGCTGGAGCTAAGGATAGCCGGATGTCACAGTATTCCTTAGACTTCCTGATACACATTCAGTGTTGATGGACACCTGTCATTTTTTTAATTAATTGACTTTATATTTTAGAGGATTTTTAAGTTTACAGAACAGAGTTTTTGAAACAAAATTTGTCAACCTTAATTGACCATGCCTCACTTTGATAAGCATAAAAGTTACTCGGCCTCCTTTAATAATATTTGAAATTCAAAGTAAGTTTGCAAACCAAAAAACAATGGAACAAACCAATGCTTTTGTTCACACTACTGTGTCTTCTCCCTTGTCACTGTTTTCAAGGTAGGGAGGCCGTTCAGACCGACTAGCACGGTGGGGCTTTCAGGTGAGGGTCCCCTGTGCCATCCTACAGTGAAAAAGCCACCTACCTACTGATAACAAGTTTTTCCAGTTCTGTATCAGAAGTATTTGTTGTAAGCTGAACAGATACCCAGTAAGCAGTCAAGACACCTAGATTCAAATCCTGAAAGCATCCACTCTATCACTTTTCAGTTTAACCTAAATGAGCTTTTGAGTTTTTTATTCATTTCTTAAGATGTCCCATTTCAGAACTCTCAGCGACCTCTCTGTCAACAGTGACATAGAGATTTAAATAGTCACAGATACCCTACACACAAAAGAAGTAAACCATGGCTCCCTATACTTGGAAACTGGTGAAACATCCAGGTGTGTAAATGCACACACACTGTCACACTCACTGTGCACAGACATGTAGATGCTAGATTCTAAAAGTCAGCTTTGGAAGAGAAAGGACTGATTGATTAGCAGGTCATTTCTGCACAAAGTAGGGACCATAATGAAAAAAGAAGGGCCTGAACTTGGAAGCATGCAGGGAAAATAAATCATGGTTTCCCTCTTATGAGAGGTGCCGTGACTGGGGTCCCAGGTCTAAAAATGTAAGTGTCTGAAAAGGATAAACCCATTGCAGTTGTGTTTGATGTATAGCAGGATGATAGCGGGACTGCTTGTTTGTTTCGTACAAGATTTTGGTTTTACCTGAACTGGCTTCTTTTTAAACGTTAAGGAGAAAAGATGTTGTACCAGTTGGTATCAGTTTTTATTTTTTTCTTTTTCTTTTTTGGGGGATGGGCAAGGAGTACCCATAAGTAATACAGTATTATTTAATTTGTGCCTTGGTAGGTGGGAGAGTGAGTGGATTCTTTAATTCAGGATTCTGAAAACAGGTATTCCAATATGCTTGTGAGATCTCCTTTTCCCCACCTGGCTCCAGTCCTTTTTCTCAGGCTGGGTTCCTCTGGAGTCTGTCTCACTAGCCACCCACCTGGCCTTCAGCAGCTGAGCGCTGCTGGGAAGCACTTGGCTACACTGGACGGAGGTTCAGTCAGCCTTGTACAAGGCCTTGCTCAGAAGCGCCAGAACCCAAGGCAACTGACAGCTAGTGATTGCTGGCTGTGTTCTAGGGAGGAGCTTTCACATTGTCTTCTTTTTTATATACCCAATTTGGAAAGACTGGAAATGCCTTTAAAAAGAGAAAGTCACTTCTGTGACTTTCTGAGTCATACTGAGAATGCTTCTCAAGTTGTACTTCCTAGGTAAAAGTCAGGAGGTTTCTTCTGTTCCCCCTGGCCTTAATTCTACAAAATACTGATGCTGAAGCTTCCTGCTTCAGAAGACCACCTCTCTTCCCCTAAAGGAGGTGCTGCCTCCCAGATTACCCTGAATCTCCTCTGCTGGCTTTTCCAAGTTGGGTTTGGTTCCTAAGGACCACCTGAGCCTTCTGGCCTCTGAGTGCCGGGAACTTCTGCCCCTGTTTTTTTCCCCAAACCTTAAGGAGGGAAGGAGCAGTAACACTCCAGGGCCCGTGGTTGCTTGTGCCATCTGCCTGTCTGGCAAGTGGCCAGGGCAAGAAATAGCTGGAGAATAAAAGTGTCTAGAATTTTCCTTCACTAGAGTAATGTTGAGTGGCCCCACAAAGATCTACGGAGATCCTTGGTGACAGAGACTTTTAATAGACTCCAAAGGCTAATTAAGTTTTATCACAGTTCGTGAAGCCCTTGCTTAGAGGAAAAAAAGGTTCCCTGTGTTCCTAGTCAGCCCCACCTCTTTGCCTCTTTGAGAGGTTTAGAGCTGTCCTGCTGGTCTTAAACGTTCTGTTTCTAAAACTACTCTAAGGGCGTACCTAAGAGAAGCCCCAACTGCGCTTCTGATTTTGTTTGCATCTCTAGGATCGATAATGAAGCCTCATTAAAGGAGTGTTTTGTCTTCATAGAAAGTTATATATGGAATATCTGTGTGGAAATTTGGATTCGTTAGCAAAATGCAGCAAATTTAATTCCTTAGCCAATGTGGGAAGGAAGGACGCAATTAGGAAAGAACCGTTTATATTTTAAAATGTGAATGGATGTGGCCGAGCTCCCAGACTAGAAGCAGTTCAGAGACGGTGCCATAGACCTGTGTTTCATGCTTTTCATGCTAGACGAGTTCAGTTCTATTTATGTTCCTTTTAAGATAGGAAAAACTGATTAACTGATTAAACTGGTTAAACTTGTCCATTCAGCCTAAATACCTATTGCATGCCTCATTCAACAATAAGAAAAAAACAGAACGTATTAGGAATATACTCGAAGGAAAAGAAACTTTTTATTTTTTTAGCAGGAGAAAAAAATGATAGAAACCTAAACCATCATTTGTTTGTTTATGGATTTATATTTTGTAACATATTCAAATAGATATTTTTAATAACTCATGTAATCCATGTTTATTGTAGAGGAATTGGAAATACAAATAAACCAAGAGAAGTTTTTTTTTTAACTCCTGACCATGCTATCCCCCAAGATAATCCCATTAACATTTTAGTGTGTATTCCTCAGAGGTTTTTTTTTTCTTTGTGTGTGTGTGTGTGTGTGTGTATAGATAGATAGATACGTGCTTAGGAGCATGTTGATTAAAAAAAATAATAATAAAATCCATGGCTAATTGTTCACACCAGCCAGCTGCCCCCCAGAAGCCAAGGGAATGGTTGTACTGTGTGGGAGGGGCAGGGGTGGCTTTGCTCTGGGACTGTGACTTGTGTGTGTCTGTGCAAGCACGTTAAGCACTTCTCTGTCTTGTGTTCATCCACAGCTGTGATTAGTGCCCATCCCATCCATCCCCTCGATAACCCTCACCATCATTTCCACTCCAGCAGCCTCGCTTCTCCAGCTCGCAGTCATCTCTACCACCCGGGCAGCCCGTGGCCCGTTGGCACATCCCTGTCCCTTTCAGACAGGGCCAATTCCACAGGTGAGAGATGAGGCTCGAGCCCCAGGTGGAAAGCATTCCCAGAGTTGGCAAGCTGAAATGCGAAGGACTTGCCCTGCCTAGAAGGATTTGGAATTTTTCTGTGTTGTTTATGTATCATAACGTTTCTCTTATTGACTCAAACTGATTTCTGTAAAATTCACCACTCCCCATTTTTTTCTCCCTAAGTTGATAAGTGCTCGGTGTAAGGTGTCCTCTTCGTAAAAACACAGTAACTCAAATCACATAACCATGTCTTGTTTCATCAAGTTGTATCTTGATTCAGTCATATTTTGTTTATTTTTTAATCTTCTAATCTGAACGGAAAACTCATTCGGGATGATTTTCAGACACGAGATGTGGCCTTCCCCTTGCAGTTACTCTGTGGTTAGGAGGGTCTGTAGGGCAGCCGTAAGATAATTCTCATATTAGATCTTATACATACTCCTGTTGTGGCCCAAAGTAAGAAATGCATCCAGGGCCAGTGGGGGCAGCTGGGGCCATTCACAGCCCTGTGAATTTTGTGTACATTGTAAACCTCAAGTTGCCCAGAGGATTACACGGACATTAGAAGAGGCTGCACAGGCATGCATCATCTCTAAAAAACGGGAAATGAGCCTAAATACCGCAGTGCATTTAAAGAAATAGATTGCCAGATAAACACGTCCCCAGTTTGGAAATCTTAGGAAATAGCATTATTGAACAGTTTCAAGGAGTGGAACAAATACTGTTCGTCCTTATTAAATGAAAATTAACTTCCATCCTGTCAGTGTTAGGTGCAAATCTAGTAACTTCTCATATGTACAGTATGTTCTTTCTCCATCATTTGAAATGTGTCTGTTAATAGTTACGATGTTATGAGTAGAATTAAATTTTGCTCGTTCTGGAAAATAAGGGAATTTCAAGTGAATTCCACTTCAAAAGCACCTCAAAACCTAATGCCAGAAGTTTGGGTTACCAATAACATTCCCCCTCTCTAGGTTTTGATCAATTTGAAACACAGCCAAAACATCAGATGAAGATCACAGCTTTATTAAGGGGATGCCTGCCAACTCCCAGAGTTTCCTCTCCCAAACCTTTACTTGGTTGGCATTCTCCAAACCAAGCAGAGAATGCCGCTTAAACTCGTGTCTAAAATGGGCCTTCCTGCTCTCTCCTTCCAGATCCAGGTTTGGGGCCCTTGCCTTGGGGAAGGACAGTCTACTGGCCGTTGTCTGGAGAACCAAATTCTGCCTCATAGACCTAGTCTCAGAGAGAACAGAGACTGGAGAGCAACCTTCCAGACCTGCTCTTGGAAAGCAGTTTTTGTGTCCTGACTCTCTTTCTCTATTTTTAAGGCAGAAGAATCCCACCCACTCAGATGTGGGCCTGCCTGAGGGCATGTCAGGCTCTTCTCAATCAGATAAGCCCCTTCTTCCTTCCTCTCCAACTAGGAGGGGCTTGAAGGTTGGCAAGGAGCAGAGCAGCCCTCACCGCCCTGATCCAGGTGGTCTAGTGCTGCTAAAATTTCCTAACTTGGGCAGACAGTGAAGAGAGGAAAAAGTAGTGATTTGTATCACTACAGGGTTCATCACTTTAATGACCAGAGGGAGATAAAGAAGGTAAACTAATGACAGGGAAAGTCACTGAAGACAGTTCAGAAACACAGAGCAAGTGTCTAGAAATGATCCACATTCTCTCACTGTTGTATTTTCCTGGGTCACTGGAGCTCAGTGCTGCCACCAACCCCATGCATGTGGGCTAAGCTTGGCTAGGGCTTGGCCAGAGTAGGGCTGTCCCTGCCCTAGAGAGCCACCAATTGACACAGGAAGAGCACTTTGCACTTGTCCAAGCCCTCGGCCAGTGTAAACTTTGTATCTTAAACCCTGAGATGTAAGTCATTCAGGAAGCCGGCCCTTAGGCAAGGGAGAAATCTTAATGACAGGATAGTTTTCCTTGTGGGGCAGCCGTGTCACACCCTTCACTGGGAATATAACATGCCCGGTGCCCTCTCCAGTTACACAGCAGGGTGGCCCTGGTAGGTGGCAGCAGGCCAGGGTTCTGACTCCGGTAGGCAACACTATTCTCCTTTTTTACATTTCCCACCACCTCTTGGACCCTGAGAAGCTTATACATCAAAGTCAGGCATTTGAGGTGGCCAAGGTAGGCATGTGTGCCCAGAGCTGACCTGGCCTGTCTCCCAACACAGGCTGACATGGTCCAGGCTGGAGTCTGCTGCTTCTCTCCTACCCCCTACTCCCCTCTCTAACCCGCTTCTCCCCAGCCCAGGATTGCACAGAGTAAGACCAGCAGCTCCTAGCTGTGGTTATCGCTGGCTCCAGGAAGCAAAGAAATGAGGTCCTCAGTGCACCTCTTGAGAGGATGAGAAGTGACATAGGCCTAGTGGGGTTATCACAGCCAGGCTTTCCACACTGGGGAAAGGTGTGAGTCCCTTACCCCTGGGACCCAAGATCTTTAATCTGAGGGTACATTAGCACTCATGACTGTGGCGTCCTGTCTCCTGGGAGCCCAAGGGAATAGATTCAATGTTACCTCAGTAACAAGGGCAGGGAGAGGTTGGATTTCTACAGGCTGCTCATGCATTACTACTTTAAAAAGTTTATTTTCCTTTTTGAAGTGGAGGACTCTAGGAGTCAGGGGAGGCCCTCCTCCTGACTGCCCGGTGCAGCCCGTTTGCCCTGAGCTGGTGTCTCCAGACCCATCCAGGTTAGGGATGTGGGTCCGCACCAGCTCACACTGTTTAAAGGGGACCAGTAGTATTGGAAATGGAAGGGCAGTGTGATGTGGGAGTTTCGAGCGTGGGCTTGGGAGTCAGGGCGCAGGGATTCGGATTCCTGCCCTCGCCATTCTGAGTCCATGAGCAGCACCTAACATCCCGGTGCCTTCTGAGTTTCTGTGAGCATAGAATGAGTTAGTGAATGTAGAGCACACAGCATAGTGGCTGGCTCAGAGTAAGCGCTCAGTAATTTACGAAGAAAAGAACCTTATCACGTATTCAGGTCCCGTGTTCAGCACATTTCATACATCTTCTCAGTCCTCACTGAATTATGTTGTCCTCCCTGTTTTGTAGGTGAAGAAAGAGACCCAGATTCAGTGACTCCAAGTTAACCCAGCTTGTATGCCAGCTTTATAGCCCAGGTTTATCTGACTCCAAAGCCAGTGGTTTTTCTATCCCACCACGCTGCCTTCTGGAACAACTCTGACCCCTCTTCACATGTTTGGAGACTGTCACGTTCTTCCTTAGTTGTCCCCCTCTCCAGGCTGATCTTCCCCTGTTTTTTCCCTCTCGACCCAAACACCTTTATGTGGCATGTTCTTAAAGCTATTTTCAGACCTCTGGACTATTTGGTTGTCCAGGTCTCCCTTGAGCTGTGGGGCTGTTGCTCTGGTGAGGCCGTGCACAGTCCCCCAACAGCATGCAGGGCCTGTGGCATTGCCTCTTCTGTAGTAACCAGCAGGCCTTCTGGGGACATCTGGTGCTTGTCAGGCAGACATGTTATCTATGACAGGCAAGTTTCTAAGACCATCGGTCAGTCAATGAGTGATGTTTTTAATTTCCTTTTATATTCACATCTTAATAGACAGTAGCCCCGGGAACCTTTATGTCTACTCCCTAATAAGTACTCAGGAGAATGCTGTAAAATTGTGACCACTTAGCTGTGTGGGCGAGAACATTTCAGCAGAGCAGCTGGTTGGCACAGTTGTTTGGGACTCTTTTGAATTAGTCCATTCTTACCTGGCCTTTGCAGTGGTGCTAATCCATGTTCCCTTGGACTAACACTGGTCCTAAGTGCTTATTGAGCTGATTTCAGGGGCTCTTAGAAGTAGCCAGAACCCTGCTATGTGCGTGTGTTTAATGGTAGAAGAAATGCTAACATTTAGACTTTCCTGCTGTAGAGTCCGTTCGAAATACCCCCAGCACTGACACCATGCCAGCCTCCTCGTCTCAAACATGCTGTACTGATCACCAGGACCCTGAAGGTGCTACCAGTTCCTCTTACTTGGCAAGCTCCCAAGAGGAAGATTCAGGCCAGAGTCTTCCTACAGCCCACGTGCGCCCTTCCCACCCACTGAAGAGCTTTGCTGTGCCGGCAATCCCACCCCCAGGCCCTCCCACCTATGATCCCGCGCTGCCAAGCACACCGTTACTATCCCAGCAAGGTGAGTGAGGACAGCAGCACCACTGGCGGGACCCTTTGGCTCTGGCTTGTGGCACAAGTCACCTCTTTGACAATAGCAAATACCTTCCAGGCTTATCCTAGTAGTTCAGAGTAGCTAGAAGTCATTGCCTCTTTCAAGAAGTATATGGGCTCCCCTCCCTGGGCAATGCATATGAACTAGAGAATAATATTGTGGGGAGTGAGAGCTGACTTTCTGAATCGTGTTTTGGGTGCAGAATTCTTGGTGGTAAAATCCAGTGGCTATAGGTTATAGCCTCCCCAAAATACCTCCTTCTGTAGGGTTCCTATAAGGTTAGGGAAGGATTGGGGAGGACAAGACCTGGAAGTAAGGGGCCCTTCAGATGGGACGGAAATCAATTCCTCAAGTTCACCTGGTCCCCACGAAGCACCTATCCTGAAAAGCATGCTTTTCCCTACTTCTCCACGTCTGTTATGATGGTCTGTTTTAGAGTAAGTCAGTGGTTTTCAAGCTTTTTGGTCTCAGGACCCCTTTATAGTCTTAAAACCTATTGAGACCATGAGGGAGCTTTTCTTTACATGGGCTAGATCTACCAATATTTAGTGTATTAGAAATTAAAACAGAAAAGTTTAAGCTCTTTTATTAACTCATTTAAAAATAGCAAATCTAACATGTAAAATAAATAACATATTTTTATGAAAAATAACTTTCCAGAACAAAAATACAGAAAGAAAAGTGACATTGTCTTGTATTTTCACAAATCCCTGTAACGTCTGGCTTCATAGGAGGGAGCTGGATTCTCAAACCTGCCTCTACACTCAGTCTGTTGCAACATGTTATTTTGGTTGAAGTGTAAGAAGAAAACCTGGTCTCACAGATAGGAAGTTGGAAAAGGGAAGAGTATTTTTGTAACCTTTTCAGACTGGATATTCTTTTTTTAATACTATAGCAAAACACAAGAAGTTGTATTTTCTTACAGTTTGTTTGTAATGTAATATAGCCATACCTGTGAACTGTTTGTACTCTGTTTCATGAAAATCCATCCATCTTGTACTTTGAATGCATGATATCGGACATCATTTGGAAAATATTGGTTCAGTAAGTTATACAGATTCTCCAAAACTTAACACAGTTCATTATACAAAATGTAAAAATACATTTACTAGTATCACCAAAGTCTGTAAGTATTGGGAGGCTCTCAAGCTCTTGGTGGCACATACAAGTTTTTCAAGATTCTAATTTTCACTTGAAACTTGTATTTTATCATTGGGGATAAAAACTGTCCATTGTTTTTCTTGAAGTGACTGGCTTACTTTATTTACTATCTAGAAAATGTCTGCCCAGTGCTCAAGTCTGAATAACTGGTATGTCTGTCAGTCTTTCTTCGGACTGACATCGGTGTTTCATGACGGAAGCCACAGTTCCTCTTGTAACTCAAGCTGTCACAAAGGTCCTGAGCTCTAGTCAGCCACTGTCGTGTAGTAGACGGAAGTACTTTATACATACTTTCCATTTTGTCACATAGGATAAAGGATGTATAATCAAGGTGGAGGGGCGCCTGGGTGGCTCAGCGGGTTAAGCCGCTGCCTTCGGCTCAGGTCATGATCGCAGGGTCCTGGGATCGAGCCCCGCATCGGGCTCTCTGCTCAGTGGGGAGCCTGCTTCTTCCTCTCTCTCTGCCTGCCTCTCTGCCTACTTGTGATCTCTCTCTGTCAAATAAATAAATAAAATCTTTAAAAAAAAAAAAAAAATCAAGGTGGAGATTTAGTAAAGTAATTTTTATTACTTCATTAAGGATGATCTTAAGTTAAACCAGCCTTTTTTTTTTTTTTTTTTTTTTTTAATGTTAGTCTTGTCCGTGAATGACTTTGCAGTTTGGCACCACTGCCCTAATTTATGCTAAGGCTGCAGCGGTTTTACCCACTGTTGCTTTCATACCATCAGCGCAGAGGCAAACACTTATTATCATGAAAGGAATTTTGACCTTACTTCTAATTTTCTAAAGCCAAATGGAACTGTTTCTCTAGCCACTTTCTCCCTCCTTCCCTTGAGTGCAGTGCCTTTTCAGAGCAAGAGCTGTGTGCTGGGTCTGGGTGCATCCCTCAACCTGAAGCAGCATCTGGACCTTAGTTGTTGCCTTCATGAGATCTGGGGGAGCAGCTCAGCCACACCCCTAATGGTACCCTTTCCCCTCAGCTCTGAACCATCACATTCACTCGGTGAAGACGGCCTCCATTGGGACTTTAGGAAGGAGCCGGCCTCCGATGCCAGTGGTGGTGCCCAGTGCCCCTGACGTGCAGGAGACCACAAGGATGCTGGAGGACTCCGAGAGTGTAAGTTCCTGGGCTGCCAGCCCAGCCAGGATGTCGGGTGTGTGTCCCGTGGCCTGCGAATGTGCCGGTCACACCATGTTGTGTGCGGGCCCAAAGGTGTGAAGCGGATGCACTCACCCTTTGAGCAGACATCCCCAAGCATCTCCCTGTGCCAGGAGCGGTGCTTGACAGCTTGTGCGCCTTCTCTCCGCAGAGCCGTGAGCCAGATGAGCTGACCAAAGAGATGGCACACCTGGAAGGGCTCATGAAGGACCTGCATGCCATCACGACAGCCTGAGACCCCGCCCGACTGCACACCCGGGCCGAGAAGTTGTGGTTCAGAGCCTGGAAAGCAAGGATTGTACAGAGCACGTGAGGCCAGCACTTAAGAACACAGAGCGAGCGGGCAGACCAGCCAGCGCCCCTGCGTGGGGCCGGCTCCAGGCACGGCCACCTGCCTTCTCCTGGTCGGCCTGGAAGAAGCCTGTGTCAAGGCGGCTTCCCTTTGCCTGCTGATACCCTGCAGGACTGGGCACCATGGGCCAAAATTTTGTGTCCGGGGAAGAGGCAAGAAGCGCACCGTACATTTCATTTTGTGGTCAGGCTGTGTCTTCGTACTGCGGCCGCGTCGCCTTCATGGAGTGTAGACATTGGCATTCACGTACAGTTTTATCTGTGTCCTATTTTATTTTACCTTCGAAAGAAAAACACTATCAAAAACCAAGGGAGTCCATGGTGTTCTCCACAAGTGGTTGACATTTGACTGCTTGTCTGAATTACGTATGGAAAGTCATTGACAGTGTGGGTTGTTCCAGGGGTTGGCTTGTTTTTTGTTCTTATTTTTGAATTCCGAGTCATTGCATCCTCTACCAGCTGTTAATTCATCACTTTGAGGGAGGGAGGAAATGTTGCATTGCTGTTTGTAAGCTTTTTTATTATTTTTTATTATAATTATTAAAGGCCTGACTTTTCTCCTCTCATCACTGTGAGATCACAGATCTATTTGAATGAAATGTAACATTGAAAAGACTTGTTTGTTGCTTTCTGTGCAGTTTCAAAGTATTGGGGTGGGGGTGGGCCCGGGGGTTGGGAATAGGAAGTGGAGGGGCTGCTGAGGTCTGTGAATGTTTCAGTCGTCGTGCTTTCTTCCAGAAGCCTGCAGAGAACGGAAGCATCTTCTTTTTCGTCCTGTCCTGGCATGTTCATCTCTATTGTCACTAAGTTGCAACTGGACTTTCGTTTGGATCTTGTTAAAAAATTCTTCTGTGCAATAGGTGAGTTCAAGGACTTAGCTGCCCTGATGATCACATCCTGGTGAGAATGTCCATGCTGAGGAGCCAGTGCCACACTTCCGATCTCTAGAGTGACGCGGAGCAGGCCGAGAGGCCCAGCCGTTCCCGGAAAGTCAGGGGGCAAGACGGAGTCCTTTTCCTGCTGTCACCGTGTGTTCCTGGGGGTCGCGGAGGTAAAGAAAGGCACTTGGATTCCTCACAGGACTCCTTGCTTCTCTCTAGTTCCTGTCCTTGGCCGGTCCGGCTCTCGCTGCCGTGTTTCAGAGCCCCTTAGGGAAAGCACTCACAAGGACAAGGCCGGCAGGGGCTGCAGCACCCCCAAGGCTCTCCGCTCCTTTCTGAACATTGTTCTGGAGGTAGCAGGGGACAGGGACAGCAGAGGTGACCACCGCCTCTTCCATCCCAGCAGCTCAGCGAAGCCCCTGATCAGCACAGGGTAGCAGGAAGCTCCTGGGACATGCTGGGAGGCCCTTTGCCTTTGCAAACAGCCCTTACGTTCTTTGTCTTAAAAAGGTAAGGAGCTGAGGTGGGTTGTTTTTTTTTAATACTGAGAATATTAACAAAATCCAGGACTGACCGTCAGGCATCTTCCCCTACTCCCCCCAACTCCCCAGAAAGCAGTGTGGAAGGCGCCTCAGGCTTTGT
The DNA here is from genome assembly GCF_010015895.1 of Lontra canadensis. NCBI lineage: Eukaryota > Metazoa > Chordata > Mammalia > Carnivora > Mustelidae > Lontra > Lontra canadensis. Next base: position 17,723,585 of record NW_022631022.1, read on the forward strand.
TTCCGTAGCCAGGAAGAGGTCAGCTGCTGAGACCACGGGCGGGTACCCAGCCCACCACCCCAGGGGCCCCGGGCTCTGCCCTGGCCCCACAGACGCCCCACTTGCCTTTGTACAGTCGCTATTTCTCCTTTTGAGGTCTTCACACATACTGGTTTTGTAGATGAACTCTGTATTTATTATTTTGGGGGCAATGAGAAGTGCAATGCCGGGAGTCCCACCACCGCGCCAGCCGGTCACAGAGGACTGTGCCAGGTGGGATTCTGGAAAACCAGTGCACTTAAACTGATCCTGAGGAGAGCACTCTGGACACCAGGAGGGCTAGATTCCCCAGAAGCTGTCTTACCTTTTGCCCAAAGAAACGTGCTCGGTATTTGGGGCGTTCCCTCCCGCGAACCCTGACACTCGTGTTACCTCAGGGCCTCGGCACCTGGATACTGCCGCAGAACGGGGGCGGGGGGAGGGGCCTATTTTTAAATAAAATAACTGTTCAAAGTTGGGGGATTTTTTTAAAATTAAGAAAAAGGAAAGCTATTCTGTATTGCACCTTTTCACAGTTTAATACATTTTCTTACATATTCCTGTGATTTTTGAAATTAAACCATTGTGTGTCTTGTAATGTCCTAGTTGCGCTGCTGCTCGGCAGCTTCCTTCAGGAGGATTTGGAACAAACGTGTCTATTGCCTTGTTGCCTGCTGGAGGGGAGCCTGGAGGGCTGCTGGGGCCTGGTTTCTGTACACACTTGTTTGGCCTTTTCTGTAGTTGATGCTGTAAACTCTATGGCTTTTTAAAAAACAATTTCATGTTTTTATTTAGTATTGGAAATCCAATACACTTTTTTAATCCAATCAAACTCCGGTGTGGTCAAAGAGTTTGTTTACTTCTTCCTTAAGAAAACAAGAGCTTTGGCGTCCCTGGTTCCCAGCCTCCACATGACTTCACTGTTGCCCTCACAATCTTAAAGGCAGGAGTTCTGAGGGGCCCTGAGGGAGGTGTGGCAGGTGAGCGGGGAGATGGCAGGCCGCGGTCAGGTAGGCTGCGGTCAGGTAGGTCGTCTGCTAGCCCTGAAGATGAATCCTGTCCCCGCCCCCCATGCCATCGTCGCTGCCCTGCATGGACGGAGCCACCCCAAGGAACGGAAGGTGGAAAGAACCAAGGGACCCTCGCAGAGAAGTGCAGGTGCTCCTGGAAGGTGTAGAGGCCAAGTCCCTGGTGTGGCAGCGCCCTGGCCGCAGCTTGATCTTCCGGCAGCCGCGCAGATGCAGGCCTTCCGCTCCCAGCCCACCTCTCTGGGGTGACATGTGGAGCAGGTCTGCTCTGGGCCCCGCCTTTGCCAGGCTGCCTCACTTCCTGTTCACCTGCACTGTCTTAGCTTGGGCTGCCCGAACAAAAATACGATAGCCTGGGGGCCTCAGACAGCAAACAGTGATATCTCAAAATTCTGGAAGCTGGGAAGTCCAAGCTCAAAGTAGCAGCAGATCTGGAGTCTGGTGAGGACCTGTTTCCTGGTTCCGAGATATCATCTTCTTGCTGTGGCCTCACGTGGCAAGAGAGATCTCTGGGGGCTTTTTCGAAGAGCACCGATCCCATTCATGGGGGCTCCGCCCTTGTGACCTAATCACTTCCCAGAGGTCCCACATTCCAATACCATCCCATTGGGAATTAGGATTTCAGTATGTGAATTTGGGGTTACAGATATTCAGTCCATAACGCTGTGAGATTTCTTACAGTATCTGAGGGTCTAGACTTGGAATAATGGTGAGCACAGCAGCTGTAGGCCCCCTCCCCTCCACCACTGGCAATTGAGTAGGGGACAGGGAGCCCCACGTCCTTACCAGCGGCTCCCTCAGCCCCAGCACTTCATCTGCTCTGCTGCTGAATGTACCTCCTTAAACCCAAATCTCGTCATTCCCTTTCGTGACCTCGGGATGGCATCAGAGCTCTCAGTGCTAACGTCTGTGCTGTTCTGCCAAGTTCTCCAGGCCGAGCCCCCCGTGCTGGGTGCACCCAGCATTCTAGCCACAGAAAGCAATGGTGAAACAGGCATCATAGTATTGCACATGGACCCCCCCTTTTTTTTTTAATTTCTTTTCAACGTAACAGTATTCATTGTTTTTGCACCACACCCAGTGCTCCATGCAATACGTGCCCTCCCCAATACCCACCACCTGGCTCCCCCAACCTCCCACCCCGCGCCGCTTCAAAGCCCTCAGATTGTTTTTTAGAGTCTATAGTCTCTCATGGTTCACCTCCCCTTCCAATTTCCCTCAACTCCCTTCTCCTCTCCATCTCCCCTTGTCCTCCCTGTTATTTGTTATGCTCCACAAATAAGTGAAACCATATGATAATTGACTCTCTCTGCTTGACTTATTTTACTCAGCATAATCTCTTCCAGTCCTGTCCATGTTGCTACAAAAGTTGGGTACTCATCCTTTCTGATGGAGGCATAATACCCCATAGTGTATATGGACCACATCTTCCTTATCCATTTGTCCGTTGAAGGGCATCTTGGTTCTTTCCACAGTTTGGCGACTGTGGCCATTGCTGCTATAAACATTGGGGTAACGCCACGCCTGCTCTAACAGCCAGACAGCCTGCCAGTGCTCATCCTCCTCTGTATCCCTAGATGGAGCTCTTGGCACGTTTTACAGTGATTTGTTGATCTGAGTCTTTTTCCACCGGACTGTGGACTATGGGGACGTGTTAATTCCTCCTCTCCAAATACCTGATGCTGGGGCAGTTTCTGACAACAGCAGATGCGTGTCTCCTGGATGGATGACGGTCTTGAGGACTCAGGACCAGGAGCATGTTGGAAGGTTTCCCACACAAATACCACCCCACCCCTCATTTGGAGGGATCCTAATAGGTCTTTCCTGTTGTTGTGCCAGGACCCTCCCATTCCAGCAGCCATGGCCATTTGGTGTCCTGGGGTGAACTTGAAAGATAACAAAGACCTGTGTGCCTGGCAGTCCTAAGAAATGATACTGATGCCACAGTGACCGACTTGGTGCTAGGAACTAGGGCAAGATGTCCTCCAGATTAGTTCTAAGATGAACATTATGAACGAGGCTCTTTCCCCAGTCCATCCGTCCCTCTTAATCTCAGCCATTTTCCCATACCAGGGGTGTGGTATCACCAGGAGAGACTGGAGAACATCGCTGAACACGCCATCAAGTTGATGGGGAAGGGGGCATGGGCAGGGAGAAGCAGGGAGCTACGAGGGCCCCCAGAGAGCAGGTATACAACTCTTCACCTTGGGTTTCCAGCTACCAAAGGAGGAGGTTCACCAGAAGAGCTATAAAGAGAGGTAGGAGAGACTAATTGAAGGAAAAGAATACTTTACATTTTTCATAATCTTTGAAAAGTAGGTAATGTTAAAAAAAGTGCTATTTAAAACCACAAATATTTTCTAAGCAGAATGGATGGTTCATCCCAAAACACTCTTTTTTTTTTTAAGTTTTATTTATTTCTTTGACAGACAGAGATCACAAGCAGGCAGAGAGGCAGGCAGAAAGAGAGGAAGGGAAGCAGGCTCCTGCTGAACAGAGAGCCCAATGTGGGGCTCGATCCCAGGACCCTGGGATCGCAACCGGAGCCAAAGGCAGAGGCTTTAACCCACTGAGCCACCCAGGTGCCCCCCCAAAACACTCTTTTACTCAACAAGGAGGAACTTGATGGGTTTTGGAAGTGAAAAGATGGGCCTGGAGCTGAGCTGAGAAGGGTTAGAAGGAGCTCTTGCTGCACTATGGATAAGAGGAATTCAGAATTTCCTAAAATGATGTCAGGGGTGAGGGTATGCTGGCAGCAGGTATAAGCAAGATGGTGAGAGAGTGAGGGGCAAGGTGGGAAGGTAGCCCCAGCAGGAAATGGCTGCCTTTAAGGTGCCCAAAGTGCTTTTTCAAATGGGACAGTCGGAGAGTAATTTAAGGCTGTCTGCTCCTTGCACAACTAGAAACAAATCCCCTCTGACTCCCCAGATCTTGCACGAAGTCTGCCATATCCACAAGGTCTGGCATGAGTTACTGGCTTCCCCCCAACAAGAAAAGGGGCAGGTGGACCAATGTGGGGATGGGCAGACCACAGATCTGGCATGTGAGGACGACCATAAATGGGATTGGATCACCAGAAACAGGAGCCCAGAGTTGGAAATGACCAAAACAAACAAACAAACCTAAACCAGAGAATTCACAGAAATCCAGGGGGCATGGGGAAGGGTGTGAGACCTTTCACATCAAGGAATGTGAAAGCCAATCAGCTTTATTCTGATTTTAAGAGGCAGGCTGACTTCAGCTAGTGTCTCGGTTGCAGTCGTAGATTTCCACCCTCTCCATCCCAGTACCCTGGAGCAGTGGCCCACCACCTGACAGGTACATATGCTACATGCCTGTCTCTCATAATGGGTCTGCCTTCTTCTCTGGACCTGGTCTTCCAAAGGAGAGATCTGAGAGCTGTTTTAAACTCTCCCCTCAACACCACAGCACACTGCTCAGCAAATCCTGCAGCTCTCTCTCGTGTCCCCCGAAATGGCTCCTCTTTATCGCGTGTGGGGCAGACTCCTTGCTGACCCCCTACTTCTGTCTCTCCAGCCTCCACACAAATACAAGGGTGACTTTTCTAACTCAGATCTGGCCTCTGTCCCGTGCTCAGCACCCTGCAATCACTTCTCCATCACCTGCCCTGCGGAAAAGAGATCAATGCGGCCCCGTTTGCCTCTTGACATTTATTTGCAATTTGCACTTACAACCTAAGCTGTGATGTCTGACCTCTAGACCCTTCCCTTTGCCTCACATTGTCACCCTACCCACAACCCTCACGACTGGCTTTCTATGCCCAGTACATTCCTATCCATCTTTAAGGACCCAACATAACCATCCGGTCCTCTGATTGTTCTTATTCATATTTGTCTTTTCCAAGACGCCAAAATGAACTCCTCAAGGAAAACACTAATCCTAGTTTTTGGATTCTCCATCCCAGTGCCTAGTACACTATAGTTGTTCACTGAATGAACTTAGCTGAGGAAGATGGACTTGAAGATACCATGGCCCAGTGCTGGGGGAATTGGACAACATCCTAACTCATCCCAGGAGCACACAACCCGACAGGCTTCTCAGAGGAGGTAAGGCTGAGCTGAGTGTAGGAATTACTATGAGACCATCTATCTGGAGTGGGGAGGAGCCTCTGCAGAGCTGGGAGGCTGCTCACTTCATGTGGCCATCAGCATTGCTTGAAGAACAAGTCTCAGCCACCCCTCTTCCTGCTAAGGCCGGGGCCTCTAGGACTGTGCTCAGCCTGCTGTCATTGGATTAAGCCCTGGCATCCCAGTGGGCCAGAGCAGAGGATACAGAGGGTGTACAGAGCTGGTGCTATCCTCCCCAGAATCCCTGGAACAGTGCAGCGGTGATTCTAGGCCCCATCATGCTGGGTTTGGTTGGCCAGGTACCACCAGGGGAGGGTCCATCCTAGTGAGTTAAGAATAAGGTGAGTTAAGAATGAGGTAAGAATAAGCTGGGTTCCTTTCATAAACCCAAAACCCAGGTCTTCCTGAGAATTCTGGGCAGCTTTTTGAAAGAGGCCAGGAAGGCAGACCTACACTTAAAGACAATGATGGATCAAACTCCCATGGACAAATTTGCCTAGGACATGGCAGGAGAACCGGCTGATGAACATTCTAGACTAACACAGAGAAGGGAAACTGGCTGGAATTGGAGCCAAAGAGATCTTGCCCATGGGCAGCTGATGAGAGAAGAGGGATATTTGGGTCCAGTCAGAAAAGGGTCTTCTTTACCCAAGAAGCTGGGAATCATTCATGGCTTCACAAATACCCCCAAGGCTCCACCTTGCGCCAGGCACCAAGGATACAAAATGATTAAGTCTATCTCTGTTAATGTGTTCACAGTCTAGAGGGGAACACAGATATTTCACAGACGGAAATGACCACCCAGCACAAGTGCTGAGACCCAGCAGAGTGATGATCTGGTAAAGGAAGGAATGTCCAACCCTGACTGCAGCATGCGGGGGTCACGGAGTAAGTCAACACTGAGGATGGTGGGGAATTCACTAGAATTCCACTAAGAAGAATTCCTGCTTCCACTAGATCCGTAGATGAGGGGAAGTTCAGACGCCGGCTAAATTACAACGAGGTTACTTAGAAATGATTGGCTCAAAAAGAAAGTAAAGTATTTCCCTCACAAAGGACCAAAAAACTGACCCCAAGTGGCAAATGAAAATGGAAGCTGGTGCTTCCTCCCCTAAGCAGGATCCTAATACCAGGAACCCGGAAGGCAGGAGATGCCGGAGGGAGCCGGCTAACACTGCCCACAGCCAGAGCGCTGACAGGGAAGCTTCCAGGCTGTCAGGAAAACTGACTGGCACTGACCTATTTTAAAAGTAAGTAAAAATTGTCATCTCCCTTGAGAATTCGTTGAAGATTTTTGTGTCTGTATTCATAAGGGATTTGAGTGTGTAGGGTTTCTTATGTATTTTTTTTAATCTGATTTTGCTTATCAGTGTAATACTGGCCTCATAGAGTAAGGGAAGCGTTCCCTCCTCTTCTGTTTTGAAGGATTGGAGTTAATTGTTCTGTAAACTTTTGGCAGAATTCTCCAGTGAGGCCATCTGGTCCTGGACTATTTTTTTTAAGGGAAGTTTTATTACTAACTTAATCTCTCTACTTGTTATAGATCTATTCAGATTCTCTATTTCTTCTTGATTCAGTTTTGGTAATTTGTATGTTTCTAAGAATTTGCCCCATTTCTTGGGGTTATCTAATTTGTTGGCATACAGCTGTCAACGGTTTACCCCTCTGTTCCTTTTTCTTTTAGGTAAGTAGTAATATCCCCTCTCTTCTTCCTGTTAGTATTTTGAGTTTTCTCGCTCATTCTCTTCTCTGTTTTTTTGTTGTGGTGGTTGGTTGGTTGGCAGCCTAGATTTTTTTTTATTATTTTTTAAAAGATTTTATTTATTTATTTGAGAGAGAGAGAAGGAGCATGGGCAAAAAAGAGAAGCAGGCTCCCTGCTGAGTGAGAACCTTGATGTGGGGCTCAATTCCAGGACCCCTAAATCATGACCTAAGCCGAAGCGGCCGCTCAACCAACTGAGCCACCCAGACGCCACTAGACTTTTTTTTTTTAATGCCAAGTTATGAGTCCATTTTCTTTATATAGCATTAACAGGGTTAATTTGATGTCACAAATGAGGTAAAATTGTAACATTTGCATACGAAAACTTCCCTTGAAAAACTCAGATCTTTGTTAAAGTTATTGTCAGATCAAAGAAACTACAATTCAAGTTTGTTCACAAAAATTAAAAAAAAAAACTTGCTACTTAGGAGGTTCCAAAATGGCAATTTTGTCAAAATTACCAGGGGGAAAAATACCCTCTCTACTGAGAGTGTCAACAGCACGTTAATACTCTGTCTAAATCTACTTTATACAAAACGATGTGCATTTTGCGAAGAGTATGTAGGTACCTATTACCTCATTTTTGGAACTGGACTTGATTGCCTTACAGTCTCCAACGGGGTCAGTCGTCAAACTGTCAAAATTTGTCAATTTTGTTGATCTTTTCAAAGGAGCAACTTTTGGTTTTGCTGATTCCTGTATCATTTTTTTTTGTATTTCTGCTCTAATCTTTATTATTTCCTTCCTATTACCTGATTTGTTTAGTTTGTTTTTCTTTTCCAAGTTTCCTAAGGAATGTTGAGGTTATTGATTTAAGTTTTTTTTTAAACTCTGGCAGCTTATTTGCTATAAATTTCTCTCTGAACACTGCTTTTGCTGCACCCCATAAGTTTTGGTATGCTGCATTTTGTTTCCATTCATCTCAGTTTACTTTCTAATATTCATTGTGATTTCTTCTTTGAGCTTATTGTTATTTAGAAGTCTGTTGTTTAATTTTCATACAGTTGCAAATTTTGCCGATTTCCTTCTTTTTTGTTTTTTTAAGAATTGAAAGGCATGGTTAAGAAAATGAAAAGGCAGGCCATAAGCTAGGAGAAAATATTTACAAAACATACATGCTATAAAGGGCTTATATTCTGAATATATTATTTATAACTTCATAATGTATTCGGGATACAAGCAAAAACCAATGGGTAAGGATTGGAATGGTCACATTACCAAAGTACAAATATTGATAGCAAGTAAACACCTGAAAAGATACTCAGCACTTTAGTTATTATGGAAATGCAGGTTAAAACCAGGAGTTAATATAACACAATCTCTTGATGGTAAAAATAAAAGACCGACCATATCGATTGGTGCAAGGATGTGCAATAACCAGAACTCTTATACAGCTGCTGGTGGATAGGAATGCAAAACAGTATTCCAGCTCAAAAAATAATCTAGCAGTTTCTTATAAAGTTAAACATATACATACCATATGACCCAGCAATGCCACTCTAATACTTATTTTTTGAAAGATTTTACTTATGTATTTGAGGGGGCAGTGAGCAGGGGGAAGGGCAGAGGGAGAGGGAGAGGGACAAAGCAGATTCCACCTCGGGGCTCAGGGCTTGATGTCCCAACCCTGAGATCATGACTCCTGCTGAAACCGAGTCAGTTGTTTAACTGAGATATCCAGGTGCCCTAGTTCTTTATTCAAGGTAAATGAAAATCCATGTCCACATGAAGACTTGAACATGGATCTTCATAGGAGGTTTATTCTGAATAATTAAAGACTGGAAACAACCCAAGTGTTCTGCAGTTAGGGAATGAGTAAGCAAATTGTGGCTTATCCATAAAGGGAGTGTGGCTGTGCAGTACACATAACACGAACAAGATCTTAAAAGCTTAAGACTAAATGAAAGAAATCAGACACAAGAGACACATATTTTATGATTCCATTTATATGAAATTCTAGAAAAAAACAAAACTTTAGTGACAGAGGCAGACTGCCAGGGGCCAGGAGTGGGAGGACAGGGATTAACTGCAAAGGTACATAAGGGTTTGGACGAGCGATGGAAATGTTCTCGATCTTAACAGTTAGGGGTAGTTACAGGACTGTGTACATTTGTCAAAACTCAACCTCTGTGAAGCAAATAGATACAATCAGCAATCGCAACATAATGATCAAGGTACAAGGAATAAATCTAACAACATGTACAAATCGTCGTGAAGAAAACTATAAAGCCGTGTGAAAGATTTGGCAGAGACAGTTAATGCCCAGCAAATATCCCATATGCTCCCTCACGTTTCACAGCCTCCTTGGCAGTTACATGGTGGCCAAGTGACAACAAACTATGAGAGGAAGTGAAGTGTGTCGCTGCTGGAGAGAAGGGTTCATAATCACTCATCTATTCCAGTTGTCTCTGTTCCTCCCACAGTGATCAGAGGACTGGGGGGTTCCAGCTGACATCTGTGAAGACAGGGGCTGCCTGGCCTGCACAGGAATTTACCTGAGCTGGAATAAACCCTTATTGTGTGAAACCATTGAAATTTGGAGCTTTTTCTGTTGGGGCAGCGAGGGCTAATTAGCTTGAATAGTAAAAAAAAAAAAAAAAAAAAAAAAGAAGATCCAAGTGGGGGGAGAGTTGTGTTTTCTTCATCCATAGGAATATAAGTATTAATATTTATGTAATTTCAAATGAGTCCATTGAATTCTTCATGCATCTTAACAAAGTGATTTTACAATGTATATATGATAATACACAACCTAGAGTAGCCAAGACATTCCTTAAGAGAAAGAAGGTGGGGACTCGCTCAACTAGGTATCAGCATACTTTATAAAGCTATAGTGACTAAGCAGGGTACCATTTGGACAAGGATAGGCAAGCTAATAGTACTGAACACAGAACCTCCATATGGACCCAGAGATGAAGTGTAAGTGACAGGGCAAATTACTAGGAACAACTGGTTGTCCATATGGGGCAAAAATGAAGTTGAATTCTAGCCTGACAACAGACCAAAGTTAGGTCAGGTAGGTTAAGCAACACTTCACATTTTTACAAATTAATATAGAAGAATATCTTTAAAACAGCAGAGGCAGATGGGTTTCTTAAGCCAACAAAAAAGACACTAAAGAAATACTAAACATTTTAGAAAATACATTGCTAAACTGGGCCTCACTAAAATGTAAAACCTCTGCTTACAAAACCAAAAAAGTGCAAATAAAAGCCATAAATAGGAAGAAGACATTTGTAACATCTCATTAACAAAGAATGTGTTTCCCAAATAGACATGTGTGCGTGTGCACATGTGTGCGTGGGCGCCCGCGCGTGTGTGTGTGGGAGTAAAACTGCTACAAATCAATAACAAGATCATGGGAAATCAGGCAAAATACATGAGAAAATATTTCTCAGAAGAGGAAATAGGAATGGCAAATGGATATATGAGAAAACATTCAACCTTACTAGTAATTAGGGATTTGCACATTAAAACATACTCGGATATCACTAGATTGGGAAAAATAAGAGTCTGATGATTCCACTTACTGGCAAGAATGTGGAGCAAGAGTAGCTCATACACTTCAGCTGGGAGTATAAATTGTTGGAACTGCTTAAAACAGTTTGGCCTGATCTTATAAAGCCAAGATTAATTCACCCTATGACTCCATTATTCCGCAACTGGATACAGACCCTAGAGATCTTTTTACGCATCTTTCTCCAGAGCCACAGAACATTTCTTTTTTTTTTTCTTTCTTTTTTTAAGATTTTATTTATTTATTTGACAGAGAGAGAGAGAGAGAGAGAGAGAGAATACAAGCAGGGGGAGTGGGAGAGGAAGAAGCAGGCTTCCCGCTCAACTAGGAGCCCGATGTAGGGCTCCATCCCAGGACCCTGGGATCATGACCTGAGCTGAAGGCAGACACTTAACCACCTGAACCACCCAGGTGCCCCAAGAACATTTCTAGTAGCAGTGTTTATAATAACGGGAGCTGGAACTGACCAAGATAGCTAGCTCCAGAAGAATGCCTATGAAAATGGGGGGCGTATCATACATTGGAATGTGATGCAGCAGTGAAAATGAGTTAACTATGCTCCGTGCATCAACAGGGTCTTAAAATTACAATATTGAACAAAACCAGCAAATTACTGGAGACCATATATGGCAGATACCACTTACGCAAAGCTCAGATTTTTACAAATGTACTTAGTGGTATAGGAAAAGTGGGCAGGCAATGAAAAGGTAGATCATTTGTAAAGAAAATGGAAAACAAGAAAATGAACTAAAACTCGGTCTGCTTTGAATTATCCCCATACATCAACAATTCTGAGTGTTATTGATGAAATTCTCCTCCTTGCAAAGACAGCTACTTCCAATCCCCACCCCTCCCCCAGCTTTGGTAAGCAACTGAGTATATGGTTGAGAGACATTTTATTTCGGCAATAAAAGTATCAGGAAAAGTAAGGGAAGGAGAGAAAGTTCAGACGAATGGTTTTCCTTGGAGAGAGGGAGAGAGATACAGTTGGGGACCAGCACCAAGGCCTTCAAAGGAATTCCTTGTGCTCTGTTTTTTAAACTAAGTGACTGGTACATGGCTGCTTATATTTTTAATGTCTTATTTATGTACTTATTTTATGTATGTATTATGTGTTTATTTATATCTTCTTCTGTGCGTATGAAATTTCTACCCTCAGGAGAAAGAAAATTGGAGAAGCAGAATATGCAGGGCCCGGGGCAGGGCTAGAGCCAGTGGCTCTGTGGGGCCCTGGAAACTCCAAACTCAAGAAGAAGTAAGAGGTGGTTCAGAGAAGGATGAGGAGCCAGGGGACCCCAGCAACAGGGGTCCAGGCTGAAGCTCAGGGGCCTGGGGGCCCGAACAGAGGGGAAACCGGGGGGGCCAAGGGCATGGGTGAGGTCTCCAGGAAGCATGTGCACAATGAGAAGAGGAGGGCCCAGGGGTGGTCTGGAAGTACCTGCCCTTGAGGACAGAGAAGTAGCCGCTCATGCTGAGGCTGACCACAGAGGTAGAACAGAAAGGCAGGAGCGGGGTCTCAGTAGCCCCGGCAAGCTGGGTCAGCGGGGTCCCGCCATGCAGGCAGCAAAGCTGCCCCTCGGGGTGCAGGGAGGGCCGCCCATGACCCGGTCTGGGGCCACCAGGGGCAAGGAGGCGGGAGCCTGCAGTGGAGGAAGAAGTGACTGGAAGGAAGGGACAGGAGGGTGGGAAGCTGAGATGGCTGAGAGAGCTCTCCAAGTCTGGCTGAGAAGCCGGACACCAGCAGCTGGGAAAAAACAGAGTTGAGGGAGGGATTTTGCCAAACTTTTTCAGTGTTTTTTCACAAAGGTCATTCTGGCTTATTGCTGTGAAGGTGGAAAGGGGGCTTTCGGGCCTGCCCCCCGCCCCCCACCCCCAGGCTGGCAGCCCTTGGCAAGGCATCCAAGCAAGGGGCACGCCTGGTAGGGGGCTGCCCGTCACAGTGGGGAGGGAGTATTGGATCCCCGATGTTGTTCAGAACTGCTGGTAGGTGGTGATGATGACAGATAAGAGAAAGCAAACTGACTTTCATCATTTTTATTCTTGCTTTTAAATTTTTCCAGACAACATAAGCTTTCTTGCTTGCACCCGGACAGACTGCTCCTTTTAGCCCCTTAGTGTGGCACCGGCGGAAAGGGGCAAGTGTGGAGTCCCCAGGACCTGGTGTGCATCCTGACCCCTTCACATTCTAGCTGCATGGTTGGGGGCAAGTTCCTTGCCCTGCTGAGCTTGCTGCCCTTTGGCTCACTGTAACTGAGGTGAATTCTGACTAGTCAGGGTGGTGTGGGTAGAGGGAGAGAAGGCGGAAGCACCCAGCGACTGGCACAAGGTGGGTATTTACTAAGTGTCCTTTTGGAATCAGGGAACAGAGAAGACAGTGCCTGGTGTCGCCTGCCCACCTGCCCCCCATAGCCCACAGTGGAGAAGAAAGGCCTGGTGCAGGTACCTGGGGGATTTGTCCTGGGTGGGCAGGGGTGGTGGGTGTGGGTGACTATCATTGGGACCACCCAGGTGTACTTCTGCCCTTGAGGTTTGGCTGGACGCCATCACTGTTGGAAAAGGCTTCCCCTTAGCCTCAAAGGCCAGCCCCATGGGCCACCTCTGCCCTCCCCACCACCAGTCCCTGAGGAACCACGCTGCCTGGGCCGCAGGGGACAGTTGTCATGGGGACACTGGGCCTGTGGAGCTACCTTCTTAGCAACGGGACTCCGAGGTCGGTTCCCATGGAAACAACATCCACTTGGCAATCAGTGATGGGGACCGGGTTCCCTGCCCTTTTCTGAGGACTTCCCCTCCTCCCACAGGCGGCCACATGGCAGGCAGTCCCTGCTCCGAGCCGGGAGCCCTGGGGACTTCACCGTTCCAGCCACAGATGGCTGCCTCTCCCTTATCCAGCAAGGCGCAGGACTGGTGGGCACCCTCCACAGCCCGGGGAGCGGGGGAAGGGGGTAAAGGCAACTGCCTGAAGGCTTCACGGAGGGTCTGGGGGCCAAACCCAGGGACCCTGCCTGTCAGCAGGGAGTGGGTGCCCCACCCCCCAACAGCAAAGCCTCCCATCCCCAGTGTGCCCTCAGATTCCCCAACCTGCACAGGGGCCCAGCAGCTCTGCCCCATTCTTGGCCACTCTGAAACCCTCCATCCTGGCCATGACGCCCTACCCCAGCCATCACCTTTGGTCCCCCAGCCACCCTCTGAAGGGCCCATCTGATCAGATTAAGGTGGCATTTCCCATTTCAGTATCCCACTGGAGTCCACATGCACAGTGACTGTCCTCCTTCCCCTTCAGGGAGCACCAAGGAGTCCCATTCCGGGCAGCTGGTGGGGGCAGGGTCTGAGTCAGGGTCTCACATGTCCACCAGCTGACAAAGGACACACGCACACACTCACACTCCTCCTTAATGACTCACCAGCCCATAAACAAAGCACACCTGCACCCACAGCCAGCCCTCTCACACTCCCTCACATCTTTGCTCCCCTGCTCTTGGGGTCACAGGTTTGTGCCCCCCAAGTGCCCACATGTGCTCTAGGGGCTGTGCCCTCCCCACTCACCACAGCCTGGCTCTTGAGCCCTCCAGCCTGCCCTACTGACCTTACTCTCTTCTCCCAATCCCTGACCCCTGAAGAAGACAGCATCTGCTGGCATTTTTTTATTTAAATAAAATATACAACACGGTGCATTTACCGTTTTCTGTTTTAAAAGTGGTAGATTTGAAAATTGCTTGTGGGGGTTTGGAGATGGGTCGGCCCACTCATAGGACCTGGTTTCCCCAGTCTCTGAGAAGTGGCTGGGCTGGGTCAGAGCTTTTATAAAATGTGTGTGTGCGCGCGTGCGCATGCATGTGTGCAGAGAAGAGGGTGGTGAGAACAGGCCCTGATGGCAAGGGGGATGGTCCTCACGCCTCATGCCCCTGCACCCTCCACCCCTGCTCCTCTCCCTTCTCCCACCCCCTCCAGGACTAGACTGGCTTTGGATCAAGTCCTATGGCCTTCCTTAGTAGGGTGGGGGGCAGACCCAGGTGGAGGCTGCCACTTAAATCCTTCCAGCTCTGAAAACTCCCTGGGCCCAAGGGGCATTCTTTAAGGGGCATTCTCCCGCCCAACAGAGACCACAGCTGGGTGCTTTGTCTCTCTCCAGGTTCCCAGGATCTCTCACTACCTTCTGTCCTGGATGACTGCCTCCCTCTCATGTGGCCCATCCATGGAGATACTGGCCTGCCCCATATCCCAGGACAACTCAGGACCAAATCTGATCTTGACTTCATTCTGGCTGGAGCATGGAGAGGGGTTCTGGATGGACATGGCAGGACCAGTCTTCCCCACTGTGCAGGTCTTGGCAGCCAAACCTGCTCCAGCCTGATAGGCGGCTGGAGGCAGGGTCTGGTTGAAGAGGAGTGTCCCTCAGGAGGCATCTGAGCTGCTTTCACATCAGCCCCCATTCTGAACCTACTTCTGGCTTCCAGTTGCCTTCAGAATCAAGGCCAGTCCCCTCCGGCTGCCCTCCAACACCTCTGGATCCCCACCCAAAGCCCTCTCCGCACCTGCACATCCACCTCGGGCCCATCCTGTGTCCTCCATCCCACCCCACTCCCCTTTCTCGCTTCCCCCCTTCTCTTACCTTTCCTTCCTCTTCCTTCCTCCTAACTCTTCCCACCTCTCAAGGCCTGGCTCAAGCCCACGGCTGGCCACAGGAGGCCCTTCAGGAGGCCCAGCCACCTCCTGTGTCCTGAGATCATAAGGTCCTGGAGCTCTCAGCCAGGGTTCTCTGGGCTCTCACCATAGCTTGTTGGAGCGGTGGGCTGGGCACATGAGGAGGGAACAGAAGAGATGTGATTTATTGAGCACCTACTATGGTGTGTGCCAGGCACGAGGCTGGGCATTTCACATCTGCTACTTTTCTCATCTGGTCCTCATAGGTTCTTGTGAAGTGGTACCATAATCATTCCCATTTTACAAGCGAGGGAATAGACTCAGGTCTGATAGCTAGCCCAAGGTCATACAGCTAAGAAGTGGCAGGACTGGGATTTGAACCCAGGTCTCATTGCTTCCAAAATCTGGTCTCTTCCCACACCACCACGCCTGGGGACTCACTCAGTCCCTCTCAACAGTTGCTTCTGGAAGGGAACTAGGTTTTGGCCTCAGGCAGTCATGGATTTAAATCTCCTATCACTCCTGGCTCTGCCACTCCTAGTTACACAAATCTGGAAAAAAGGCCTCAAACTCAAGTTTCCTCACCTGTGAAATGGGGAGAATCAAAGTACCCACCTCATGGTCTTTGTGAAATTGAAGGAGTTAATGTGTGTAAAGTGCTAAACCAGTGCTTGGCACAGAGCAGACTCAATAAATAGAAGTTCGCCTCACCTCCCACCATACAGATGGGAAAACGGAGGGCCACGGAGGTGATAGGATGTGCTTGAGCCCCACAGGGAAGGAGGGGGTCTTCTGCTTCCAGGTGGTGAGATGTCAGGCTAGGACTGGACTTGAGACCAGAGATGGTGAGGAAGGGAGCCTGCTGAGAGGTCTTGGGGTCCTCTTCCCTGAGGACTGGAAAGAACACTTCCCCAGACCCTGTGGTGCCCAGCCTGAGGGCCAGGCCGGGTTGCTGGATGTAAGGTGACCTGGGTGTCCTGGCAACATGGGGTTACAATGTGCGCACATGTGAGTGGCTATCTACACGGCTCTACAGAGCACTACATAGCTATACATATACACATCTTACATACATATACATATACATGTTCATGTTCATATACATATCTTCCTAAGTTTGCAGTAGAAAAAAAATGCAAGACTCTCAGGGCCCTGGCCCCATTTTGTCTCAAAGACTCAGGTGACTGAGGCTCCCCAGGAACATATCCAGGGACAACCCCTTCCTGTGGGGGAAAAAGATGACCCCCACAGAATGGGGCTCCAAGTTCACAGCTACGGGGCTGGTGGGGACTGTTGCCCTAAAACGGATACAATAACAGATCTGCTCTAAGAAACCCCAAAGGTGGGTGACCCCTGCTGCCATCAAGCCCCAGAAACCCCCACCTGCCTTCTTCTGGCTTTTGCCTTTGGGCCCTGCCTGCTTCCCTTCCCCCTCCCTCCCTCCCTCTAGTGCTGAGTATTAAAATAGTCTATAAAAGCAAGTGACCAAAAATCTATAGCTCTAAGAATACCTGGTTATTTTCTGCTGTCTTTTGTTTTTCTGGTGTGGGTTTTTTTTTTTTAAATGATAATTATTATTGTTATTGGTATATCTCCTAATCACAGTTAAACCTGAAGGGAGAAAAAAAGAAGAGAGAAGAAGGAAGGAGGGGCCCCGCTCATAGATTGGACGGCAGTTTGGAGCGCACTGGCTCAGACCTGGCCCCAGGTTCCCTCTGGGGGGCAGCAGTCAGAGGGGGCCCCCCAGAAGAGGCGGCTCTTGCCCCAAACAAAGAAAGAGGGGGTGGCAAAGAACCTGAGGATGTCTTCCGAGGCAGAGTGACATGCTGGCCAGGGACGGCACCATAGGGCCTCCCCGGGGGAACGAGGCCCCCGCTGCCCCCGCTAGCGCCGCCGGCCCTGGGGACCAGCGGGAAGGCCGCCACGGACTCCCCCGAGGAGTGCGGAGAGGCTCTGCGGAGAGTCTGCGCCCCGTCCTGGGGCAGGGCCGGCTGGGAGGCTGAGATGAGCTTGAGGTCCTGGGTGAGGCGGCCCGGGGTGAGGGGTGGCGTGCCGCGGCGCTGCGGTACCTGGGGAGCCGGGGGGCTGGAGGCGGGCGGCAGGAGCAAGGAACCGTGGGAGCCGGAGGCCCGAGGGGGGGCACTTGGGAAAGTTCTTGGGGGGCCGGGGCTGTGGCCTGGGGGGCTGAGACCTCCGCGGGGGGGAAAGGCTACGGGAGAAGCCCCCCCGGAGACCCCCGCCACGAAGGACGGCCGCTCCGGTTGCCGCGGGGGCGTCTCTGGCGTACTTGGCGGGCCGGCGGCCAGGCCGGGGGACAGCTCCCCAGGTGGCTGGCCCAGCTGCCCGGGGCTGGCCGAAGGGGACCGGGAGGAGGGCGGGGGCGGCAGGAAGTGCTCCAGGAGTCCCAGGCCCCCCCGGGCCCCCGGCAGCGGGGGCGGCGGCTGGTTGGCCTGCGGCGAGCGGGCGCCGGACTGCAGCGGCGTGAGCAGCGGAGAGTCGGACGAGGACAGGGAGCCGCCCAGCGCCTTGTGGAAGTGGCCGAAGCCGGTGGCCGCGGTGGCGGCTGCGGAGGCGGAGGGCGTGGGAGCCGGGGAGGAGCCGCCGAGCCCGGGGGGCGGGGAGGAGCCGGACGAGGGCAGGAGCGGGCTCAGGCCCGCGGGCGCGGAGAAGCCGGCCAGCTGCTGGATGTGGAAGGAGGAGGAAGACGGCGTGTCCACCTGCGACGGGCTGCTGGCGGGCGAGGCGGAGCCCAGCGCCGACGGGATCAGGGACTGCAGCCGCTTCAGGTGTCGGGGCGTCTGCCCCGCGCCGAGGCCGCCCAGCCCGGGGCCGGGAGGGGGGCGGAAGATGGCGGCGGGCAGGCGGGGGTGGTGGGTGAGCGCGATGGCCACCGAGGTGGTGGCCGCGGCGGCCTGCAGCGGCGCCTGGATCAGCGGCGTCCAGATGACCGGCGTGGGGGTCGGGGTGGCCGAGGCGGCGGCCTGGACGCGGTGAGCGCAGTGAGCCATCTCGCGGTCATGCTGCACGATCTGCTGGATGATCTCGTTCTCCTGGTAGTTGAAGACGCCTGAGTTGAGGTCGTGCTGGACTTTGTGGAGGAGGATGGAGTTCTTCTTGCCTGGGCCACGGAAGGAGAGCAGGGGCTCAGGCCAGAGCGGGAGGCCAGGCGGTGGGCGAAGGGGTTCCCCTCCCAGCCGCCACCCGGCCCGGTCCCCTCACCGATGCGGTCCAGGCGGTCCAGCGCCACAGTCTCGAAGGCCCGCCGCATCATGGGGTACTCCTCCAGCACTTCATTGAAGTTGTCCACACTCAGCGAGTAGAGGCGGCAGTAGGTGTCGGCCCTCACGCTGGCCGTGCGCCGGCCCCGAGTCAGCAAGCAGATCTCTGCCAGGACAGCGGGAGGGGGTGCTCGAAGGGGCCTCCTGCTCGCCCCTGACCTGGGTTCCCAACGTCTGGTAGGGACGCCTGACGGTCACAAGGCCCCATCCCCAGGGGTGACCACACTAGATGCCCCCAAGTGGGTGCCAGGCTCTTCCTGGGCCCCAGCTCCCCCCCACACACAGGGCCACAGGCCCTCACCTCCAAGCAGGGGCCAGAAGAGCCCCAAACATCGCCCTCAGTATCTCTCCAGCCCGTTCCCCTGTCCCCCTAGGGCTCCGCCGGCCACCTCACCTCCAAAGTAGGAGCCATCTGCCAGCTTGGTCTCCTTGTTGCCCTTGGTGAGCACACTGACCACGCCATGCTGGATGAAGTACATCTTCTTGCCGATGGTGCCCTCGCGGATGATGTAGTCCCCGGGCTGGAAGACCTCGAAGCGCAGCTTGGTCAGCATGGAGGTCACGAAGTTGGGGTCCGCGTTGGCGAACAGCGGCATGGAGGCCACCAGCTTCCGGCAGTTGAAGTTGATGATCTCCTAATCCGCAGACAGGGTGGAGAAGATGAGGGAGCCGCCCTGCAGGAGGGAAGCTCCCCTCCTGGCCGCAAGCCCCCGCACCCCCCCGCCACCGCGTACCTCCCTCAGTGGCTCGCTCAGCTCGCCCAGGATGCTCTCCTCGTCGAACATCTTGCCTTGGTAGCGGTGCTCATAGTAGTCGTGGATGCGCTGCCGCGTGTCGGGTGGGAGCTTGTGGAAGGACATGTACTGCTCCACCTGCTTGTACTGAGTCGCGAGAGAGGGAGAGGGCGTCACCTCCTGAGGGCCTCGGCCTGCTGCTGACCAGAGCTGGCACGGACCCTGTGGGCCTCCTTGGCCCAGCCTGGCTCCTCGATGCCGAGATCCTCGGTGGGGGTGTGCCCCAAACCATGGTCCTGACTCCCAGCTGCCTGGGGCGGGGGAGGGCTTCCATCAGCGTGCCCGGGGCTCTGGAGCTGGCTGGGGACAACAGGGGCTATCCAAAGCCCCATTCCAGGCCAACCAACCAGAGTCCATCAAGTTTCCTCTGCCCCTGGCTCTTTCCTGTGTCACACTGTGGATGAGAGAAGGCTCACGGGTCCTGGAGGAACTCTTTGCTACCAGTGATCACACTGGCTGGGCAGCAGGGTCGGGCCACAGTGGGTTGAGGGGACCCAGAGGCTGAAGTCAGGATGCCTGACCCGTCATACACTGTGTATCCAAACACGGCCCCTGGCTGGCTCCAAGTCATTTTGTGGAAGAGTGACTCTAGCCCACGGGGATGGCCAGGGTAGAACAAGTTCCTTAAGCAGAGGTTGGGGATAAGAGATTTGAGACCTGAAATGCCCAGGGCTCAAGCAAATACGAAATGCTCCCATCTACCCGGGGTGAAGTTGTGGGGTCTGCTCCAGCATCCTGGGACTGCGGGTGCAGAGTGGGGGTCCACAGGGGCATGTTAGGCAGAAACAGAGTAGGCAAGAGCAGAGTTTTCCCACACTGAGATGGAAGGGAAATTCCTATACCCCAGGAACAAGCAGAAGAGGGGAGCCTGTTTTCACACATTGGTGCTCCCAAGAGGCGGGGATACAGTATGGCTGCAGACAGATGCCAGCAGGCAACCGAGGCCTGGGAGATGAAGTTTCCATGCATTCCTCCAGCCAAGCTGGCTCTGTCTGCTCGAGGTTGTGCCCAGCCCCAGGAGACAGGGACTTCCCTGCTGGCTATGGGAACAGGGGCAGAACAGCTAAAGCTGTGTTTTAGAGAATTCCCCATGCCTGGAACATCCATAGTGGTGGGGAGGCAGGGTCTGGAGACGGGGCGGGAGTTGGAAGCTGGCTAAAGTGGTCTAGGCGAGAGCGAGAAGTGGGGACCAAAGGGAGGTAATACATTTCAGAGAGATTTATGGGTGAATCATATTGGAGAGCCATTAGCTAAAGAACCAGATAAAGACAACTCTCAAATGGAAAGTCACAAGCAGCTTGGCTCTGCCCTCGAATTAACCTTGGTGCTTCTTCTAAACTATCCCTGACTGGAGTCCCGACTGAGCCCCCATCCCGGTCCCACACCTAGCCCTGATCCTGGTTTCACACGGAGTCCTGACCTGGTCACAGGCTGGGCCCTGATGCAGGCCCACATTGATCCCTCCCCTGGCCCTGGACTAAACCCTGGCCTTTATAACCTGACTCCTCCTCTCCTTCCTCTTTCCAGCTCCCTCATTCCTAACCCAGAACCCTTTGTTCTAATCAGGTTGATTTCTTTCCCACCCATCAAGCTCATCATGGTGGCTAGCCTAGAATTCTCTTCTACCTTCTTTCTCTGCCTCCCCAAACTGCCCCTCCCACCCTGGGCTGGCTCTGCAGACTCCTGAACTTTCCTTCTGGCAGGATGGGACCTGGGCCTCCATGTCTTGGTCACCCCAGCAAGGGACAGTACATGGGGCAGACAGGCAGGCAGCCAGTTAATCAATACACACTAAGCCCTGCTAAGTGCCTGACTTAGCAATTCAATAGAGAGGGACCCCAGCAATTCAATAGAGAGGGACAGACCTGGGTCCTGCCCTCACGGAGCCACCACCTGGACAGGCAGGACATGGACACTGAACAACAGACTGCACAGAGGAATCAAATATGGCAGGAGTCCCAAGTGTGGTGAAGGGGAATTAGAGGGCACCAGGGGTTCACATGATGGGTGGGGCTGACGGGGTCACAGAAAGCTCACCAAGGTGAAGTGCAGGCTGAGAGGTGGAGAAGTGGTCTGGTGAAAAGGAGCGAGGAGCGTTCCAGGCTAGTGTCCGTGCCAAGGCCCTGTGGCAGGAGGGCACATGCAAGGAGCAGGCCTGGTGAGGCTGGAATAGAGGGCTGTAGGGCCCATGGCATGATCTGGGCATGAGAAGGGCAAGGGCCAGATTATGCCCCTTAAATGCCAGGCTGAGGAACCCCACTGTGGAGCTCCTCTGCATCTGCAAGTAACAAGAAGACTCTGACGAGTTTTAAGCAGGATGATATGATCAACTTTACATTTTTTAGGTGCCTGATCTATCTGCCATGCAGAGTATGGAGTGGAAGGTGCCAGATGGAGCTCATTTAGCCAATAAATGTTGAAGAGCCTACTCCATGCTCACACAGTCTTAGCAGTTGGCACACAGCACTCCCTCCTCATAAACCCCATGATATGACCCCTTCTCCTTGCTGTCTCCATCTTACAGATAAGCAAATGGGCCACAGAGGTGGGAAGTAACATGCCCACACTCCATGGACAGCTGGGTATATCACTTGGACCCCACTGTACAGGGAGAGCTAGAAGGACCAGCCAGAGGGGGAGGATGGAAAGCCGAGAGTGTGCAGTTACAGAAACCAAGTGCCAAGCCAAGAAGGGAGTGATAACTGTCAAATACCACTGAGATGCCCTGCGGGTGGGGGGGACCCAAAGGGAACCATTGGCTTTAGTAATGCAGAGGGCACTGGCGAACTTCAATTCCATGGGCTGAGCCACGGATTCAGCAATCATAAACAACCTGCGGTTTTGTTTGTTTCAGGAACTTGCCCACGAGAAAGAGGCGAGCAGCCGAGGCCAGAGGATGTAGAAGGCAGAACACGTCAGGGGTCTGGTGGGGACCCACCCCGGCTGCCAGCCCGTGCTCCCTGGGGACCGCGGGTCAGGTTCTCCTGAGTCAACCCAAGAGGGACCCCAGCTTTCCGCCCTACCTTTTCCTGGTACTGGCGCCGGGAGGAGTCCAGGGACTGGATGAGGGCCGTGGCGTGGCCGATGAACATGGCATAGCAGGTGGCACCCACAATCATGCTGAGCATGGTGAGCCAGACGTCCGACATGCCCACGGGTGCCTGCCGTCCGTACCCGATGCACAGCATGTGGCTCATGGCCTTGAAGAGTGCATACGAATACTGCTTTCCCCAGGAGTTGTTCTGCGGACAAGTTGGAGGGGGTGCTGTGAATGGCCGCCACTCTCACTAGCAGCTAGAAAGGCCCCTGCCACCTCCCACCCCTCAGCCTAACTTTTCCCAGTGGCTGAGCCCAGCAAGCCCAACCTTGCTGCTGGCTAAAGGCCTCGGGTGAGGGGCAGGAGGCCCACGCTGGTGACCTGCGGTGACAGTGAATCCCTGACTTGGGCCTTTCTCTTGCTCTGGGGGATCAGGGACCAGTCCCCAGCAAAAGGAGGGGAGCCAGCCTCACCCCCTCTGACTTCTCAGTCCCCATAGGGCTGCCTCGAGCCCCCCTAAGCAGCCAAAGTCTCCAGGCTGAGCGACCCTGCTGTCCTCCACTTGCTGAAATAGCTCTATGCCCCCCCCCCCCCCCCCCCCCGCAAACTACTGCCAAGTGAAGCCCATTTCCCCACTGACCTCAATTATAAAACCAGATATGCTTCCCCTGGGGGGACAGGCTACGGCAGACCGAGCCAAAAACACTGTCCTCATTTTGGGTGAGCAAAGTCTAAGCGCTGCAGAGCTAACTCGCCTCCTGGGTGAGCCCTGCCGGAATGGGTCCAGGGCTGAGGGCCCCCTAGTCCACCCCCACCAGGAACTGGGCTGTCTGGAACAGACACTGCTTGGGGGCTGGAGGGAGGAAGGGAGTGAGTGAGGCTCCTGGCTATTTTTGTCTCCAAAGCCAGTCAGTGTCTCAAGGAAGTCTCTGTGTGGGAACACTGGGCGCAGAAGGGCCATCTCCTGAATTTAGTGCGCGTGTGGGCCTGTCACCCTCACACAGAGGAAACTGTCCCTGAAGAGGAAGCTGCCAGATGAACCCCAGCATCTGCCACCTCCCCCACTGTCTCCTGTTCACACAGGGGACATGTTAAGCAATGACGCGCAGGGCCCGCAGAGCGGTGCCCAGAGCCCCAGACCCCTCCACGGTCAGCCGGCCGCTCCTGGCACCTGGAGAAAGGCTCAGCACTGCCAGCCACGTTCAAGGTCACTCAGATGGTCCCAGACAAAGCTGAGCGGGTCTGGTGGCTCTCGGTGCAGACCAGGTTGGGAGGTCAGCGGGGCTGATCCCGGGGTGCTGGCCTCGGATCCCAGCCTGGGGACCTGGGGTGGCCCCCAGCTGCCTCCAGTCAGGGCTTCCGGCCTTACCGCTGAGCCTCTGGGGACCAGGAAATTCAATCCGTATGGCCAATTCATTTACACTTAGCTCATCAAAAGGCTGTTTTGTAAAGGCCTATTTGATGCTGAAAGATGCCTCAGGGTCTCTTTCGCCTCTTTCAAAGCTGGTTTCTCCTCCCCTGGGGCTCTGGGGATTTGCCGCCAGACCCAACCCTGCAGACCCAACCACATAGACTGGGCTGGAGAAGGAGGGAGGCAGGGTTCACCAGACCCAGAGAAATGTTCACGGGTCTAGGGGGTCCTCACCCGGCCCAGTGCCCACTCTATCTTTGGGAGACGATGGGGGGAGCGGGGTCTGCGTTATGGCTTCCCAGCCCCCATTCCATCTCCCTCTCCCCCTCACAGGGCTGGTGGTAGGGAGGTGGTCCTCACCCCTGCAGAGCAGTGTGTGTCTGAGAGGTGGGGCTGGGGGCAGGGAAAGGAGCAGGTAGAGGACAGCCCAGCTCAGCAGAAGGGTAGCCCGGACTAGGCGCTGTCCACAGTGCTCCTCACAGGTTTCTCTTTCCTCGGGCTCAGCTTTTAGGGTTGGTCTGCCTCTGGGGAACCAAGGGAGGAGGGCCGGAGCCCCCAGCCAGCTTGGCCACACTTGATACGGTCTGAGAATGGCCAGATCTCCGTCTCCTTGGGTGAAGTCAGGGCCGAACACCAGGGCTCCTGACGGCGCGGGAGGCCAGAAGAAGGCCGGGGAGCGAGCAGGGCGCAGCTGAGGGCCCTGGGACGGACCTATATCAGCTGGAGTCCTGCGCCCATGGGCACCAAGGGGGCAGCCCAGGACCCCACGTGCCGGGGCTTGGGACTCCCAGGCTGTGGAGTGACTCTGCCCACCCAGGCAGCACCCGCCCCACTCTTGCCGGGCACTCACCACCATGTTGTTGATGGACACCCAGCAGTCGTCGGGGAAGTCCTGCAGCATGGGCACCAGGAACTGCAGGCAGCCGTCCCAGTGGCAGAGCAGAAGCATCATGCCAATGAGGTTCACTATGCGCACCACGGCGCTCGCCAGGTCGTAGGTCATGTGGAAGATCTGGAGGCAGACGGAAAGAAACGTTAAGATGGGTGGCCGGCCGAGATGGGGTGGCCCCGCTCTGCCAGCCCCTGCGGCGGCTGCCGGCCACCGCCATATGCGGACTTGGCGGAGCAGCCAGCCTGGGGCGGGTGCAGGTGCGTGCGGGGTCAAGGGTGGCAGGTGGCAGAAAGGTGGCTTGGAATAAGCAGGCTGGGGGACCCAGGGAGACGGCTCCTGGGATTCAGGCAGATGGGGGAGCCTCCCCCAGGAAGTTCAGCCCTGCAGGCCGGATATCTGAAGGGAGGGCCCCTGGAGTCCCCGGCAGCCCCAGAGTGGGCGGAGAAGCTGTCTCCAGGCCATGAAGACCACAGGGAGAAGAGTTAACGGGCACGAAGCTCCTCAGGGGACCCGTCTGTCGGACCAGGGCCATTGTGTTTCCCCAGACCTGCTGCTTTAGGCGGAGGACCTACCAGGGGCTGGGCAGCGGCAGGGCGGGGTGGGGGTTGGGGAGAGGGGTTCTGCTCGGGGCAGCCACAGAACTGAAGGGGAAGTAGCTTGGACACACGGGCTCCCCGATCACACAGACCTTGATCCCAGACCCACTTCTACCCAATTCCCAGCTGTGCAACCTTGAGCAAGTCCCTGAACCTCTCTGATTATGTTTCCTCATCTGGAAAATGGCAATGAAAATTCTTACCCGAGTGGACCGTCAGGGGTATTAAATTATACATATAAAGCTCTCGGTACTATAGAAGTATTCCACAAATTGCGAACCATTACTCATTGATGGGTTGTTGTTAATAATTAATCTTTATGATTTGTTCATATGTATTAGTAGTCATGCTCTCCCGTATCGCTTAATAAAGCACAGAGCCTGCAACCACAGCCCAGCGCCAGCGTGCACCTCCACTCCTGTGGCTCCTAGGAGAGGCTGATTAAAGCCTGGTGGGGCAGGGCCAGGGTGGGCACATCCCAGCATCCTTGCCCCGCCCCCCAGAGCTGCTGCTTGGTCTGGTATCAACGGGGATCCCCATACTGACGGGGCAGTGAGGGGACAGAGATCTGGAAGGAAGTCAGAGGTCTCTGGACTCTGGTCTTGCCCTGGTCTAGGAGACTCTGGGGGCAGGATGGGGTAGAATTTGGTGGCGGAGGGCAGGTCAATCTGATAGTAGTGACTTCAGTTTCCCCTTCTGAAATGTGGGCATAGTTTGGGGTAAGGTTTGGAAAAGCCAAACATGAATACTGCTTGTTGGTTGCGTCCAGGGTCGTGCCCACCTGCACCCGCCTTAGCACAACTCTGGATGTTCCAGCCAAAAGACGATGGAGACTTTTCAGGATGAAGTGGATCCTGGAAAGGTTCAGGGAGGGTGGTGGTCCATCACCCCTGTGGCCCTGGTGTCAGAGGGACAATAATACCACATCTGAGTGGGGGCATGTGGGCCCACAGCCATCATCTCATTTAACCTCACAACAACCCTTTGCTGAAAATATTATTAATCCATTTTATACCAAGGCTTGGAGAAGGAAAGGGACTGGCCACCGTCATGGTGGCAGTGGGAGAGGCACGTCTGAGCCCAGGGCTGCCAGCAGATTATCAGACTGGCCCAGTGTGGGAATGATGGTTTCCAGGAGTTATTTTGCAGATGGAACAACTCAAACCCAATGTGGCTGAGCGATGTGGCTGAATTCACACGGCAAAGGGACCCAGGCGCGGCTGGAACTCCCCAGCGTCTCGCCTCAGTAAGGCCCAGGCTGTCAGCACACCACTCCCCACCGAGCTGCTGCGTCAATGTCAACGTCAGGGGTGTGGGGCATGAGACACCGGCCAGGGCAGGATGGGTCTGGGGCCCACGTCTAGGAGCCAGGGCATGCCTGAGTGTGCAGTGGTGACTCTGGCCATCCGTCCACTGCTGGCCTTGCAGCGGGGCCTGGACCCTGAGCCTGGGAAGCTCCTCAGCCTCTCCCCACCATCCCCAGCAGCTCCCAAGCACCAGCACCCCAGCTGTGGCTCTGAGGGGAGATCTCACTTTGGGCTCTTCACTGCTTAGGTGAACGCAATAGCTCTATGACCTTGGGCAAATCACTAGCCTTTCAGAGTCCAAGATGACCAGGATGCCACCAGCTCCCCAGACTCAAGAGGGTAGGGAAGGCAAGTGACGTGGAACCATCCAGTCTCAGAGATGGCCAGTACCTGCCCTCACATCCCACTGCATCTCAGCCTCCCATCAGCTAAGACAAGCTAGATATCTGCCCCCCATTTCTCGAGGTTACTAGAGAATTAAACTGGCTAAGAAAGTCCTCTGGGCCCTGAACACAGCATGGGTAGGGTCTTTATTACAAAACTCCTTGGTTTCCTAGACTGGATGTTTGTGTCCCCCTAAATTCATATGTTGAAGCCCAAACCCCCACTGTGATGGCATTAGGAGTTGGGGCCTTCAGGAGGTGATGAGGTCATGGGGAGGTGGAGCCCCATGAATGGGGTCTATGCCCTTAGAAGAAGAGACACGAGAAGGAGGAGCTCTCGGCTGTGCGAGGCCACAGCAAGCAGGTGGCAATCCACAAATGAGGACGAGGGCCTCAGACAGAAGGTGACCATGCTGGCACCCCGATTTGTCCTTCCAGCCTCCAGAACTGTGAAAAATAAATGTTCGTCGAAGCCCCCAGGTACGTGGTATTCTGTTCCAACGGCCCAAGCGGGGCCGTACTTGCGGGGTCTGTGGGAGAGAGTACTATGTGGCTTCTGTAGTATGCAGTGTATCTTACAGGTAGCCTGGGACCCCTTTGAGAAAGTGCCCTCCCACCCCGGGGCAGCTCACGGAATCTGCCCCGGGCATGAATCCCTCTGGGCCTTCGAGACAGAGCTATCTGGATTGGTATATTTTCATGCAATACCTGCTTTCCTTTGGGTATGACCTATGTTTCTGGTTCCTTCGTAGCTCATCTTCCTCCAGGATCGGGTCCTTGCCTAGTTTTGCCTTTATCATGACCTCAGCAATGACTGGGGCAGAGCACGTGGTGTGCTCTCAGGAACTGAGAAGTGCTTCATGACAGAGGTAAAGGGCAAGGTGACGGTGACTGGGATGGGAAAGAGGGGTTCAGGGCCGCCACGAGTGTACGGGGCGGCATTTGGAAAAGCCCCCACTCTGGGCAGGTGCAGCCAACAGGAACTCCGCCTCTGCCTACACGGGAAGGAAAAGGTACCTTTTCCTGGAGGTGGGCACAGACTCACGAGTCCTGCAGAGCTTCGGGGTGGTGGTGGGGGAGCTGGGCACTGGGCTAACGAAGCAGGCGGTTGCTGGAAGGGGGCCCGGTGGAGGTGGGGAGGGGTGGGAAGGGGGGAGTTTTGGGTGCTTGGGAGGGGTACTGTGGCTGGCTCTCAAAGGCCCAACATAGCAAAACCTGAACTTCCTGCCAAGAGTTGGTGGCAGGGGCAGAGACACCCATTTAGGCGAGGAGGGTACCCCGGGCAGTGAGCACACTCACCCCAGGCCCAACCCAACGGCACCCAGATGTGGTTGCTGAGAGTGAGGCTGGCTGTTGCTGGGAGAGGCAGCTAAATCCTTGTGTGTCCCCGCTGTGGGCTGGGGCCGCAGGTCATCCGCAAGTCAGCTGCGTTGCATAAATATTTATCTTGCTCTTTATACTTCATTAAAACCCCCTTTTATGATGTTGGTTCTGACTGTGGGGGTTGAGTACCTTCATTTCCAGGCCCTGCAAGGCTCGCTGGGTGGACAGCCTGGACGGCTCACTCTCTGTGCCCCATGTGGCCCTCGGGGGAGGCACCGTAGTGTTCCCACTACAGTGCGGAGACAGAGCGACATGTCTTCCACCTGGGCCAAGCGCCTTCTCTGCTCTGAGCAATGGGTCCTTATCTGTGTAATGGGTCAACAACTGCCAGCTCCCAGGGCTGTCTTGGGGATCAGAAGAGATGATGTCCACAGCTGGTATACAGTAGGTACTCAATGCATGTTTGTTCCTTTCCTTCCCTCTCTTCCCCAGCCTTCAAACAAAGAGGTGGATTCTCAGTCCTGGGGCAAGATCAGCAATTGGAGTTTCTACCAAGGCCTCATCTTGGGGCCGGGTTGAATTCCCTCCCAGGGTGACTCGTTTTCTCCTCAGGGAAAAGGAACAACTTCTCCCTGCATCTCCGGACCCAGTTACTACACTGGGGTCAGCAATCCCAGGCCTGAGAGGATGGCTGGTGCGTGTGTGTCATGGAGACTGCCTGGAGGTAGCCAAATGGAGGGCCATACTGGGTCCCTTCCTGGGGCCTGTAGAGAGCGCCGACCCCTACCCCTAGGACCACTCCTGGATTCTGAGAGAGACAAAGAAAAATCAAAGAAAAATCAAGGTCCGTGGGGGAGGAGACTCATCAGGAGGCTCGGCCGCGGCCCAGCCTCCTGCCTCCAGCCTTCCTCCCACGGCTCCTGTCCGCTGAGAGAAAGAGGATGCTGGGATGGGTCACCGGGGTGCTGGGCCTGCAGGGGAACATCCGGGGTTGGGGGGGGGATGGACAGACCATGGTTTCTAACAATAGCCTCTGTGCCTGTAACA
Organism: Lontra canadensis; assembly: GCF_010015895.1. Classification (NCBI taxonomy): domain Eukaryota; kingdom Metazoa; phylum Chordata; class Mammalia; order Carnivora; family Mustelidae; genus Lontra; species Lontra canadensis. The sequence continues at coordinate 17,752,710 of NW_022631022.1, forward strand.
AGCTCACACCTCAGAGGGAGGGAAGAGGCTTGGCTGGGGAGGAGAACATTGACCTAGATCGCCCGGGTTGGAGGCAGAGGCTGGCGTCCTCTGAGAGGGTGGCCTTTGTCTGCCGAGACCCTCCACCTCCCCTGACTCCCAAGACCTGCTAATAACACTTGAGGACTCCCTGACAGGGCGCTGGGCTGGGCTGGGTGAGGCAGCTGAAGCCAGGGGCCTCGGTCAAGCTGTTTCCTCTTCACAGGGGGGCTGACATTCTAGCCCCCACCCAGGGCCACAACAGTGTCCTCAGGGTCAGCTCATGTCATCCTTGCCAGGGGAGGCTGGAGTGGGGACCAATTCCCAACCCCCTAGAACATCAGGGCACACCTGACATTTGGGGAAACTGAGGCCCCCCAAAGGAAAGAGACTCACATAGGGAGTTATCAGAGCAGAGAGAGCAGGGTTTTCTCTACTGAATATCTCCTTTTCCAGGTCTCACGTAGACCTGGGACCTCTGGGTGTCCCTGCTATTGCCTCCAGGCCAAACTGAGGTGAGAAGGTCCAGGGCCAGAGCAGGCTGTAGAGGATGTGGAGACGGGGTTCCTGGGGCCAGCTGGGGGAGCCCAATCCCATCCCAGAGGTGCAGCGGAAGCCCTTGGCTGGGGGGTGTGCCCACAGAAGCCAGCTTAAAGCAATTTCCTCCCCAGCTGGTAGGCTGGAGAAGAGTGTGTGTAGAGGGGGTGGGGAGTCATCTGTCAGGCCTCCTGGGATCTCCCTCCCTGCCCAGGACACTCAGTACCCATGTCCAGTTCAGAGTCCAGACTGAGGCCTCCTGGGATCTCTGTCTACCCCAGGGAACAGTCGGGGCAAGAGCCTGCCTGGGCAGTTCTGGATAGCCCAGAGGGCAGCCAGGCCAGAGAGGCAGTTGGGACTGAAGCCCTGGACTGGGCTCCCAGATGTCTGGTGCATGGAAGTGAGAGAAGCACTTAGTTTCTCTTCCAGGACTCACTCCGCCCAGCCATGGCCAATTCTGTCAGCTCTCCCCCAAATAATATGGCCTCCAGAGCCCAGGCGTCAGGAAGCAGCAAGATGGTTCCCAGGGGGCCGGAGCCTGGAGACTTGAACCAGTGCCAGAGAAGGGAAAGAGCAGCTACTTTCCTGCTTTTAATGATAGTCTAGCTGCAAGTTCAAGACAAACAGAAGGCTGGAGGGGGTCTTGGGGACTGAGGGAGCCATCGTGGTCCAGAAGTCCGCCCAGAGGCCTCTAGAGACTGTGGTATTTCTACTTGGGACAGAAACCAAAAGACAAGCCTGTCAGGGAGTTCCAGGAAATCTGCCTCCATCCTTCCTGCCCCTAACCCTCACCCTAACCCTCTCCCCACTCAGGTCTGAGATCAGATCCCCAGGCCAACAGCTCTCTGTGCCTGGATGTCCTATAGGTAGCTCAAACCCAACCCAACACACAGAACACCCCACCCCACCCCTCCACCTGCTCAGCTGCCTGTCTTCCCAACCTCAGCTGGGAGGCGTCCCTAACAGAGGAACAGACAACAGAATCAAAGTCATCCTGCTTTCAGGCCACCTAAGAATGCAGGAACCCAGAGTCAGGAGGCCCAGTTCCAACATCCTACCCCTGGGCCACCTGGAGCTTCTGACCCTGTTCCTCAGGACAAACAGGAAGAATCAGTCCCGCCTGCTTTACCTTGCTGGCTAGGTGTGAGGAGCCAGCAAAATAAAGGGTAAAAAATATTCGAGGGGCTCCTGGGTGGTGTAGCCGGTTAAGCATCCGACTCTTGGTTTCAGCTCAGGTTGTGATCTCAGGGTGGTTAGATTGATCCCCGCATCAGGCTCTGCGCTCAGGGTGGGCTCTGCTGCTGGAAAGTAACACCCCTCACCCACCCACAGAGGCATAGAGGGTTATGCAAACAAATGGGCAGGGAGGGACATTTCCCGAACCATCCACCAGGCTTCCTGCTAAGCATCTTATAAACATCGTCTCACAACAATCGAGTGAGGATGAAACCCACTCTGCGGATAAGAGACTAAGGCTCAGGGAAGGTGTCCCCAAGGTCATGGAGCCAGGCAGCGTGGAGCCAGGATTTTAATTCGGGTCTCACATGCATAATCCTAGCTCAAGCCCCCGGACCTTCCCCTGCCCCAGGCAGGGACCGGTCATCGCTGCGAGTCCAGAGAGCTAACTGGGCTCTGCTCCAGCCCCTCCAGAGGCCTGGCTGCCCGTGTGACCTTGGGCAAGTCACGGCCCCTCTTCCGTCAGCAGGAATGCCGCCAGTTCTCCTAGACAAAGAGAATTTCCGCCATGGAGTGATGCTTCCAGGCTGGTGTGGGCACTTCTGCAGCACAGGCCTTTGTGATACCCCTGACCTTAATCTGCCAGCACCCCGACCATCGGCCGTGTGTGCTACTGGGGGGGCCCAGGCTGCCCCTGGGGTGGGGTGGGGGCTTCATGCCCCGAGCACAGGAACTTCCGTCCAACCAACCAAGTAGAGGGATCCTGGGGACCAGAAGACTGGCAGTGAGCCGTGGCAAGAAACGCACCTCTACATGAAGCTCCTGCAGGCTCTGGCCCGCTCCGGACCCCAAGGTGGGTGGCCTCACAGAGCACAACTACCCCCACGCGGGCTCCTGCCGGTCAGCCTGCCTGCTGCTATGGCCCCAAGGCATAGTTGGGTGGTGGCAGACTGAGACAGAAGCGCTCGCACGGTCAGATGGTCACCTGCCTTTTTCCGAACTGCAGCCCACAGTCCTCCCCTCTTCCTCCCACAGATGATTGCATTCAGCCCGTGGCTCAGCTAGGTTTGTTCATAATGGTGTTGGCCCACCCAGTTCTTTCACAATTTTTTATTTCATTTCTGGAGCTGGTGCTCTGCCCCCAGCCCCTACGATCTCTTTACAGTTTGCGTGCACACAACTCCAGGCTCCTTGGATGCTTCTCACTCCCTGCCGCTAGCCCCTGTGGCTCTTTATCAGAGACCCGCCCCAGGCTGCTGGAAGCTGCTTTGCCTGCTAGCACCAGTGGCAGGCGGGGAGTGCCCTGAACCGTGGGCTGCCATGCAAGGGGATAGAAAAATTCCAACTCTTTGCCCGAGGTGTGAGGTACATTGTCCCCAGAGCTCCCTGTGGCACTTTGCTTGGCTTTCTTCCTTCCATTCCCTGTCCCTCTTCCCCAATCCCTCAGCAGATAATTCCTGGAAACACTCCTGCCTCAGCCTCACTGGGGGAAAAAGCCACTTTCATGCAAATCCTCACCTCAGGGTCTGCTCCAGAAGAGCCCCCAGGACACCTAAGATACATGACCACTAAATTGGCACAAAAACCCAGATTTCTGCTTCTCATGATCAATCTGTAGATCTCACAACCCTGGGCCGATTCTTACTTGGCAACAAGTGGCTATGGTGGAGTAGAGACAGACGGAAGATGTATTTTTCAGTTTTCCCCAGTCTGCCACACTCCCTACTGCCTCCCACTGGCCCTTTTCACCCATCACATTCCCTGCCTGGCCCCTCAAGTCTCCTGAGTTTGCATTCCCTACAGTATAGCCCAGTGATTAACTGTGCAAGCTCTCGAGTCCAGGTTCACCAATTACTGATTCTGTGACCTCATATAAATCCCTTTCCGCCTCTTGGTTTCCTTTTGTAAAAAATGAGTACCGCTACAGTTGTTAGAGACTTAAAAGGGATACCATCTGCAAAGTGATTTTCATAATATCTAGCCCAGGATAAGAAGTCAAGAAGTCAAGAAATTACTATCATTTGTCCTCTTGGAGAAGATGTGCCTGCTACCATCTGCCAGCCCAAATCCAGCTATCTGAGACTGCCTGCTGGCCCCTCACCCACCCTGTGGGAAAAATACCCCTTCCCCCCAAGAGGTTTAGGTCTGGCCACTCACCTCTTCCCACTGGTGAATGTATCGAATGAGGCGGGAGAGACGCAAGAGACGCAGGAGGCTGAGGATCTTGGTGAAACGGACGATACGCAAGGCCCGGGCTGTCTTGTAGACCTCAGAGTCAATGCGTGTCTCTACGATGAGGAAAATGTAGTCCACAGGGATAGAGGAGATGAAATCTACCACGAACCAGCTTTTGAGGTACTTCATCTTAATCCGCTGTGGGTCCAGGATGATCTCAGTATTGTCCTCCACCACGATCCCTGTGCGGAAGTTGAGGACCAAGTCGATGAGGAAGAATGTGTCCGACACCACGTTGAAGACGATCCAGGGCGTGGTGTTCTCGTCCTTGAAGAAGGTGATGCCCACCGGAATGATGATGAGGTTTCCGACCATCAGCAGCAGCATGGTCAGGTCCCAATAAAATCTGCCCAGAGATACAGGGGTCAGTCGCCAGGAGGACAGAGAGAATAAGTTACAGACTATAGGAGAAAACTCCAAGGGAGCGCACGTGTGGAAGAGGGAAGTCTTGGGAAGTTCTGAGTCACTGCGTGAGATAGGCACAAGGGTACCATGGGCAAGATATGGACAGTGGCATAGAAAAGCTCTCTTTTCCCCAAGGATACCTTCTGCCTGTCCCCGCCTGCTCCCCAGTGACAAGCCTCCCTCTCCCATCCCCGCTCCCCAGTGGGAGTCAGGCTGAAATGCAAACCAAACAATGAGATCCAGAGAGAAGTGTGAAGCTGTTGTAGTTTTAGTAGGACCAGTTCGACCTATAATTCCCCAGGCTCCAGCCAAGCTGCTCCATCCTCCCTGAGGGTCAGCTATGGCCTGAGACAGGCTGGCAGGCAGACAAGCTACAGACCGTGACCAGAGAGCAGGTGAGGACCAGACACATGGTGGGTACCTGGGTGGCAGAAGGCCTGGGATCCAGTCCCAGCTCCGTCATTGACAGCCTGTGTGATGTCAAGCAGGTGCCCTGCCTTCTCTGGCCCTCAGTTTCCTCACTGTGCAATAAGGGGTGGAGTCTAAACACTGCATCCCATAATTCTGATCTGGCCTTTACCCACCCTGGCTCTCTGGGGTCCCCCTTTAGTCTGTCCCCTATAGTCAGAAAATGCCTGGCCATCTCTCTCCCCCAGAGGTTTGTGTTCTAACAGAGGGTTGGGGAAGGACAGTGAAATCTTCAAGGGCAGAAAGTGTTAATGAGGGGATTTCAGGCACCTGTGTGTTGCCACTCAATGCAATGGAGTGAGATCAGTGGGGGCTTACAGTACCATTTCTCCTAAGGTGTCAAAGCAACTGCAAGGTCTTCCTGAGGGAGGTGGGAAGGGCCCCTCAGGGCGAAACCACCTGGCCTAGCAAGGGCCCCTCTGGAGTGTGCAGACAGCACAGACAGGCACAGACCCCGTGTCTAGGAAGGTATGACCGATCAATCCCAGGGACCCTGCCCGAGTACCAGCTACCCTGGGGCTGGCCCCAAGATCTGAAAGCTGTACTGCATAGCTATTCCCTCTGCTATTAGTTTAGACAGTTACACAATGACAGATAAAGGTATTAAGTCAGGCAGAAATGAGCATGTCCTCTCCCAAGAGAAATAACCTTTCAACCTTCTTTAATTCTCGACTGCGAGAAAGCCAGGAGAGAGGAGACAAAAAGACAAGCCTCCCTCGAGCCTTCAGAAGGTCCCACTCCAAAACTAAAGTGTTCCTGCCAGAAGGGTTCCAGGGATTTTTGTTTGTTTGTTTGTTTTAATTTTTTAAAGTTTTTTTAAAATTTTATTTACTTATTTGACAGAAAGAAAAAGATCACAAGCAGGCAGAGAGGCAGGCAGAGACGGGGAAGCAGGCTCCCTGCTGAGCAGAGAGCCCGATGTGGGGCTCGATCCCAGGACGCTGAGATCATGACCTGAGCTGAAAGCAGAGGCTTTAAGCCACTGAGCCACCCAGGTGCCCCAAGAGTTCCAGTTTTGAAAAAAAAATATTACTTCAGAGCAAACTGCTTTCTTTGCCAGATCCAAAATGGTGCTACGAGTCAAAGAGAGAGCGGGCTCTGCCTCACTGGAGGTGGGCGAGAGAGCCATCCCATACCACACAGCTCAGGGAAGGGCAGCTTTGGACAGCTCCTTTGAAAGCCAAACCATTCACGGCCTCAAGACAGGACCCCAAGCCAGGGCCTCTCAGGCTTAAAGCTTCTCATTCTAAAGCTGATGCTAAGGTCAACTTCAGCTGCTTCTCTGCCCTCCAGCCCACCACCATTTCTCTAGCCCCAATCCCCCTATGCCATCTGGGACAACCCAACCTAAGACTCAGGAGCCCACCCAGCCATCACACCCACCACATGGAAGACAGCACGTCCTGCTAATGACACGTGGTCCGCAGGAGGATGGTTTCAGCTTCTATGGGATGTTCCTGAGCTGTGTACACTCTCTACACAGCCTCATGCACGTCATTCAAAGACAGCTGCAGACACTCATTAGTAGCTACAAACAGGTATCCCCATTCACACGCAGAGTCTGCAAACACCCCTATATACACATGGCCACCATTCCCTTTCATTTCATCTCTTGGGAAAAACAAAACAAAACTGGCATCGAGAGGCTACTGAGGGCCCCATGGTCCTCTGTACATAAAGCTAATAATACACACAGGCTAGAAGAGTTTCTAAAATTAACAGAGCGGCAGCAAGGCGGCTGGGAATGCTGACTCGGGTAGGCCTGCCACTCCAGCGGGTTTCCACACTTTCCCCAGCTCTAGTTCTCTCAATTACAGACCAAATTTGAGACAGTAATTAACAGGAGAATGTTTGCATTTAGTGGTCTTCATAAAACCAAATTACATGAGGCAAAAACAACCATTTCCTTGCATTCTGACTAATTATTTCAATCGTGAGTTTCCAGATGCTAAGAGATATTTCTGGTGCCTGATCTGGGCTGGGGTCGGAATGCTGGAGCATTCCTTCCCAGAAACCACTATCCTGTGGCATCACAGAGTCACCCAAAGCGCAGCAGAATATGGTGGGGAGAGAGGCTTTCAGAGCCGGCCAACCTGGGTTCAATTCCTGGTTCCATCATTTACTAGCAAGTTACTTAATGTCTCCATGCCTCAGTTTCTTTGTCTGCTCACTGAGAATAATAATGGTATCTAACTTAGAGTTATAAAAATGATTTGAATTGATATATGTAAAACCCTCTGGTCGATAAGGAGCTCAAGTCAACAAATTCACAGTACAGAGATGAGGGAGGAAGATGAAATCTTCCATAGAAGAGTCAAAGCAAAGCATCTACTGGGGGTGGGGGTGGAAGAGAGCTCGAAGTGCTGGAGGCCAAGGACCACAACATTCTGTGAACAGACAACAGAACCAGTCTACCTTGGCAGACAGATGCCCTGAGCTCAGGGAGATCGTGGTCTAGTCAGAATGCAAGGCTTAGACAGAAGACAAGTTGGGCAATGATGGAAGAAACCATCCTAGGCAGCAGCCCAGGTATGGCTCACAATGGCCCAGAAGGCTGAGACCAGAAAGTGCTCCTGGAAGAGCTGGGCTTTGGGAGCTGCTATTGGCCTTGCGGACTACCTCTCCTTACTCTTACAAGATGGTTGCACAGATTTCCGAAAGGAGGGCCAGGTGAGAGGGGGAGTGAGAGAGAACCAGCACCACGGACAGCTCCCGACACGCCTGCCAACCCCATTCTGCTGCTCTACCCAGGCAGAATTCGCCGCAGGCTCCCCGCTGTATCTTCAGCTCCCAGACCCCGATTCTCGCCAAGCCCAGTGATAAGAAACATCTCAAGTGATTCCTTAAGGATCTGGGCTTTTTTTGTTTTGTTTTGTTTTTCCTGGGCTTTTTTTTAGGGGTTCCTTAGTGACTGAATTCATAAAGACCCCATTTCACATGTATCAAGCACTTAGTTCATGCTTTCCATGCGTTACTTCATGTAATCCTCACCCCAACACTCAGGTGGCTGCTGACATCTGTGTTCTGCAGATGATGACACTGCGACTCAGAGAGAAGTATCTACCCAAGATCACACAGCGAGTGAGGGACAGAACAAGATCCCAAGAGGTCTGGGGGGACTTGAGAGCCTGACTGCTTAGGATTTCAGGCACCTCAGTGGGATGCAGGGAGGGAGACCAGCCTTACTGGCACCTCTGCGTCACAGAGGGAGGTAACCTATCACAGTGGCTGTAGTCCTCTCTTGTAGATGAGAGAGGAGAGAGAGATGGGGCCGGAGGTGACTACATTTATAGTGGTGAGCCCTGAATAATGCATAAAATTGTTGAATCACTATGTTCTCCACCTGAAAGATGTAACATTGTATGTCACCTCTGCTTCAATAATAAAATTTTAAAGAGAGAGAGAAAAAGAGAAGAGAGAGTTGTGAAGAGTTTTGGAGGGGACCCATGCTCCTGATGCCACAGACTTCTGAGGTACTTCCTGGGTGGGGGAAGTAGCACGCCTCTCAAATATTAAAAGCATCCTGGTTAATTGGACACAGCTGTGCTATCCTGTAGAGGAAGCAGAAAACCTAAAGTCCGTGGAGGAGGGAACAGTAACATTTCCAAAACCTCAAGCTGTATGTGCCATATTTCCCCCAGCACCTCACTGCCCCTAGAATCAGTCATGATTAGCTCCCACAATCCAGGGTATGTGTCCGTGGTGGCGGGTGGCAGGGCCCGGCAGGGAAGTAAGGGACAGCCAGACTCAGAAACGCTAGAGTTGGTGCAAGCCCGAGTTAGAGGCCTTGCTCTCTCCAAATCCAGATGACCCGCCCCATCCCAGTGTTCTCTAAGCTAAAAGGAAGACACCTCATCCCAGTTGCAGCCCAGGACCCCAGGCTTGTCCTTCCTTAATCCTGGACCTCACTTCCTATCTGGCATCCAAGTTGGCAGGTGGCCTCTTGGCAGGTGGGCGTGGCCTACAGGCCAGGAGCAGGTCTCGTGCAGAAGAAACAGGAGATGGCAAAAAGCCAAGCAGCCCTTTTACAGGGACACCTGGAATATTTCACGGATCCGTCTCCGAGGTAGGTTATCCCTCAAGGGAGCTGAGGCAAGAGAAGACCCTGACCCTGAACTCAGAGACCAAGGACCAGACCAGACCTCTCCTTCCCCAGAGGCTAAAGAGGAGTGAAGGATAATAAAACGGGGGCAGGGGAAGTCAGAAGAGGGATGTTCTCCTCCAGCCTTGTCTTGTTCACACACACCCATGCTTGCCTTTGAGTGCATATGCTCTCTCTCTCCCTCTCTCTCTCTCACACACACACAATACAGTTTTATATACACTCTCATCTATGCACTCCTGCTAGTTTTCCCCCTGTACACACACGCATACTTTCTTGCACACCAGCTTGCATACATTTTGACCCAAATGACATCCACTAGGAATACTGCCAGCTGGAAGAGAGTGTCAGTTGTTGGCCCATTACATTTTTTCCCATCCTTCAGGATTCATGCTACATCTTCCAGGCTTCTCCTGCCCCTCACTGATGGACCTCGGCCTGGACCAAGTCCCGGCTTTGGACATCCCAAAACACTGTGGCTCTCTGAAGGCAGGGCCCTGGTTCCAGGCATGGCTTGTGATCCTGCCATACTGACTCCAGGCCAGGGTCTCCACACTTTCTCCCAGTGAGTGGCACACCCAGGGCCCCATCATTTACCCCCTCCCTCTTGGTAGACACCTCTCCTAGCACCAGACCTGCATTCCCACCTGCCACCTGGAGGGCCTGCTGGCTCCTACACTCGAGCCCAAGGCTGAACTCAGCAACTTCCTCCTTAGAGCTGAATGGCGCACTCAGCATTTAAATCACCTGGGCTCAAAACCTCAAAGCTAGCCTCAGCTGCTTTCTTTTTCCTGCAGACCCTCCGTGCAGTGACACGTCTTGTCCAGCATCTTTTTTTTTTTTTTTTAAGCAGGTTCCACACCCAGAATGAAGTCCAAGGCAGGTCCCAAATTTGTGACCCTGAAATCTAGACCTGAGCTGAGATCAAGACTTGGGACACTCAACCGACTGAGCCATCCAGACACCCCTTGTCTAGCATCTTCTACGGCGGCTTCTGAATCTGTCCCTGACTGCTCTGTCACGCTCCTCGCCTGGATCCTTGCCCCTGCCGCCTACCTGTCTCTAGCCTCCACGCTCTTTCCTTCCAACTCACATGATCTCTAAGTTATCTTTCCAAATTTTATGATTACATCACCCCTTGCTTGAGCCCTCCTGGCAAACTCCCCATGACTACAGAAGAAAGTTCAAGCTCCAAGGTCTGGCTCCCCTGAGCCCCACTTCCTGTTCTCCCTCCTGCTCCCTTCACAGCAGCCACAGGATACCCACCCCCTGGCTCTATCTCCGTCCACATTCTGGCTCCTCCTCCTGAGAACTGCCCCTGCCTCCTGGACCCCCATCTCGTGAATTCCCTTCCCTCATCAAAGACCCAGTTTGACTGCCTCCTCCTCCAGGAAGCTGGCCTAACGAATCATGCTGTCTGGGAGTAGCTGTCTCCTCCATCAGGCACCACCTAGCTCTCCTCTCAGCCTGCCAACAAATCATGGAAACTAGGAATCCAGGAATCCTCGAGTCTGAGACAGCGATGGGAGCGGGGAGCTCCACCTGGGTTCCCGACCCAGCCCTTGGTTTTCCAGGCCCAGCACAAACGACTGCCCTGGGTGACAATGAGACGAGAGCAGGATGGTGGCCAATGTTTTTTGGACACTTAGTACATGCTGGACACTAATCAGAGTTCCTTATGTGGATTATCTAATTTAACCCTCATAAAATCCCCATGAGGGAGATACTATGATGGTGCCTGTCTTACAGATGAGGAGACTAAGGCACAAGAAGTTGAGAAATTTGCTATATATATGGTGGATCAAGAACTAAGCCCAAACAGCCTGCCCCCAGAGTCCCACCTTTCCCTTAAGCAAGCTTTAGCTGATCCTGAGGATGTTACTTTCCTAAAGCCCACGCACCTGTGAGTCAGGAGTGGGGCCAACCTCCCCCCCCCCCCACCTGGGGCCACTTCCTGCCTGTGCTAGGAAGGTTTTCAGGATCCTTTGAGCACCCTGTCATTTTCTGGCCATCCTGCCAGCATCCATCTGCCGCACCTGGGGACCCTGGGCATGCTGGCCCTTGGTTCACAGCCTTCCATTCCATTACAAACCCTGCCATTGTCCTGCGTGACTTCCACTCCATACATCAAGCCCAAACACCCAGGCCCTCAGTGGCTCCGTGTCCTGACTCTCCTGCCTCGCATGTCCGTCACCCACTCCCGCAGCAGGGGACGGACCATGTCACCCCCTCCAGGGGTTCCATCTCTCACGCCCACCTCCTTTCCCTCCAGCTCTCTTAGCCAGTCATGCTAAGTCTGTTCTGTAGCGTCTGCCTCAGGAACCGTGAGTCACAGGACCCTCCTGCCTCCTCCCTTCCCCCGGGACACAAGGGTCCTGCCCTTCTCCCTCGTTTACCCCGTCCTTCTGGCACCCACTTCACAAGATCATGCCTTGGATCAGGGCTACCATTCACCCTTTGCATGTTCCACAGGGACTGTGAAAAAAATCCCACAGCCTCAGACCTGTCCTGCTAAATATATGAGCGCCTTAGCTCCCGTGCCTCAATTTCCTCATCAGGGTTTCCATACTCTGCTGGCCCTCTCCCCCACCCACCCCACCTTTCCAGGAGACCCTGGGAAATTTTCCCCACCATTCTCCTCTAGCAGCCACTTCAAAGTATCGTCTCTCTCCTCAAAGCTCTAAAACCACTCTTCTACCCCACTCTCAGCAGATACCACCACCCTCCACTTCACAGAGAGAAAAGCAGCCACCAAAACTCCCCCTTCCTCTTTCTGCCACCAGACTCCTGCCCTGCTTGCCTCTCCCTCATCTCCCCACTCTTCCTCCAGTCGCAAAAGCATTGGCAACACCCTCCCGTCTCCTGACAGGAGTCCCCTCTGCCTTCCCAGGGACCCTGACCCATAGGTTATCCCCTCTTGTCTGATTCCTCAGCCTCCCTCCCTGAGTGTCCTTTCCCACCAGCTCATTGTTTTAAGCTCCCTACATTTAAGAAATAAAATGAAACCACTCCCGAATCTCTAATCCCTCTGCCTTATCTCTTTGCCCATCAGAAAGAAGCTTCCTGGGAGAGGCCCTCTCACCTCCATTCCCACTCCCCACACTCCTGCCGACCCTCGGCAACCACATGCTGTTCCTGGCTGAACCCCAGCATCACCTGACCCCTCGGGCCACTCTGCCGAGACACTGGTTTCCTCCCTTCTCTCTGTCTCTCCGTTTCCTTCCTCTGGTGGGGTCCTCTTCCCCTGCGTGACCTTCAAATGTGTTTGCTCCTTTGGGCCCTGGCCTCTTCTCTCTCTGCACCCTCTCCCTGGGTGACCTTGCCAGTTGCCCAGGCCTCCGTGATTCTGCTGGCTTTCACATCAGACCTCTCTCTTAAGCTCCACACCAGTGTGTTCACTTGCTGACTACATCTGACCCCTGGATGCCCCCGTCATTCTTGCCACATCCAGATAACTACACAGCTTCCTCCCAAACCCTTGTGCTCCCAGCCCGGGCTCCTCCACCATCCAAATGTCCATCGAGAAAGAGGAGAGTTCACCTCTATCTCCCTCGCCTACCAACACCCAGCCAGTGGGACGCAGAGTCTCATCAGCCCAACATCCGGCCCACCCCGTGGCTTCCTAACTGGGCCCCTGGCCTTTCCAGGACCCTGCATACTTCAGAGTTCCGGGTGGGCTCCACGTGCTCCCAGCAATCCACTCTCCACACTTTGCCAAGCCAAGTCCTTCTGCGCTCCCAGCTAAACCAAGTCCCACTGTCGTCCCCTAGGCCCTTCTGGATCTGGGTTCTGCTTCCTTCCCATGTCTTGCCACCCTTCCTCCACTCATCGCTCTGCTCCAGACAAACCAGCAGCTTTCCTTGCCCCCAAATGCACCACGCTTCCTGTCCTCCAGGCCTGCCGACCTGCCGGTGTCTGCCTCGGACTCTCCTCCCCACCCCGACCCTCCCCAGGCCCCCTGGTTCAGAGGAGGTGTTGTTTCTTTGAATCCTCAGAAATCTGGTTAGGTGCCCCTTGTACGCATTGCTCTAGCATAGTATTTATCACGCTATGACGGAATTGTGTGTTTGATTTGTTTATATCTGGTGGCCTACACAACTCCCTGAACTTGGCACGGGGCCTTTTATGCGGTGCGTCCTAATACATGTGTGAACAGTGGGCGAATGAATGGAGGTGTGCTTTAGGCCGCAGAGCGGAGTGACAGGTGGCCCAGCAGAAGCCACAGGAAATGGTAGCTCACTGAGACCCACGAGGCTTTCACAGGCTTCCGATGATCTGGGTGGAACGTGTACTGTCCAAGTCCCCAGGATTCCAAGACTCCCAGGAACATCCATTAGAGAATGTTCCCCCCCACCCCCGAACCTGGTGCTGAAAACCGTGGCGGAAAAGTCATAGAGAAGCAAGGGGCAGAGCTGGTGGGGGCAAGGCGGGGGAGGGGAGGAAATGAACAAGAGACAGACCAGGAGAAGCATGGGGATTGGGGTTTCCGACAGAGTGGAGTGACAGAAGGGGCTGGTAGGGAGACACTGGCCTCAATCTAGGCTTAGCGGCACAGGCCTGTGGTGGCAGAACACCTCCTCATTAGGGGCATGCCCTCTCAGTGGGGATTTTAAGGATTCTCCCTCCTCCCAAAATAGGCAAAATAGGTGAAATAGAGCCTAGAGCTCCAGGAGGTGGGGGCGGGTAGGAAGGAGAGAGTCCCACCTTCTCCTAGAATCCGCCACTTTGCAGACCCAGGATGAGTCATGTCCTCAGCCCTGCCCTGCCCCCCAACCTCGACCCCAGAGAGCAGAAACCATTGCTCTTCCTTTTCCTAGGAACACATAACTGGGCCTGGGATTGGGAATGAGAAGCACAGGAGCCTCTCGGCAAAATTGTCTTATTGCTAAATGGCTGGGTGGACTAAAGGCTGTTGCCAGGGGTAAAAAAACTGCCAGAAACAAAAATTAAGAAACTACCCTAAAAGGTCAACACTGATCACGGCTGCGTGGTGGGATTAGGAGTGATTTTGTTTGCTCTGTCACACGTTTCTAGATTCCCTACACTCCTTCTATTTCTAAGTTCTTTATTTTCTTAAAAATGTTCAAATACTTATTTCTTTTATAATCAAAAAACAAAATTCGCCTTTAGCTGGTGCCTGGTGGCCTGTGCTGGGGAGAGTCCCCTCACTGGAGTCAGGAGAGAGACACACACGGGGTCCTTCGGCAAACTCCTGGGAGCCAGCATCAACGTGCAGAAAGCGTGTTAGCATGGCACGGAGGTCAGGATGAGCAGAGTTTTTGGAGGAGGGCGGTGATGAAGGAGAGAGAGAGGCCATCTGAAGGGCAGGCATGACAGGCAAAGGAGACCACGTGCCTGCCCACGACACACACGTGGGCAGCCACACAGAAGAGCCTCCTTCCTTGTCTCCCTCCCTCCCGTGAAACGTGGATCTTCAACCAGTCCCTCTCTGTCCCCTCCCTGTCCCAGCTCCTGCTCAGCACTCTCTGAGGCAGAGCTGCTGCCCAGCCCTTCGCCCTCCCAGAGAAGCTGCCGGCTGCCTGGGCGCTGGATGGGGTCTTCAATTCCTGTGCCCCGGGGCTGGCATTTTAGACTCTCCCTTCCCCCCAGGCCGGAACTCCACACCCCACAACCTTCCAGAGCCAGGCTGGGCCCCGCAGCTCTTGCCTCTGAGGGCATGACTCCCCTATTCTGGCCCAACCTCCCTGACTTGGGGGGGGTCCCCCCCCATAACAGATAAATTGCTCTCTTCCTCCCACTCGCCTCTGGCCACTAGGCTCTATTTTTAACCCACCTCAAACCCTCTGACTCAGAATCACAGGGCTCCCAGGTAGCTGCTCCCTGGGCTGCCTGGGGCCGCCTCCAGAAGTTTCAGAGCCAAGGGTGTCTAGTGCTTTTTTTGTGGGTAGGTAGCTGGGATCTGGGTGTATTTTTATTTTTCAAATTGTCTATGTGACTTAAGGAAGAAAATTTGGTTTTGGTTTTGAAGACCCAAGAAGACCCGTGAAACCCCTGACAATTTGCGCAGCCCTTCCCGGTCCTGGGCTGCAGCCCTAGCCCTTCATCACCCAGTGAGGGCCAGTCTCGGCTGTTCCGAGGTGAGCTGAGGGCTGTTGCTGATAGAATCTTCCCCCTTGTGTGATCTTTCTGTCGTACGGTACAGTGCTCTGCACACAGACACCTCGGGATTGTATCTAGACACAGGGCTGCACTAGGCGGGGGGCTGGGGGCTGACATGTGCCTGGCTAATAGGCTCCAGTGACAGTGAAGCTGCTGGTCCCGGGACCACACTGGAGTAGCCAGACTGTAGCAGACGGGAATTCAGGCCTTCTTTGAGTGTCTACATACCTGGCTGTGTGGCCTCAGATCACTTAACCTCTCTGAGCTTCTTTTCTCATGCGCAAAAGAACATGAATCCCACCTCAAAGGATTCTGGGAGAATTCAGCGAGATATTTATAATACGATACACAGTGTAAATCCTCAGTATATGCTGGCTGTTATCATCATCATTATTCTTGTGACCACTAAGAGGCAGGTCCTGGCCTGAGGGCTTTGGGGATACTGGAGCATGTGGACTGGTCTCACCACAAGGAGTCCTCAGTCTTAGGGACGGACAGACCCACCCCCACAGGGGAGCTGATGATCCAGACCAGTTCCATGGGCAGATGACCCATAAGCTGGAGGGGGCGGGTAGTGAGGAGACCGTCTGCTCTGCAGTGTGGACCAGGAAGAGTGGGAGGGCAAATCCAGCCAGGTTTGAGCACGAGGGCAGAGAGGAGCAGGGAGCAGCATGGCCTGCTGCGTACGAAAGCCCCAGAGAGGAGGCGGCCCGAGCCTGTGCCCTGGGCAGGAAGGTCAGTGTCGCGGTTACGGGAAGGAAGACCATGCTACACCGTAGGTGTCCAGCCCAGGGGCCCGTGAGTCTTGGGTTCTAGATCCCTCTCCATCTCTAAACTGCCGTGCACCCTGAATAAGTCCCTGCCCTCTCATAATCCTTTCCTCAGTTTCCCCAGAAGGCGGGAGCTGGCCGATCTCTAAAGACACGCCAGTTCCATGAATCCCTGCAGTGCGGAGGCTAGAGGGGCCAGCCGAGGGCAGCCAGCCAGATGGAAACTCATGGAGAGAAGAATGCAAGCCTTAGAGAACTCTGGCCCCCTGCTTGCCCCCACCCCCAGCCTCCCGACCCAGTACTGGTCTAAAGAGAGTCGGGGGCATCCTGAATGCCAGACGGAGTTGTCCGGACTCTTCCGGGGCTGTGGGAAGCCATGAAGGCTGCAGAGGAAGAGAGCTCCTCGAGGAAGGGATTGTGATGGCACCTTCTCGAAGGTACAACTGAGCACGGCCGGGCTGTAAGGAACACCAAGATACCAACCCACTACTTCTCTGAAGGGCTGAGACTTTCAGTCTGTGCACGCACAGATACACTAGCATAAGAGTGCACACACACACACATGCACACGCACGCACGCGCGCACATACATACCCCAACGCGTACTGCAAGTCATCTGCTCTACAGCGCCCCGAGATGCCAGGATGCTGTGTTCCCTCAGGCTAGTGGCCTAACCTCTCTGAGCTTAGTCTGACAAGACTATCTGGGGGAAAAACGGGGAGGCGGCGAGCAGCTGGAGCACTTGCCCACCCAGCTTCCAAGAAACAAAGGCTCAAGCACAGCTGTTCCTACACAGGAGACTGGAACAAAAATAGCAAATGGCTGAGGAGTAGCACGTGAGCGTAACCTCAGGGGAACTTGGGTAGGAGAGAGCTCACCTGCTCCCGAAGGAGGGGGCGCCAGGGGGACGGGCTCAGGGCAGAAGTGGTTCTCTGGTGAGGATGGACGCCGCGGGAGGGCCGTCCTGGAGCAGGGAGCTAAATACTGGCTCTGGGAAGGTCGACGTGGCCCCCTTCTTGCTGGGGATGGGGGTTCCCCTGGAGGTGCCTGGGCTCTTGACAACAGGAACCAGATGGGACTCCGCTGCCTTCTGTCTAGGAAAACACAGTCTGACAAGGACATGGAGCAAGGGCCGTGGTCCTTGGGGTCCCGCCAGCCCCAGAGGGTTAGGATTCTGGTTGCTGACAGAAGAAAAGGTAACGAGTCCCTGCAGAGGGGCCTGTCACACATGGGCTTGGACGGCAGGCTGGGGAACAACCATGTCACCCCCCAGGCTCCGAGGAGCCCTGAGGGACTGAGGCAGACGCCCTTTGGCCAGAGACCTGCGGACTATTAGTGTAGGGAGGGCCTTGGAGGGGCCCAGCCCGCCGGCTCCTCAAGTGACCGAAGCAGAAGCAATCTCCCCAAAATCATACCCGCCCAGTGCCACACCAGGCGTCTGAAGTCACACGAAGCTCCCAGGTGTGGCCCGCCAATTTCAGCTTCGGGGGCCTGGGGTCTTGCTAAAAGCCAGCCCTCTCCAGAAGCACTGTCCACATTTGGAGGGAAGCGAGGCGCCTGGAGGGGAGGCCTCAGCCCAGTCCTCACAGCTGGATGGGGCAGAGCATTCACTGGCCTCTTATTCACTGCAGGGGCCCCCTCGGCTCTGTCCCCAGAAGCTGGGGAGTGACACAGCGGGAGGATGACTCCTCAGAGCCTCTGGGACAGGATGAACAGCTTGCCGCATTTCCTTCCCCTGCCAATTCCAAAGCCAGTGGTGCTGCAGGCCTGTCCCCCAGGACTCCTCCGGGCGCAGCTGTCTAGGATGACCCGCACTCCCCATGGAGCCTCACCTCTGAACTCTTCCGGGGCCAGGTCTGAGCTTCCAGGAGGGGACAACTGTCTCCCAGGAGAGGTGGCTGGGAGGAGAAGGGGGCTGCTGTCCTTTGCCCAGAGAACAAAAAAAAAAAAAAAGGAAAGCCTGATGTCCACTCCCACAGAGGCCATGATCTCATGTGGGGGCTGGAGGGGTGCTCAGCGGACCAGACACACACTGCCTGGGAGCCTCCACCTTGTTCCCCTCTGTCCTCCCGCCCCCCAGGCACAAAGGGCTGGGAGAGGCTCCGTGGAGAGAGGCCCGTGAGGCAGGAATTCCCACTGCCCCAGGAGTACTGGGGCTGCACAACTCCAGGTTCAAGCCTGGATTGGCCTCTGCAGAGTCTCGGGAAAGAGGGAGGGAGGGAGGTTCTCATCAGCTCCACTCATCAGCTGCGCTGTCCCTGCCCTGCTGGCTCAATTTGTACTAATGGGGTCAGGATCGCGGGTTCAATACCTATTTGGGCAATTAGCTTTGCTCTCTTCTCAGCCTCAGACTGAGCCCTGACCCTGGACACTGAGACAGGAAAGGACTTTGCTGAGGTCATACGGAGGAACAGGAGGAGGGTCAGGAGGGCCAGCTCAGCGTGGGAGGGGTGGGCCGTTCTAAGCTAGGAAAGCTCAGGAGGAGAGAACACGGGGGTCCAGGGTGGGCCGGCCCCAATGCTGCAGCGTCTCCCCCGCTGGACCATGTTTCTTCTATGAGGCGCTGATGGCCCTGATGGGGCCTGGGGGCTCGAGGGTCTCTCCTGTCCCTGCAGGAGGGAAAACCACTGTGTATGCTGTGACGGACGATAGGTGGGAGAAGCTGGCTTTGGCGACAACCGGCTGGGGACTCGCGTTAATCATTGACAGGGGCTGCTCCAGCCTACGTACGACAGGGAACTGCAGGGTAATTACTTCTGGGCTCCAGGCCACACGCTCAGTGACATTAATGCGGCGGCAACACCTGCCTTCCAGGCGTAGTACAGCAAGAGAAGGGGGCTGTCTCAGAGGTTGGGCAGCTGGGCCCAGGGCTGGGGACAGGAGAGCTCCCTGGGCCACAAGGACCCATGAGGAGAGGCCAGACAGACACACACACACACCCGCACACCTGCAAATATATGCACACATACCCAGACAGCAGCAGGGTCAAGACCCAGGGCAGGGGGCTCACGGTCCTTAAGGCAGAAGCACTGAGCTTAATAAGTACAAGTCCAAAGAGGCAGATTTTGAGTAACTGGCTCTTAGGGGCTACCAACACCATCCCACCACCCCCAGCCCCTTAGCTCCATCTCCCAGAAACCTACTTCCAAGAAAGCGTGCAGAATGGTTCTCTCTTTCCTTCAAACCCAGCTCTGATCTGCTTCCTCCAGGAAGCCTTCCCGGACCATCAATCCCATACTGATCCACCCTAAGAGGAGCTGAAATCCTATTTTCTTTGCCAGGTAGGTAGTGACCCCCGTCCTCCAAAATGGGTGACCACAGTCTTGGAATGGAGCATCTGATCTCTGAGGGGGCACGACCCATCCCCACCCCTTAAGCTTGCCCCTCCCCAGGCCCAGAAGACAGTACATGAGCCAGCCCCATGTTACATATTAATTTCTGAAAGCCTCGTTCACGCAGACATAACACGTCCACCCACATGGATAAATGCTTAGACAGACACAAAATCATCAGCATCCAATTATCAGGCCCCCGCAGCTGCCTCGAGCAGACCCGGAGGCCCCGCGGCCGGTCTCAGAAGTTTGTGGGGCTTGGAGTGTTGTGGGTGGGGTGTAGGGAGTCCCTCCATCAAGACAGCACACATCCCAGCCAGCTCTGGGCTTCCACACCGCCCAGCCCGAGCCCCGCTGTGCGGGAGCCCTGAGCTAGCCACCTGGCTAGGCAGACAGACACCAGCCCCAAACAATGAGAGAGCGGCGCGGGGCGGGGAGCTGTCACGTGTCAGGTTTGGTGGCTCTGGTGTCAGCAGCAGTGGCACTGCTGTTTATTTATAATTTGTACTTTCCCTCCCAGAGAGGACCAGAGGCAGCTGGCTCAGACACTAAGAGGTGTAGGAGCTCAGGGAGCTTAGAGAAAGGGAGGGCTTCTTAAAGGGGAGGGCACCAGGTGGAGGTGGGCCCCACGCACACCTTGCCCGGAGTCCTGAGGCCTCAGGGAGGCATTGGGGTTGGTTCCAAGGCTTTGTTCGAGGACTCCAGTCCCTGAGCCCAGACCAACCTCGGTCTCAGGTTCAACCTGGATCCTGGTCACAGCGTGCCTAAACTGTGGCCTCTGAGAGATACCTGACCTTGATCACACCCTGAGCCGCAACCCTGGACACACAGTCCTGAACCAGGACTCCACTTCCTCGCTTCTCTGAAGGATGCAATGGATAGACCCCATGACCACCAATTTCTCTGGTGGGAAGAACACAGACTCCACGGGCTACGTGTCCCCTTGAAGAACAGGTGTATCCACGGCATCTGGGTATGGTTCCAAAATCCCTAAGTTCCCCGCGCCAGTCAGGGTCCTGATCTGGCATGCCCAGAGTGGGGGGTTAGGGCAAGCACATCCAAGCCTCCAGACGCTGCCTCTTCAGGGACGGAAAGACTCCCTTCTCGCTGGATTGGCTTAAGTTAAGAAGGGACTCAGAAAATACCCATCACCCTAAAATTCGGGCATGGAGCTGGGGCAACCGTGTAAACTCCAGGGTCAGGGCGCCTAGGGGGCTCAGTTGGTGACGAGCCCCGCGTCAGGCTCTCGGCTCAGCGAGGAGTCTGCTTCTCCCTCTCCCTGTGCCCCTCCTCATGTTCTCTCTCTCTTGCTCTCCCTCAAATAAATAAATTAAAAATCTTTAAAACAGAAAAATGCTCCAGTGACAAAACCATTCAGGACCTCTGGTTGGGATCTAGGGATAGACTGTGCAATTTTAAGATCTTTGCTGCCAGACGTTACATAACCCACTGGGTTCTGATTTCATCTCTGACATGGAATTATTCTGTGACTTTGGGTCAGTGGCTCCCTCTTTCTGGTCCTTTGCTCCCCTTTGATGAAATGAAGGCTTTAGGCCAGCGGCTCGCTTAGGCCTGTCCGGACCTGGTGTGCTGGGGCCTGTTGCCTCTCCCACGGCAGCTCCCACAGCACCTTCCCCCCCTCCGACAATGTGTGCTCAAACATTATCTGCCATGTTTTCATTCTCAGGAGAATGTTTTCTTGAACTGTGTTTGTAATTTAGCTTTCAAAAGCTAACAAAAAAGAAGAGGGAGGAGACAAAGAGGGACAAGAATGTGTTTAGATTCCTGGTGGCATGATTTCGGGCAAATCTTTCTCTTTCTCCCGTCAGAGACTCCGTTTCTTTATCTGTAAACGGGGGATAGCAGAATGTAAGGTTCAGGCCACCGTGAGTAAATAAAACAGGAGACAAAGTTTCCAGCAGTTTGGTACCTATATAGATAGATGGCCCATTAACGGCGGTTACTGACCTGGCAACCCACCTGGCTTCAGTCTCTGTTGGGTTGAATCGAGGGTTGTAAACTCAGAAGCCTACGGGTGGTGGTGGGGAGGTCATCAGCTCAGGGTGCATGAATGACACGGCTGGGCATGGGACATTAGGGACAGTAGGTGACGGGAGGGCACACGCCAAACTAAACGGGGTGGCCTCTAGTCTGCTCCAGCAGCCCGCTCTAGTGTGGGAACGTGGGCCCAGAGCTGCCAGAGCTTCCAATTTTTCAGAGGAAGCCCGAAAGCCAAATTTTTATGTCACATCTTTCCATTTTAAAACACCATCTTGGATTTGTTATGACACACTCTGCTGCCCAAACAGAACACATCTGGGTGCTGTATTTGGTCCATGGGATGCTGCTTAGCAACTTCTGATCTAAGCACTGCTGTCTCATGTTGAACAGCCTTGGTGGTGGGGAGCGCACCCTCGCTTTGTGCGGTTGCCACCCCGATCCTGGGCGGGGGCTGATGATGAAGAGTGTCTTCGAGTGGCCTCCTAGGCTTGGGAATCGCAGATTTCCAGGGCCCTGGCAATGCTTTCTCAGTAAAGCCTGGCTGGCAGGGAACATCCTCTCCCAAGCCAAGGCAATGCCCCTGCCCTCCCCACGGCCCGCTCTGGCTGGGAATCGTGGATTCTTCAATATCCCCTGGGCCCCAGCAGGCTGGCCTGGCCGGCCTTAGTAGCCCTTCTATTAATTAGCCACTGGCAGTCGCAGCTTTGTAAGAGTTCTAGAGCCAAGGGGCGTATGCGTGGCAGCTAGTGGCCTCCTTCCATCTGTGACAAGCCCCGCCTCCCTGCTGGGACCACACCTTCTACTCAGGGCAAACTCCCCCAGGATGGCCAGTGTTGTGACAAGGGGCCACTCAGGCTGCTATGACACGGTCATCTCCGTCATCTGTATGGAGCCTGCTGCCTCCCAGGGTGGGAGGCGGCAGAGAGAAGTGACAGGCAAGTCCAGCCCATGAGGGAGGCTGCTAGGCATGGTGTGGGCCAGTGGAGGGGGCACTGAGGTTCAGACAACCCCCATTGTCTCACTCACAACCTCAAGGTGTCAAAACCAGCTGCTTTTACTGGATGTCTCTTCCTCTTCCCAGGCAGCCATTGTCAGGGCCACCTCACACCCACTCTTGGGCCCGGACACCTCTGGTCTCTCTGCTGACATCTGCTCCTTCCCAGAAACCTCCATGCCGCACAGTGGTCACTGCACTCCCGGCCGCTCCTCCTCTGGCTGGGTGCACTGCTCTGGCCCTTTGAATGGGACAGAAGCCACCCAAGTGACAGGACGGGATGCCTTGGTAAGGGCCCTTTGGCTATGTGGCCTCCCCCTGCCCACCCCCATCGGCCAGCCTCCAGGGCCAGCAGGGTCCACACAGCAGTGCAGGAGGTGAGGGAGGGCTGTGAATACAACACCCACAAGCACGTGGCTGACCTCCGAGGCTAACGGTTTCTCCACCCGGTTCACAGAATTCTCCCGGCTGCGCTCAGTGCTTGAGGCCACCAAGAGTAGACGGTCTCTGCCCCCAGGGAGCTCCGTCAGGGAACCCAGGCTAAGCAGAGAACGTACACATGACCTGAACCCCACTCCTCGGAGCTCAGCTCTGGGCTGCGCAGCACAGCCTCAGTGTCACCTGGGCCCATGGCAGAAATGTAGATTCTCAGACCCCGCACCTAATTCTGACTTGGTGAGTCAGAACCCGTAGTTTCACCAGATCCCCAGGCAAGTTGGATGACATGACAATGTGACAAGTGCCGCATTCGAACAAACACAGAGCTCCATCCCAATGCCCTGAGGTGGTTAGGCAGGGGACAGATGGATGACAGTGGCCGCATGGCCCGAGAGTACACCCCAGAAGACCCAGGGGCCCAAAAGCAGGGGAAAGGAAGGCAGGTGGACAGGCAGACAGGCAGACAGTTCAGTACTGTGTGAGGCCGGCCACCTGACATAAGCCTCACAGCTCACAGCTGCTAAGGGAAAAAGGGGGCCAGGGCCGGGCAGGGGAACAGCCCCCAGGCTCATCAGGCCATGGTCAGACCGTGGACTGAAGCCTCTCGAGGGAGAGAAGCTGGAGCCCTGGCCTCCCCACCCAGGCAATGCAAGGGGGCCGGGCCCCATGGGGCTTCTGTACACCCCGCATCCGGGGAGCACCTCTGCCCCAAGCTGGGTGCTGGCCTTTGCTACCAGCCCAGGCTTATCAGGGGGAGCACATCCTCATCACTGGAGAATCCTGCTGCCCACTGTGCCCGCTGCCAGCACCGCCCAGGCAGCTCACCTTGGAATTCCCCTCTGCACCAAGGCGCCCTTCCCCCGCCCCCAGCACCGCAAAGCCTGCAGCTCCTCTCTGGGCCTGGCTTTCCACACAACAGACAGCGTGAGCACCCACATTCCTGAGAGCAGAAGCCACGTTTTTGGGCAATGGCCCCCAGGAAAGACCGCCACCACCCCACCCCCTAGCCACCAACCCAGAGCTGGGCTGCTCCCTCCTTCCTCCTCACCACCTCCTATGCAAACAGTCCAGCCCGATTTGAAGGGGAGTCCACTGGGTGTGGGACTGAGGAAAGAGAAAAGTAACTAACTAGTCCCCAGACTACCTTCTTCAGCATCTAACTCTGCTCCATTTTCATGCCCATCCTGCCAGCCAGCAGTGGGAGGCCGGGGCCTCAGGTTACAGACAGCCCCAGGGAGCTGGTCAGCACCTGCCCCTGCCAGACCAGGCACTCTTTTCTGGGATGGTCTAGCTAGAGTGGGGTTCATGAGCTACATGGTCTTCAACTTAGGGAGTCCACAGACCCCAGAAACTCAGCGTCCTATTGTGTCTGGATATACGTGCATCTTTCTCCATAGACACTCTAGAGTTTCCTGCACGTTCTCACTTAGGTCCCTGACACAGGTTCAGAAGCATTGACCTGAGCCAAGGACGGAGGCCCATGTGGTCCATCCAGGACTATGGGAAGGAGGCAGTGAGAGTGGGGGTGGTGTGGCTCCCAGCAGAGTCACTGGGCTCAGACAGTGCCCTGGAGCTGCTTGCCTCCACAGGGTGACCACGGGTGTACAGGTCTGACGTGGGCAAAAGGATTCCCATTTTGCTAGGTGGGAAAACTGAGGCTCAGAGAAGGCTCATAACCCAAGCAGAGCCCCATAGCAGAGAGGGCTGGGCAAGCGATGTGAAGTGGGACAGTGTCAGTGCCTGGGGCTGGAGGCCAGCTCCAGAAGTCAGGGTTAGGGACTTATCAGGCCACTGGCCCAGGTTCCATGATCTCAGGGTCCAGCGCTTTCTGTTCCAAGGAAAGGACCCTTTAGGACACTTCTTCCCTTCCCTTCTTCACAGCTTCAGAAGGCTCAGGCTAGGAGAGATAAGAGCAGAGGGAAGAGAGGGAAGAAGCTTCTGTCTGCCTCCCCTCTCAAGGCCAAGATAGAGTCTGGCGCACAGGAGTACTCCATCACGAACATCCCACATGGGGACTTCCCTTCCAGCCCCCAGTCCGCCCACGCAGCTCCAAGACACCTGCTCAGACAGACACCTAGCCATATGCACACCCAGGCGTACCCCCTGAGCCCAACACTTGAAAGCCTGACAGGCTTCTGGGAACAAAACCAGGTACATTTCACTCGGATCCCTTGCTCCTTTCCTCTCTCTTTGGAAAAACACTATGTTTTATTTGTTCGGGGTTCCCAGTGCCACTCTGGGCTCCCAGGACATGGCTCATGCAGAAGGAAGGAACCATCTGGGACTCAAGAGCCCAACCAGCCTTGGGCAGGAGCCCAGGGAGCACCATCCTGAGGGGCTGTGTGTCCTGGCCTCTTCCCTCACCAAACCTTAAATATAAATTTTAAAAGGCAACTGGGAAGTGAGGGGGTAGGGAGTGGGGGGGAGGGGGCAGACTAGCCTGTAGAGCCCAGAAAATCCTCTTATTAGCCATGGCCCAGGTTCTGCAGATCCCTCAGAGCACAGTCCACTTGGGCCCTCAGAAAAGGCATCCAACCTTCCTCCCCCAGGAACGGGAGATGCCAGAAGCAGCCCATGACAGTGAGCCTTGAACTCCAAACCGCAAACTCAATCTATCATGGTTTGCTGGCGATTCTTTATTAAACCAGTTCTGCAGGATCAATGCTTCCTGCCCATCAGCGTGATGAATAAATCCTCGACTGGCCTGAGCAGGGCTTGCAAAAGCTCTTGGGAGGCTGAGCTGGGCAGTGGGAATGGGCTCCACGCAGAGGCCCATTGGCCGGAGGCTGAAACTCTGCTTGGGGTGTTGGTGGGGGTGAAGCCAGTTTGAGTGGTGGGTTTCCTAAGCTTAGAAGACTCAGCCAGGCCCTTGCCTCTTTAACCTGGTGCAGCTGTTTTGTCCTAGAGGTCTGACCCCTGCCCCTCCAGACACACATAGCTGGTCTTTCTTGGATTTCTTTTCTTACACTCCACCCAGCCCCAGAGATGTGGGCTTCCAGCTACCTGTCTCTGCTGCTTGTGGTACAAGCACAGATTCAAAGCCCAGTCTGACCCCTTATCCTGTCGCCCATTTATCAATCCTGCTGCGTGCACCCCTCCCGATCCCCACCACTGCGCAGCCCCCAGCCGCCCCTGCCGTGTCCGGGGCAGCCTGCAGTTAGTGAGAGAGTCTGCAGCAGGGGGACTGCGGACAGACAGCCAAAATGGGCAGAGGAAGATGGAGAAGGCGGGGAGATTCCCATGAGGCAATCAACCCTGTCCTAATCCTTCACCATCCAGGATAAGGGAGAACTGGGAAGACAAGGCCCAGTTCCCAGAAGGTGCTCGATCAAAGCCTGTTGTCTGTGGAGGCTGGGGAGCTTGGGGTTGGCCCCTCACCCCCCGCCACCATTCCACGTGATGGGGTTGGCTAGGAGAACCCTGACCAGAGGCTCTCCGACAACCAAAACAGTGGGGAGATGAGCAAGGGGAGGGAGGGCCTCTGAAGGCCCTCAAGTGGTAGAGATGGGCACAGCCTGCCTGCCACCACCTCCAGGGAGTTCTGAGGGGGGAAGGGAAGCCCAGCCTTCATCCCCGAACACCCCACCCCCGACCCCCAATGGTGCGGGATATACAACTCCTGCCCACTCCTTCCTAGCTCAGGCTGGAAGCCTTAAGTCCTAGCACTGACCAGAGGGGAGCCCACACTTTGGGAACCTGGTCCTGGGGAACAGCCACAGTTCCTGGTGGGAGGGTCCCACATTGGCTCACGCAACTTGAAGACTATGCTTGTCTGTTTATCCTGTGGCCTCCCACACTCCTGGAAAGGGAACGCTCGATATTAGGGTTATGAAGAGCCATCCCTCGAAAGAAAGAAAGAAAGAAAGAAAGAAAGAAAGAAAGAAAGAAAGAAAGAAAGAAAGAAAGAGAGGGAGGAAGGAAGGTGGGGTGGGGGCTCTGGTCACCACTATTTTAAGCCATTGGGTGTTGCCTGACTGGTCACTCCCAGCATGAGAAATCTCTCCCATTGGATGGAAAATGGCTTTGCTCTCATTACAAACCTAGCTTCCCTGGAGTTTGCAAAAAGGGCTCTGGGTTGGCAAAATGCTCATTTATATTGGCAGGCAAGCAGGGTAGGCAGGGAAAGGAGCGAAATAGGGGACAGGGCTGGGGGGGGGATGCGGAGAATGAATTAGACTCAGCTTTAAAGGGTAACGTTTTTTAGACCCTCACTTCAGTCCGATGTATCAGGAAAACTCAGGTGGGTGCTGGGGGACCCCAAGACCTTGACTGGGATAGGGGGGCATCCCTTATTCAACCTCAGAGGCAATCACCAACCTCATGTTTTGCAGATACCCCCACAGGCCCCGAGTGCTGCCTGCTCCTCAGTGGCATCTGACTCAGGGGCTGGGGGAGGGGGCAGGGCCCCTCGCCCTGATTGACAGTCACACCATTTGTCTGGGGACCCATGACTGAACCAGGGAGTCCTAGTAGCTACTGGAGTTTGGGCCTCCGGGGTGAGGATGGGGCACTGGATGAACTTGAGGTCAGAGACCAGCTGCTCATCAGTCAGGACACCAGGCATCTTCCCTGACCACTATGAGCAAGGTCATCCTGTCCTGCTGGTCCTGATGCCAGGCACCTGGGATGTCTGCTCCTGGCCCACCACTTGCCATGAAGGTCTGGACCCAGGGTTAAGGTGGGCATGGAGGGCTTTTATCCTGCACCTCAGTCCTCCAGGGGACCCAGCTCTCCCTCCCCAGCTGCAGCTTCCCAGGGCACCAGAAGGAGATGTGAACACTTGGGGTCAGTGCCCAAGGAGCTGGCACCTCTGCCAAGAGGTCTGTCTCCCTTCGTGGCCCTGCTCAGCAGGCGGAATGGCCTGGAACTGCCTCTAGGATAGCCACCCTGACTGCAGCCCAGCGCGGGGAGGTGGGAAGTGTGGCTTAAAGTGGCAGAGCCCACTCGCGGCTGTCTGCAGGGCTAGGCCAGGCTCAGAACCCCTTTTCAGCTGGCCTCTAATGCGGCCCAGACCCCAACAGGGCGAGGACTGGAGCCTGAAACACAGAAAAAGTTCCCAGCGCGGTGCAGGCAGAGGTCTGGGGGTGTCTTGGTGCCTAGAGGCGCCCCACATCTCTCGGAGCTCCCCGCGCGCGAGGAAGGAAAGTTAACTCCGGCTGAGAGGCAGGGCTGAGAAAGGAAGCATGCCTACGACCGCTCAGGGAACCCACAGGATCGCATCGGCCTCCTTACCTGAAGTCGCTGTAGGGGTGGATAATCCAAAATCCGGCCGATTTCACCCTCTCCTGCTCGCGCTCCACGGCTTTCTGGCTGCCAAACATCCTCAGGGAGAATTTGTTGACCCCGGGCTGGAGCATGGCCCCAAACTGGCGCTGCATGAAGCCGGCCTGGCCCAGGCGCACCTCGGCCTCTGGGAGGATCTGGTCGCCGGCGGCCGCGCCTCCCTCCACTTTGATAGCGGTGTCCACCGAGGGCTGCTCGCAGGAGGCGGAGGCCGGCTGCGGCGGCTGCTGGGGCGGCGGCGGCGAGGCTGCGGGCTGAGCCGAGGTGCCGGGGCGCTCTGGCTCGGCCGCCAGGCCCGGGGGCGTCCTGTCCTCTCCGGGGGACGCGTCGCCCTCGGCGATGAGCCGCCGCTCCTCCGCGGAGTCATGCAGGTGCCCGTGGCTGCTACCGCCCCCCGCTCCGGCGCCGCCGCCGCCGCCGCCGCCCCGGCTGCCCAGTGAGGCCAGACTCCCGCGGAAGCGCCTGCAGTCGCCGTTGGTGCTGGACTTGCCCGCGCCGCGGGCCGGCCCCTCGCCGTCCGCCGCCCCGAGGGCCGCGCCCCGGGGCTCCGTGCCGCCCGCGGCCGCCGAGGGTGAGGGCGAGGGCAGCGGCCGCAGCCGGATGCTCCTGCGGCTGGGGTCCTGGCGGCCCCCAGTCCCCTCCTCCTCGGCGTCCTCTTCCTCGTCCATGATCCACGCCTTGGCCCCCACCTGCTGCGGGAGGCTGTAGAGCCGCTTGCGCATGGACGGCGGCAGCTTGTCCATGGCGCTGGGGGCCGGGGCCCGGCCGGGGCAGGGGCGCGGGTGCGGCGCCGCGGACCTGCTCCAGGTCCGCCCGCCGGTCAGTCCGCCCGCGGGGACGCGTCCTTCGCCGCCGGCTCCGCGCCGCCTCAGGCGCCCATGCTTGGGCAGGCTGGGTGCCGCGGGGAGGCTCCCAGTCCCGCTCCGGGTCCCCGGGCTCGCCGCGCTGCGCCTCCTCCCGGGCAGGGCTGGGCGCGGGGACCCCGCGCTCCCTCCCTTTCTCCCTCCCGCGTTCGGGGGCGCGGCGCGCGGCCCGGCTCCAGGCGCCCCGCCCCCGCGGGGAACAATGGGCGCGGGTAGAAGCGGCGCTGCGGCCGCGGCGCTCGGAGAACCGCTCTGGAGCGCAGAGCGCACGACCCGCGCGCCTCCCGGGCGTGCGTCCCGCGGGCCGGCTGGCTGTCAGTCTGTCCCGCCGCCTTGGCTTTGTAGCCAGCCGCTTGCGAGCTCGCCTCGCCTCCTCTGGCCGAGCCCGGCCGGCCAGTCCCGGGGCTCCAGCCACAGCCGAGCGGAGCCCAGCGGCCCGCCAGGCTTACATCAGCGGCCGCCTCCCCCGGAGCGCCCTCCGGCAGCGCTCGGCTCCCGCGCCCCGGAATATTCATGAAGCCGCCGCAGCTCGCGGGTTGCCATAGGAGCGGCTCCCGCAGCCGGGCCTGCCTACCTGGGCTTCTTAAAGGAGCAGCCGCGCGCGGGCCCGGGGCCCGGAGCGGGAGGGGGCAAGGGGCGGGGGGCGGGCCCCGCAGGAGCGCAGGGTGGACCCTCGCCAGACCTTAGAGGCTGCGGAGGCGTCCTTAATCCTACACCCTCAAATACCTTTCCTTGGCCGAGGCTGGGAGCGCGCCCCAAGTCTAGGATTCCAGCTTGGGCTGCGAATTTCCACCCAAGACTGGGAGGGGGGGAAGGGGCGGGGGACGGGGTTTCCCGATCTCTCCTCCGAGCTCTAGGCTCGCCTTTCCTCAGCTTCTCGGCTGAGTCTCCGACCCGCCTCTGGGGAGACGGGCAGGTTGTCCGGATGCGGAGCCCCAGGCCTCTCAGCCAGGCGCCTGGAGGGGGGTTTCCAGGAAATGCGCTGCCTCTGGGCTGCTCCCGGGGTTTTCCTGTGACACCGGCGGGGGATAAAGCCCCGCCGGTCTTTCCCTTGCGGAGCCTCGCAGCAGCCGGGCGAGGAGGGCGTGGGGAAAACTCCGGGAGGCACCAGGCGCACGGGTGAGACCCAGCCCTTCGAGGTAAGACTTCGAGGAAATGCGCCCACAGCGGACTCGGGGTAGGATCTCCGAGCGCACCTCTCCGCGGGTGGTTCAAGTGGGGGTTCCTGAGACCAGCGGGGCTGCAGCGGCGAGCCAATAGGCAAGCTGCTCGGGCGGCCTGGCACTCTAGGGCTAGCTATCTGGGTTCCCATCCAAATTGTGACACTCCTATGTGGACAAACGCTAGAGGAGTTCCCGCTGCGCTCCACCTAGGCCCCCTACCCCCCGCCCCAAGCAGCTGTAGAATCCCCTCCCCCTTCGAGTCCGCTCCCCACCCCCACCCGGGGGCCAGCAGGCCATCCAGCTGTGTGTGCTCTCTCTCTGTGTATGGTCTCCGGGTTTATGGACAAACCCCACCAGTTCAGCCAGAGATACCTCTCTCTTCCCCTCCACACCCCAGGACAGCCTGACACCTCCCACCCGCACAGGTGGGACTGCCAGATCCCCTCTCCTTAGCCTGCGGGCCACCAAGATGGCCCAGATCTTGTCAGAGCCAGTATCCCAGATTAGCTCAAAAATGGGGATGAGGCATTAGAGGGAAAGGGTTAACCAGGGAAGGTTGGAAGTAGACCCTCAGCAAAGTGTGACAGGAGGGGGACAAAAAGGTCCCCTAGCCCTGCCATCTCTGAAGAATTGCATGAAGTTTTTCTTCAGAGGATTTTTTACTCTCATTCTGAGCCCACTTGGGACCACCTCCCCACCCCATTCAGAGCAGAAATTTTGGAAGCAAGATGGGAGGAGGGAGTCTGGCAGGGGCTTTTCTGCTCTACCCACTGGACCACAGGACCTCCCATGGGGAGGGAGGGAATGACTAGGGTGATGACATCACCGCTAGCTGGCATTTCTACTTTTGAGCAGCTCTGAGCTGACAGTTACTGCACAGATGCTTGGAGGCCTAATCCTTGAATGTCCTTGGGTCTCCTTGAGAAGGAGTGTTCTTAACGGGCTGGGAGCCCCGCCTGCCCTGATGTGCCAGCCATTGGAGGAGACCTCTGTTTAACTCATTTCTTTGGGCTTCTAGACACAGCCAGAAGCTAGTCTGCCCTACGCCAGCTTCAGGAAGTCAGCCCCAACAGGCTTCCCAACGACCCGTGGTAAGGGCATCCTCTCTTCTAGGCACCCTTGCCAGCCGCCCAAATCTTGGCCATGTCCCACCTTTTAGTCCCCATGGCCCATGAGCTCCCATCAGTCTGGGCACTGATTACACAGAGCAGTCTGTGTCCACAACAGGACTGAGCTCCCCGAGGGCAGGACAGATTTGACTCATCTCAGGGTCCTCAGCACCAACACTAGGAGGGACAGAGAGCAGATCAATAAAAGTAAACTATGCATGAGCAACTCTGGAAGTTAGCTAATGCCACGGAAGGGGATCCTTGAAGTAGACGGAGGATATGACTGAGGTTCTGCTTGCTGGGATACTGCTGCTGTAGGGTGGCCAGGGGCCAGAGTCCTTGGAATCCGCTCCCTCTAGCACCTCACCTACCCTCAATTTCGTTAGAACCACGCATAGGACTGCTCTTGGGTGCAAAATGACAATTAGGTAAAGCAGGCATGTGATGACACTGGCCTCTCCTGTCTCCCCTGTGTGAAAACCCTATTGGAGGATAGCTGTGGCCGGTAGAGGAGGAAGAAACTGAGCCTTTGCCCAGCCCCAATTGTGGGGAATCTTAGACTCATCCTTAGGAAAGAGGACAAAACTCAAGATAGGAAAGAAATGTGTACTAAAACAGGCTTCAACCCATGAGAGACTTGAGGAGGGAGACCTTGCTGAGCCTGGGGTAGTCAGGGAGGGCTCCCTGGAAGAAGGGGTCAGATTTGACAAGAGACACATATCTAGCACCTTACAGTTTACACTTCATCTGTTAAACCACATGAAATTTTTGCAGACCATTTTATGGTTTCAGCGGCTCTACCTGACATTCTTCCTCCCACCTGCAAGCAAGAAAACTAAAGCCCAGGGAGGTGATTGCCAAATGTCTCACAGCAAGAAAAGCTGTGGAGCTGGACCTCCGGGCAAGGGCCCCACAGGTCAGGCTCTTCTCGGCTACCCAGCTGACTCACACAGGTGGGGTGGAGGGCAGGCACAGGTGCAGGAGGGAGGATAGCTGGTTCTGAGTCTGGTTTGGTTGAAGCAGAGAAACCGTGAAAAATGGAGCTCCCACATTCTGTCTTCTCGCCATTGTTCCAGCCGGGTCTCATGCCTTCTCATTTGCCGTGCTGCCTAGAAAGCCTGGGGTCTATTCAGGTTCATCTGGTAACACAGTAGACAGGACCTGGAGATTCCCGCAAGGGGAAAGCCCTGCCTCTGGACTGACATAGACAGACCTATGGCTCTCAGCTTCCGTGGGGAACTGAGTGTCTCTGGGAAACAGATGTGCTTCCTGCAGGGCTGCCGGGGGCCTGGGTGTTCCTGGAATGCAAACTGAGAAAAAATCTGGGTCTAAGAGAGAAGGGGCTGGGGAAGATGGGCTTTCCTTCCCTGGAAGGGATACTAAATTCAGAAGACCAGCTGGGAGTGGGGTGGAGATGTAGCTGATTATTATAGGTCAGTCTCAGAACTTATTTGGTGGGAACCAAGGGGGTTGAGAAATTCTGAAAGTTTACTTGCTTGCTGGCTGAGGGCATCGTTCTTGCTTAAAGAGGCAGCTCGGTGGAGGTAGGGGTGTGGCTCCCACACTGTGTAATGCCAAGGTTTTAGCCAATTCTGCTTGAAATTTAACAAAAAGCGGGGGGAGAGAACAATGTAGGATATTTTAGGGTAAGGTTGTCAACTGTCCTTCTTAGAAGTCTGTCTTTATTCTAACATTATATCCTTGCCACATTTTCTGTGTTGAAATGCCCTTTTATGAAATCATAGTGCTAAGAGATGGTATTTTTTATGTCCTTGGCTAAATAAAAAGTTGGCATGGGATCCCGTGTTTGTTCCCAAAAATCAGTTTTGAAATGTTATTGGTCTGTGAATTCCAGAAGTCTGGGGCTCCCCGCTGTAAACAATAGAACATGTGACTGGGAAACACGATTAAGTACTTCTCTGTCCTTTACTGCCTGTGTATGCCTTAGTTTTCCTCATGTGTAAAATGGGTTTAATGATGTCTGCCTTCTAAGTTATTGTGAAGACTGAGAGAATGAACGCATGGAGTATGACATCTCATTTGTAGTAGGTGCTCAATAAACACTGAATAATGGAATAGTGAATAAAACTTGCAATAGCCAATGGAGGCCGTTGCCCAAGGAGGAAACACTTGGCCTTTGGAATCCAATTTAGATCATATATTTGTCTTAAAAATTGCTGTTGGGACAAAAGTGATGTCTTGCTCTGCAGGATTCTTTTCTTCAAATTCTTTGCCCCTGCTAAGTCTTGGCTGAGTCTCCAGAGGCATACTTTCTTCTCTCTGGGAGGAGCACTTGTCTAAGTGGGATCAGAGGAAACTGTCAGTTTCCCCACCATACACCAGTGCAAATTCATCTTTCCGTTTAGGGTAGATATGGTCCTCCCAGGACACCTTCTGCTCTGCTCTGAGACAGGTCTGCTCTAGGGGCTGGAATCAAGCCTGACCTGGGGACGAGGCCCCAAGAAGGAATACTGGACTCTGCTACATTCCCTCAGGTTTCCTGTCTCAGGGCTTCCCCATGAAGAAACTGGAAGGGGGAAGGAATGTAGAGAACAAGGCCAATTGTATGTAGATGTGTGGCGAGAAAAGATCAGTCACCTGGTCTTGACCAAGCCTTGGTACCCATGCTTGAGCACAGCCACAAATGGATGGAGGCCGAGAAGACAGGGAGATGCCCTAGATGGGCAGTGGTGAAAGACCATTCCAGAGGTTTGTAATCAAGGATCAGAGTAAGTGGTTCAGAAGCTCAGAGTAATGGTGCTCCTGAGTGTGGTCAAGGCGGACTTCCTGGAGGAGGTATAAAGTGAATTGGATTTTCTATACAGTGGTGTGTGTGTTTCTTATGGGGGAAGCAGTGAATGGAACAGCCTGGCGGGGGTGAGGCCTGCTGCATTCTCTGTGGGGTAAATGAGGAATTGCCAAAGGATTGGCCTAGGGAAAGGGTCCACCACTAAGGGGTTGCTCTAAGCTGACCTTATGAGAAAGGCTATTGTCCCAATAGAAGGAGGGTACTGGGTCCTTCTGACCCCCTCCTCCCAATACCCTCACCCGCAGAGTCTGGCTGCAGAAACTACTGGGAACCCACATGCCCACCCTCCCCCAATGACATTAAGGCTCTAGTGAAAGAAAGTCCCTACAGGCTCGGTTTCCTGTTGGGTTTGCCATCTGCTTTCTTCTCAGCTCTGCCTGGTTTCTTTAGGATCTGGGAGTGTGAGCCATGGCTTTGTCCCTTTCTGCAGTCCCTGCCCCTGTGCAGGACCCCACCTGTGAGTGCCCAGAGCCTGGCAGAGCCCAGAGCCCTTTCATTTCCAGGCCAGCCCTTGATCTCTCCATTCTCCCCATCCTGTACTCCCAGCTGCTCCCTTGGGACTTGGCCAGGGCACAGGCCAGGACATCATGCCCCCTCTCCTCCCAGGGAGGAAGAAGAAAGATGTGCTGACAGCCCAGGCAGGCCTGGACTCTGTCTCTGTGTCCCACTAGGGCTCCAGGACGTCTGGGCCACCTGGACTCAGAGCCAGGCTGGAGAGTGAGGCACTTGGTTGGGGGGAGGCCCCCAAGGTGCTGGCTGAGCCGAGCTGCCAAGCAGCTAAGTGCCAGAGACTCCTCTGTCCCAAGTCTGGAATTCACCGTATATCAGAGCTGAAGTGAGTTCAGACAGGGGCTATGGGATGGTTTCAACAGCCTGGGCTAGAGGAGTGAGGGAGGGAAAGGAAGACACAGGATCGCCAGGGAGAAGAGGAAGAGGTGGCAGAGAATTGGCAAACGGGGCGAAGTGGGGGCTGGGGGGTGGATTGTGGGGAGGACTGGGGGCCTTAGAGAGTGGGCTCAGCCTGCAATCCCCACTAATGCCGGGCTCCCCACTTTGGCCAAGCCTTGTTCCTGCAGTCCCCCCTGCCATGCCCACTGTCCTCTCCCTCACTCCTCTACTCATTCTTCTTACCCAATTTCACATCATTCCTGGTTTTGTTCAACCATTCACCTGTTTATTGATCTAGATGGCTTGTGGAGGACATACTATATCACATGAAAGATCCAACCCCTAATCTTCGGCCACTGCCGTCTGTGACAAGAATGAGACAGAGACAGAGACTCTTGTAAAGAAGCCAGGGACAAGGGTCATGTGATGTGGCCAAGTGGCTGGAGAGCAGAGGGAGGAGGAGGAAGGACATGGAGGAGGGGAACAGGGAGAGATGGTCCCGCTTGAACTGGCTTTTGCAGAAGGCATGTGTGATTTGGGAAAGTGGAAGCAGAGAGGTGGGCCATGCCAGGTGAAGGGCACAGTGTGAGCTAAAGAGGGAAAGGGGAGCCCATCCCTGGGATGGCTCAGCAGTCTGGAGGATGGCAGCCCTGGCAGTTGGGGGTGAGCACCAGGACCCAAAGGTAGGTTGGTTCTGGTGGCGATCGGACATGACTAGACCTGATGAGCCAGGACTTTGGGAACAACCAAACAACAAACAAACAACCCTGGGAGCCCAGGCCTGTACTCAGTTCTGTAGTAAGTGGACAAGAAAAGAATGACACAGTCCCTACTCTTGGAAGCTCACAGTGGGGTCGAGGAGATTAAAGCAGTGACACAAAACCATTTAGTCCCCTGCCAGAGGGAAGGGCTTGGACCCGATGCCTGTGGGGCCATAGCAGGAGCCACAGCCCTGGCTGGCAGCTAGTCCGGGAGCTCTGCTCTCCAGCTCCCTGCAAAGCACATCTTTTGTGCGGGCCCCATGGCCCAGCCTCCCTCCCACGAGCCCTGCACATCAGGATAACCTGCTATTACATGAGCCTTTCACTGGATGCCTTCCAGAGAAAGACAGTTCCGCTGGGTAATGAGAGCTGTGCCCCACAGGCCACACTGCAGGATCCAGAGCGGAGACAGTGTCAGGGAGAGGGTGATAGAGGCTGTGACAGGGCTGTGACAGACACTGTGACAGAGACTATGAAAGGGGCTATGACAGAGTCTATGATAGGGACTGTGACAAAGACTATAATAGGGTCTGTGATAGAGGCTGTGACAGAGTCTGCAACAGAGACTGTGACAGAGATTATGATGGGCTGTGATAGAGGCTGTAACAGGGGCTGCAATAGATGCTGTGACAGGGGCTGTGACAGAGGCTGTGATAGAGTCGGTGACAGAGGCTGTGACAGGGGCTGTGAGAGGTATTATGACAAAGGCTGTGACAGGTACTGTGACAGATGCTGCCACAGTGCTGTGACAGAGTCTGTGACAGAGGCTGTGATAGAAGCTGTGACAGGGGCTATGACAGGGGTTGTGACAGAGGCTGAGACAGGGACTATGAGAGAGCCTGGGACAGAAATGTGACTAAGCCTGGAACCACAATCAGAGTTGGGACAACAGCTCCTGGAGCCCAGGCCCACACTCCCACGGTTGACAGAGCAGTTGGCGGTGACAGCAGCAACACAGCAAACACATGGGCCCAGCCAGGCCCAGGCACTTGTGGAAACGCCAACAGGCTGAAGCTGCCACAGGAGGAGAGCGAGAGGGGCTGAGTGAGGCCGGTTCCCAGCAGCCCTGCCAGGAGTTCCTGTGTGTCCGTGGGTAAGCTTCCGGGCCTCGCTTTCCTTGGTAATGGCACCTCAGGGGAGAGGCCGGATCACAGAAGGAGTCTGGAGCGGGTGTGGATGGACTGAGAATCCCTGTGAGACTCGGAGCTATGACCAGCGGTCTTGGAGCCCCCCAGCGCCCCCAAGCACAGCCCGCTGACTGAATAAGGAACACACCTTCCTCACACACGATCAACCGCTCCCCTGGTGTGTGGGTGCTAGCGTGACGAATAAAACACCGATTTGTTTTCGAGTAAAACAATCCATGGCGGTGACCACTGACATTTATGGAGAGCTAGTTCTGTCCCAGGTGCCTCGCCCAGTGCTTAGCACTGATCTGCTCGTGTAACCCTTGCTGGAGTCCTGGTCAGGTAAGTGGTCTTATCTCCATTTTACAGATGATTAAAACGAGGCTAACGAGGCTCACTAACTTACCGAAGCTCCAAACGGCGGAGGAAGAGCCCGGGTCTGCAGGCAGGTACGTCTGACGCAGTGTCTTACCCTCTCGCTCACCGTTGACGGCTTTCTCAATCACAACCTGCCATCATGTCAGATGTATTTTGAAGTTTCAAAGCCAGAGACTTCTCCAGTGAAAAGGAGGTCCTCGTACACAAATTGGATGGGACCTACCATGTACAGCCTACAGCAGCCTTGTGAAGGCGGCCAGAGAAAATCACACGGTTGCCCTGACAGGCGCTTCCTCAAGTTCATGGTCTTTAATGTGCCTCAGTGCTGCCTGGTGATCCCACTGTTTCCCTCTCTGCCTTGTCCTCATGCCGTTGCAACAGTGACCACTCTCCCAAGCATTCGACCTCTTCCTACAGGATCCTTCCCATCAGCATTTAAGCCTGATCAGATCCCTTCAATCCCAAAAGGTCCTCTTTGAATCCCACTCTCTTCTTCTCTCCTTCCCCCCACATCTAATTTTCTTGAGAGGGAGGGCTTCCCTTGCTCTTGTGCCTTAGCGCACAGCGATCAGGCTCTGTTACCCCTGTGTCTTCAGTCTCTTACCCAGATCCACCTTTCCCCCCTTCCCTTTCTTGTCATCTGAGCATCATGTAAGGCAGCTAACCACTTCCCCCTTCTGGAAACATCCTCTTCCCTTGGCCAGGAACACATACTCTCCTGATTTCCTCTACGTCTCTGGCAGTCCTCAGTTTCCCTTCTTTGCCCACACCTCACCTCTCGGTATCATTCCTGACTCTATTACATGTGCTTTCTCTTTTCATGCAATCTCTCTGCTCAGACACTCTCACCCAGGCCCTTGGGTTTGGTTCCCATCCATGTCCTCAGCCCAGACCTCTCCCCTGGGCTCCAGACCTGTTTGTTCAATGGCATCTTGGATGTCTCACAAGCACCTCACACTCCACACACTCTTCTCCAAAGACTCCTTCCCCGCCCACTCAATGAATGTCACCACTAACCTTCTAGTGGCTGAAGCCAGAAACATGGGCATCATTCCTGACTCCTCCTTCTACCACCAGCCCTGCCACCAGCCCCCATATCCAATTAATCCCTAAGTCCTGCTATTTCTCCTCCATAAATCTCTCTCAAATACATCTACTCCTTACTGTGTCCACTAACATAACTCCAGGTTATTTCTTGCCCAGGTTATGGCAGCAGTCTCCTTGACTGGCCTCCCTACCACCAGCCTTGCCTTATTTTTTATTTTTATTTTTTTAACATATAATGTATTATTTGCTTCAGGGGTACAGGTCTGGGAATCTTCAGTCTTACACAATTCACAGCACTCACCATAGCACATACCCTCCCCAAAGTCCATACCCAACCACACTATCCCTCCCCGCCACTCCCCAACAACCCTCAGCTTGTTTCCCAAGATCAAGAGTCTCTTATGGTCTGTCTCCCTCCCAATCCCATCTTGTTTCATTTTTTCCCCTCCCTTCCCCCACGACCCCCTGCCCTGCCTCACAAATTCTTCCTATCAGAGAGATCACATGATAACTGTCTTTCTCTGATTGACTCATTTCGCTCAGCTTAATACCCTCCAGTTCTACCCATGTCACAGCAAGTGGCAAGATTTCATTTCTTTTGATGGCTGCATACTATTCCATTGTATATATATACCACCTCTTCTTTATCCATTCATCTGTTGATGGACATCTGGGATCTAGTTCGTTCCATAGTTTGACTATTGTGCACATTGCTGCTATAAACATTCAGGTGCATGTGCCCCTTCGATCACTACATTTGTATCTTTAGGGTAAATATCCCATAGCTGATTGCTGGGTCGTAGGGTAGCTCTATTTTCAAATTTTTGAGGAACCTCCATGTTGTTTTCCAGAGGGACTGCACCAGCTTGCATTCCCACCAACAGTATAGGAGGGTTCCCCTTTCTCTGCATCCTTGCCAACATCTGTCATTTCCTGACTTGTTAATTTTAGCCATTCTGACTGGTGTGAGGTGGTATAGCTCATTGTGGTTTTGATATGTATTTCCCTGATGCCAAGTGATGTAGAACACTTTTTCATGTGTCTGTTGGCCATTTGGATGTCTTCTTTGCAGAAATGTCTGTTCATGTCCTCTGCCCATTTCTTGACTGGATTATTTGTTCTTTGGGTGTGGAGTTTGATAAGTCCTTTATAGATTTTGGATACTAGCCCTTTATCTGATATGTCATTTGCAAATATCTTCTCCCATTCTGTTGGTTGTCTTTTGGTTTTGTTGACTGTTTCCTTTGCTGTACAAAAGCTTTTGATCTTGATGAAGTCCCAATAGTTCATTTTTGCCCTTGCTTCCCCTGCCTTTGGTGATGTTTCTAGGAAGAAGTTGCTGTAGCTGAGGTCGAAGGTTGCTGCCTGTGTTCTTCTCAAGAATTTTGGTGGATTCCTGTCTCACATTGAGGTCTTCCATCCATTTTGAGTCTATTTTTGTGTGTGGTGTAAGGAAACGTCAGTTTTATTCTTCTGCGTGCGGCTGTCCAATTTTCCCAACACCATTTGTTGAAGTGACTGACTTTTTTCCATTGTACACTCTTTCCTGCTTTGTCGAAGATTAGTTGACCATTTGTCGAAGATTAGTTGACCATAGAGTTGAGGGTCCATTTGTGGGCTCTCTATTCTGTTCCGTTGATCTATGTGTCTGTTTTTGTGCCAGTACCATACTGTCTTGATGATTACAGCTTTGTAATAGAGCTTGAAGTCTAGAATTGTGATGCCACCAATTTTGGTTTTCTTTTCCAATATTCCTCTGGCTATCTGGGGTCTTTTCTGGTTCCATATAAATTTTAGGATTGTTTGTTCCATTTTTTAAAAAAATTAATGGTATTTTGATAGGAATTGCATTAAATGTGTAGATTATTTTAGATAGCATAGACATTTTCACAATATTTGTTTTCCAATCCATGAGCATGGAACATTTTTCCATTTCTTTGTGTCTTCCTCAGTTTTTTCATGACTACTTTATAGTTTCCTGAGTACAGATTCTTTGCCTCTTTGGTTAGGTTTATTCCTAGGTATCTTATGGTTTGGGGTGCAATTGTAATTGGGATTGGCTCCTTAATTTCTCTTTCTTCTGTCTTGCTGTTGGTTTATAGAAATGCAACTGATTTCTATGCACTGATTTTATATCCTGACACTTATACTGAGTTCCTGTATGAGTTCTAGCAGTTTTGGAGTGGAGTCTTTTGGGTTTTCCACATAAAGTATCATATCATGTGCAAAGAGTGAGACTTTGACTTTTTCTTTGCCAATTCGGATGCATTTATTTCTTTTTGTCGTCTGATTGCTGAGGCTAGGACTTCTAGCACTATGTTGAATAGCAGTGGTGATAATGGACAGCCCTGCCATGTTCCTGACCTTAGGAGGAAAGCTCTCAGTTTTCCCCCATTGAGAATGATATTCTCTGTGGGTTTTTCATAGGTGGCTTTTATAATATTGAGGTATGTACCCCGTATCCCTACACTGTGAAGAGTTTTGATCAAGAAAGAATGCTGTACTTTGTCACATGCTTTTTCTACATCTATTGAGAGTATCATATGGTTCTTGTTCTTTCTTTTATTAATGTATTGTATCACATTAATTGATTTGTGGATGTTGAACCAACCTTGTGGCCCAGGAATAAATCCCACTTGCTTGCGGTGAATAATCCTTTTAATATACTGTTGGATCCTATTGGCTAGTATTTTGGTGAGAATTTTTGCATCTGTATTCATCAAGGATATTGGTCTGTAATTCTCCTTTTTGATGGGATCTTTGTTTTTGGGATCAAGATAATGCTGGCCTCATAAAATGAGTTTGGAAGTTTTCCTTCCATTTCTATTTTTTGGAACAATTTCAGGAGAATAGGTATTAATCCTTCTTTAAATGTTTGGTAGAATTCCCCTGGGAAGCTGTCTGGTCCTGGGCTCTTGTTTGTTGGGAGATTTTTGATTACTGCTTCAATCTCCTTACTAGTTATGGGTTTGTTTAGGTTTTCTATCTTTTCCTGGTTCAGTTTTGGTAGTTTATATGTCTCTAGGAATGCATCCATTTCTTCCAGATTGTCAAATTTACTTGTGTATAGTTGCTCATAATATGTTTTTTTAATTGTATTTCTTTGGTGTTAGTTGTGATCTCTCCTCTTTCATTCATGATTTTACTAGTTTGGGTTCTTTCTCTTTT
The DNA here is from genome assembly GCF_010015895.1 of Lontra canadensis. Taxonomy (NCBI): domain Eukaryota; kingdom Metazoa; phylum Chordata; class Mammalia; order Carnivora; family Mustelidae; genus Lontra; species Lontra canadensis. The sequence goes on from NW_022631022.1 coordinate 17,793,902, forward strand.
CTTTTTGATAAGTATGGCCAGAGGTTTATCAATCTTATTAATTCTTTCAAAGACCTAGCTCCTAGTTTCTTTGATTTGTTCTGTTTTGTGTGTGTGTGTGTGTGTGTGTGTGTTTGTTTGTTTGCTTCTATTTCGTTGATTTCTGCTCTGATCTTCATTATTTCTCTTCTCCTGCTAGGTTTAGGCTTTCTTTGCTGTTCTTTCTCCAGCTCCTTTAGGTGTAGGGTTAGGTTGTGTACTTGAGACCTTTCTTGTTTCTTCAGAAAGCCTTGTACTGCTATATACTTTCCTCTCAGGACCACGTTTGCTGTGTTCCAAAGATTTTGAACAGTTATGTTTTCATTGTCATTTGTTTCCATGAATTTAAAGCCTTTATTTCCTTGTTGATCTTTTGCTAAGATTATCTGTCCAATTTCAGTGAGGCGTGTATTAAAGTCCCCTACTATTATTGTATTATTGTTAATGTGTTTCTTTGATTTTGTTATTAATCGGTTTATATAATTGGTTGCCCCCATGTTAGGGGCATAGATATTTAAAATATTTAAAATTGTTCGATCTTCTTGTTGGACCCTTTAAGTATGATATATTGCCCTTCCTCATCTCTTATTACAGTCTTTGTCTTAAAATCTAATTTATCTGATATAAGGATTGCCACCCCAGTTTTCTTTTGATGTCCATTAGCATGGTAAATTGTTTTCCATCCCCTCACTTTAAATCTGGAGGTGTCTTTGGGTCTAAAATGAGTTTCTTGCAGACAGCATATTGATGGGTCTTGTTTTATTATCCTTTCTGACACCCTGTGTCTTTTGAATGGGGCAATTTAGCCCATTTACATTCAGAATAACTATTGAAAGAGATGAATTTAGTGACATTGTATTGCTTGTAAGGTGCCTGTTACTGTATATTATCTCTGTTCCTTTCTGGTCTGTTACTTTTAGGCTCTCTCTTTGCTTAGAGGACACCTTTCAATATTTCCTGTAGGGCTGATTTGGTGTTTGCAAATTCTTTTAGTTTTTGTTTGTCCTGGAAGCTTTTTATCTCTCCATCTATTTTCAATGACAGCCTAGCTGGATAGTATTCTTGACTGCATATTTTCTCATTTAGTGCTCTGAATATATCATGCCAGTCCTTTCTGGCCTGCCAGCTCTCTGTGGATAGGTTGCTAATATTTCGACCATTGCGTGTTACAGACCTCTTGTCCTGAGCTGCTTTCAGGATTTCTCTTTGAGAAAAACTTGTAAGTTTTACTATTAGATGACAGGTTGTTGACCTATTTTTATTGATTTTGAGGGGGGTTCTCTGTGCCTTCTAGATTATTATGCTTGTTCCCTTTGACAAATCAGGAAAATTCTCTGCTATAATTTGCTCTAATATACCTTATGGCCCCCTGTCTCTTACTTCTTCTTCTGGGACTCTAATTATTCTAATATTGTTTCATCTTATGGCTTCACTTATCTCTTGAATTCTCCCCTTGTGGTCCAGTAGTTGTTTATCTCTCTTTTTCTCAGTTTCTTTATTCTCCATCATTTGGTCTTCTATATCACTAATTTCTCTTCTGCCTCATTTATCCTGGCAATAAGAGGCTCCATTTTTTATTACACCTCATTAATAACTTTTTTTATTTCACTTGTTTAGATTTTAGTTCGTTTATTTCTCCAGAAAGGGATTTTATTTCTCCAGAAAGAGATTCTCTAGTATCTTCCATGCTTTTTTTTGAGCCCAGCTAGCACCTTGATAGTCGTCATCCTGAACTCTAGTTCTGACATCTTACTAATGTCCGTATTGATTAGGCCCCTAGACATTCATACTGCCTCTTGTTCTTTTTTTTTTGAGGTGAGTTTTTCTGCCTTGTCATTTTATCCAGAGAAGAATCGATGAATGAGTGAACAAACACAAAAAGGGTAGCAACAACCCCAGAAAACTATACACTAACCAAATCGGAAGAGACCCAAAACTGGGGGTGGGAAAGAAGAAAGGAGGGGGGAAAACTGTATATAAAACTATATATATATGTATATATAAAACTGTATATAAAACTATATATATATATATGTATATATATATATATACATATACATATGTTAGACTGGTAAATAGAACAGAGCCACAGACTTGATTGATTCAGGGTGTATTTGGTCTGTTAGAAGAAACTGCCTCCCGAAATTTTAAAGAAAGAAAAACTTAGATATATAGAAAAATAAGGGTAAACACAATGAAGGGATGTCATATGACTGTAAAGATGAAAATTTAAAAAGGTCCTAAAAAAGAAGTTGATAAAATAGAAAGTTATTGAAAAAAAAAAAAAAGATGAAAGAATTTGATCAGGCTGGAGACTAGAACAAAGCCATGCACTAGATTTAGGGTATATTTTGATCTGTTAGAAGAAACTGTATCCCAAAATTTTAAAGAAAGAAAATCCTATATGTATACAAAAAATAAGGTTAAATACAATGAAGGGACAGAATATGACTATAACAATGAAAATTTTAAAAGATTTTTTTTAAAAGGTAGTGATAAGGTGGTGCCTGGTGGCTCAGTGGGTTAAGCCTCTGCTTTTGGCTCAGGTCATGATCTCAGGGTCCTGGGATTGAGCCCCACATCAGTCTCTCTGCTCCGCGGGGAGCCTGCTTCTGCCTCTCTCTCACTGCCTGCCTCTCTGCCTACTTGTGATCTCTGTCAAATAAATAAACAAAATCTTAAAAAAAAAAAAGGTAGTGATAAGATAAAATAGTTTAAGAAGGATAAAATAGGTAAGAGGGAAAATTATAAAAAATAGAATAAGAAAAAAAGAAAATTTTAAAAATTTAACTTTGAAAGACTAAAGAATTATGGGGTGGGGGGAAGCCATGAATTCTATGTGCTGTATTCCGTAGCTCTGAAGTTTTGCAGTTCTCATTGATCAATGAACTTAGTTTTGGCTGGATGTTCTTGCTGACCTTCTGGCATAGGGGCCTGTTGCAGTGATTCGCAAATGTTTTTGCCCAAGGCGGAATTGTGCCGCACCTTGCCAGGGTCCAGGCTAAGTAATCTCCTTGCGTTCGCACTGGCTTGGGAGCTTTCCTGAATGCTTTCCGTAGAGCTCTGGAGAACGGGAATGAAAATGGCGGCCTCCTAATCTCGGCCTGGAGGAGCCGAGAGCTCGGGGCCCTGCTCCTCAGTGCACCTTGGAGAAAAGCAGTCAATCCCTCCCATCTCCCTGGTCTCCAGCCACACTCTGTGCTCACCGGGCTGTGACTGAGCATTTCTGTCTCTGGCGCACGTCCCCATTTGGAGTCTCCAAACCCAGCAGATTCCTGCCATGAGCTCCTGCACCTGCACTCACCTGAAGGAAGTTGAGTCTCCATGGATCTGCTGCTTGTTGGGTCACTGCTGGAAAAACAGTGGCTGGACTTTGCCTCAGATCACGGTTTAAGGTAACTGAGCTGAGAGCCCCGCCTCTGCTCCATCTCTGTATCCGGCTTCCCTGCTCCTATACCTGGGAGCTTTGCTGCACTCACACACCCCTGGTCTTTCTGTGACCCTGAGGTTTCTGAGACCACACTGTCCCTGCGAGGGCTCCACCCCTCACTTAGCCTCTGGGGCAACGTCCCTTGGTGGAGCAGACTTGTAAAAGTTCTGATTTTGTGCTCTGTTGCTCCTCCACTTGCTGGAGCTGGCCCCTCCCCCATGGTCTAGCTTCCCATCGCTTTGGATTCACTTCTCCACCTGTCCTACCTTCCATAAAGTGGTTGCTTTTCTGCTCATAGAATTGCTGCTCTTCTTCTCTTTGATTTCCTATTGCGTTTGTAGGTGTTTGAAATGGTTTGGTAACTATCTAGCTGAACTCCTGGGATCCGATGATATTTAGGTCTCCTCCTCCGCCGCCCGCCGCCGCCTTGCCCCTCCCCCTCTCCAGCCTTGCCTTATTATAATCCACTGTCCATGATGCACCCAGAGTGGTTTTCCAAAATGTAACTGGGACATGTCTGCTTAAGACTATTTAATGACTTCCACTGGGCTAGGATAATGGCAAATAGGCTTTTTACTGGCCTGGTCACCATTATTTCTTCAGCCTTCCCTCTCAATAGTGCCCTCCTTTCCCTGGCACTCTATCCTCAGGCACTTTCCTAGGCTTTCTGCCTGCGGTGACGGTTACACTCTTATTAATAGCTGCCTGGTAATTATGGTGACATTAGTCGTCGGTGATTATGGTGGGGTGGTACATTTAAAACACTGCCTACCACATTTTAAAGGCAGTCCTTGGATGCAGAAACCATCCCCCAATGCTCCCTTTCTCCAGCCTCCTGGAAGGTTGGTCATGTTTGCCCATCTCAGGGTCATGTTTGCCCCTGCTCAGGGGACCTTCCCGTCAGGGTGTAAGCTGTCTTCCTGTGTTGACTGTTGGATGCCAGCCTGAACCTATGTCTAGTACTCAGCTCTTTCCAGCCTTGAGTTGAGACCTCAAGTTGGGGAAGTAGTGGCAATGGTGATGATGACAGAGGGGCAAGGTAGTAAATATGAAGATGCTGCCACTATCAGCACTGAGTGGGGACACAGGCAAGGTTCACCACAGGGCCAGAGAAGAGCAGCTCCAGCCACTTTGGGGCCCAAGCCTTCCCTTTGCTGGTGACTCTTTTGGGGGCCAGTTAACATGGTGCTTTGACCTTCTCAGAAGCTTAGCTCTGTAGCCCTGACCTGCCACCCAGTTTCCATGTATGCCCAAGATTGGTGACCTGACCCCCCATCACAGGGCAGTGGGTTGCCAGGCTGGGCCTCTGAACACTCTTGGTGTAGACAGCATCCAGTACTGGTATTATCTGCATCTATAAATATTCAGGGGGGCTATAGCCTCCTAAGCTGGGGAAGGAGATTGGGGGCTAAGAAGAAAGGAGATGAGCAGGCTGGAGAATGATAAGAAGGCGTCTCGCCGAGTGGCGATCTGAGCGGTTGTACCCAAAGATAATCAAGTTGTAATCCTGGAACCTGTGAATGTTACTGTATAGGACAAAAGAGACTTCACAGATGTGAGTGCTGATCTTGAAAATGGGCAGATTATTTTGGTGTGGCTGGGGAGGCCCTGAAAGCAATCATTAGTGTGCTTGTAGGAGGAAAGCAGAGGGAGATTTGACACAGAATGAGAGGGCGATGTGGCCACTGAAGCATGATGCTATGCTGCTGGCTTTGAAGATGGATGAAGGGGCCATGAGCAAAGGAACACAAAGAACGTAGCTCTAGAAGCTGGAAGAGGTGAGGGAAAGATTCTCCCTGAGAGCCTCTGGAGTGGGGACAGCCCTGCCAACACTTTGATTCCAGGACTTCTGGCCTCCAGAGCTGTGAGAGAACAAGGTGTATTGCTTTAACCCAACAGGTTTGTGGCCATTAGGAAACAAAGCAGTCCCTTTTTGTCCTCCTTCTCTGTCCCCTCTGTCTTCCTCTTGAGTTGGGTCAATCCCCTTGATGTTAGCAGGGAGGCCAGACACTGAGCAAAGGAGAAAACTGGGCTCCTCACCCCTACCTGGGGCCCAGTGCCCTCTGGTTCCAGGGAAGGGAGGCTTTGGGAACATTGGAAAAGGGGCACCTCTGCAGAGCTGTAGTCCCACGTGGGTCACTGGTAGAGTGGCTTTGCTGGCAGCAGGCACTGAACTGGGAGAGAAGAACTTCCAAGAAGCCATATGGGGATTGTGGCTGACAGGGTGATGCTTCAGCATATGTGGGCTCCCTTTTTGGAACACCCAGAAATACTTGTGGCAGAGGAGGAAGAGGGCAGAGGTCTTGTAGGAGCCAGAAGAGAAACAGCAGGAACTTTGGGTGATGTACGTTAATGGAACTTTATTTATAGTCCCGGACTGGGAGGGTCTGATAACACTGGTGTTACATTGTTCTTCTAGCTCACAACTCCTTCCCTGCCTTTATGCAAGGTGGCTGATTAAGCAACAAATGATTCCCAAACTCTTTTAATCCCCTTTTCGCATTTCAATTCAGTTTTGATCTTTGTCTTATGGAGTTGAAGGAGCACTTCCTATATGGGGAAGAGCATTCCCTTTTCTATCATTTATTGCTACAAATACTCATCCCTGCACTTGTATGGAGTGTTTGCCATGCCAGAAATTTTCTCTTTTTTTAAAAGATGTATTTACTTACTTAAGAGAGAGAGAGAGAGAGCAAGAGAGTGTATGGGGGGGGTAGGAGGCACAGAGAGAGACAGGGAGAGAGAGAATCCTCAGACTCCCCACTGAGCTTGGAGCCCAATTGGGGGGGGTGACATGGGGGGCTCACTCTCACAACCCTGAGATCATGACCTGAGCCAAAATCAAGAGTCAGCTGCTTAACCAACTGCACCACCCAGAAATTTTCATTTCTTATATAGTGAAGCATGTCAACCTTTCCTTTTATGATCTCTGACCTAGAAAGCACACTTCAAGAACTTTTCCCCAGCTCAAAAAATACTCATTTACATTTTCTTATCAAATATACTTCATATACATATATAATCCATCTCCCCCTATTCATTAACAATGTCCCTTTTCTCATACAGTACATTTCTTTATATACCGACATAGATATTCTAGAGTTTGTATCTATTCCATGATTTTCCTTCCTATTCCTGTTCCTATACCACAACCCCCCCAAATTACTGTAACGTACTATTATCTTAAAAAAAAATAAAAGAATCTTTTTCCTCTACTGCTCATCTCTTTTAGAATTCTCCTAGCTCTTTCTTGCACGATTAACTATATAATTATTTGATTGTGTTAGAAATCATGTTGGTATTTTGATTAGGATTGTACTGGATTTACAAGTGAACCCAGAGGGAATAGATATCTTTATATCACCGCGTCTTTCCTTCCAAGAGGAAGGTCTGTCTCTATTTAAATCTTCTTTTGTTTCTGAGGGAAATCATGCCATGCTTTCAGCCCTGGTGCAGCTTTTTCTCTCATTTTTGTTTCTTTTTGTTAGTTTCTGTCAAGTTGGGGGAGGGTAGTTTTGTAAACCTGCATTTAAGCCACCATGATTCCCAGAAGTCTTTAGATTTGCACTGAATCAGGGGCGAAGGCGGAGATGATGCTCTGAGACTGTGGATGTGGGTGAAATTCAGAAGATTAGATGCTAAGTGAAAGAAACAGAACCTTACAAAACTCCAGCATCTGGAGGGAAAGTGAATATGGTGGATATGGATGAGAGAGGGCACACAGAAGGGAGAGGTGAAAACTAGCTGGGGGGGGGGGGGGTCAAGTAAGCCAGAGAAAGACATTTCAAGAAGGGCACAGTCAACAGAGGTCGGTGTTGCTTGGAGTTTGGGGGGAAATGACTGTGATGAAAATGTGGGTTGTGTTGGTTGTGGCTGGTGAGCAGTAAGCTGACCACATAATACAAGGTTTAAACCGGCACGCTTAAGAAGATGCTGGGACAGCAAGGGCAAACCAGGATTATTTCTGGCGACTTGAGACACAGGGTGACCCTGATGACAGTGACTTCTGAGAAAGTGGCCTCAGCAAATGATGTCCATGGTACCATATTGTATGGGTTGAGGAGTCAAGACAATGAGAGTAGGTTGTTTTTCTCAGAAGTTTGGCCAGCTGGGTCATAGCTGGAGGAAATTAAAGTTGGAGGAGGGTTTACTTGCTTGTTAGTTTTCTACACTTGAGAGATTTGTCTTTCTGGGGAGGAAAAGGACTTAGCAAAGAGGGAGAGGTTGAAGATGCAGATATAGAAGGAAAAATTAATAAATAAAGACAGGAGATTTAGGAGGGAAGGAAGCAGCCCCAACAACTTACTGAAGACATGAGATTAGTCTGGAGGAAAAGGAAGGATAGTTTCTGATGTGAGAGGTAAGTAAAAGAACGCATGATAGGCCAGGGAGAAGTTGAGGTGCAGAGAAGGAATTTGAGAGAACTCTTTAAACTTCTCAAGAATGGTTGCCAAAAAGGAAGTGGGCAAATCCACATGGGGCAAAGAGCCTCCAAAAGGAAAGGTTATCCTAACATGGTTTTCCCCCGCCCCTGATGGATTGAGATGGTTCTGAGTGAGGTCCACTGGGGGTGGGAGGCTTGACAGACCATCTAAGCTCAGTGCCAGGCCCTAAGCTGTCAGGGTTCTGGTTGGTGTGTCTGGGACTGGAAGCTTCTTCCATTCTAGGCACTTTGGAAAATCGGGGTTTTTCTCCACTGGAGAACTACCTTAGAGATCCCTTGTAAGTCTGGACCATTGAGGAAATCACATCACTGCCGTGGTGGGCAAGGATGTTGAGAATGTCCAGGACCGGGTTCCACAGGGATATATATGATGTGACAACAGACCCGTGCTCTCATCTGTCACCTAGCTTGGATAAACCAGCCCTTTTGAGGAAGTCCTTGTATGCTTTGACAATTCCAGGAGAAGGACAAACCGGAGAGAGAGAAATACTATATTTCTTGTTACTTCAGATGGACTTGAGTAGTTAATATGAATATTTATGAAATATTTCTCTTATTTATGCCCCAACTTGATGAAATAGGTTCATATAATAAAATGTTATGGAACCATTTGAAATGATATTGGAAAATAGAACAAGTAAATTTGAGGACATGAAAAAATATCTAGGACATATTAATTGAAAAACACTAGTATGAACATGGCAGTCTGATTTGTTATTTCTCATTTTATTTATTTACTTATTTTTAAGTAGGCTCCATACCCAGGGCAGAGCCCAACAGTGGGCTTGAACTCACAACTCTGAATCAAGACCTGAATTGAGATCAAGAGTTGGATGCTTGGGTGCCTGCGTGGCTCAGTCGGTTAAGCATCTGCCTTTGGCTCAGGTCATGATCCCAGTGATCTGGGATGGAGCCCCACATTGCTTCTCCTTCTCCCACTCCCCCTGCTTGTGTTCCCTCTCTCGCTGTGTCTCTGTAAAAAAAAACAAAAAACAAAAACAAACAAACAAACAAACAAAACAGTTGGATGCTTAACCAACTGAACCACCCCAGTGGCTCAGCAATCTGATTTTTTAAAAGAATATATAGTATGCATAGACAGATGTAAAACTGTAAGAATATATACTAGTTAGCAGTCTCTGTTTCTGAGTGGTGGAAGTGGAATTAAGGGTGATTTTTCTTTTTCACTTACATTTATTTTTAAAACATTCAACAATGTGTTTGTATTGCTTTTTTTGGTAAGTTAAATAACACAGTTATTTTTTAAAAGGATTGCCGAGCAGCAGTGGGACCCCACCTGATCCTGAAAGAGAAATCTGTTAAGGGGCCCGTGGATGAGGTTGAGTGCAGTCCCTCAGCAGCTTCCCTTTCCGAAGGGAAAGCAACCTGGCCGAGTTTAGCAATGTACGTAGCCCAGAGCCACTCACAGGTCACCCGTGGGACACATCCGAGAAGAGCTGTCCTACATTTCCCACCTGGGGCTCCACAAACAGCCCACCCTCCTTGAGCCGGCATCTTCAGTCCACATCCATAAATGAAACCTTTCCCCATCCCTGACACGGGAGACCAGGTCTACCCAGACCACATCTACCCAGACCAAAGGGGAAAGGCACATTGTAGGACCAGAATCCAGCACTCAGAAGGATGGCCCTTTCAATTCCGGCTAGAATCCTTGATGAACCCTACAGCATTCACATTTCAGTTGGAGGGTGAGCACGCTTACCCTGGCCTAGTTTGTTGGTCTATCCTCCGTGCTCAGTGAATCTGGACGCAAGGAAAGCCCTTGGGGCAATTCCTGGGCCCAGAGGCTTTGCTCCAGTTCAGCCCCACTGGAGAGGAGCTTAGTGATGCTTCTTACCTATATTTGGCTGGTGTGTATAGGGGCATAGTTGGTGGATATGAGGGGGTCTCTGTTGGGCCATTGGAAAAGTCTGGGCCTCTCCCTGGGCCTCTACTCTTTCCTGACCCCTGAGCTTTTGATCCCTACATCAGATGTCACCACGGCCCCATGGGAAGCCGGAGAGGCAGCCAGATCTCTCTGCTCTGGGCAGCAGAGCCGCCTCCCAGGATGCTTTGCTGGAACAGCAGGAGTGAAGCGGGGCAGGTGAGGAGGGATGGGTCTGCCTCTGTGCCGGCACAAAGAGTCCATGCCATCTCTGGTATCTACTAGCTTTCTCTGAGCTTCTCACAAAGACAGTGAAGGAAACATATAATTCATCTCTGACTCATGATAGACATTCCATAAATCCTTGTTAAATGAACAAATGAGTAAGGGAGTGAATTAATCCATTACCTAATTTTGTGGGCGCAGAGGCCTTATGTGGCTGGACAAGGAGACCAACTCTTTTTAGACTAGGAACATGTCGATAAAAATACCTACAGTGCTCAGCCATGAGTAAAAAAGAAATGCTAAGATGCCAAGGTTTGTGACTGTGATTCAAAATTTGTACATATTAATCATTCGAATGTATTAATCGTGATACTTAAAAAGTCTCTCCTTGGCACTGGAACCACAGATTATCAAGTCCAACCATGTCCAAGCTTCAGATAAGAAAAACCAAGGGCCAGGGGCACTTGGGTGGCTCAGTCATTAAGCATCTGCCTTCGCTCGGGTCATGATCACAGGGCCCTGGGATCGAGCCCCATATCAGCCTCCCAGCTTGGCAGGAAGCCTGCTTCTCCCTCTCCCACTCCCCCTGCCTATGTTCCTTCTCTTGCTGTGCCTCTCTCTGTCAAATAAATAAATAAAATCTTTCAAAAAGGAAGAAAAAGAAAAACCAGGGTCCAGAACAGGAAGGGAATGTCCAAAGCCTGGTGAAAGGAAAGCACAGTTTAGTCCTCTTGGGCCCTGGCCCTGTAGTGCTCTTCCCACCATCTATGCCAGTGTTACTGGAGGCCTGCTGCTGTGGGGCAGTGGGGAGCAGTTCCCGTTATAAATAGATATTGGTTGGGCACCATGTAGATGCTGCAAGCCTACTGTGTGCCAGGCAAGTTGCTAGGGGCAGGTGATACAATGATGGAGTAGATGGCGCTTTAACAAGAGAGGAGATGAGCAATTATGGTAAGGAAAGTGCACGTGGCTTTGGGAACCTGGAGGAAGGACACCTAGCCCAGACTTGGGGTGAAGGGTCTGGTGGGAGGAGCTTGGGACGGGAAGCAGAAACTCCACACATTCCTCTTAGAGCCTCTCCAGGGCCATCCCCCCCACACCCCCACACACACCATTCCTGCGCCACTCTGTCTCCTGCTTGAATGAGAGCACCAGATAAATGTCACACCTCAGAGGCTAAGGGGATGATAAGCAGGACAGGCTGCTCAAATGAAAGAGGGGTGTCAGGCTCCAGAGGGAGGCCCTGGGAAGGAAGAGAATTGACATCTTGTTTGCGGGGGATGTGGGGTGGGGGAAGGCTTGGATCCCATGGCAGAGGCTCGAGCCCCAGGACCCTTTCAGCAGCCCCTTCAACCCCCCAGACAGTCAAACTGGGTTCTGCTGTTCAACCTCAGGTCTGTGTTGTCCGGAGGCCAAAGCTTCTTTAGGAGGTCCTAGAGGACTCCTGAACTCTGTCTTGTTTTCCACCTCCTTCCTCCCATCCTCTGACTATCCACCTGGCCAACAACTCATCCCTCCTGCGTCACCAGCCCACTCAGCCATTTTTTTCATCCTTCCTCATTTGGAGAGCTCCTAGAATTCAGTTTCTTCTGAAGAAGTTTGGAGGCAGAAGCAGAGGTGGTGAGAGAGGAACATCCATGATCTCCTGCTGCCTGGTGGTACTACCCATAGGGGTAGCCTAGGTGGGGGTCTGTGTATCAGAACAGAAGAGGTATTTTCATGAGGTCAGTGGGGAGAGCTTAGTAAAGGAGAAAACAACAAGGGATAGGACAGCACCCCATCAAGAAACAGCAGGAAGCAGCTTCTACTTTGGGGCCTAAAGGAGCCTACGTAGGGAGGAATTATAGAAATCTGGAGGGAGGAGCTCTCCAGAGAGGGCCACCTGGTAGAGCTGTGCTCTTTCATCAAGGCAGAGCGCCCATGCACGGTGGCCTGGCAGGGAAAAGACCACAAAACAAACGCCCCAACATCTCTCTCTTCCTGCCCTCTGATATTCTGTGGTGTCTTCCAATGGCCAAATCCAACTGGAATACGGAGGGTAAGAAAATCCTTTGATGTCATCCTTAAGGGTCAGGTTCTCAGGTACGGAGTTGGGTGGGTAAGACTGGATGGTGGGTCTAGAGGGGCAAACAGAAGGCCTCCTTCTCATCTGTCTATGTGCAGGACACCGTGCTGAAATGTTGTACAGCTCAACTCATTTAGGGACCATGAGACTCTCATGAGGCAGACATTATTTTTATCCCCATTTTATTTTACATTTTAAAGATGTATTTATTTATTTGAGAGAGAGAGTGTATATGTGCTCACAGTGGGGAGGGGGAGAGGGAAAGAGAGTCTTAAGCAGACTCTGCATAGATCATGGAGTCCAATGTGGGCCTCAATCTCAAGACCTTGAGGTCATGACCTGAGCCCAAACCAAGAGTCAGACACTCAACCGACTGCACCACCCAGGTTCCCCTATTACCCCCATTTTAGAGAGAAGGAACCTGAAGCCCAGAGAAGCTAAGAAATTTACCCAAAACCTCTCTAGCAAATGGTAGGCTATAGATCTGAAGCAAGAGAGCCTTTCTCAGGGCTATGACTTTGTTCAGAATCTGTTTAATCTAGACCAAAGCTGTCCAATAGAAATTTCTGTAGTGATGGGAATGTTCTATATTTGCACTGCTCCATGCAGTAGCCACTGGCCACATGTGGCTATCAAGCCCACAAAATGTGGCTAGGGCGACTGACTGAGGAACTCAGTTTTAAATTTTATTTTACTTCAATTCATTTTCACTTGAATGACTGCATGTGATTACCCTATGAGATGACACAGGTCTCAGACTTTACTCTGCAGGTCTTGGGTGGTTGGACCCCAGAAAGATGAGTTGCTGCCAGTCTCACTCTCCAGCTTAATTTTGGGGAGGGTGGACTGATTGACAATGTCATGTGGGTGCAGGCTGGGGCAGCCGTGGCCTGAGAAAAGATGTGGGGGTGGGTGTCCTCCCCCATCTCAGGCTGAAGAAGCTCATCAGATACTCCCCTCCACCCTCACCTGGGCAGGAATAGCCCTGGAGGTAGAATCATGGGTCAACAAGATGCGGGGGGAGGGTGCTCAGGGAAAGGGGACAGAGACACTTGGTCACCTTCCCCAGCTAGACATCTAGACATGCTGGTTAAAATAATTGGCTGTGATAGGTCTGCATTTCTGAATTTTACTGCTCCTGCTACTTGGCCTGGGGCAGGCCCCTGAGCACTTTTCATGCTTCTTGATCAGGATTCTTCATTGGGTCACTGGGGTTCCACAGATTGCTCTGGGGCGGGGGGTGTCTCAGGAGCCCCCAATGCCGTGTGCAAAAGATCACACATGTGTCTTTGTTTCGTGGAGAAGGTCCACAGATGCCGTTAGATTCCCAAAGGCATCTGTGACACACAAAAAACGGCAGAGCCCCTGATCCAGGTCTTTGGAAGAAGAAGTGCCTCCCGCTTGCCTGCGTCCTCCCCCAAGATCCCCTGCCCCTCCTCTGGGTTTCTTCCACTGCTAGGGCTCTGCGGTTCTGTGGGGGGCCGACTGTCCCCAGAGCCAGCTGCAGCTGTGTGCCTCTCTGCTCACCTGGACACCGCGCGGCGTCTCTATCGACTGTCCTAGTTAAGAGCTGTTGAGCTGACTGCAGAGGCCAGGTCTGCATCTGCGGCCTCCCGAGGTGGCGGGGCTTCGAGGTGGGGTATAGGCACTTGCCCTCTGAGTCTCTGAGCTGGCTGGGAGGAGCGGGAGTCCTGGAGCTGTGCCTCCTTGATGAGTTATTGAAGCTTCCTGAGACTCTGTTTCCTCGTCTATAAACTGGGGACAAGACTGCCTCCCTACAGAGATGCTGTGAAGATTAAATGAGGTAATAGTCATAACGCGCCAGGAACTCCGTAAATATTAGCTGTTATCTGGCACAACTGGATCCAGAAGTTTTCTCAGCAGTGGTCTGGCAGGAGACTGCGCAGCTCTGCTCCCGGCAACTAGGGCTTCCCGTGGTGGCCCAGCCCCCATTTGGACAGCTCTGGCTGTGAGAAAGTTCTTGCCTCAGTCAGGAACACTTTGAGTTGAAGTGACAGAAATTCAACTCAAACAGTTCACCCAAAAAAAAAAAAAAAAGAGAGAGAGAGAGAGAGCGAGAATTTATTGGCCTAAGAAATTGGAAAGGGCAGGAGTTGAGGTGACCCTGAGGGCTTTTGAGACTCAGATGTTATCAGGACTTTCCTTGTCTCTTTCTGCAACTCTTGATTTTGTTTCTCCATGTGATTGGGGAGAAGACAGCCCAGAGCTCTCAACATATATTATCACATCTCAGTGAATCAGAAGAGACAGCTTCTTCCGTCCAGTGACAACATACGAATTTCCAGACAAGGATTGAGCCTGGCCAGCCTTGGGTCACATGCCCATCCTAAGCCAATCACCATGGGCAGGGCCATGGGCAGTTATGACAGGCCAGGCCTTGTCACATGACCCAAGGAAAGAAGATGCTAAATGGTAGCCATATTGGAACCATATGAAGTGTGGGAGGGTAGAATCCCCAACAGGAGGAATGCTGTTTCTAGAAGCCTATGGAAAACCAGTGGGTGTTCACTACTCTTTCTACTTAGGTTGGATCTAATTCTCTGTCCCTCTGACAGCCTTCCGGCCAGCACCGGTCCTAGCTTTGTCTTGGGCCACACAGGACAAGGCTGTTTACTCAGATGAGCCAGCCCCCTTAGAAATATGAAGAGCCATTTTTTCTGCAAGTGAAGTTGTTCCAGTTCTTCCATCTCTCTGAGTTCAGTAGGTTTCCAACACTCTTCCTCCTCTACTCCTGGGCAGAAGGCAGCAATCTGGTGGAAACTGGAAGGGAGCCAGACTTGAGAAGTATCTACAGAATGCTGATGAAAATCATGGGGGCAATGGGGAGGGGTGGTTAGTATCCCTTGGCACCGGTCACTAACCTGGTGTTTCCTCCAGCCAAGCAAGGGGAGTTGACTGGGGAGCAAACACAAAGGAGGAGAATGGGATGAAGGGGAGGAGGGTGAAGAGGAGGAGGGAGAGAAGATGCAAGAATGGGAAGAAGAAGAAGGAAGCAGAGGAAGTAGAAGGAAAGGAGACAAGGAGTCAAGGAGGAGAAGGGGGAGGAAGCTTCAGTTCTCGAGGAGCTCCCAGAGCTAGGAAGCACCATCAAATACTTTAAAAGGTACCCAGCTTGGGTGGCACTGACTATACATGCAGAAGCTGGAGGCTGGGAGCCATTCCCTTGGCCAGTCCTGGAAAGCTTCCTGGAAGAGGGGATCTTCAAGGAAGAAGAGGATTGCAAAGCTGGAGTCTGGCTCAGAGTGCTTGGTGCAGGAAGTGCAGAACCTTCTCTGAATGCCCAGCAGGAGGGTAGGGGCCAGGCTAGCAGGGGAGGGGGCTTCTGCTCCCATCCCCCCATTCTCCCTTTCCCAATTGGGCTGCTGTGTGGAGGTCACCCCTAGGCTAATGAGGAATCTTCCTGAAGTTTAAAACCAATTAAGCAACAAACGGCTTCTGATTGGTTATTTCTCTTGATATGAATTTTAATGAACAGCCTCCTCTCCCCTCCCCATCTCCCAAGCACTCAGGGGTTAACCAGCTCTTACTCTGCCTTGAAGAGGCTGCAGGGGTGTCTGGGAAGAGGAGAGAGGAAAAGGAAAGGAGCTAAGTTGGGGTCCAAGCACAGCAAGCCCTGCCAGTCAGCCTGCATCTCCCCTGATATTTTAGAGTTCCACCGCATCCTAAGACAGGGCTGTTCTTGGAGGGGAAAGGGTGAGACCACAGCGGGACAAAGAGATGGTGAAACACAAGCTCACTGTGGCCAAAGAGGCTGAGCATAACGTGTTCCACGTTCACCCATGACAAAAGGTAGATGTGCTCGGTGAAAGACAAGGGGCTGGGAACAGTGCCGAGTTGCAGGGGTCACAGAGGTGGCAACAAGTCTACAGAAAAAGGCAAAATGGTGCATGGGCAGAACTCAATTCTGCAGGGGTATGTTGGGTGCTTTTGTCCTTCTAGGAATGTAGAGATGCTAGCCATTGTGTGGTCTGTCTCTGGGGACTTTTGTGTCCCTCCCATGAGTTATCATGAGGGAAAGTCTATTGTAAGCCAGAAAGAGACTGGGGGTTGGGCAGTAAGTGTTGAAGAGGAGGCAGAGCATTGTCTTCTTCACTGTCCCGAACCCTCACCAGGAGAACACAGCACAATGACAATGGGACCCTAATCAGTTGCCTACCATCCCCATTTCACAGGCAGAAAACTGAGGCCAAAACTCAGCTCTGTCTCCAGTATGGACAGGAGGGCCAGCTGTAGAGCCTCAGGGTCCAGCTCTCTCTGTCCTGACATGGGCATCCTCTAGGACCTCTCCTGGGATATAGAACCCCTGGAGAGTAGCTGAGACTCAGAGGTGCAGTTCAGAAGCTTGGTAAAGCTTTGTTGTCCAGCCCCACATTCCTCACTACTCCTTTGAGCTGAGCAGAAATGCTCTTTCTTGAAAGAATAAATTTCATGGTGTCTGCTAGAAGAAAGAAAGGAGGGGGGAAGCTCCTCTTGGGAACTGCTGACAAAGAAATAAAGATGGATTTTTCTTCAGGTTCTCTTTATCACCTCCCTTCTCTCCTCCCAGAGCACCTCTATCTCCTCTCCCTCTCCACCTCATCCCTCTCCCTCCCATCCTCCCTGTTGGCTCTGAGGGACATCTGGCTGAGGGGTTCCAGAAGGTTCTGACAGGCCCTGGCCTCCCAGGGAAAGCCCAGTGAGTTTCATAGTGATTCCCTGAAAGTCAGCCCTGCTGTCCAGGTCAGAGGAAAGGCATCATTTCTGGCTCAGGCATCTGAGTGATGACAAATTTAGAGCAGCCACCGCTAAGCCCAATCTTTTTGTCTTCCATTTTGGGTACCAGGAGCCAGCCTGGCCCAAAAGATTGGCTTCCAACCAAGGCTCTGCAATCCAGAGTGGGGCCAGCTGTTCCAGGCCTGAGATTCCCCTGTACTTGTCCCCATGTCACATCAGGCACCTGGGCCCCTCTGATCTGCTTCACTGCCCCAGCTTTCTGGAACATGCTGACCATGATCTCCTAATGCATTGGTGATGGATGAGGAGACAGATTCATAGGTCACTTGGTGGCACAACCGTTCATACTACCAAGGGCACAAAAAGGGACTTTGTTCATAGATGTGGTGGTGTAAATTGTGCCTTTTGAGGAGGTGCCAAGGTCAAGTATGGGATATTGGCAAACATATCCCAACCAAAAGAAGGGTTGAACAGCCAACCTGGAGAGAGCAGGGATACCACTAAGCTTCAGGAACATTTGAACTCTGCCTTGAATGCTACCAGGAATCCATCATCCTCTTTGCATCTCCATCTGGGTGCCTGCTTCTCTCTGACACTAGATTGGCTTCTTCTATCTCCTGAGCTTTACCCCCTCACAACCTCAGCTCCAGGAGAGAAATGAGCCCTTTAGCTTAGTACCAGTTGAAAGATCCCAGCAAAGATGCCTGATTGGCTCAGCTGGGTGGTGGTCCTGCCCCTATAGCATTCAACTCTGGCCAGTGGACGGAATAGCAAAATAGCAAAAAATAGCTGCTCCCATGGCAACCCTATGGCTGGAAAGGGGGAAGGAGCCATTTACTTTAATTGGGGAGTACTCACCCCAGAAACTCGGAGGAGAGCTGGAGAGACAAGTCAGTAGCTATCTACTTCATCTGCTCTCTGACCTTGAGGATGGTGGAATTTTTTTGCGGGTCCCATTACAGAGACTTTGTGAACATTATTTTCACCACCCCTGGTTTGCTAGGACCACAGACAGCTGGATGGATTTCCTTCCCTCATCCACAGCTCCCAACCTATCATCCTGACTCATGGACGGCTCTCACATGTCATCCCAGAAGTGGGGTGACATCTAGCTCTGGCACTGTCTCATCTTGGTCAGCTTTACTTAGCCGTTGAAATAGAGCCCAAAGATAGGAGCTTGGGATTTAGATAGGAGTTCAATCTACCTGAGTTTGGGTTAACTGAGTTTGGGTTAAGTGCCACCATTTACCAACAGCTCCTTGTATTTAGTTCACTCTGATTCCTCCCATGTAAAATGAAGAAGATAATAGTACCCAGCCAACAGAGTTATGGTACGGGTTAAAAGAGATGGTGAGTGTAAGCTCATGACACACAGTAGGTAACTATAAGTGGTAGCCTCAAAGAAGCCATGCAGAGGTATAGAGCCTTCTCAGCTGTTCATTTGAAGAGCAAGATCGCTGTATCTGAGCAGGACCCGGCTGTGGTAGGTGGGGGAATGGGTGGTGGGGATTTCCTTCAAGTCGGGTCTCCCAGATCCGGGTGAGAACCTCCATCCACTTCTCCAGCTAAGCCACACACCTCCCTTCAGCTCTGGGGAGCCCTCTCTTTCTTGAGTGAATGTGAAGGTCCTGATAAAACCTTCAAGCCCACATTGTCCTCAGGGAAAAGGACTGACCCCCTAGAGTCTGTCCTGAAAGCAAGGTGGATCAGGAGAGGAGGACCCTGCATGGGATCCCGGCCACATCTGTCCTGAGGAAGCTCCAGCTTCCAAATGTCCCAGGCCACAGGGAAAACCCTGAATACAGGCTCCCATGTGACCACGAGCTGCATTGTGTTCAAATCAGTCTTGTGTATCAGTGCAAGCTATCCCCTCTGGGGAGCTGGCCGAGACTGGGGATGAGATACTGGCAAACACATCCCAGCTTCATCCCTCCCCCTTGTTTGGGCCGTCATCCCTGAGCTCCCGGCTGGTAGGCATAGTAGTGTGTGTGTGGGGGGGGGGTGCAAAGAGGATCAAAGACGTGGGCACGCACACGCAAGCACACTCACAAACACACATGCACCCTCGCACACGCTGGCCCTGTGAGCAGAGGGAAGCAGATGGCTGAGACCAGAAGCCCTACCTGACGGCTAAGTCGCCCAGATGCCTAATAATAGTCATGGAGACTGCAGGGACAGAGCACTCAGCACGTGCTAGGTGCCGGACTAACGTCTTCACCTTCGTTACATCATTGACTCTTTTCCACAGTCCCAGAAATGGGTGTTAGTCTCCCTGTTTTACAGATGAGGGAATGGAAGCCCAGGGGTTAAGTAACTCGCCCGAGATCATACTGAATGTGGCAGAGCCAGCATTCAATCCCAGATGTGTCTGACTATCACAGACATGGTTTTCCAAAGGAGAGATTCAGAGGGGACAGATGATTCTGCAGGCAGATGCGCTGGTTCTTGGAGGGGGTCCTGGAGAGGAGCAACCTCAAAATCATCTGGGGAGGTTGCTGGAAGTGCAAGTTCTTGGGTCCCATCCCTTCCTCCCCTTCCTCCCTTGGGTATTGATTTCATGGGGTGCGGCAGCCTAAGAATAGGCATTTTCACAACCGGTCTAATCCCCCCTGAAAATAGCTTCCTTCTCCATTATAAAATAACAACACTGTTCATTGTAAGATATTTGAATCCATGTGGGGCTCAGGATTCTGCATTTTAAGTACATTCTCCAGGAGAGACCTATGTTTGCTAAAGTTTAATAACATTTTCTCAGGGGTTTGAGCGCATGCCCTTCCTCGGGCAGTCCCAGGGATCTGCACAGAGGACTGCAGGGCCTCCACAACCTGGAGTTTGGGAGTCAGGTGCACCCCCTCCAGCTCACACCCAGCTCCTCAGGCTCCCCTAGGCATTGTGGATGCAGCTTCATAAGGAGGGCAGAGGGGGCAGTAAGTTCTGCTCAGAGATGACTCTACCAAGGCTTTCCCATCTGCTGCAGGGAAATGCTTCAACAGCTCCTATGAAAACCCCCCCTCCCTTTGCTGCTCCGCCCAGGACCCTCTCCTTGGGAAGCCTGGGCCCACCCCTTGGCTCCCTACGTGCTGAGCCCCTCCCACACCATTCTGCCAGACTTACAAAACCCCTCTTCCAAGAATGTCCTCCCCTGGGTAATTGGACCCTCAGGCCACTGACATTTAAAGAAATGTTCTTGACCTTTTCAGCAGTTCCATAAAATCACAAAATAGAACGCTAAATATTACAGCACACTCCTACTTGCCCAGACCCTGGCAGAGTCTCATTTTCCGGGCTAACTCAAGAATGAGAGAAAATAGCAAAAATTGCTAGCAAAAAAGGAGCTCTTCTCAAACATCTCCCTTCTGGAAATCATCCCATTATGGACCATTATGATCTGCATCAAGACTCTGTGCTCCACCATTACCACTACCACTACCAACACATCCCGCCCGCCATCATCATCCCTGAGCACCACGGCCAGGTTCACCATCATCACTTCATAACACGTGGAGGATCTGCACTCTTGAGTCCACAAGTTTTGCTTGTGCTTCAGATATTTTTGACCCAGAACCTCTCCCTGCTTCTCTTCTTCCCTCATTGCCACGGAACCAGATGGAATGGCGGATGGAGAAGGACCAGCTAATGGCTCTGGAGGGAGACACAAGACAGGACAGGTCTTGGGGGAGACAATGAATGGGTTAAAGACATTTTGAGAAAAGAAAGAATATTTAAAACTAGATTAGACGATAGAGCAGGACCATCCCTTACATTTACAGAGCTTGGGACAAGGGTAGAAATTAAAATGATTTTTCCCATAGGTTTCAAAAAATGTTTTGTTCATCTAAAACAGGAGTCCACAGTCTCTGGTCTGCAGCCCAAATCCAGCCCTCAGCCCATTTTTTTATATGGCCCTTGAGCTAAAAAATGATTTTTACATTTTTTAAATAGCAGCTTTGTTGAGATATAATTCACACACCATAAAGGTCACCTTTTTGGAGTGTACAATTCAGTGGTTTTCAGTGTATTCACAGAATTGTATAACCATCCCCGCTATTTAATTCCAGAATATTTCTTCACCCTCAAAAGAAATCTGTATCCATTAGCAATCATTCCCCATTCCCCTACCACCCCCCCCCCAGTCCCTGGCAACCAATAATCTACTTTCTGCCTCTTTGAATTTATCTGGACATTGTTCTGGACATTTCATATAAATGGAATCATATGTGGCCTGTTCTACCTGAATCCTTTTACTTAGCATAATATGTTCAAGGTTCATCTATGTTGTAGTATGTATCACATATGTAGTATATATGAGCAATATTCCATTGTGTGATATATGTGTGGTGCTTTCTGATAACACCTCTGACACCAAATGTCTGGTTTTTTCCTTTCGCAGCAAATATAAGTCATTCTTCCACACCACCAGCAACCCATTCTCAGACACCAGCTGGGTGTCCAACAGTGTCAGTTCTGACACAGTCCAGGGTTAGCATCGACCCCACAGGTTAAGGGCTCGGTCCCACAAGACTGCCTCCATTCAGATGTCATCCACAAATGAGCTCAAGCTCCTAACATTTCTGCTTGTCTGACTACAATGTAAGAGCTTCCACGGTCTTCTCATTTCCAGAATTCTTTAGAACAATTCACAGAATTCAGAAATATGCTTTCCCTGCAGTTACTGGTTTATTATAAAGGATATAAATAAACAGCCAAATGGAAAAGATGTACAGAGCAGTGTATTGGGCGGGGGACGGTGAGGCATGGCGCTCCTCTGCTCTCCAGGTGCACCATCTTTCTGGCTCATCGAGGTATTCACCAATACAGAAGCACTGGGAGGTCAGGGGTGGGGCGGCAAGTTCCCACCCTCTAACCATGTATTTGGTCTTTTTGGTGACCAGCTCCCATCCTGAAATGCTCTAGGGGCCCCACTTTGAGCCATCCCATTAGCATAAACTCAGCTGTGGTCCGGAGGGGTTCTAATGATCAACAAAAGACACTCCTACTCCTATCACTCAGGACATTCTAAAAGTTTTAGGGAGTTCTGCACCAGGAACTATGGACAAAGACCAAGTGAATGTTTTATTTTGCCACCAATATACCACATTTTGTTTATCCACTCATCAGCTGATGGACATGGGATGGTATTCACTTTGGGTTATCATGGATAATGGAGCTATGAATATTCACATACAAGTTTTTGTGTGAATACATGTTTTTGATTTCCTTAGGTACGTACCCTGGCATCATGTTTCACTCTTTGAGGAAATGCCAAATTGTTTTCCAAAGAGTTTGTACCTTTTACGTCCCCCCCATCAGTGTGTGGTAGTTGCAATTTCTCCACCTCCTCATTAACACTTCTTATTGTCTGTCTTTCTTATTTTAGCTATCCTATAGGCTGTGACGTGGTATCTCACTGCAGTTGGCTTTTTACTTTTTATTACTTTTTACTTTTTTTTTTTGGCTTTTTGTAAAAAAAGAGTTGTAAGAAGAAACAAAAACCAAGAAGAATATGGATCAAAGACTGTCTACTGTATGTAGCCTACAAAACCTTCAATTTTTCATATCTGGATATTTACAGGAAAAGTTTAGAACCCTTGGTCTGAAATTATTCTAAATTATTCTAAATAATCCATTGAATTAAAAGGCAAAATACAAATAATAATTAATGAATATCAAAAGTTGCAACCAAATTATTTTATTTTATTTTATTAAAAAGGATTTTATTTATTCATTTGACAGACAGAGATCACAAGTAGACAGAGAGGCAGGCAGAGAGAGAGGAAAGCAGGCTCCCCACTGAGCAGAGAGCCCAATGTGGGGCTCGATCCCAGGACCCTGAGATCATGACCTGCGCCCAAGGCAGAGGCTTAACCCACTGAGCCACCCAGGTGACCCACAATCAAATTATTTGACTGAAGTTCATATTTTTAAAAAGCAGCTATATTAAGTATTTTTATTAAAAACATTCCCAACCTAACATTCATTGTCTTTCTAGTTGCCTAAGTTGAGAATCAGAAGTATATTGGGGATATTACTTCTAGATCTAACGGAGACAAATTTAAGAGGACCATGAATTGTTTAACTTTGCAAAACGTTCCTCAGTCTCCATGTACAACTACGGCAAATGCTGCGCTAATTCATGAGCCATGAACTAGAACATGGAGAGAAGCAAGAAGCAGTGCCTCGGCTCTACTGGAGCAGACAGTTCGTTATGCAAGAATCTACCACATCCATGCTCTCTAAGAGGAAGAATGGGACAAGTTCATTAGTCTTTTCTCTACAACATGCTTCTGCTGCTCAAATCCTGCAGGCTTTCTGCAGTGGACCCGTCTCCAACCTCAGGAGCAACACAGGTCAGATGCCTACCGAGTAGGTAGTTGAATGCAGACACCTTTCACCTAGAGGCCCTAGGGCAAGAAGGGTGGAGAAGTGATTCCCTGGGGCCCGAGTTGTGTTAGTCATTAGCGCCAAGGTCAGGGCTGTGGGTCACTTGTGGCAGACTCCAGCGCTGTATCCTCCGTGACTGAGGTGCTCCTGAGTTCTTTAATAAATTTATTTTCTCTGTATTTGGAATATGTGGGAACTTCTTTAGGACACAGGGTCCTGCACAGGTCTGAAAGTAATATTGTATTCCTGTATTAGAAGATATTGAGGGATTATTATTAATTTTGTTAGGTGTGATAATGGTATTATGGTAATTTTTAAAAGTCATCTGCCAACACTGAAGTATTCGTGGATGAAATGAAATGATATCTAGGATTTGCTTTATAATACTGCAGCAAAAAAAAAAAAATCAGGGAGATAGATGAGATAAGATTGACAAAGTGTTAATATTAATAGTTGTTGAAACTGGGTGATGATATGACTTCATGGTAGCATTCTCTCTACTTTCATATGATTGAAATTTTTCATAATACAGAGTTAAAAATAGTAAAATGAAATGTAAAAGGACAGGAAGATTGTCAAAGAGAAGGTGTTGCCACCTCTTTGGAGGGCAGCTGGTGAGAGAGCACAGAGGACACCCATCAAGGGAGCTGCAGGCCAGAGGCAAAGGACCTTTCCTACCAACCAGCTCCATAAAAATGGTATGAAAGTACTTGGATCTGAAGGAAAAGGACTAATTAAACATTTCCAGGATTCCAGCTGTGCACGTAACCAGCTGACGGCCTGGCTACTTTGATATAGGCCATTCTAATCCTATGCCAAAAAAGAGGGGTCTATGTCTTTGGGGTTAGGTTACACCAGGAAGACTGGGGGTAAGGAAAAGCCTAGACATGCCCAGGATGACAGAGGAGTCCCCAAGAGCCCATAGGCTGAACCCCATGGTAGCTCTGTTCCACATGACTTTTAAAATTAAGAGAGAGTTCAAACACCCAAAAAAAAGCATATAAAATGGTTGAGCAGACATCCAGGCACCTACCACTCAGCTTGTGAAATCTTTAACATTTTGCCATTTTTGCTTCAGACCTTTTTAATGGCTTGAAATAAAATATTAGAGATACAGTTGAAGCTTTGACGAAACAGTCTGCAATTCTTCCCTTCTCCCTTTCTCCTCAGAGGTAACCACAAGCTTGAATTTGGTGTTCATCATTCCCGTGAATGTTTTATACCTAAACTACATTATGTACGCAACTGGAAACAGTATTTGGCATTGTATGACGTATTTCTAAATTTAAATTGCACCTCACCTACATATCCTCTGACAATTTGCTTTTTCACTTACGTTCTGGGAGATCTATGTTGATTCCGGTCACATCACTGTTTATTTCTTTATTCACTTTCCTGTGATGGATGGTTGATGGATGTTTGGATCCATGCCAATATTTCTCTACTATATTTTCTTATGCACATGTATGAGACTTTACCCGACAATAATTGTTTATTTCTAGGGTATGCACTCTCCCTATTTTTAAGAAGGATTTTATTTATTTATTTGAGAGAGACAGAGAGAGCACGAGCAGAGGGAGGGGCAGAGAGAGAGCGGGGTGGAGAAGAAGGCTTCCCACTGAGCAGGAAGTCCATTGTGGGTCTTGATCCTGGGATCATGAGACCATGACCTGAGCTGAAGCAGGTACTATACCGACTGAGCCACCCAAGCACCCTACACCTCTCCCATTTTGTAGCTTCTCTCGAGAGTGGTCTTATGAGAGTTCCTGTTGCATTAGAATTCCTAACTGTTGCCAGTCTGTTGAGTATAAAATGGTATGTCCAATTGTTTTAATTTTGTGTATCTCTGATTATTTGTGAGGCTGTGAATCTCTTTCCCACTCTATTTCCAAAGCTTTGCTTTCTACGAATTCTGTTTGACAAGTTTTTCTCCTTGACACCATGGGTCCTTTCGTCATTGCTTTGTAGAAGTTCTTTGTATATTCTCTATACTGACTCTGTATGGTTTTATGTATTATACAGATCTTCCCAGTCACTAACCTGACTTCTCAATTGTGGTATCTCTTTCATACAAAAGTTTTATTTCTTAACGCAGTTGAATTTATCCATTATTTCTAATATTGTTGATGGTTTTTTTTTTCTCCCCTTAAGACATCCTTTCCTACTCTAAGGTCATATAGATATTTTTTATACTTTCCTATAAAAGTTTTGAAGTTTTGCCTTTCATAACAGGGCCTTTAGTCCATCTGGAATTTATTTTTGTGTGTGTGCTATGAGCTATAGGTCTAATTTTTTACATGTGGATAACCAAGGTTTCAGCACCACTTCTTTTTTTTTTTTAAAGGTTTATTTATTTTTTTGAGAGAGAGAGAGCATTGCAGGAGAGGGGCAGAAGGAGAGGAAGAGAGAGTTGCAAGCTGACTCTACACTGAGTGTAGAGCCTGACACAGGGCTTGACCTCACAACCCAGATATCACAACCTGAGCTGAAACCAGGAGTCAGACACCCAACTGACTGTGCTACCAAGGCATCCCTCAGTACCACTTACTTTGGGTTCAAAATTATACCTCTGTCATATACCAAATATCCATATAGGTACAGACATGTTGGGCTCTCTGTTACATAGGGTTTTCAGTTTGTCAAAGCTTATTTCAAGAACACACTCTCTTAGCTACCAGAGCTTTATACTAACTCTTGATACCTGGTTGGAAGAGTATCCTCTTCAAAATTCCCTTGGCTGTTTTTCATCTTTCACGATTCCATATATATATGTTAGGATCGGGTTTTTCAGTTCCACAGGAAACCCTATTGATATTTTGTCTGAGACTATATTGATGGTAGATATTAATTTAGGGATGACTCCATATTTATAACTTCAGGTTTTCCCAAATATAAATATGAAATATATCTCTATTTATTTACATACAGGTCTTTTTTGAAATCCTCCAATAATTTTTTTTAATTTTCTCCATTAAAGGCCCTGAATGTCATGGTTAGGTTTATTCTCAGTTAATTAATATTTTTGTTTTATTGTTTTGCTTTTATTTTAAAATTATATTTTATAAGTTTTAATGCTATTATTATATATAATTATACATAATATAATATATAATTATATTATATATGCAAATATATAATATAAAGTTATATTATATAATAATAGCATTATTAATGCTATTATATATGAATAAAATTGATATTTGAATATTTTTACCTTCTCCTACTCTCAATCCTAATAATTTTACTGTAGATGGTCTTAGATTTTTTTGTGCAAATAATATTCTGCAAATAATGATGGTTTTTCTTCTTTATTCTCAATACATTTTTTGACAGCTCAGTGCTAATTGCTTTATGTTTCATTAGAGAGATCTTTTTTTTCAACATCTTTTCTTTCCTTCGGTGCTGGCTACAACCTCCATTACCTCATAGAAAAGAAGTGGCATGAGTGGGCATCTTGTCTGATTTCTGACTTTAAAAGGAATGCTTCTACCACATTTGCTGTTGGTTTCTGATCAGTATCCTGTATTAGGTTGAGGATGCTCCTTCCCCCTATTCTTATTGTGCTCAGTTACTTTTTTTTCCCTTAAATATGAGTGGATGTTGGATCAACTGCTTTCTCTGCCTCTCTTAAGATCACATGGATTTTCTCTTTTAATGTGTTGGTGTTTCAGAGTCTCAGCATGGGCTGGCATGCAGGCTAGATTGATCCAGAAAGGATGCAGGAGGGTGGCTACCACCACTATTAGAGCAGGAGATATTTCCTCCCTATCCAGCCACAGCTGATCTATAGATACATAATTGATGATAGGGATCAGGTCTCAATGAGGCAGTGTCCTCAGGCTTTCTGGCTGCTTCCCTAATGAGCCATTTTCCCTGTCACTGAGAGAACAGGAAAATTTCTCTGAGAAACACTCACACAGGGGTGCCTGGGTGGCTCAGTGGGTTAAAGCCTCTGCCTTTGGCTCAGGTCATGATCCCAGGGTCCTGGGATCAAGCCCCACGTTGGGTGCTCTGCTCAGCGGGGAGCCTGCTTCCCTTCCTCTCTCTGCCTGCCTCTCTGCCTACTTGTGATCTCTGTCAAATAAATAAATAAAATCTTTAGGAAAAAAAGAAAGAAAGAAACACTCACACAAGCAGAAGACCCTCAGCTGGGAGCTTTCCCCACAAGTGGAAGGCCTCACTATGTCATGGGAAGCATGCACCTTTGAGACATTAGGGTGAGCTAAGTTGGAGGAACGCTGGAATGGCACAAGAGTGGTGGTCAGCAGATAAGCCCTATGACGGGTGAGTCGATGGGGACAGGAGAAGGTGCCAGAAGGACCATGTTAACCACTTGAGGCTAAGGACCAGGCCCCAGGTAACCCCTGGGGGCCAAGTATGACCCTATGGTGGTAGCAAAGGAGCCAAACCACTGGGGTAGATGTAGTGAGCACTTCTTTATACGTTAAAGGGTTGGGTGCTCAGAGACTGATTTACTTTGGCCCACAAGAATAAGTAAATCTGAAAATCCCTGCATCTGAGGGTCATGGCTCTCATTTATATTTATTATACAAGCAAATATTTTTGTTTTCTTTGTTCACCTACACCAGAGCCTACTGCACAAAAGAGAGTCTATGCTTCCAGTATTAGTTTGTTTTGAGAGAGAAAGTGCGTGAGTGCATGCGAAGTGGGTGGTGGTGGCGGGGAGTAGAGAGGGGCAGAGGGAGAGAGAGAATCTTAAGCAGGCTTGGAGCCCAGCTTGATCGCAGACCTGAGCCAAAATCAAGAGTCAGACGCTTAACTGACTGAGCCACGCAGGCAGCCCTCTAGTATTTGTTAAATGAGTGTTTGTTGACTGTTGGATGAAACCCACACACAAAGCAATTAGCCCAAGTCCTGGCACACAGAAATGCAGGAGCCTTAACCGCAGCTCTGGGGGCTGGCTGATGACATGCTGGGGGAGCAGAGGCCCTCACAGACGTTCCAGCCAAGGGTCAGACAGATAGCATCTCCCTGATCAAGTCCAGGATGAGGGAGCAGAGTGAAAAGGTAGCTCCTGCCTGCCTCCCCTCCCCTGGCTTCTCTATGCACCCTGTCTCATGTACACGGAGACAGACAAAAGAAAAGTGACAGAGGCTGCTCCCATGGTATGGCTTCCCCTAGCTCAGCCTTATTTGCTTCTGTTTCACTAAGAGAATAAGACCTATTTGAGCATGAGGTCTGCTTTACTCCTTCTCTAGTTGCTGTCAGCTTGCCTGTCAGAATTTATTCTTGCAAAACCATCAGTGATCAGACAATACTGTTGTTGGTCCCCGGTTCCTTGCTGCTCCAACAGAACTATAGGCAAAGCCCAGATCACATCTTTCCCTCCCTCCCTTCCTATTACCCATCTCCTCTTCTCCCGTGTCCCTACAGGGGAGATTGGCCTCTCAACCTCCATGCTACCTTTTTCCAGTGAGAGAGGTTGAAAAGGTAAAAACTGCATTTCTCAGATTCCTTTGCAGCTGGGCTCCTGGATTCCAAGCTCTTTTCATCAGTAAACGCACTCAAATTGTATTTGGATGAAAGAAGTAGGGGGAGGCCATCAAATGCTGCTGGTGGTAAGCAAGGCTGGGCGTGTTTCTGGGCCATGGTGGCAGCTGGACTCAGTTCCAGGGTCTAGCATCCAGTCTGGGGCATGAGTCCTGTTGCAGAGGTGGCAGCAGCCGTGAGTTCTAGCAGCTTCGACAGTGGGTTTGCTTATTCAATAAACTGAAGCCAGATCCCTGACTTCCACACCATAAATCTCTTCTAAAAACATGCCTAATTCCTCCTACCATACCTCTTTCTGCATTAAATACTCAGAGCAATCTCTGTTTATTGCATGGAATGGATGAATGCATCCATCCTCTGCTAGATCCCCTAAGTACATAACATTTTGTCCAGTTCGGCTCAGTCTGAACTCCACTGTGTGCCCAGTTCATTTTCTTGTCCTCATCTTCAAGAAAGTTCCTAATCTGTCTGGAACAGGTGCAGACTCACACACAGGGATCTGTAATAAGGGCTGCCATTTATTGAGCAACCGCCAAGCTTTGCATACATTGTCTTTATTTCCCCTCACATCCCTGTGATGTAAGTGTAAGGAGCATTAGAAAGCCTTACCACATACTCAGACAGCAATGAGTTTATTTTTTTCCCATATAAATAGGTGTTCAGTTAGAAAACTCAGGACTGTATTGACGGTCAAGGTCATCATGAATTACTAGGTTTCTTCTCCTTACCAGTTCTACCACCATTAATGTGTTTTCCTTCCTCAAATAGAACAGATGTTGTACCTGCCGACATCCTGTCTGAGTTCCAGGCAGAAAGAGGAAGGCAAACCCTAAATGGTAAAAAGCGACAACCTCCTCCTTGTCAGGCATGGCCTGGAAGGCATTCTGGCAGGGAAGGCCTCCCTGGGGTCTTCTGCCTGCATCTCATTAGCTAGAGCTGTGACACATCATGGCCGCCTCTACCTGAAAAAGAGTCCAGGATATAAGCATTTCATTTGCCAGCCTCTGTAGTAGAGTAAGACAGGAGATAATATGGTTGACTGGGATGCTGAGTCAGCCATTCTACAAGAACTCCCAGGACAGGTGCTATCCTAATTTTGCAGGTGAAGAACCTACAGCTGAAAAAAGTGACATGATATGCCCGAGTTAACCAAGGGAATGCGGACCACAGAAGAGATGTCAGTCTGTCCTTGTGGAGAATCTATGCATCGCATTGAGAGAGGTGAAGGTGTACATTTCCTCAGTATTCATCTCAGCCTCCTTGGCCTCAACACCTTCTGTAGGTATCCCTAGACCTTGGGCAAGAAGTGTAGACTTAGAGAATTCTGGAGGCCACTGAATGTAGAGATTGTGAAACTAACTTTCTGGTCGTGGAGCATTACCATGGGGATGCACAGACCACTGAGAGAAGGAATTCAGGGAAGTAACCATATCAAGTGCTACCAACACACCAAGGCCACTTGCCTGCAACCTTGGGTGGTACCAGCAAGGAGCATGAGGTCTAACAGAGAGTTGCAGTTATTGTTGGTTGGTGTAGAGGTGGGACAGCTTAAAAGAGAAACGGTGAACACATATTTGGCTTGAGAAGATGGAGGCGGAGGAAAAGTCTTTGCCCCTGTTGGATTGGGTTAGGCTTGAGGGGAGAGTGCAAGGAGACCTGGGGTGAATGGCGGCCTCAGAAAGGAACTCAGAAACAGAAAAACACTTGATGTGTGACAAAAATAACTTTGCAAAGCACTAAGGAAAAGATAGCCTTTCCAATAAGAGGTAGTCATACAATCAGGTATTTATGTGGGAAAAAAAAAATCAGACCCTAATCCTCACACCATTTGCAAAAAATGAATTTCAGAGGGATTGGAAAATTCTACAAAGACTGGAGTTCTAAAAATTAAAGTTAGAATAATAAAGATCTTTAAAAGATAATAGAGGAGACTATCTTCATGACCTTGGCGTAGTAAAAAAGTTTCATAAGACACACAAAAGTACCAACCATAAAAGAGAAGATGGTTCTACGTTGTTCTACATAAAAGAGAAGATTGTTGAAAGTACCAACCGTAAAAGAGAAAGTCCTCATCAAAGGCACTATTACAAGAGTGAAAAAGCAAGCCACAGAATGGGGAAGGGGGAGCCATTTTTCACATAAAGAACACCTAAACATCGATAAGAAAAACACAACAGAATTTTTAAAATGGCAAAGTACTTGAACAGGTACAACACAGAAAAGGAAGTCTAAATGGTGAGTATACATAAGGAAAGGGACTCAATCTTATTACTAATCAAAGCCACATTTAATTACAAATTAAAGCCACAAGGAGATTCTATTACACACCCACCAGATGGGAAAATGTTTATAGAAGTCTGGAAGCACTAGGCATTGACTAGGGTATAGTGCAAGGGGAACTCTCTTAAGTTGTTGACAGGAATATAAATTGGCCCAATCACTTTGGAAAACTAGCATTTTCTAATACAGTTGAAGATAGGCATACCCTATGACTCAGAAATTCCTGTATAAGAATATACCTGGGCAAGAATGTTCATAGCAACACTGCCTGCAAAAGCCTCAAATTGGAAAAAGCCCATATATCCATCAACAGTAGAATGGATAAATAAACTGGGGTTCCATTCATATAAGAAAATATTATATGGCAATAAAAATGAGCCCAACTACCTTCAGCCACTTAGATGAATCTCACAAACACAATTTTGGTCTGAAAAATCCAGATATAGAGTGCCTGGGTGGCTCAGTCAGTAGAGCATGTGACTCTTGAACTTGGGGTTGTGAGTTCAAGCTCCACATTGGGCACAGAACTTACTTTTTTTTTTAAGATTTATTTATTTATTTATTTATTTATTTATTTGACAGACAGAGATCACAAGTAGGCAGACAGTCAGGCAGAGAGAGAGAGAGAGAGGAGGAAGCAGGCTCTCTGCCAAGCAGAGAGCCTGATGTGGGGCTCAATTCCAGGACCCTGGGATTATGAACCGAGCCAAAAGCAAAAGCTTTAACCCACTGAGCCACGCAGGTGCCCCAAGAACTTACTTTTTAAAAAGCCAGATACAAAGGAATAAACATTACATGATTTCACCCATATGGCATTTAAAAACTAACAAAACGAAAATACCTCATCTAGGCTTGCATACGTAGGTAGGATGTGATTACTGCAAGTGTCAGGATAGTGTGGGAGGAGGCGGTTGGTGTTAGGAATGGGCACATAGAGAGGCTTCAGTGGTGGCTAGAAATATTCTTTCCTGACCTGTGTTGATTACCTGGGTGGTCAGTGTGTAACATTAAATTCTACATTTCATGTTTTATGTGCTTTCTTGGTTATTATACCACAGAATAAAAAGGTGAAAAATACATATTAGCTTCAAGAGACCCTCTGGTCTAGACCCACTCCATCAAGCAGATCAGGTTTCTTTCATGCTCACGTTCAGATGAGACAACTGAATCTGAGAGCTTTAAATGACTCATCCAAGGCCATTCGTTGATAGTTACCAGAACCAAAAGAACACAGACCCACCTCCCAGGTAAAGGCCCTATTCTCTCAGCCCAAACATCAGTAGTTTAGTTCAGAAAGGTTGAAGCAACATAGCTGCGAGAAGAGCATTTGTAGGTGGCGTGGGTCATCACTAGGGCAGATGAAAAGCCTCATCCTTTCCCTTGGGTCCTAGCTTCATGCTGATGGTCCAGACAGTGTACGAGCTGGGGCTGGAGAGTTGACCCTGATGCTCTTGAGGACTGAGTTCCCATTACTACCCTGTTCTGCTCCACATTCTCTGGATGGTCTCTCTGTGCTTAAATGCCCTGGCTGGTGTGACCAGCTCTTGTGATTTGGGTTTTATTACCTCTCCATCAAGAAGAAAACTGCTTAAAAGCTATAGCGTATATAAGCTCTGAGAAGGCAGGAGCCATATCAGTCTTGCTCACCAGGCACTATATTCCCAGGGTCTAGCACAGAGCCTGGTGCAAAGAAAGAGCTCAAGCAATACTGATTGGTGATTTGTTGAATGAGTAGCCTAGGAGGCCTGTTAGGGGACTAAGATGGGGAAGGATGGAGCCGAATAAAGGTCCCATTCCTTAACCAAGGCAGTCCATGACCAGTCTCTGGGCTTTGTAAACCAACAATGCTTGAGGAAGGAAAAGATCAGGGTAGGCTAGCTGGTCCAAGAAATCACATTTGAGGGATGCCTGGGTGGCTCAGTTGGTTGGATGACTGCCTTCGGCTCAGGTCATGATCCTGGAGTTCCCGGATCGAGTCCCGCATCAGGCTCCCAACTCCACGGGGAGTCTGCTTCTCCCTCTGACCTTCTCCTCGCTCATGCTCTCTCTCATTGTCTCTTTCTCAAATAAATAAATCTTAAAAAAAAAAAGAAATCATATTTTAACTGAGTCTTGAATAAGAAACGGGAATTCGTAAGTGGAAAAAGAATGGAAGGGATTACAACATGGACAGCAGCAGTGATGTGGGGGAACTCCAACCAGTTTGGGGACAGTGATCAGTGTGACCTCAGCAAATTGTTGATGCTGGAGTGAATCAGTTGGAGTTCAGTGTGTCTCTCTGCCCTCTCTGATATGGTATTCTGCAGGGCTTTGCCCCAGTGCTGCCCCTGATCACAGCAGAGGTTCTTACAGGGCAAGATCATGCCTCCTGTATGGGGCACGGCCCAGAGCGCCGCCCTCAGTAGCTTGGCTGCCTCCATCTTTGATCCTCAAGGTCTTGGTCAACAGTGTTCTTCCTCCTGACCGTCTCTGGGTGTCAGACGACAGTGCTCCCAGATGCCCTGATTTACATATTTTACAAGTTGAAGTACACTGCTCCATCCTGACTGTCCCATGGGCTCTAATCCTTCTGCATCTGGTCCCTCTGGCCCCCATATTTTCAGCAATCAATGTAATTAATGTACTGTCTAATTTGTTTCCCTGGAACTGTGATATGCTCAAGTTATCTCAAAATTTTTTGCAGTAATTACTGGAAAAGTCTTGGGGGGGTATGAACTGTGTATGTGTATGTGGAGTAAGCTGTAACCTGGCCCTTGGACACTTAGATATTAAAAAGCTGTCTGACTGTGCCTGCCTTCATTTGCATTTCCAAATTTTCAGGTGAGAGAGCCTTTCAGTTGATTGGATAATGGGTTAATGGCATCCTCTCTATAATTAAATCCAGATTGTTTCTTTGTGAAAGTGCACACTTGGTAGTCTCTATCTAGATCATTCTAATTGCATTCTGAGGGTGCCATGGGGGCTGCTTTGAAAAAGTGACTGTCTTATATGAGGGTAAAAGTTCTGTGCAAGAGGGAGAGGACCCAGTCCAAGAACATTTGGAGGCTATCTAGTTCTGTGTCTTGCTGTAACATAAGACTTAGGAGAGCAGGGACCAGCCCTATCTTGTTGGCCATCACATATCCTATGCCTAGAACGATGTTCTCAGTGCTGGCCCTTGATGCTTGATAACTAGTTCTGAGCAAGTGAACAAGTGAATAAATGAGTTGCAGCTGTGTTGTCATATTGACAGCCTGCTGGGGTAGTCTGGATGGTCACGTGAGTACAGTTTCAATCCCATATTTCAAAATATGGGATTATGACAGATTGAAACTAGAGCAAGAGAAGGTTCCAGACATAGAGAAGCCAGGCTTAAGAGCCCCTATCTCTGCAAATGTACACTCTCACAATGAGCATTCTGTTGTGACCAGGTGGGCTATCTCCTCTACAAACACTTACCTTGCTAACAGTCATCTCATTTCTATGCTAGTCATTCCATAAACCGAAAACTTTGATATGAAGTCCTCTCCTAGTACCAGTTCTAGGAGATCGAAAACAGGCTGCTCTCTCTTGATGTCCATCTCTGTGTTTAAGTCTAGCCTTTTTTTCTTACCACTAGTAATAGTCCTTGACTGCAGAGAAAGGCTCTGCATTGTGGTGGGAAAAGTATTCTGTCCACTGCGAACACTTACACATAAAATAAAACAAATACCATTTAAAAAAATATATATGATCAAGCTTAAAAGACAGAGAAGTGACTCTTTCATTAGCCATCAGGGGAACTCAAATCAAAACCACCATGAGATACTATTCCACACACACTAGGATAACCATATTAATTAAAAAAAAAAAACAGAAATAAGATCTGGTGAGGATGCAGAAAAACCGGGGCCATTATACATAACTGGTGAGAATGTAAAATGGTGTAGCCATTGTGGAAAATTTTGTCAGTTCCTCCAAAATTAAATATAGGATTATTATATGACCCAGCAGTTCCACTCAAGAGAACTGAAAAAACACACTCAAGTGAAAACTTGTATACAAATGTTCATAAGAGGGTTATTCATTAGAGTCAAAAAGTGGAAACAACCTAAATGTTCATCAGCTCATGAATGCATCAACAAAAGGGGGAGAGTCTTAAACAATGAAACATTGGTACACTTATCTCAGACCACTTTTCCCAGCACAAAAGCCCATGGCCGGGTCTACTGCGTAGAGCTCTGACTATTAGAAGCTTTCTGGTGTTGAGTGGAGTGGTAGTGGATCAGCTGTCCATTTACAGCTCACAGAAACAAATCAAGGCATTCCATTTATGAACCAGACCCAGTTTTTTCCTGCCTGTTGGTCATACAGAACTTCCCTTGAGGTCTCAGGTCTGAGCTGAAGGAGGTATTAGTGCAACAGAGGGACGTGGCATGGAGATCTGGAACACCGGATAGTATAATTTATTTGAACTCTCAGTTTGTTGGAGCACGATTCCAACATATGATTGTTGCTGTGCCTCTCAAGCTTATGACTTGGTGGATGTGACAAGATCCAACTTATGACGGTCACATCCAGTTACATAGTCACCTGCTGCCCCGTGATTGTATGCTCAGTCCCTGCCCAAGGTCAGTGGCATGCTGGGAGCTGCTGCTTGAAGGATGGATATCTCTCCTCTGCAGACAGCACAGCCTTACTCCAGAGCCTCAGTTGTTTGTGCTGTTACTCTCCTAACAAAACTTGCTAGAGATTCTGCATAGCAGCCTCTAGCCACAGAGGCCACAGAGACATCTAGCCCCATTGTCCCCGCTGGGTTATATGACTCTAGGTTAGATGACTCTTGCTGAAGCCTGGATCTGCTAAAGAGCCCTGTCTTACTCTGGGCCCCACCCAAATCCAGCAGCTTTCTGATTCAGCTGGTAAATGGAATTGGACAGTAAGTCCTATGGTGTGTGTTATCTCTAAAAATCCAGAGAAACCTCTCAAGCACTGTGGCCCCCTTTTTATGCTGGGGGGTACAAGGCACTGTAGTTTCTGCTTTACTTTGGAGGGGATATACCAACATGTCCCAGACTGTTGGACCCCTGAATGCTTCACAAGTGTGTTAGGCCCCCTAAATTTTTGTAGAATTTATCTCCCACCCTCTGGCACTCAGGTGTCTCACCAGGGCTCCCAGGATTCTTATCATTCCCACTTATCAGCTTTGATTAATGTGATTTCATCGATATAATAGACCAGCATGAAGTTCTTTGGAACATCAAGATGGTCAAGGTCCCTTTGAACTACACTGTGACATAGAGTAAGAGAGTTAATCTAGTTCTGGGATAAGACCATGGATGTGTACTGCTCTCTGTCCTAGGAAAATGCAAACTGATGTCGATCCATGTTCCTGATGGAGATTTAAAATAACACATTCACCAGCTCTATAGATGCATACCAAGTACCACAGGCTGTGTTGATATCAGTAAAGATGCTGTATCTGGGTTTGGGATTACCCCTTGTCAGAATGGCTAAAATTAACAACACAGGAAACAACAGATGCTGGCGAGGATGCAAAGAAAGGGGAACCCTCTTGTACTGTTGGTGGGGATGCAAACTGGTGCAGTCACTCTGGAAAACAGACGGAGGTTCCTCAAAAGGTTAAAAAATAGAGCTACCCTCTGACCCGGCAGTCGCACTCCTAGGTATTTACCCAGAGCATACAAAAATAAATTCAAAAGGGTACATGATCCTCAATGTTTACAGCAGCATTATCAACAATAGTCAAACTTGGAAAGAGCCCAAATGTCCACTGACTTATGAATGGATAAAGAAGATGTGGCGTATATATATAGTGGAATACTAGTCACCAACAAGAATGAAATTTTGCTCTTTGCAATGGTGTGGATGGAGCTAGAGAGAATTATGCTAAGTGAAATAAGTCAGTCAGCAAAAGACAAATACCATATGATTTCACTCATATGTGGAATTTAAGAAACAAAACAGATGAACACATGGGAAGGACAAAAAAGAGAAAGGGAAGCAAACTATGAGACTCTTAACAATAGAGAACAAACTGAGGGTTGATGGAGAGAGGGGAGTGGGGAATGAGCTGAATGGGTGATGGGCATTAAGGAGAGCATTTGTTACGATGAGCGTTGTGTGTTATATGTAAGTGATGAACCACTAAATTCTCGTCCTGAAACCAGTATTACACTATATGTTAGCTGACTGGAATTTAAATAAAAAATTAAAGAAAAAAATTTATGGTAATTACCATCATTTGCCTTGGCTCATTTGATTCTTAGGTCCTTTGGCGTGGCATTAATCTCTGCTCTCCCACAGGATGCAGTATTACTTCTAATTTACTATCTTGGTTGGAAGGTAATAGCATAAGGGGCTTCCATTTTGCCATTCATACCATAGTGACTCTTACCCGATAGGCAAGGGAACCAGCTGCTAAGTATATTCATCTCAATGATGCAATTAGGGATATATAAAATGGATTTGGACCAAGACTCCATATATGCCATCCCTGAGCATGGGGACTACGATGGCATTTTTGGGTCCCCATAGCGTCAGTGTCAGCTCAGATCCTATATAAAACAGCCTTCAAACATCTGGATATTCCTTGCACTTACTGGACAATTACTCAGATATGTGACTGTAGGTCCCTTTGAAGGAAGACCTGGAAGAGCCTCTGCTGCATAAACTTGACATGACATTGCAGGGCTCTTCTTCAAGGGGTCCAGCCCCCTTCAATCCAGAGCTCTAAAAACTGGCTCAGTTTTGGAAAACAGGTGAGAAATCATATTTTTTCATTGCAACCAACCTCTTGTTCACTCTTTCATGATTTTTTGATTATAGGATTTAAGCAACATCCTCACTGGCTGTCCATTTACCTCACTCCTAGAAACATTGTCGGTCGATTAGCCATTGTCTTATCCCCAAAGGTCAGGGCCCTTGATTTCCATCTGGTCTTGGTGTTCATGGCGGTCATTACACTCATATTGTCTCTGATAGTTAAGTGTTACTTCTTGGCCTCCCTATATTCTAGAATTCTATCATCTCATTGACATAGGGACCCCAATTCCATGGCAGCATCTCTTACTAGCAACCCTGGCCTAGCAAATTCCTTTTTTCCTTAAAGAACAAAGTGTCTTCAGGACCCCGGAATACAGTCAGGGAATATAGTCAGCTAGAGAGCTCTCTGGTATCACATAATGAAGCCATTCAAACATGCTTATCCCTCCGAGATTTTTTTTAATTGAAGTATTTGACATACAATATTAGTTTTAAGTATACAACACAGCAATTTGACATGTATATACAGTACAAAATGATGATCATTTGTCTAGTGACACCAAATGTCACCAAATGTCTCATTACCCTCTGTCACCATACAAAGTTATTACAATATTATGGATTTTATTCCCTATGCAGTACTTTTCATTCCCATGACTTATGTATTTCATAACTGGAAATTTGTACCTCTTAACCCCCTCATTTATTTTGCTCACCCTCCACCCCATCCCCTCTGGCAATTGGTATTTGTAAGGCATTTCTGTTTTGTTGTGTTTTTGTAAAGCATCTCTATTTTGTTGTGTTTGTTTGTTTGCTTTGTCTTTTTAGATTCCACATATAACTGAAATCATATGGTATTTTTCTGTGTCTGCCTCATTTCACTTAGTTTAATACTCTCTAGGTCCATCCATGTTGCTTCCAATGGCAAGATCTCATGTTCTTTTATAGCTGAGTGGTATCCCATTGTTTGTGAATGTATATCACATCTTTCTCATCAATAGATGAAGTTTGCTTCCCTATCTTGGTTATTGTAAATAATGCTGTAATAAACATAGAGGCACATACATCTTTTCAAAGTGGTGTTTCCATAGATAAATACCCAGAAGTGGAATTGCTGGATCATATGGTAGGTCCATTTTTACTTTGGATGGAACCTCCATACTGTTTTTCATGGTGGCTGCACCAGTTTATATTCCCACCAACAGAACATGAGGGTTCCCTTTTCTCCACATCCTCCCCAACACTTATTATTTTTTGTCTTTCTTATAATAGCCATTCTGACATGCATAAGGTAATGTTTCATTGTGGTCTTGAT
The DNA here is from genome assembly GCF_010015895.1 of Lontra canadensis. NCBI lineage: Eukaryota > Metazoa > Chordata > Mammalia > Carnivora > Mustelidae > Lontra > Lontra canadensis. The sequence goes on from NW_022631022.1 coordinate 17,832,934, forward strand.
TTGCATTTCCCTGATGATGAACGATGCTGAGCATCTTTTCATATGACTGTGGACCAACTGTATATCTTCTTTGGAGATGTGTCTATTCTTATCCTCTGCCCATTTTTTAATCAGACTGTTTTTTTGGTCTTGAGCTGTTGTGACCTCCTCTTTAATACTCTGCTAAGGCATCTCCACCTTATTTTCCATAGACCATCATTGGTTCCAAGCTTCAAAGAATCATTATGGCAACATATGAGAACTAGCTCCAGGCTGTTGCTGACCAGTTCCTTGACAGGAATGTTAACCATGGACGTGTCTCCATATCATTAAATCCTACATACAAGATTTAGATCCCAAGCTTTTTTGTCCAGCAATCTTGAGATGCATTCCTATAGTTGTTTCCCCATATTTGCCATGTCCTGCAGCTCTTTGGGGGAAACAATTCCTTTTGTCCCATAGCAAGGACAATACATCCCAATGGAAGACAAGCTCAGACCTAACCACACTTATCAATCTAGGAATGGCAATAGGAGGCTAGCTGTTCTTCTAGCAAATGGGTGGCACCTCTGCTGGTCCAGAGGATTCCAGTTTCTCAAAGGCATCTACCCAAGTATTCTTATCCCATGTATCAGAGTCCTGATCCTCACCAGGGCCCTGATTTCAGCATAGACTTGGTAGGGCAGTGAGCTCATCTTCCTTTGCAATCAAATATTGGCCCGAGTTTTTAGCACAATCTGTCTCCTCTATCTGGAGGAGATGAGGGTCACTTGAAACATTGCCATGCAGCCCTATGGCCTTCATAATGTATCTTGATTTGAGAGTAGGCAGACACGAACGTGCTATTTTTTTTTCCTTCTAGGTTTCTATGGCAGTTAGCAAATAGTCAACCAAATCTGCCTTCAGTTGCAAGAAATGAAAAATGCAATTCAAACTGGCTTGAAAAATAAGGAGGAATTATGGGCTCACATAACTGAAAAGACCAGTGCTGGGGTGAGACAAACAGGGCTGATTTGGTTCAGAGGTTGAACAATGCCACTCCCCTTCAAGGACCCATTTCCCTCTCTCTTTCTGCTCTTTTCCAGGGTGGCTGTGCCAATTTATATTCCCATATATGGAATGGGAATTCCATTCCCATTCCATAGGCTCCAGCTTTACACCAAGTTTAGCTCCCTTCATGGCGCCAAAATGGCTACAGAGGTTTCAGGCTTTGCATTTACTTACCATGCTATTCCAGGGAGATGATCCCTCTCCTGGTAGCTCTTTCAGAAGAAGAGGAAATCTCGTTCTCATATGACTCAGACAACTAACACCTGAGTCCCCTCGAACAGATTGTGTCACATTTCCATCTCTGAATCATTATCCTGATTATCGCAGAAGAGACAGGGCCAACCCAAAGCAGATGGGCTCCAATGGGGAGGGGTAGATACCTGGAAAAAAAGAGTCTCTGTATTGCTAGAATGCTGGCTAGGTATCTAAGAAATGAATGTATTTAAGTGTATTCCAAATTTTTACAATGAGCCTGTATTTCTTCGGGAACTTCAGAAACTATAAATGTAAAAATGCTCTTTTATACTCATAATAATAGCATTCTCTATGGTGCAAAAAGTAGCAAACTCCTTTCACTAGCCTTTTCCATAATAATATATAGAATAAGCCCAGCATTCTGAAATCAGCCTTCATAATTACCTTGATAATTCAATTAGGGGTGATAATCAAAATATTTAATCAGTAATGTGGCACAATTATCGATGAACCTGAGCGGCCATCCGACCAAGGAGGGGCCACTGGCTATCACACTGCATCAGTGACCTCAGCCACTATTAGAGTTGTTACTGCAGAATGGTCACCATCAACTCACAGCATCTCCTATGACTGTCCAGTCTACCTTTAGTTACCAGTATTGAGCGGCCCATAGCCAGGGGATTTTCACTGACACCCAACCCAACACTGTGCCTGGACAGAGGGATCACAGTTTCAAGGGAGGGCAGGACCGTCATTTGTGAAGCAGTAAAGGAAGCATGCACTCCAGTGAACAAAATTAAGGGCCAAAACCTCCCTGGCCCTCTGCATTTAGTGAGGAGAGACAGCCTGGGAGTCAAGAACAACCAATGGCACAATGAGCTCCAACATTTCATTGCAACTGTGTCATTTTGGGCAAGCTACTCCCCCTTGCCAAGGGTCAGTGTTCACATCTATAAAGAAATACAAAAATTGTCTTGAAAATTGCCTATGAACATTTACAAGTAGTGTGAATAAGGCGTCTGGCTCAGTGCTAGACACTTGAGTTAGTCATTTAGCTAATCAATGATAAGCATCACTTATTAGCGTCTCAAAGAGAGTGGTTGGAAAACCTCAGACAACCCAAGGGCTTACAGGAGTTCTTGGAGGAAGATTAGCTCTCTGATTTCTGACGTAAGGAAGCTCAGCCACCGGCCTCTGCATCATTTCACCCCCATTTTGGGCTTGAACCATCCATTCATCCATGCTGCCCCTGTCTCTATAAATACATTGGGCTGTCAGCCACTAGGGCTGGAAACTGCTCTTCCTGAGCTAGAATCTCTAACAGCTCAACCTCCACAAGCTGTTCATGAGTTATTTCAAGGGACATTTTGCTGTCAATCACTCACCCTTGAAGTGGACTGCACAGGCCTGCTCTGTACCCAGAATCATGAGGGAGTGGGAGCAAGATTTGCTTCTTGGGAATTAGCACACTAGTTCATGACCCCTGAGGGGAAATCGAGAAGAGGACTGTGATGCCAAACAAGGAAAGGGAACTGTTCCTACCAAGAATTCCATATATATCAGGCAGCATCCTCCTAACAATCCTAGGAGGCAGGGAGGAGATTTCCCATCCTACAGGGGAAAGAAACTGAGGCTCAAAAATTCTACCTTGTCCATCTGGTAAGCGGGGAAGCTGAGTTTCAAACCTAGGGCTCTTTGACTACAAAGTTCCTTACAGGATTTCTCAGAGGTGGTGTTGCTGTGGTATTTGGGGTAAGATCGTCTTTTATTACATGATGTTTAGCAACTCTGGTCCCTTGGCATTAGAAGCTGATAGCATACCTGGGTCATTGCAGCACCTAAAATGGGAATGGCCTCTGCACATTTTCAAACCTTCCCTTGTGGAGGGCGGGATGCCCCAGACTGAGGAGAATTTAGATAGATAGATAATCTAGAACAGAACTATCTGTAATAGAACAACAGCCTGTTTGGGAACAGGATTCTGACAGAGGGTATGAGGAGAAAGAGAGCTTTGCAGATATGGCTGTGAGGCTCTCGTCTAGCCTGGAAATACATTTGTGACTCTGAGTATGTGCGTTTCCACCTGAAGTAAGTAACGCTTCTTTATGCATGGTGTTTGCATGCAAATGATGACACAGGTATATGAGGTGTGCCCTTGAGCACATGCCGGAACACTCAGGTCCCAGTCCCCCAGGCCCCCTTCTCCTCACTTCCTCCACGTTCAGTCTGCGTCTTCTGTCCTGGTTAAGTCCCACTCCTAAATATATCTCACAGCCATTCCCACTACACTGGTCTACATCAAACCTCCTCACCTCTCATCTGGACCATTGCAACGACCCTGCCCCTAGCAGCAGCTACCACCAACTCGTTCTCCACACCACTGCCAGCATGATCTTTCTAAATGACAAATCAGATCACATCACTCTCCAGCTCAAAACTCCCGTCATTGCCATTGCCTAGAGCAGTTTTAGAAGCAGACCCTGTATCTAAATGAAATCTCCACACAGAAGGGCAGTATGTAAAGCAAATAAATGCAGGACTGCTCTGTTGAATTATGTAGACTCCTAAGTGAGGCATACAAGGTCTTTCCTGATCTGTCCCCCGCCTACCTCTCCAGCAACATCTCTTAACTCTATAGAATCACTGTGGCTCAGCGGCTAAGTTGGAGGACTCTGGAGACAAGCTTCCTGCATTCAAATCCTTTGCCATTTCCCAGCTGTACAAACTTGGGCACATTGTTTTGCCTCTCTGTGCCTGGGTTTCCTTATTCATAAAGTGGGGCTAATAGTACATCACAAGGTCCTTTTAAGGATTAGATTAGTTTATATTTCTGAAGTACATAAAACAGTTCCTGGCACATAGTAAGCACACAGTAAATTTCAGCTCTTATGACCTTTCTTAAAAATTTTTAAAGATTTTTATTTATTTATTTGACAGGGAGAAAGAGAGATCACAAGTAGGCAGAGAGGCAGGCAGAGAGAGGGGGGAAGCAGGCTCCCCTCTGAGCAGAGAGCCCGATGTGGGGCTCAATCCCAGGACCTCGAGATCATGACCTGAGCTGAAGGCAGAGGCTTAACTCACTGAGCCACCCAGGTGGCTTATGACCTTTCTTGTATCTCACCCTATGTTGCTCTAAACCTCTACAAGTTCCCTGAAATGTTATGCTACCCCACCCTCCAATATTTTGCACACTGTATACATGTGTGGGCAGGAGTGCAGGGCTCAGCTGCAAGACCTGGAGTCATGAGGCTGCTTAAGAAAGGAAGGAACTTTATTATAAGAACACATGTGGACTGGATCTGGCATCAAAAAAGCTATACAGGACTTAAGGGGACTCTAGGCACCAGGTGCTCTAACCAGGTTTCCTGTCTTCCCTGAGCACCTGCTTCATCATCCTTCATCATCCTTCTACACCGACTGGATGGTCCAATCTCTAGTCTCTAATTTCTTGAGGGATCCAATCAGATTGGCTAAGTTCATTTTCCAGTGCTTCCTAATTGGGTAAAAGCCCTTTGTGCCCACCTGCTTCATAGGACAACAGCTTCTTTTCCTTTTTTTTTCCCCTAAGATTTTTTTTAACATTTTATTTATTTGACAGAGAGATAGCAAGAGCCAGAGAGCATAGGCAGAGGGAATGGCAGTGAGAGAGGAAGAAGCAGGCTCCCCATCGAGCAGGGAACCTGCTGCGGTGCTCAATCCCAGAGCCCTGGGATCATGACCTGAACAGAAGACAGAACCTTAACCATCTGAGCCACCCAGGCACCCCAGGACATCACCTTCTTGTCATGAGGTCATCTCTGGTCCAACCAGTGACTACTGTACTTCAGAGGATGAATTTACTTCTCTTCTCTGAGCTAGAGGCTGGGGATGAGGCTGTGCCTCTGGAAGGGGCATTATGAGCAGGCCTTTAACATAACATCCTGCACCTTCCACCGGAATGGCTTCCTTCCTACTTCCCTGTCTGGCAAACTCTTTATTTACCAAGGACTACTTCCTTGGTCTCTCTTCCCTGATTCTCCCAGGCAGAACGAGTGCTGGCTTTACCCAGGTAGGACCTGAGAATCAGCATCTGTACACTGTCTTTGGAGGGCCTATCCTTTTTTTTTTTTTTTTTAAGATTTTATTTATTTATTTGACAGACAGAGATCACAGGTAGGCAGAGAAGCAGGCAGAGAGAGAGGAGGAAGCAGGCTCCCCACTGAGCAGAGAGCCCAACTCGGGGCTCAATCCCAGGACCCTGAGATCATGACCTGAGCCGAAGGCAGAGGCTTTAACCCACTGAGTCACCCAGATGCCCTGGAGGGCCTATCTTATCAGCATCTGTATTTCTGTCTGCCCATCTTTTAAAAAAATTTTTCAGTAATATTCCATTGTGTATATAGATAGCACTGGGTGTTACACGCAAACAATGAATCATGGAATGCTACATCAAAAACTAATGATGTAATGTATGGTGACTAACATAACATAATAAAAAATTAAAAATTAAAAAAAATTTTTTTTAACTTTGAAGTATAGTTAACATATAACATTGTGTTAGTTTTAGGTGCACAACATATATGCCTATCTTTTCACAAGAATTCCTCACGTATCTCTAGCACCTGGCACACAAATGTGCATTATGCAAAATGCCAAGACATCTGGTGAGGAATTTTATTAAATGGATGAAAAGAATCTGGATATACATGCAAAAGAAGGTAAATTTCAGCCCATGTGTGCTTTCTTTGTTGAAATTGTATCTTTCCTTCAGGACTAAGACAAGTTCATCTTGAAAAGGAGAAACAGATGTTGTTTCTGTGACATTTTCAAACCTTTCCCTGCTACCAAGAGGCACAATTGCCTCTCATGCCTGATTTCTCTACTCCCTCCAATTGGAATGTCCTTCAAAGGCTCTTCCTTTTCACCCCTTGCCTACCTGGTGGATACTATTCACGTTTGAATAATCCCACACATGTTAGATTCTCTAAGAATATCCTCTTGACCTCCTCCTCTTCCCCAACATTGACACTTCATTCCTCCTTGCTCAGTACCAAGTTTGTATGGTAACCTATAGCTGTTTTTATGTTGATCCCATAGAATGGAGCTTTATTTCCTTATATATTTTTTGGTTTTTGCTTATAAAGGAACTCATTGAAGGCAAGAAGAAGAACCTATTCCTCTTTATAAGCTCCCATACACCTAAGACAGTCATTAGAATGCAGGAGGTGCCAAATACATGTTTGTTGCATGAATGAATGAATAAATGAACAAATGAATATAGGGCACATAGTTATTCCAAAATAGCACAAAATCCCCAAACCCTTAGCTTAGTCTTTGAAATGTGATTTTCTTGCTGCAGACCTCCCTTTTTTCATCATGTTTCATTCAGACTAAAGCCACTTCTTTTCCCATAGTTCTCACAATTTCCCTGAGTATATTTCAACTGACTAATGGGGACAAAAATACTCACTAGAGTGCCACTAGAAACAACTGAGGCCTACAAACGTTTTCAAAGTGGTTTTGTATGATTGCTTTACCCAAAGAAGGTCTTGGTACACATATTTGAAGGAAATGTGAAACTTCTCTGCTATCCCTGCTTTTTTCATATTTTCCCCCTACCTTTGCTACCTTTCTGCCATTTCTAGGTCTGACAAATGTGCATTATGCAAAATGCCAAGACATCTGGGCAAGAAGCATTTTTTAAAGCAAAGAAAATCTTCTTTTCAATGCATGTTAGCTCAAAAACACCGATTCCTCACACCATGCATGAATATAAATTGAAGACGTATTAAAGATCTAAATGTGAAACCAAATTTTGAAACTATGAAAAGGGATAATAAATAAGTATCATGAACCTCCATGAAAAGAAGGATCTCTTAAGAAATAAAAGAATTATAAAATATAAAGGCAAAAAAATTTTTTTGCAAGTAACTTGGCAATTTCTAATGAAGTTGGAAATGGACACATTATGTGACTGAGCGATTCCACTTTTAGGTTTACACCCTAGAGAAAAACTTACACATGGTCACATGGAAACGTATAAAAGAATAAAGAAGGATTCTTTCATAATCAGAAGAAATTTGGGAACCTTTTATGTCATAGCCTTCCAAAGACAGAAGAAACACAAGATTTTGCATGAAAGTCATTTATTTTGGGAAGTGATCCCAGGGAAACATATGTAGGGAGATAGGAAAGAGGGAAAGAGGGAAGAAGGTAAAACCAATCCAAAAATGTGTATCTAACCAGTCACCACGGTAGACAACTCTAGTGGGGCTCTATCCTACTAGAGATTTCTTTTGGAACCCTATAGAAAATAGATTTCTTTTACAACACCACAGAATTGTTTGCCCCAGAGATAAAAGATGAGCACATTTATTAATGGGCTTCCAACTATCATTGGTCAAGGATTGCCCTATGAGGTGTTAATTCTCTCATATTTCTAGGTTGTACACATCTTAGAATGACTGAGTAGGATCCCATTGGCATTCCCAGATTGTCCTTATCTTTTCTTTCATATGCTCTATCTCTTTGCCTTTTGGTCCCACTTTCTGAGAGTTCTTCAAATTTATTTTCCAACTCTTCTATATTCTTTTATATTTATCCATGTTGTGTTTTATTCTCTGAGAGCACTCTCTTTTCTCTAATTGCTTCTTTTTTCATAGCAACCTGTTTTTGTTTTATAGATGCACTAGCTTTTCTTCTCTTATCGACGGATTAGCTTTAAAATCTCTCTGCAGATTTTAATTATTATTTTTCTTCTCCTCTCCACATTCTCTTTTTTTCTCTGGGGTCACATTCTTTCTTATAGTCTCTTTTTTATGATGGAAATTTTCCTCAACTGTCTGATAATATCGTTGATTTTTATTTAAGACTGAGGCATTAAAAGCTGTTTGGAGTTGTATAATGGGTTAGACTTTAGAATTGGAGAACTTTGTCTTATGTTATCAGATAGGAAGTTTGTCTTTACTATGAGTGTCCCCCAAATGCCAGATAAATAGAAATTATTCAGTTCTCCAGGAAAGAACCCTCTGCCTATGGAGAGATGTCCTGTGGTTAGATGCTTTACATTCAAGTTGTGAGGAGGTGTTCCATTCATAGATACCCCGTTAATCCATCTGTTGCCTGCTCTACATTTTATTCCTGCCAGTGGAGAAACATGCTATCTCTGTGGGCATGTTGGGTTTCTTTTAGGCTATATTGTGACTCCTGGTATGCTCCAGACTGCAAATTCCTTTGTCCTACTCTATCAATTACCCTTCTTTATGTCATTTTCTCTCTTCAGAAATTTGTTGAAATCTCTCCTCCACTTTGCTTTTGAGATAAGAATCTTTTTTTCTTTCCAGGTGAGTTAATAATCTACATCGATTAGTATGACAATACATTTTGTCTTTTAAGTTATTCCTTTTTAAAAAATTATTTTTATTAACATATAATGTATTATTTGCCCCAGGGGTACAGGTCTGTGAATCGTCAGGCTTACACACTTCACAGCACTCACCATAGCACATACCCTCCCCAATGTCCCTAACCCAGCTACCCTATCCCTACCTCCCCACTCCCCAGCAACCCTCAGTTTGTTTCGTGAGATTAAGAGTCTCTTATTGTTTGTCTCCCTCCCAATCCCATCTTGTTTCATTTT